>NC_139142.1:161501752-162205286 GCF_964270905.1 Leucopleurus acutus
GAATGACTCAGCTTCTCTGTAAAGTGGGAATAATACTTCCTACCTTGCAGGAATTTTTGATAAAGTGCAAACGAGGTCTAGTCTTTGGAAACGGTAGGCAAATAACTGGTACTCAACACAGGCAAATCCCCCCATTTGTGTCTCACAAATGGCACAATGTGCACAGACGCCCGTGAGTGGTTACCGCATGAGTCTTGGCTTTCTAGGTTATTCCTGGATAAACAAATGCGGGATCTATGGTTTGATGGCCCACCCACACCATCTCTTCCTCAGGCTCTTATTTAAATAGGTGTCTTGGAAAGTACAGGACTGAGAACAGATGAAAGGCTGGGGAAGATGAGCCCAGATACAAAGTGTCTTAACTGGGACATCCAGTTCTGTTAAATCACTCAGAGAGACAAAACAAGCAACTGGAAGCAGCAGAAAGGATGGACAGCGAGCCAGAACTGGGGGTGCCAGCTCTGCAGCAAGTGTGCCAGCAGAGAGCAAGCAGGGGACTGGCGCCCAAATGGCTCACAAGGCATAAGGATGGAGCAGAACCAACCTGTCAAAAGAAAGCTGAGCAGTTAAAGATGATTCAGATGGGGAAATCAACCTCAGGCACCCCTGCTTTCTCAACTGAGTCCTCAGGGAGGATGTCTGGGGACCCCACTTGTGAGCAGCATGACTTAAGCCCTGATAGAGGGGAGGGAGGGCATCTTTGATGAACACCTACTCTGAATCAGGCTCTGTGCTCATCTTACCTGCATCCACAACACCACTGGTCTTATATCTATGAAATATATTTATAGTACCTGACATAATAGGGGTTTAAGCAAATGGGGCTGTTTAGCACATATTGGGAATACAGTCTTTTGTAGTCAGACTTCTGGACAAGCATTACTTTTAAAGATATTAATATAAATAGATGCTTTCTTGAGGTGGGTGGAGAAGGAGAGGGAGGGGCAGAGAGGAACAAATCCCCTGATTGCGATGAGGCCCGGCGTGTTTCAAGAGAGCTGATGCTCTGATCTCAGCTGTTTTCATTTTTAAGCCAACTCTCTTCCCTTCTAGCTAGTGGGTGATCTGTCTGGTTTTCCCAGCTGTTGAGTCCACCTTCAGAAAGAAAGGTTTACAAATTAAAAGGTAAAAATTATGAGAGAATACGAGAGATGTGAAAGACAAAGAAATGAGGGAATTCCCTGGTGGTCCAGTGATTAGAACTCCATGCTTTCACTGCCGAGGGCGCAGGTTCAATCCCTGGTCGAGGAACTAAGATCCCACAAGCCTCACAGCACGGCCAAAAAAAAAGAAACGAGATTCCACCCAAGAATTAGGGGTGACTTTAGAAGAAAATAAAAACGACAGAAACAGAAATAATAACTGAAGGCTTACTCTTTCACTGGGTCACAACCCTTGCCTGCACATCAGGATCACTGGGCAGTTCCTTTAAAAAATTCAATTTCCCAGCCCATCTCTAGAATCTGGCTTAAGTAATCTCAGGAGAGTTAGGAAATTGGTTGGTTTTTTTTTTTTTTTTGGTTTCGGTTTTTTAAAATAAACTCCTCAGTTGATTCTGATATACAGCCAGGATTGAGAACCATAGCACTGGATAAAAATTTACCCAACGTGAAGAAAATCTTGACTCTTCAAACCAATAGTGTTTACTAAATTCCAAGCAAAGTTAGCCCCACCCTGACACTTTTTTTAATTTCAAAGAGAAAATGTTAAAATAAGTTATTAACCTAAGAACAAACATTAGTTGTTAGACTATTTCCCTGCCACTTTAAACTATGGGAGATAATTTGTAGGAATCTTAAGGGAGGTTATATATTGTAGAGGTTAACAGTTCAGGCTCCAGAATCAGAAAAGTCTTGACTAGGTTTCTCTGCCTTTACTACCTGAATCATCTTGGGTAAGTTGGGAAGGTTAAATGAGATACTGCATTTAAAGTAACCAAAGCCTAGCACATAACCCTCAGTAAGGGTTAGTTTTTATTATTTTATTTTTCTATTATTTTATTATTATTTTCATAGTTTCATTGTTTTAAAATACAAACTTTATAGAGAGACTGAAAATAAACGTTGAATAAAGAAATATACCATGTTCTGCAATGCCAATTCTCACCAAATTAATTTGTAATGTAACTACATAAATACAAATGTAATTTGTAATGGAATTAAACTGTAATTCCTATCCAAACTCCAAATGGACTTTTTTAACTTGGTGTGATGAGAAAAACAATACTTGTTTTTCTGAGTTGCTGCCCAGGCATTTTATGGCATGATAACCTTGCTCACACCCAGAGTCTGGACATATAGAAAAGGATTGAGTTTAAGATTCCCTCCATAAGTTCCTGCTTTGCTTTTTCCAGGGTACCCTGTAAAATAACCACTTAGAGTTAAGTCCATGAAAAATTAGTGACCTCCATCCCAACCACTTTATAAGCAATAGGTGCTTACTACATTGTTCTCTGTTTCCTGCTGGATCAGGACCTGGGACAGAGGAGTGCCCTTCTCCCCACCCCCACTGTGGCCCCTCGGTCCTTTGTGCAGGTGTATTGAAATTGTGCCTTTAATCAAAATGAACCCCTAAGTTCCCCTTCCCAAAAGTGGGAGCTCAGATGCTGAGGGAGCCACCTGCCGACCCTGGGTGGGTGACTGGTGCCCCCTCATTCAGCAGGTCATGATTGGCATATTCTTAATTCAGTACACCAGCCCTGGTTTCTCAACACATCTGGCCCCATGATTCAGTAACTCATCTGGAAGAATAAATGGGTGAAAATATCCAAGGAACATTTTAAAAGTAAGAATGAAGAGGGATTTGTACCTCCAGACATTAAAACAGAATATAAAACTATAATAATTACATTAGTCTGAGGCAGAGAGATCAAATAGAACAAAATATACAGGTGGCTTTTCAACTCACTGGGGAAAGAAGGAGTACTCATTAAGTGATACTGAAGGAACTGATTAACAACAGTTAAAACAGACTAAAATAGAGATAGATCCCTACCTCACACCATATGTCATAATAAAGTGAAAATGATTAATAGATTACATGTAAAATTAAAATAATAAAAACAGTCAAAGTTTACAGATGAATACTTTTTGGATAAGGAAGGACTTCTTAGCATGAAAGAAATTTTAACTGAAAATATTGGCAATATATGAAAATTAGGTTGCTACGTGGTAAGAAGACCATATAAGTGCAAAATTAAAGGCAAACAGATTGGGGAAATGATTACAGTAATTATGAGAGTCACTGATTTAATAACCTCCATATACACAGAGTTTTAATGACAAATATGGAAAACACTAACTCTCAATTTTAAATGGACAAAGGACATGGAAAGACGATGCTTAGAAGAGGAAATACAATTAGTCAATAAGCAAAAGTACTCAATCACATTAGCAATCAAATACACAAAAAGTAAAATATTTTCTCAGCTAACAGATTGACAATGTTTGATCTTTTTAATAATAATACTGCAAGCAAGGATACATTGAGGGGCGTTCACACATTGCTAGTTGTAGGGTAAATTAGCACAGACTTTCTGGAAGGTAACTTGGCAGCATGAATAAAGAGCTTTATCATTTATAAGTTTTATTATTTTCCAAATCTTATTCAATAACAAGTACTACTTTTCAAATCAGAAAAAAAATTAGTAAGCATGAGGAAACCAACCACCTGATGACAAACTTGAATAGTCACTAATTTCACCAATAGATTTGGGTAATTTCAAATTTCCTTGCTAACACAAATTTTGGAATAAGTCACATTATGTGTATTACTGAATATGTTCATAACAACCAGAGCCAGAAGTGGGATTTGTCATTTGTTAAATTCAGGCAGCTCACCAAGCAGCCCAGACTTAAACATGAGAACAAATGAATTGCTCACCATAGCTTTGTACTCACATCTCAAATGACTGACTACCTTAGGTACATCTTACCTTCTTTCCACATCCACTTTAGCCATTGAATCTCTCCCTGAGATTAAGAAAAGATTTATGATGAAAAAGATAGCTCTTACCATCGGGAAACCCTTCCTCCCCTAGAAATGCCAACCCTTTGCTCCTTGCAAAGATATGCTCTGTACCAGCATTTTATTTTGGACCCCACCTTATCCTAAAACAATGGAGCATCTTGGCTGAGCAGCCCACAGAGGATTCCATCTGCTGCTGGCCAGACAGAAGCTGGGGATTAGGAGTAAGCACTGGGAGCCCCAAGCGGATCAGCCAGTGTGTCCCTGCCCCTCCCCTAAGCTTTATGCTTCCTCCCGTGGAGCCTTCTGTACCTTCCAAAGCCCTCAGTGAATGGGCTAGCAAAAGGTTCTTTTCTTCCCTTGGCACTCTACTGCTATGCATGTTTCCCTGCTAGCATGGGCTACACCATTAAGCCTCCTGCCTGCCAAAATTTCTAGACTCAAAGTAGGCACCAGGCTGTATATCTTCATTGCCTCAAACTCCAGAGGACATGTCAAGCCCTCCAAGTCCAATCCACTCCATCAGTACCACAGGGGAGTGGAATGTCTGCTGGTACAGAATGCCCCACATCCCCTCCTTGCAAGCATCCCCAGTCTCCACAAGGGAGTCTCTCAGGGTCCCTTCACTTGACTTCATGGGGAGCAAAAAGTCTTTCGCCTCAAGCAAGTACTTCCTACAGGCCAAGATTCCAAAGATTATGCCTTCCTTTCCATCTCTATAATTATATAGACCTGGGGGCTTAGAGTTGAGGGTTCCACGACCAGTTTTGATACCTCTTGGAAAGTCATGAGAATGGGACAGGGACCCCAGTTATTTGTGGCTCAGTTTAAAAGGCAGAGTACCTAAGACTTCTTATTTTCAGATTTGCACTCTAAATGCCTATTCTGGGACAACAGAAAATTCCCACTAAACATCCTGTTACGTAGTTAACTTGCTTTGATACCTCAAGTTATTAGTCCCAGTTCTCCTCCGCCACATAATATAATTATAATCCACATTCTTAGCCATGTAATGTTGCAGTGTTTTCCACTGTGAGAGGCATGTACTTCCCCACCTCACTGATGTGGGGTTTGGCCATGTGGTTCGCTTTGGCCAATGAAATGTTAGCAACAGGATATGCACAGAGGCTTTCAATGTGCTTTTACAGTTTGGCATCTCTCATGTCCTCCTATCATTTGCCATGAGAAGGACATGTCCCTAGCAGCTGCTAGTAGCATATACGTAGCTGGATGAGAGTCACACGGAGCAGACCTGCACCTGAGCTGCAATGTGAAGGAGAGCCCCTCCAGCTGACTGGCAAACTCACGAGTGAGATAAATAATGTTTGCTGTGTGAGCCACTGAGATATTTGGGGATATTTGTTACGCAGCTTTATTATTCTCACACAGTAATAGCTGACTAATATTCTTGCTATCTGCCCAACATTATGCTAAGCACTGTAGTACCTCATTTAGTTTCTTTCTTTTCACAACTGTATGAGATAGAGCACTATTAATATTATCTTTATTCTATAGATAAGGAAATTGAGGCACAGAGCGTTCAAGCACAATTAGTAAGTGAAGGAGATAAGCTTCAATCCAGTCATCTGACCACCATGGAACATAAAACAGAAGGAGAGAAAGGTGTAGCTCTGTGCTCTTCAAGGTCTGTACTCCGGGGCTGACCTTGGACTCAGAGCCACAAGGCCCTCAGCACAAGACTGACCAGATCCCAAAAGCTGAAGCAACTTTTCTAGCTTTGTCAGTGCATACAGAGAGAATGAGACAGGCTTCCCTTCCAGAATGCATTACCTGTCCCTGAACTTTGAGGAGGGGAAGTCCCACGGGGAATTCTAAGCAAGGAACAATCCTACCTTTGTGAAGAGCAGCCACCCAATGTTCTGCATGGGATTGCACAGCACATCTCATTCTCTGCCTGTTATTTGATTCTCTCTAAGCAGATATCTCCGGCTTTTTTCTTTTAAAAATGATTACACAATTGCCAGCTGCTGGGATTATACAAATAACCTGATAATAGCAAAGCAATATGCTGTCCAGTGTTCAAACACTGCCACACAGCAACAAAGCAGCCTGGGGTGCCACTTCTCATTCACAGCCTGCAAACAGAAGTAGCACAGGTGAAAGCCACCCACTCTCTCTGTTTCAGGGGAACAGAGTAGCAGGATGTTTGGTCCCAAGATGGATTTTTTTTCTCTTCAACTTCCATGATGTTCTGTGCACAGGGAGAATGCAAAGTCACGTCCTTTGGCAGAATAACTCGTCAGTATAATTCAACGATGCACTCCCTTCTTTAACCAAAGTTAGTACCCCTGATGGGCAGCAACAGGTCTTCAAGTTACAGACAAGTCAGCGATTCAGAGGACAAGGATTGCATCTTCCTTGCCTACCACTAAGCCCAATGCCTAGCACGGTGGGCAGTCAATCAATATTTGTTGAATAGATAGATGTAAAAGGGATTTCGGGGGTGGAGGGGAATCCACCTTTGAGTTTTGCATATTTTAATTCTTAAAAAGCAAGAATAGGGCAAGCAAGGACAGGGTTAAGAAAATCGGAACCCCTTAGAAAAGAAGGAACGTTGAAGACACAGCCAGACTTTAAAGTCTTTGACACTCACCAACAAAGCTAATACTTTATCATCTTTATTGCAGCAAAAGTCAGCTCAGTGTTTGTGGCAGACACCTGGGGTTCCCTGCCCAGCAACCACGTCCCCTTCTTTTTGGTAACAAGTCCTCAATTTCCCTTTGAAGAACTCCCCATTCCTCACTCCATGTGGAACTCATAGGGTGGCCTCCAGGACAGGGAGGTGACCCCACCTGGGCCAGGCAGATTTCCTTCATCCCTGAATGGGAATCTTGATCTGGGCACCCAAAGCCAGAAAATGGTAGGGAACTCAGCCCCTTGGGAGGGTTTCCAAATAGCCCATCTATTTGCAAGGGAGCAGGTTGGACTTTCCACAAACAGACTGCAGATTTCCCCAGAACACAACATGGAATTAACATCAGTACTCCAGCACTGCATTCCATCGTTTTGTTCTTTCAGCTAAGCTCCTTCTTCTGAATCCTTATTAAACACTAGCACAGAGCAGAGGAGAGAACTCCAAGCTGGAAATAGGGTCTCTGATCATAAATCTGCCATGGGAAATAATAAGTTACCTCCCCTGTTGGGGCCTCAGTCTCTCCCTCCGTAGTATTAAGGGGCTGGGATTAAATAAACACAAAGGAGCCTTGTGTGCTGGGTCAATAAAAATTGACCCTTGGAAGCCCTGGTTCTTGGCAACACAAAACTCACATTGTCAGGGACAGTGAGGCTTGGAGTTTAAAGCAGTTAATCCGCTGGCTGGATGACTCAGACAAAGAGGATTAACCCTCAGAGGAGAGAGTCATCATCCAAATATAGAGCAATCCCAAGCACACACATTAGAAAGGAGAAGCACCCCCGCCTTCTCTTGCAAATTCCTGTTCTCTAGCCCTGTTTGTGAGCTGTTCGATTATCCCTCCAACACCCCAAGGCCAAGGTGTTAGACCCTCTCTATGTTCCTCCACCACGCTTCTCAATTCTCCAATCCAGGGTTACAGCATTTCTCCTTTGAAATACACAGGTTTGTTAAAGGTACTCCAAGTTTGTTACATAACTAACCATTGAGCACCCAGTGTGCCAGGGATTCTTAAAAGCCAGAGCTATGGAGGTAGACAAGATGATACAGTCCCAGCTCTCAGGGAGTTTTTCAGTCCAGAGGGAAAACACCTATTGAGTGCCACATACCCTACGAAGCCCTAGACAACCATCATCTCCTCAATAAATGCCCCTCAATAACCCCTGAAAATAGATCTTACTATAACCATTTTACAGATGAGGAAACTGAGGCTCTGAAAAGTTAAACTACTTGCCCAAGGTTATACAACCTACAAGTATCAGACAGAGCTGCTTGGTTTTAAAATGCAATGGGACATAGAATGTGCAACACCAAGAGTGAATCCTAAGGTAAACTACATACTTTGGGTGATTATGATGTGTCAGTGTAGGTTTATCAATGGTAACAAACGTACCACTCTGGTGGGGATACTGATAATGAAGGAAGCTATCCATGTTTTAGGGGCCGAGGGATGGGAAATCTCTGTATCTTCCTCTCAATTTTGCTGTCAACCTAAAACTGCTCTAAAAATAAAATCTGTTTTAAAATGATAGCATCATTTGTAAATGAAAACAATCCTATTTACAATTGCATCAAAAAGAGTAAGTACCCAGGAATAAATTTAACCAAGGAGGTGAAAGACTTGTATACTGAAAACCACAAGACGTTAATGAAAGAAACTGAAGAAAACATAAATATATGGAAAGATATGCTGTGCTCATGGATTGGAAAAATCAATATTAAAATGTCTATTACTACCCAAACCAATCTGCAGCTTCAATGCAATCCTTATCAAAATTCCAATGGCATTTTTCAAAGAAATAGAACAAATAATCCTAAAATTTGTATGGAACCACAAAAAAACAACAACAACAACAACTCGAATAGCCAAAGTAATCTTGAGAGAGAAGAACAAAGCTGGAGGCACCACCTCCCTTATTTCAAACTATACTACAAATCTACAGTAACCAAAACAGTATGGTATTGTCATAAAAACAGACACATAGATCAATGGAACAGAATAGAGAGCCCCAAAATAAACCCACACATATATGGCCAATTAATGTACAACAAAGGAGCTGAGAATATACACTGGGGAAAGGATGGTCTCTTCAATAAATGATGGTGGGAAAACTGGACAGCCACATGCAAAAGAATGAAACTTGGACACTGTCTTATACCAGACACAAAAATTAACTCAAAATGGATTAAAGATTTGAATGTAAGACCTGAAACCATAAAATTCCTAGAAGAAAATATAGGGGATGAGATCCTTGACATAGGTCTTGGCAATGATTTTTTTAATCTGACACCAAAAACAAAGGCAACAGAAGCAAAAAAAAAGTGGGACTACATCAAAATAAAAAGCTTCTGTACAGCATAGGAAACTATCAACAAAATGAAAAGGCAATCTACCAAATGGGAGAAAATATTTGCCAATCATATATCTGACAAGGGACTAATATCCAAAATATACAAAGAACTCATACAACTCATTATCCAAAAAACCAAACAATCTAATTTTTAAATGGGCAGAAGATCTGAATATACATTTTTCTAAAGAAGACATACACATGACCAAATAGGCACATGAAAAGATTCCCAATGTTACTAATTATCAGGGAAATGCAAACCCAAACCACAATGAGATATTTCCTCATACCTGTTAGAATAGCTATTATCAAAAAGACAAGAAATAACAAGTGTTGGTGAGGATGTGGAGAAAAGGGAACCCTTGTGCACTGTTGGTGGGAATGTAAATTGGTGCAGCCACTATGGAAAACATGCTGGAGGTTCCTCAAAAAAATTAAAAATAGTACTACCATATGATCCAGCAGTTCTACTTCTAGGTATTTATTTGAAGAAAATGAAAACGCTAACTCAAAAAGATATATGCACCCCCATGTTCATTGCAGCACTATTTACAATAGTCAAGATATGAAACAACCTAAGTGTCCATCAAGAGATGAATGGATAAAGGAGATGTGGTACACATATACAATGGAATATTATTCAGCCATAAAAAAGAATGAAATCTTGCCATTTGCAACAAAATGGATGGGCCTTGAGAACATTATGTTAAGTGAAGTAAGTCAGACAAAGAAAGGAAAATACTGTATGCTCTCTCTTACATGTGGAGTCTAATAAATAAATGGCCAGTGAAAGTCTGGCCACGTCCCACACCAAGCCCTTTGGGTATCTACACTACAGCAACAGGGACCAAAAGACCAAATTCACCTGTTAGTTACTTTGAAGTTTCAGTGGATGGTCAAATCTACAAACTAGGATACACATAACCAACTTACCTGGAGAAGTCAGCCTCATCAAAGGCATATATGCTATGTTATGTGGTGGTCAGGCACATGCCACCAAAGGTAGAACTTATGTCCTGGAAGATTTCCTCACTTGCCCAGCAATGTTCTCAGCACATAAGATGCTAGATCATACTGCATAATACAAATAGATCCAACACTCTTAATTATTTATGTAATTTATGTGGCAAGAACTTCCCAGGTTTTCAGGATAAAAAATTATTATTTTTTAATGATATGGGATGCTACAAGATATCCCCATCGTTCTGTAGAATTCAGAAACAATGTGGAAAGAAATGGAAAATTTTGAACTTCAATCTTTTCAGAGTGCATATGCTCCTGGAATAGTCATCAGAGGAAACACTGGCTGTTTAACCTGGCACACTTTTCTGCATCAAAGAAGCTCCTAGTTGCTTATCCATTCTATATATAAAAGCTTACATCTGCTAACCCCCCTCTCCCACTCCACTCCTTCCCCAAATCCTTCCCCCTTGGCAACCACCAGTCTGTTCTCCATGTCCGTGATTCTGTTTGTTTCATAGATAGGTTCATTTGTGTCATATTTTAGATTCCATATATGTGACATCATATGGTATTTGTGTTTCTCTTTCTGACTTACTTCACTTAGTATGATAATCTCTAGTTGCATCCATGTTGCTGCAAATGGCATTATTTCATTGTTTTTTATGGCTGAGTAGTATTCCATTGTATATATATACCCATTCATCTGTCAATGGACATTTAGGTTGTTTCCATGTCTTGGCTATTGTGAATACTGCTGCTATGAACATAGGGGTGCATGTATCTTTTTGAATTATAGTTTTGTCTGGATATATGTCCAGGAGTGGGATTGCTGGATCATGTGGTAATTCTAACTATCTAGAATTATTGGACTCTTTAAATATTGTGCAGTATAACTATTTTAACTATTAAAAATAAATTTAAATATTAAAATAAATGTTAACAAATAGGAATACAATGGTTTTTAAATATTTATTTATTTATTTATTTGGTTGTGCCAGGTCTTAGTTGTGGCTGGTGGGCTCCTTAGTTGTGGCATGAAAACTCTTAGCTGTGGCATGTATGTGGGATCTAGTTCCTTGAAACAGGGATCCAACCAGGATCCCCTGCATTGGGAGTGTGGAGTCTTAACCACTGTGCAACAAGGGAAGTCCCAATACATTTTAAGAAAAAGAAAATAAGCTCCTAGGAAACAGGCAACCCAACAGTCAGCCCAGAGGTACCTTTTTAATATTTATGTTATCAAGAAGCACTCTTCTTGATCCTCCGCAATGTGTTCCCATAAGCTTATGAGAAATTGCTAATTAAAATTTCAGGCTCTGTATTGATGAAGGTGGACTAACCACTGTAACAAACTCTAAAATGTCAGTAGTTTAACATGGACAGAGCTTGCTTCTCGCACATGAGACAGCACCAAACAGGGCCAGCCAGTAGTTGGGAAAAGAGCCTGGAGGAGGCAAATGGAGGTTCACTGGCCAGGCCTGGAAGTGATATTCGTCACACCCATTCTCATCACATCAGCAGATCTGTCACAGGGCCATACCTACTTGCAAAAGAGGCTGGGAGATGGAGTCTGTGTGCCTAGAAAGAGTAGGAAGCAGGTTTGATAAAGAGCTTGCCAGTGTCTGCCACTGGCTGCAAAACCACATACAGTTGTTACTCAGTATCTGCAGGGGATTGGTTCCAGGACCCCCATGGATACCAAAATCCAAGGATGCTGATATAAAATGCGTAGTATTTGCATATAACTTACACACATCTTCCTGTACACTTGAAATTGTCTCTAGATTACTTTTAATACCTAATACAATGTAAATGCTATGCAAATAGTTGTAAACTTGATGTAAATGCTGTGTAAATAGTTACCGGTGTGCAACAAACTCAAGTTTTGCTTTTTGGAACTTTCTGGAATTTTTTTTCCAAGTGTTTTCGATCCATGGTTGAATCCATGGACGCAGTACCAGCAGACCCAAAGAGCCGACAGTACTTAATATGGTTATTTCTAAATAAAGAACATAATTCAAAATGCTTACATAGATGGTGAGATTATAGGTGGATTTTCCTTTTCTTTTCCCAATTTTCAGGATTATCTATAATGTGGTTATAATATATCCAAATGGTGGTGAGAATAGGAAAGGGAGGAAATCCCCTAATTAGTAACTCATGAAACAGTTATGGATGGACCCACATCATCCAGGCAACTGCCTGAGAAGTAGTGGCAACACTGCTTCCCCGGTCCCCTTGCAGCTCTCCTCTACTCCAAATACGGAAAACAGAACTTTCTGCTCTGTTTGTTCTGGGCAGCTATGGTCTAGGACTTCTTTATATTTACTAAATATTTTCCACACTCTCTTGGGTCTTTGTGTACCTTAAAGCATCTCCGAGACATCAATCAGAATTTCCACAGGTGTTGCTTCTCTAACTGGATGGATGTCTGTGATGGAAGCTATATCAGACTTCTGATCCACTCAATTCACACACGGCCAAGCCTTGTAGAGGAAGCACAAGACAGTAATTATCTCACCACTCAAAGGACCCTTTCAAGGAGCCAAGATAACAATCAGCTCTTCTGAGTATGTTAGTGGTTCCTGAGTTTTTTTCCTCCTTGGCACACATGATGATAACCTTTAAACACCCAAAAGGAACTAACACAACATTGTAAACCAACTGTACTCCAATAAAAATAAAAATTAAAAAAAAAAAAACAAGAGGCTCCAGTGGGTGTCCATGCCACTTCCCACCATTGCCCTCTCCCCCCTTTACCCCCCAGCCAACACCACCATACCACCTCATCAGACTGCCTGTTGTTCCCAAATCAATCGAGGACTTTCAGGTCTAGGTGCCTCTCAAACTATTTCCTCTATTAGGAATACCCTTCTCCTCCCCAGCACCCACCTGGAAAACTCCTACCCATCCTTCAAGGCTCAGTTAAGCAATGTCCCTTTATGCTGTCCAATAGTTTTTTTGGCTCTCCGTCTTCTCTACTCATGCAGCAATAACCACTGCTTATAGTCTGTGCTCCCACAAACATTCACTCAGTATATATCTCTGTGACATCATCTTCTCACCTTATAGTCTAATTATTAATTAATGAGCTCCCCAACAGCAGAGCCCAAACACTGCAGCCCTTATAGGTCCTGGCAACGGAGGAAACTTGGTCCCCACCCAAGTCATGGTCCTACTTCCCTAATGAACCAGAGGTGTAGGGCCAAGAATATGTGACCATGTGAGTTCTCAAGCTAGGAAAAAATGATATGAAGATGTTGTGGTCTGTTCCCTACTTTTATTGTGTAAATTACCCGGGGATCTTGTTAAAATGTAGGTTCTGATTCAGCAGGTCTGGGGTGGAGCCTGAAATTCTACGTTTCTAACAAGTTCCAAAGTGATGCTGGTGCTACTGGTCCAGGGCACATACTTTGAGTGGCAAGGGCCTGAGGTTTGTTTGCATGGGCACATGATACACCTGGGGCAGCAAGACAGGCAAACCTCAGAGACCCCTGCTTCCAGGGGATGGAAGGTTTTGGAGACAGAAAACAGATACCCTTCCAATAAGAGAAAAGCTTAAGAGACAAGGCCTAGAATGTAGCAGTGGCTCAATAAATACTTGGAAAAGAGTCTAGAATAAATGAAGCCAGACTGTGCAGAGGGACATAAGTAGATTTCTCTCAACTCATCCTTGGGGAAGACAGGAAGCTGGTCTCAAAGTTATAGAAGAAACTGAGTTATAAGCCATGGAGTACTGAGTTAGGGACCATTACCATCAAGGACGTTTTCACAGTTAAAATATCTCCAGCTTCAGGTAAGTACTGGCCCTGAGGGTACAGGTAGGTCAGGTGGACACGTGAATGTAGGAAAATGGCTCAGAGGCTGGGAATCCATTTGGATCCAGTTCCTTGTTTAAGCCCCTCAGGTAGTAGCCAGATATTTGCAAACTCCCTCTAGGAGACTGTGGGTCATAGCAGCAGAAATGGGAGAGGACGGAGTCAAGGTCATGGGTTGAGGCCTGGGGCTGCGCCTAACCAGCCTTCATGGACTTGGTGAGGAGGGAACACAGGGCACAGGGCAAAGAACATGTTCTAGAGATTAAGCAGCCCTGCATTTGAATCCACTCTGCCCCTTAGTAAGTGCTAACCTTTGGGCAAGTTATTTAACTTCTCTGAGCCTCAGTTTACTCGATGATAAAATGGAGACAATAAACCCCCATTTCATAGGCATTGGGAGAATTAAACGAAATCATATATGCATCATAATCATCATTATTGCCACATGATCAGACTACAAGCTCCTAGAGGAACCACATATAATGCATATATGTGTCCTCAGTACAAAGCTAAGTTTGCTGTAAAATTAAACTTCTCTGCTGTCTCTATTTCTTTATCTGTAAAATGGGAATAAAACAGATTTACAAGCTGCTTATTTGAGGGTTGTTGTGAGGATACTGTTGTTGGAATTCCACAAATGTTGAGCAAACGCTGGTGGTGATCCTTATAACCTCAGGGTGACTTTTCCCTCCGATTCCCAGAAGGGCAAGCCCTAAGCATTCCCTCGTGTTTCCAAGGTGAGACCAGAGGGGGCAGACCAGAGACCTGAGCAGGCTACAGGGCATCTGGAGGTGACAGGCTCAGTCTGGAGCAGCAGCTGCTGTAAATGGACCTCAGCCAGTCATTGGATTGAGGATGTGGCATTTAATACTATCTGCCATCAGTGAGCTCTCACTAGGAGACAGGTACTGTTCTAGGCCCTTAATGCAAGTTAACTCATATCTCCTTCCCCATAACTCTACAAAGTAAGACTATCATCATTCTGATTTTACTGACTGGGAACCTGAGGTACAGATTGTGAAATGACTTGCCCAAGATCTCACGTGAGTAGGAAGCAAGGCCAGGTCGGGAACCCAGGCAGACTGACACTGGAGCTCTTTGCTCTCTACCTTCTCAAAGAAGCTCAAGAATCCAGGAATGACTAGAAGGTCGAGCCAGTTAGAAGGGACCTTACTTGTCTAGAGGAAATGGGCTAAAAAATCCCAGGATATCAACCTGGCACTGACACAGATGAACTTGAGAAACTTGATGGGAATAACCTGGCCTGTGAGAGCTCTACCTGGTGCCCCCAGATCCCACACACTGGGCCACTGTGGAAACAGGAGGCCACCAACCCCGTGATGTGAGGACAGGGGCCCAGCACAGCTTCTCTGCCAGAGGTGGGCTGGCACCACCAAAAGAAGACAAAGTCACCCATCGTGGGGAGTGAGAGGAGAGCTCAGCTCAGCATCCCACCTGTTTCCATACTGCTCCTACCCTTTCTCATCAACCTCTTCATCGCCTCAGGTGGGCTTATCTTCTACCACTTTAATTTTGAAGCTGCCACTTTTGCATTGCTTTCCCAGAGCTTCCCTTTCCTTAAAGCTTAATTCTTATGCTTTGCTTTAAAAAAAACTCAAAGTGGGCTGCATTTAACCCACGGACATTTAAGCAACCACAGGTGGGTTGCATTCATCACTCATCCTAGGGACAGGAGTGGAACCGAGCCCCTTCAGCCCTCCAGGGCCAAGGTCAGGAGCTCCCGACATGGCCGTGACCTCTTTAGCCCTATCCCCAGGGCCCAGGAGCAGGGCCGACCCCACAAGGCCATTTCCTCTCTCTTAGAGCTGACCATGTGCCCGCTGGGCTCCATTCCAGCACCATCTGCTTCACCCCAGATCAGGAGAGAGGCCACTGTCAGATTCTGCGCACTGCAGGAGAGCAGGGCCCAAAGGCAAACCATGAGCTGCTCTCACTGGGCCTGGGCTTTGGTCACTGGCAAGGGAAACCCCAGAGAATTTTTCAGAGGAAGTTGTTGGGGAGCCCAACCAGGCTCTTTCATCAGGTGTAGTGATCCTTTAATCAATTTTTAGACTAACATATTTCTAAGTCCAGGAGCATGAAGGAAACTGCAGAGCACTTGGGTTTTATTACTACCACCATCATCACCATTATCATCACCACCACCACCATCATCAACATCATCATCATCACCATCACCATCAACATCATCATCATCACTGTCATCATCCCCATCCCCATCCCCATCATCACCATCATCATCATCATCACCATCATCATTTTACAACTCAGGCTTACCTGCCTGAGAAAACTAACTGCGCTGTTTCAGAGGGCTTCTAAGCATAACAATGAAGGGGGCCCAGGCCTCATTTCCTGTTCTCTCTCTTTTTTAAATTTTTTTAACTGAGGTATAGTTGATGTCCAACATTATATAAGTTTCAGGAGCACAACACAGTGATTCACAATTTTTAAAGCTTATACTCCATTTGCAGTCATTATAAAGTATTGGCTATATTCCCTGTGCAGTACAATATATCCTTGTGGCTTATTTATTTTATGCCTAGTAATTTGTACCTTTTAATCCCCTACCCTTATCTTGCCCCTCCCCCTTTCCCTCTCCCCACTGGTAACCATGAGTTTGTTCTCTATATCTGTGAGTCTGTTTCTTTTTTGTTATATTCACTGGTTTATTTTTTAGATTCCACATCTAAGTGACATCATACAATATTTGTCTTTTTCCGTCCGACTTATTTCATTAAGCATAATACCCTCCAAGTCCATCCACGTTGTTGCAAATGGCAAAATTTCATTCCTTTTCGTGGCTAATATTCCGTTGTATATATGTACCGCATCTTCTTTATCCACTCATCTGTTGATGGACACTTAGGTTGCTTCCATATCTTGGCAATTGTAAACAATGCTGCTGTGACCATGGTCTCTCTTGATCTCTACCCTCAGACAAACATATTGCTGCAGGCCTGACTTGGGCTCTGGTCCTTTCTCTAGTGTTAACTGACTGTAGGACCTTAAACAAGTCATTTCCTTTTCTAGACTCAACTCCCTCCTTTGCCTAGTAAGGAGTTTAGATTCCTGATGTCCCTTCAGCTCTGAAACACTAAGATCCTAAGTTCAAGTAAATCCTTCCATTGTCCTAAACTTGTGCTGGGCCCAGAAAGGAACCTGACTATGAAATACTTATTAAAACAAACCTGAACACTTGGGGGTATTGATGGATGGACATGTCTTCGTTGGCAGGTTTCTGTCCTGGGGACAGACTTGAAAACTCACGCCTCTCCCTGCTTACGTGAGTTTTAGATGCCAGAGTGCCTGCCAACACGTGTATCATCTGGGGTTGACGTATGAAGCAGTTAACGGTCCCCAGCTCCCAGCTTGAACAGCCAACTGCTACACCCAGGCATCTGTAATGCAAGAAGGCCCCAGATGTCTGGCAAAATTACCTTCTCTTGTATCTATGCAGAACTGGAAGAGAAAGAAATGAGGTTGTTCAACCACTTGTCCAAGGGTACTTTTGTCTGTGATTTCTTTGCTCTGGGCCTCAGGTTTCCCATTTGTAAAGTGGAAATGGGAGAGAGGACATGGCCTACATGTTCTAGCTCCTGAAAGCAGTTCAGAACTCTATTTCTGGGGAGTTACAGAGTCACCAGTTAGGGGATAATTTTCAATTGCCTTTTGGGGGAAAAGAAAAGTCAATGCTACTCTCTACCCTGCTGCCCAAGACAGAAGCAAGCTCTAAAGACGGAAGGAAACACAAAGTGGATGGGGCAGGAGCTTCCATAGAAAAAGGGAAATTCAATAGGACCACAGGCTTCTGTGTGGGCAGCTGAAAGAGGGAATACGTGGTGTGGGTGTTCATTGCCAGGTAGGAGACACTGTTGGGTGGGCTATAATCAATGGTCAAGACAACAAGGGAGCTTTGGCCTTTGCTCCTGATGCATCTGAGAACTCCAAAGGAAAACTGACTCTATGTTCCTTGATCTAGAGGAGGCCAGAATGGCGGCGAAGGCAGGGAGGTGGGGGAAAGAGAAACCATTAGCTGCTGAGTACTTACTAGAGGCCGAAGGCTCATCACTGTCCCTCACATTCCCACTTCTTGCCCAGGCCAAGAAGAAGAATAGAGAGAGCCTCAGCTAACCGAGCAACCACAATAGCATTGACTCACTCATGTATCAAATAAATATTTATTGTGTGCCTACTATGCACCTGGAGCAGGGAGAACAGCAGATTTTCCAGTAGAAAACATCATGGAGCAGATATTATGGGAGCGAAGCCCAGAGGCATCTGACAGCAGAGTTTCTGCACCTACATAATCCAAGTGACTCAAAAATTTTGATCATGGAATTCCAACAAAGTATGGGACAGTGCAGAGCTGAGCTGGGGTGGGGGTGTGTGGCCTATTGCCGAGAATAGAAGGTTGGTTTCCCTCTGAGGCACCTTGGAAATCTCTAGTTCATAAGGATGATTATTGTCCAGTTGTCTCATCTGGAACATCATGGGCCCCATGCAAATAATCTTCTCAATAGCACTGGCAACTTTAAATGACAGGTTCTAAATTCTCGCTACACTTAGAATTTTCAAGTCTTTCATCAGGTGTAGTGATCCTTTAATCAATTTTTAGACTAACATATTTCTAAGTCCAGGAGCATGAAGGAAACTGCAGAGCACTTGGGTTTTATTACTACCACCATCATCACCATTATCATCACCACCACCACCATCATCAACATCATCATCATCACCATCACCATCAACATCATCATCATCACTGTCATCATCCCCATCCCCATCCCCATCATCACCATCATCATCATCATCACCATCATCATTTTACAACTGAGGAAACAGGGGCTCAGAGAAGTTAAATAACTTGCTAAAGTTTACACAGCTAGAACGTAATGAAGCTTGAGTTCAAACCAAGTTTTGTTTGTTCCCAAATCCCACTGCTCCATCCGATCCCCAACATGGTCAATCCTGGTACCCACATAGACAAATGGAGGCCAACTTGATACCTCTTCCTCATATTTCCTTCTGGGCTTCAATTCCTTTTTTCCCACTGTTGCCCCTTTCTCTCTCTCTTTCTTCCTCTCTCTCTCTCTCTCCTTCTCTCTCTCTCTCTCTCTCTCTCTCTCTCTCTCTCTCTCTCACACACACACACACACACACACACACACAGAGGAAACCACTTGCCATTGCGATACCTACTTTTTCTTTTTTTCACTCCCCACCCCCTCCAATATCATTGCAAAGAAAATTCACACTCACATGTATTCAGTCACACCACAGGGAGGAAATGGTCAGTACCTGGAGTCTGAGATTTAAGTCATTCCAGCCTCCCCTTTTCCTGTAAGGCTATTGCCGATTTCTCTCCTTTTATAAACAGGAACACATTATGCAAGATGCTGTAGATGTGGGATTTTTCAAGCAAGCTGGTGACACTCTTTCACTTGGCATAAAATCGATTTAAATAAATGTCTCCCTTTTTCAAGATTCTTTCCTGCTCCTGCTTAATCTTAAATTAAGAGCAGTACAATAATAACCCAAGAACATCACACCCCTGAATTTCAGCCACCTCACCCAGAGGATCTTGTCTCCTTTTTTGAAAGTGTGAGCTATTTTTTGGTTTCCACTTGTTTCTCTTTCTTGTCACCACACATTGTTTTCTATAAGACATAAGCAATTGGAGCCTTCACATTTAAAGCCTGTTTTTAGTCCGTGTGATCCACAATAAGGCTCTCATGAGACCTTGGAAAGAAAAGGAATAACTTCAGGGAGTTACACTTCAAGATCCACTGAAGCAAAGATCTGCAGTCACCTCCAGTAATTAAATGACTCTATTCACTCATTCAGTAAATACTCACTGAGTGCATACTAGGTGCCAGGCAATATTCAGGGCACTGGTGATACAGCAGTGACTCAGCTCACTGAAGGGACAAACTAAACACATGCTAATGATATTCAAGTTTATGTCTCCTTCTAGGACCTCTTCCTTCAACTCTAGACCCACATATGTAACTATCTAATTAACATCTCCCATTGGATGTCCAATTGAACCCCATAACTGTCCCTTCTCCATCTCAGTAAAGGGCCACTCTTTCTAGCTGTTCAGGTCAAAATATGTGGAGTCATCCTTGACTCCCTTCTTTCTCTCATCTAACCCATCATCAGCAAGATATATCCAGAATTTGATGACTTCTCACCATCACCACTCTCCACCCTGGTCCAAACCACCATCATCTCTTGCCTGGATTATTGCAGTAGCCTCCTGACTGATCTCCCTGTTTTCACCCTTAATCTCTAAAGTCTATTCTAAAGTCTAAAGCTCAGGTAATCATTGTAAAACCTAAATCAGATAATGTCAATGAGTGCTCAATATTCTCCAATGGCTTCCCATCTCACTCAGAGCAAAAGCCAAAGTCCACACAAGGCTAGACAACCTTGTATTACCCAGCTCTCCACCATTTCTCTGATCTCATCTTCTCCATCCCCCTCTTCTCTCAGTTCCTTCTGCATGAATCCCCTTGCTGTTCCCAGAACACGCCAGTACACTGTTCCCTTGGGACCTTTGCACTTGTTGTTTTCCCTGCCTACAAGGGTCTTTCCCCAAATATCCATGTGGCTCACTCTTTCACTTCCTTCATGTCAGCCTGACCACACCCACCCCACTCCCCACCCCCATTCAAGCAGGCACCCCCCATCCTCCTCTCCTCACTTGATATTCTCTCATCACATAATATTACACATTTACTTATTTACATATTATCTCCCCAACTAGAATAAATCCTTCATGAGGATGAACCTTGCTACCCTGACTGCTGTATCCCCTGCCTACAACATGCCTGGCATGTAAGGAACACTCAAGAAATGTTTGGTGAATGAATGACTATCTAAAGATACCTATGTCTGAAGTTGGTCAGCCATGGAAACAGAGAAAAATACAGGAAAAAAAGAAAAAAAGAAAAGAAAAAGGGCAAGTTGCAGGCATTTGCAGAGTTCAGGAGAAAAGGAGCCTTAGCCAAGGGGACTTAAACTTTAAGGTCCCTATGGTAGATTGATTGCACAGATATACCAATTCCTCCCCTGTTTCCTGTATCCATGCTCTCTGCCATGTGACTACGTAGCTCCTCCCATCAAGAAGTGTACTCTATTCCCCACGCCTTCGCTCTGGGCTAGCCTTGTGACTTACTTTTGTCAATAGACAAGACTGAAATGACAGTGTGCCAGTTATAAGCTTAGGGCTCAAGAGGTCATGCAATTTCCTACTCTCCCTTGGATTCCTGAGATAACATGTGAACATGCCGGGCTAGCCTGTTGGAGGATGAGATACCACCTGGAGCAGAGCCAAGTCATCCCAGCTAAGGCCATCCTAAAGCAGCCAGCTCTTAGCCACTCCAACAGCAGACAAAAATCACATGAGCAAACCCAGCCGGGATCAATCAAGCACAACCTGGATCTGCAGAACTGCCTGGATGAGCCATAGACAAGTGAGAAAATGAGAAATGGTTGCTATCTTAAGCCACAAGTTGTGGGGAGGTTTGCTCTGTAGTCCCATTGGCAAGGTCATCCCTAATGTGTGTGATCAGCCCCTAGGGGATGCATCTCAGCTGCTCTGCTCTGAGTATGTGTTCATCAGGAAAGCTTCTCCTTATGATTTAGCTCTCACTAAGGGGGGTCTGCAGGAAGAAAACACACCACCATGCCACACAGTGTCCCAGCCATTACAAATCAATAGACTGGCATGGGGGTGAGCAAGGTCACTGTGATGTAGCCCAGAGGGACAGATTGGCTTTCTGAGGCAGCAACACCTTGGATGGGGAAAATTCACAGAGGTGAATGTCACCTTCTGAGCTGACTTGGGGGACACCCAGCCAGCCACCCAACCAGGAGCTAGCCTCATCACAGCCTGTTTCACAGGAGCTTTGACCAGGTTCTCAGGCATCCAGCCCCATTTCTGTCCAAGGAAAACACTGCAGGAGCCCTGCAGCACCAAGAACAGCAGTGGGGTGGAGCTCTCAAATCCTAAAACCATGCTCTTTTTTTTTTTAAATTGGGTCTAGTTGATTTACAATGTTGTGTTAGTTTCAAGTGTACCACAAAGTGATTTTGTTATATATATATACACACACACATTTTTTTTCAGATTCTTTTCCATTATAGGTTATTACAGATACTGAGCACAGTTTCCTGTGCTATACAGTAGGTCCTTGTTGTTTACCTATTTTATATATAGTAGTGTGTGTACATGTATCCCAAACTCCTAATTTATATCTCCTCCCTCCCCCCACGCTATCCCCTTTGGTAACATTAGTTTGCCAAAACCATGCTCTTTAGAGGAACAAAGTCTCAGAGGGGCAGAGGAGCAAACTGTGGTCTTCATATTCAGCCTACAAGATGGAAGCCTCAAATAAATGCATCATATGATATTATGTAAATGCATCCCGTGGTACACCAATGGTCAGTATATTTCCACTTGATTCTAACACCTTTCCATAGCCATAGAAACTACTGTCATTCTCAAAGAATAAAGAATCAAAACTAGCAAGGACAATACCTGCAGGACTATTCACTAAAGGTGACCCTTTCTTTCATTGTGGGAAAGGAAATGAACATAAGACTAAGGTTCAAAAGAAGCACTAAAATAGTCCTTGATCTGGAAAGGACTGGAAGGATAGTTGAACACTGTTTGGCACAGAGCTTCTCAACACCTTGCAAAGATTTATGCCTCTGTTGGCTGCATTTGCTTAGGCTGAGTGACCACAGGAATCTATGTCTCCTAACCAGCCTTCTTCTAAGCATAGAGTGTAGGATTTCAGCCAATTCCTTCCACAAAAGCTCAGGATACTAATCTTAGCGACAAATAGAAATCATAAGAGGCAATACCCAAGTGACCTTGCCGTATTACCCCTCTGACCTCAAATCCTACTGCTGTTCCCCTCACTCACTCAACTGCAGCCTCCCTGGACTCCTTTCTGGTTTTCTTAGGAACATACCTCTCTCCTGCTTCAGGGTTTTTGCAGGTGCTGTTACTCTGCCCAGAATGTTCTTCCTCAGACATCTGCCTGGCTCGCTCCTCACTTTCCCAGGGGTCTGGTCAAATGTCACTTACAAGCAAAGCTTTCCCTGATCAAACTGTATTAAAAAATAACTATCCCCATCCCACCCTCTGGCAAGATTCCCCCTTCCTCTTACTCTGCTTCATTTCTCTCCACTATAATGCATCACTATCTAGTTACTTATTTATTTGTCCATTATCTTATACACATATTCACACACACACACACACACACACACACACACATGCACGCACAAGGTAAGCTCTTTGACGGGCTTTATTTCGTTCAGTTCTGTATTCCCCCCACATAGAGCAGTACCTGACACGTCGTAGGTACTCAATGAATGAACTGCCATTTCTTAAGCACCTACTTTGCGCCAAGCAATTTATATGATGATCATTTCCCAATAAACACACATTTTTAAGCATCTATGATGTAATTATATTATAAGAACTCCACTGTTATCTCCATTTTACAGATCAGGAACCCAAAGCTCAAAGCGAGGCTAAATAACCTGCCCAAGACACTCACCGAGGTCTGTTTGAGCATCAGAGCCCACGCTCCTTGCAGTGTGCCAACCTGCTTTTTAAATACCTTAGTGATGGTCTAGGTTACAAAACGCATGTGATACGCATCTCTGGCAACATACATAACACAAGAGCTCATCATCCTACCATTTTTCATCACCCACTACAGCTTTTGTTCAGGAAAAAACATCCATCAGATTGGATTTTTATTTCCCAGAGCACATTGGTTGAAACAGCTTTAGCTTTCCTTTATTCCACCTATTTAGAGACAATCAAGGTTGGAGCTTTCCTTTTGAACTGAGCTGGGACAAGCACAGACAGGTCAGGGACCCAAGGGAGATGAAGGTAGTTCATCTGCTCTGAGAATCCCTCAGAATTATCCAGAATCCCTGCCTCTGTGTACTTCTCCCAAACCTTCCTGGTCCTAGAATTTAGGAAAATGTTCCATTAAAAAAACAAAAAGGCTGATCTCCTGCATTGGGCACACTCTTCCCTTGGTGTCATCCTATGTCTGTGTCTACTGGGATCGATCTGGTCACGTACTGCAAATGCCAGCCCTGTTGTGACTTGTAGAGCTCTGACCATCCAGTAGCCTTGATGCTGATGAGGTGGGAGAGCGATGGGGGTCACTCACAGACCAAGGGACCAAGACAGGGACCCCGTCCCTACTGAAATCCATGTAATGCCTCAACTAGGAGAGCTTCCTTTTAAAAATAATCACTGCCACAATTAATTCCTTCCTCCTCCCTGCTCCCACCACTCTTTTCACACCTGCATTACTGAACTGATCACAGCTCATTGTTACAGGTATTTCTTCTTCACCAGGTGTGAGCTTCTGGGGAACTGGACTTTGTTTTCATCACCTCTGCACCCCGAAGGATTAATCCAGCCTCTGACACATACTGTGTGTTCGACTAGTATTTGTTGACTAAAGAAAGATGCAGAATGAGCCTGTACTACGTCTGCTGCACCCACTGGAGCAAGCAGGGTAAGTCTTCTAGAAAGGGCAAGAAGCAGAAGCATCTTCTAGAAAGGGCAAGAAGCAGAAGAGACCAGGGTAGACCAGAAGGACCGCTGAGCTGGCTACAAGACCCAATTCTCCCGCACAGGTATATACCTCATCCTTCACCTGCCACTCTCCGAACCTTAAAGCCGCCCACATTTGCCTCTGAACAAGCAGGCACCCCCGGCACCCCCTCCCCACCCCAGTACCCCACCCTACCCCACCCTACCGGGCTGCTCTTTTCAGAGCCCCAGACATCGACGTTAAGTTACCTTTAGAAAGAGCTAGTTTGCATCTGTGGTTTCTGGTTAAAGGATCCTGTTTCAGCAGCCCGGCTGAACCCTGGACAGCAGAGATATCTAACACCCGTCTGCGGAGGAAACGGCAGTGCCTCGCTCCTCCCTGGCTAAACGCATTTGCTCACCCGTCCCTGCAGAACAAATCATGTTCTTTTCCTTGCGCTAAAATCCCTCTATAAACAAATCCTCTCTGTGTCCCTAAGAAACGGCTCCCACACCGCGGAGGGCGCCCTCCACATACAGAAATACACGCAAACCCCAACCCAGAACCACCAGGTGTAAGCCTGGTTTTGATGTCCTTTAAAAACAAACCAACAACAACAAAAATCCATCTAAGAATTGAAACTAAGAGCAGTGACTAGAAAGCTTATGCACAGGGAGTTATAAACGTCCGTAGCCTAAGTTGCAAAACTATGCATGGCGCTAACAGTTGAAACACGCTTTAAAAACAGCCCTTGGGGATGCCACCTTCAAAGAGGCGCGCAGCCCCGGGCAGCGGGCAAGTCCTTGCTTTTCTGCGCCGGCTTTCCAAGTCTCCCCCCTGTCTTTTGTGCCATTTACTATAAACAACATTCGAAGGTAGCACCGTGTACGTTTTCAGCCCTGGCAGGAGAGCCTGGGAGCCCCAGGAGCGCGTGGGGTCCGCGCCGCGGCCGGGTCTGCACGCGCCGTAACGAGCAACACAGTCCCCTACCTGGGTGGGAAATCCGCGGGCGGCCGCCTCCGGGTGCGGGCGGAACGGCGTCCGCCCTGGTGGCCCCGCCGGCAGCTCCGGCGAACGCTGCGCTGGGGCGATCCCCGCGGAGGCAGGAGTCCACGGGTATCACACATGCATAACGGCGCCCGCGCCGCCGCAGCCGCCGCCGCCGCCCGCCCTGGCGCAGCGCGCAGCGCGCCGCCGCCACACCGAGCACCAAGGGCGGGAGGCTCCTGCGTCCTCTATTCAGTGGGATCAGATCCTAACCCGCTTCCTACCCGGCCTGAGCATTAAGGCATTCGCGGCGAGCAGCTCTTCGCTTCTAAATCTCTTTCTGATTGGAGACGGAGTGTTTGGGATAGCTGGGTGGGAAGGGGATCCAGCGGGACCCCAGGCTCCCTGGATTTGCAGAGCAATAGATGTTAAACATCTTATTCCTCGAGTTTCGAGTTTCATCCCCCACTGATTATTGTCATCTCCTTCTCGCTCTCCACCTCGCCTGGGGCAAGGGGGCGATGTGTACTCCACACCCCTTTCACCAGCCCCAAACTAGGACACGTACTCCAGCCATAACAAACTTATAATTTCTTGCACATGCCTCACTCTCTCACCTCCAGGCCTTTGCATGTTCTTTCCTGTCTGCCCAGAATACTCTCTTCCTCCTAAGCTTCTTATCCCTGCCTAATGACTAATGGTTCTCAGCTGAGCCATCTCTTCCTTGAGGAAGTCCGCCCTCCTCCCTGGAATAAGAGAGTTCTCCCTGCTCCATGTGCATGGGGCCACCACTGCTTCCTCTACCACAGCACCCAACACCTGTTACTAAAGTTGACTGCCTGGTGTCTGTCTCCCTCACTAGAACATAAGCTGTGGAAATGCATGGTCTCTTATTTGCATGTGCAAAGGCATATAGTGTCTCTCAATGTATATTAGTGCAGCTACTATCCAGATTAAGGTATAGAACAGCTCTGGCATCCGGAGGTTTATGACCCTTACCAGGCAATAACTACTCATCTTCCATATGTAACCACTATTCTCGCCTCTTCCAGCATCAATTATTACTGCCTGTTCTTGAACTACATATGAATGGAATCAACAGTTTTATATTATTTCAGATTTTGAAGGTATATAATATATCTACCTATTATATATATAATATATATGAATAAAGACAAATTTTTCTTTTCCTTTTCCAATGCTTATATCTTTTATTTAAACTTTTTCTTGCCTTGTGGCTCTGGCTAAGACTTCCATACAATGCTAAATTGAAGTGTCAATACCTAGTCTTATTCTTAGATTCAGGGAAAGTCTTCATACTATTAAGTATGATGTTAATTTAAAAAGTGATGATAATGAAGAGCCTTGTTTTATTTCTAATTTCAGAGGGAAAGCATTTTTACCACTAAGTATGATGTTAGCCGTTGGTGTTTATTTTTATAACGTTTATCAGATTAAAGAATTCTGAGAAGGAATATCAGGGAATAACAGAGTCCCTTCTTCTTTTAGTTTGCTGAAAAGTGAATAATAGGGCTTCCCTGGTGGCGCAGTGGTTGAGAGTCCGCCTGCCGATGCAGGGGACGTGGGTTCGTGCCCCGGTCCGGGAGGATCTCACATGTCGCGGAGCGGCTAGGCCCGTGGGCCCGTGGGCCATGGCCGCTGAGCCTGCGTGTCCGGAGCCTGTGCTCCGCAACGGGAGAGGCCACGACAGTGAGAGGCCCGTGTACCGCAAAAAAAAAAAAAAAAAAAAAAAGTCAATATTTTTCTATATATTTAACCAGTTCTTCATTCCTTCTTGGAGTTCTGTGTATCTATTTGGAGGTTCCTTTACTTCACTCTGAACAGTTCCTTTTAGTATTTCTTGTAGTGAACATCTACCAGAGACTATTCTTTCAGCTTTTATACAACTTAAAATGTCTTTATTTGACCTTTCTTTTTGAAGATTATTTTTCACTATGTATAGCATTCATAGATGGAAGTCTTTTTTTCTTTCATCACTTTGAAGAAGTCAATCTAGTGTCTTCTTGCTACCATATATTCATTTGAAAACTCTGCTCATAGTCTTGTTATCACCTCTCTGAAACCAATCTTTTTGCCTTTCACTGCTTTTAATATCTTCTTTTTATATTTTCTTTCAGAAGTTTAATTATGATATTCCTATATATGGTTTTCTTTATTTTTTTTCTGATTCTGAGCATCTTGAATTTGTGGGTTAATATCTTTTATCAGTTTTAGAAAATTCTCAGACTATCTTTTCAAATGTTGTTTCTGCCCTATTTTCTCTCTCCTGTGCTCTTAGACTGAGAAAGCACATGTTACACATAATTAAATGGTTTTGATATTATCCCACACATCTTTTATGTTCCATTTTTTCTATTCCTTTTTTACCTTCTTTGTACTTTAGCTTGAGAATTTTCTATTGACCTTTCTTTGGGTTCACTAATCTTGTTTTCTGCTGTGATCAATTTGCTGTTAAACCCATCCAATGAGTTTTTAAGTACAGATATTACATTTTTCAAATGGCTACTTGATTATTTGACATAAGCTTTGTTGAATTTTTCTTTTTATCTATTCTGTCCATCATTTCCTCTATTTTCTTTAACATATTTATAAGAAAATCTATTAACTACAACATATGGATAATTTATTTTATTGCCTTTTCTGTTGGTTATTAGCAAACATTTTCTTGCCTTTTTGCATGTATCCTGTTTTTTTCTTGTACGCCAGATATTGTGCAAAGGAACCACTGAAAACTGAAGTTACTCTTGTTTTCCTCCAGAGATGGTTCACCTTGTCCTCTGTTATACAGATAAGATGAGGGGTTGATCACCTCAATCCACTCAGGAATCAGCTTCCAAGGAACTGGATGTCAGCTCTACCTAGACTAATTTCACCTCTGTGTTCATATGTCTCAAAGATGAGAGCTGTCATGTGTTTATTGTAGGACATAGCCTCCAGGGAGAATTTTTCTCATCAGCACTATGACACTGCAAAATATTTCACTCTGCCTTTCCAGTCCAGCACCTAGCTTCTTATACCCCCCAACTCAGCATTCAGCAAAGATCCCATCAGGCAAACTGTCTGTACATTTGGGTGTTTTCTAGATTTTAAACTGGCAGACAAGCCATATGGTGGTCTAAGGCTCTGCCATTTTCTCTTCCCCTAGTATAGCCCCCTCTGCCTGATCCTCAGCCCATGCCTGGACTCAGCAAATGCATAAGGAAGAAAAGAATAAAATCAGCTCACCCACCTAGGAAGAGCGCTTCCTTTTTTGGAATGTTAGTTCCTTTAGTCCTTTTTGTTTTCACTATTCTCAGATATCTTTTAAAATGTGATTTCTGTAATTTATTCTTTTTTTCTAGTTGAAGTGCAAGATTAATGGCATGCCACCACCTATTAAATACTACTGGAAAGCAGAAATTGATTTGCTAACTGTTTAATCCTCACAACACTTTTATGAGGTAAGTACATTTTTCAGACAAGTTCTGTAACTTGCCAAAGATCACTTAATAGTAAGTAATGAAGACAGGAGATGAACCTAAGCTATCTCATCCTAAAACCAGGGGTGACAATAACCATGATGATATATTGCCTCCAATGGATGGGAATATTCTTTTTCAATAGGTAAAAAAATGCTAATTCTGACTTCTAACTGAAAATCTGAAGAGAAGATCATTTTTATCTTTTTTTTTTTTTTTTTTTTTTTTTTTTTGTGGTACGCGGGCCTCTCACTGTTGTGGCCTCTCCCGTTGCGGAGCACAGGCTCCGGACGCGCAGGCTCAGCGGCCATGGCTCACGGGCCCAGCCGCTTCGCGGCATGTGGGATCTTCCCGGACCGGGGCACGAACCCGTGTCCCCTGCGTCGGCAGGCGGACTCTCAACCACTGCGCCACCAGGGAAGCCCCAAGAAGATCATTTCTAAAACTTCCTTTTGAGACTAATTTTGAGTCAGATATGTAAGTTATTTAAATTCAAGGCACATCTCTCACCAAAATTTTTCTGTAGAAACCAAATGACCTTTTCCTACCCCTCAAGCCCCAAGAGATAAACCTCACTTAATCAAAAGTGGTTTTGGTCATATTTTCTTCAGGAAACATGAGTGGCAACTGTCAAGTTTTCTGTGTCCTCCTCCCACAGAATTCTAAATTATGACAATTCACTTCAGGAATACAAATGCATTGAGGGGAACACTTTCACTTTTTATTTTCATTTTTGGAATGTAAGTGCAGTGGACTCCTAAATTGCTTGCCTAGAATAGCAAAGGTTAAGGTAATTAGAGTAGAAATGGGAAAATCCATAATCAATTTGTGTTTTAAAAGGTCCAAAGAATACCAAAATGAGAGCTGAGAAGGCATCAGGCAGCCGGTGGTTTGTGGCTGCAAAGGGTGAGTCACAACTGAAGCTACAAAACCAGCACATTCTGAAAAGCACTGGTGTTCACCCTTTTCTTTTTCACTTAATGTTTTTTTTATTTTATTTTTATTTTATATTGGAATATAGTTGATTTACAATGTTGTGTTAGTTTCAGGTGTACAGCAAGGAGATTCCATTATACATATACATGTATCTATTCTTTTTCAAGTTCTTTTCGCATTTAAGTTATTACAGAATATTGAGCAGAGTTCCCTGTGCTATACAGTAGGTCCTTGTTGGTTATCTATTTTAAATATAGCAGTGTGTACATGTCAATCCCAACCTCCCAATCTATCCCTCCCTCCCTCCTTCCCCCTGGTAACCATAAGTTCGTTCTCTAAGTCTCTGAGTCTGTTTCTGTTACGTATATACAATGGCATGTTGCCCAGCCATTAAAAAGAATGAAATAATACCATTTGCAGCAACATGGATGGACCTAGAGATAATCATACTAAGTGAAGTAAGTCAGACAAAGACAAATATCATAAGATATAAATGCAGAATCTTAAAAAAATGATAAAAATGAATTTATTTACAATACTGATGTTTACTCTTTGTGGGCCTTTGCCTAAGAATAATGTGATAATGATAAAGTCTCTTCTAGCTACAGCTTTATCAGTAGAAATAATTAAGATGCAAAAGAATCAGAATCTCTTCCACTCACTCTACTGACAGGGAAGAACTTCGGACTTGACTATGGCAAAAGTCAATATATGAACTTACTGATAAAGACTTGATTGTTCGCTTTTAGAAAGGAAAGTGTCACCTGATACTGCAGAAATACCAAACAATTCCATAAAGAAAGCAATTGTCTGCCTGAAAGCAGAATTTTAAAACTAAATCTAAAAAAGGAATCCACAAAATCCTATCACAGGCTTTTAAATATTTCCATTACCTTCTGCTGCTTCCCAAAGAAGGCAGTGATTTCCATGCATTGGCCGTGTCTGCCAGACTTGCTGGTTCATTTCCTGGATTTTAGCACTCCATAAATTTTGATGGTTCAATTATACTACTATCAAACGATGTTAAAATGCCACCCTTCCTGTATTAAAAAAAAAAAAAATTTAACACTACCTACCAGTATAACAATCAATTTAACAGCTGCTTTTATCATGTGCTTACCATTTGAAAGGCATTCTATGTATATTTTTGCTAATTTTCCCCAAAACACTGCAATTTATGCACTTTATTTTCATTTTCCAGATTAAAAAAAAGAAAAAAAACAAGCTTAGAATGGTCAGGTAATATGTCTAAGGCCACACAACCAGTAAGCAATAGGGTTAAGAGTCAAATCATGGTAAAATTCCAAAGCTTGGGTTCTTTCCATAAAATCACTCTTCTCCTATTGGAATAGTCTCATGTCCATTGCCACACCTTCCATTCTACCCAAATCGGTCTGTTCCCTCAAATATTTTGTACTTATTTTCTCTTCTGTATCTTTACACACACAATTCCTCATACTAATATTGTTTCTAATCCTCAACCTTATAAAAAGCTAATTTATCCTTCATGTGCCTGCTGAGATTCCACTTCTTCCAGTAAACCTGCCCAGACCACCTTACTTCCTCCCCCAGCTCTCCACAGCAATCTCTCCCTTCCAGATATGTATATGACATATATTCTATTTGTTCATTCATTCATTCATTCAGCAGATCTTTATTCACTTCAAGCACTGGAAACACAGAGATGACTGGAAGTGAAATCCAATAACAAATAGATAAATATAAAATGTGTTTTAAATATACTAATATATATGTGAATGTATATATACACATTTATATGTTCAACAATATTAATAATAGCTGACATTATTGAGTGCCTATTATGTGCCAGGCACTATTCTAGGCCACTTAGGTGTTCTAACTTATTTAATCTTCACAACAACTCTTCAAAGTAAGTACCTTTTTATTTATGAGAATACTGACACACAGAGAGGTTAAACAAGTTTCCCAAGGAAGATGAGAAGTTCATCAAAGGGACCAGGAGAAGATGGGTGCAGTGAATATTGTAGGTGATCCTCTAACATCCAATCTAGTCTCCTTCGAAACTGTGAAGTTTGGAAACATTTGGAAAAGATGTGAACCCCATAAGTGGCCCATGAATGACCTAAGTAAACCCAGTCAGTAATTCCAGTAAATAATTTCCAGTGCCCTGGCCCAAGATCCATCCAGAAACTCAAGCCTAACAGCACTTCTTTGCAGCAGAAATTGGCTCAAGGAGGTCCAGAAGATCACACTAAAGAAAAAATTACTTTTTCTCTTCTGGACATGAATGAGGAATCATTAAATAGCCCTGTTTGCTATCAGCAGCCATTTTACAACCATGAAGAGGACCAGCATGAACACAAAGTTTACTGTCTTAACCTAGATTTCCCTCACTTAAGCCAGTGTTTCACCTTCCACCTGCTCTTCATCCCAGTTCTCCATCATAGAAGGTTTTACTAGTCATAATGATACTGCATGCCAAGGCCTAGCACCATCCTACTTTCTACCAACAATGGGGTCCTCATTGCCATCTGACCAGTGAATGATGCAGTCATAGAATCCATCCTGAGTGACTCGTTTCCAGGGCCCTTTATGGTGCCAGCTGTCATAACCTAGGTTTACCCCTGAAAGCAGAGCCTGAGGCAAGGGTTTACACGTAGGTAGTTTATTTTGGTAAATGAGCCCAGGGAACAAGAGTAGGGAGACTCTGAAGAATGAAATAGAAAAGTAAATTCAAGGGTACGGTATCAAACTAGCTACTGTTGTTGGCAACTGGACATTGGTCCTGCTGGGAAGCTCTGAGGAATTGTATAGAATTGGACTGAGAAATGTCACCCAAGCATTGGAAGAGTGAAACGCTTATCTGCCAGTTTCCATCTCCTGTTGGTCAAAGGTTGGAGCACTGAAGGTTAATTTCACACTTGCACATTTGCGTATGCAAAAGTGTCCAGCTGGTCCTCCAGTTGGTTTAGCTGCCTCATAGAGGCTTCACAAAAGAAGTGATGATTCTGTGACTGGACCATTCACTGGTTCACTAGTTGGACAAGCTTGTTCCCAGAAGAGTCCCATATCTGGTATCAGAGAAGCAGAAAGTAAAAAATACACTGTGCAGCTGAGGCAAGGTGCTTATACACTTGGGCAGAACTGACTCCTGCATCCATGGCTAGATTAAAGGTGGACTCAGAGGATATGAGGTGGGGCACAGGAGGTGTCCACACATAGTACCAGTTGCCAGAGAGAGACATGAAAAGCACCTTCAAGCTCAAGGCCATCATCCAGCTGCTAGAATCTGGCTACCTCTGTATTTCCAGTAATGGGAACACATTAACTTCCTTATTTTTTAAGCCACTTCTTTCTTCTTAGTCCCCCCTGTATTAAAAGAAAACTACTAGAAAAAAAAATATATATATATATTTATGAATTGTGACATGTCAGGTAGTGGTAGGAAAGCAGCCAGAGATATAGAATTTGTTTTCCTTGAGTATAGGATTTGCTCACGTCATTGGTTGTGAAGCCTTATTGGTATCATATTGGCCATGTTCAAAATGTACATAAGCTACTCATTTATGTGAAATAAAGCAAGCTGTCTTTTCTGTAATATGAAGCCTAAATCATGCCAACTTTTAAGAGAGGATTCTCTACAGAAAAAAAAAACAGTATTTACAAAAAAAGTAAGAAGTTTGTTAATAAGCTCAGTTTTTCACTCAACAAATTTAGGGTGCCTCTCATCTACCTGTCATCATTGTTGCCTTCCCTGGGGATACAGCAGGGAAACAGACAAAATTCCCCACCATCAAGGAGTACTGTCTAGTAGGGGAAACAGACAGTAAACTCAGGGGAGGAGGAAAGGTAAGACCAGACCAACATATATTTTTAAAGGATCATCTGGTTTCTGTAAGGGGCTGGGGTGGAAGCAAGGAGACCATTTAGATGTTGATGTAGCAATTTGGGCCGGAATGATGGTGGCCCATCATTGGTGAGGGTGAAGGTGATGAAAGGTGTTCATTCCTATCGCCTTTATTGTACAAAGCAGTACAGTCTTTGAAGAAGGAAATACCTGAGGAAGAAAATGGATTCCAGAAGGAAATGGAGGAGTAAAATATAAAAGGTCACTGGATAGGTGTTAAGGAGGACATTTGATTCAGCTGGAAGGACAGTTGCAAAGTGTGAAAGAGCCATAGATTGAAAGAAATGTAGGTGATGAATTGAATCTACTTTGGTGTTAATCAATAGGCATATGATTGATAACATTGGAATATTCTAATTACTTTTCATTTCTAGGTTATGTTTCTTTAAATACAACACCCGGCAGAGTCTGGACTCTGTAGACCCAATATACATAGAGTTACACAGACTTACACAGAATGAAATTTGTCCTGTTTAACACATTTTGAAAGTGATTTTTAAATATTTTTACTCTTATGATTTTTACTCATAAATCTTTCCCTCTGAGATATATTAAGTTCCAACTCCTGCAAAGAAAATTAGATAGAAGACAGTTTAGCTATGAATCAAACTAGAATCATGATCAAAGAGAGTCTCAGTAGATAGAATGTAGTATAGAAATTAAGTTAGCTAAGTTTGGACCTCTCATATTAATCATTTCATAATTCATATTTTCAAATATTTACAGCTCATTGAGCAAGGCTATTTTCTTTCCCTGTGGAAAGATGCTTGGTGCTTAAGGGGCCCCGTGATTTAGTAAGGATAATTATGTGAAGCAAAGTACAAATGACAAGTGACTATTTTTGTGATTTTCTTTGCCTCCTTTCCAAACTCAGTAGAATGGTGAAGTAGGGGGGAAACTGGATGACCGTTTGAGCAGGGAGCAGGGGTTGATCTCTTTATTTAAAAATATTATGGGCAAAAAATTATTCCTTTAAAATGCAAGTGTATTCAGAGTGTAAGCTCCATCACACCTCTGTGTGATGATAGTAATACCTCAGTTACCTAAAACAGTGGGCAATGGGGCACTGACAGAGAATAGAGGGGAAGTTCTAAAAACTTGGAAACAGGGAACTGGGGTTTGGACCCATCTTTGCTACCATCTAGCTGTGTGGCTTTAAGAAAGTCACGTGGCTTCAACAAATGATGTTGGGAAAACCGGATATCTACATGCAAAAGAATGAAGTGCAACCCTTACCTTACACCATATACAAAAATTAACTCCAAATGGAGCAAAGAGCTAAATATAAGAGTGAACCCTATAAAATTATTATAAGAAAACAGAGGGGGAAAGTTTCATGGTATTGGATTTGGCGTTTATTTCTTGGATATGTCACAAAAAGAACAAAGCAACAAAAGCAAAAAAAAAAAAGATTAACTGGACTACATCAAATTAAAAGCTTCTGTGCATCAAAGGACACAATCAACAGAGTGGAAAGGCAACCCACAGAACGGGAGAAAATATTTGCAAGTGATCTGTTTCATAAAGGGTTAGTATCAAGAATACATGAAGAACCCTTACAACTCAACAACAACAACCACAAAAGCAACCCAACTGAAAAATGGACAAAGGACTTGAATTGGTATTTCTCCAAAGAAAACATACAAATGTCAGTAAGCACATGAAAAGGTGCTCAACATCACTAATCACTAGAGAAGTGCAAATCAAAACCACAATAAGATACCACAGCACACCCATTAGGATGGCTATTATTTTCAAAATGAAACAAAATACCAAGCGTTGGCAAGGATGTAGAGAAGCTGGAACTGCTGTGCACTATTGGTGAAAATGTAAAACGGTGCTGTTGCTATGAAAAACAGTAAGGTTGTTCTCTAAAAAATTAAAAATAGAATTACCATTTGATCCAGAAATTCCATTTATGAGTATATGCCTAAAAACTTAGAAACAGGGACTTAAAGAGATGTTTTTAAACACATGTTTATAGCAACATTATTCACAATAGCCAAGAGCAGGAAGCAACCCAAGCGTTCATCGACAGATGAATGGATAAGCAAAAGGTGGTATATACGTACAATGGAATATTATCCAGCCTTAAAAAGAAGGGAATTCTGATACATGCTGCGACATGGATGAACTTGGAGGATATTATGCTAAGTGGAATAAGCCAGCCACTAAAGGACAGATACTGTATAATTCCAGTTATATAAAGTACCAAGAGTAGTCAAGTTCATAGAGACAGAAAGTGGAATGGTGGTCGCCAGGGGCTGGCAGGAGGGGAATGGGAGTTGTTCCTTAATGGGTACCGAGTTTCAGTTTTGCAAGATAAAAAGAGTTCTGGAGATGGATGGTGGTGATGGTTGCACAATAATGTGAATTACCTAATGCTGTTAAACTGTATACTTAAAAGTGGTTAAGATGAAAAATTTGTTATATGTATTTTATCACAATCTTTTAAAAATTTAAGATAATGAATAGAAAATGCTTTCACAGTATAGGATATACAGAAAGTGCTCCAAAAATAACAAACTTTATACTTGGTATTTTATTAAATGTCCTGAATTGAGGCCCACGATGGTCCCATTATGTCAAGTTCCTTTCTGGGCAAAAGAAAGCATGTGGTGAAATTAAGTCATCAGAATTTTTAGAAGTGCCTGACACATCATTTGGTCTCATTCCCCGGGGAAAAAAAAAGTTACAATGCCTTGCCAACTCTTAGAATTCTTATTTCTAACATGAAGTGTCTGGACAATTCATTAAATCATCTGTAAGTTCCTTCATCTCTCATAGTTCTCTGTTCTAAGTCAATACTTTGTAAACTGTGTTCTGTAACTCTAGTCCTCCAGGTAAAGGACACGCTACATCACTTGAGTTCTGGATGCTTCGGTACACGCACGCACACACATACATACACACCCTTGTTTCAAGCAGAGATGCTCGCATTTTCCATATTGAGGTTATGTTCAATATTTACTGTTATACAACATTTTTCTAATTTTAAGAAAATGAAAGCTCTGTTTCTACGGAAGCCAGGTAAATAAATTTTTCAGATAAATGAAATTTATCTTCTTCAAGTACAAAACTTTCATTTTAAATCCTACGTTTCATGAAAATCCTATAAAAACTGACCCTTGTGGGCTTCCCTGGTGGCGCAGTGGTTGAGAGTCCGCCTACCGATGCGGGGACCGCGGGTTCGTGCCCCGGTCCGGGAAGATCCCACATGCCGCGGAGCGGCTGGGCCCGTGAGCCATGGCCGCTGAGCCTGCGCTTCCGGAGCCTGTGCTCCGCAACGGGAGAGGCCACAACAGTGAGAGGCCCGCGTACCGGAAAAAAAAACAACAACAAACAAAACTGACCCTTGTCCCATACTTCTAAAAGAGGATTCCTGGACCATAGTCTGATTGGTAAGGCTTGGCTTCACCAGGGACTGACATGCAGTGGACTATGCTTTTACATAGAATTATAACCATGAGTTTCTATTCTCTTTTCAGGAAAACACAAGACTTTGAGCCCAAAATGAAAATAATAACTCCTACTAACCCAGTTCTTAACTTTTCGTCTGTCAATGCCCCGTCAATCTTCATGGTACTGCCATCCAGTACCCTGCCTGGTTCCATGCCTCCAGCTCTGCCCAGCTGTTACCTCCGTTAAGACTCCCTTCATCTGGCTGAATACTTATCAGCGTTAAAAACTCAGCTCATGGCTCTGCCGCCCACCCCTCGCCGTGAGGAGGAAGCGGAGGAGGAGGCAGCTCGGGAAGCTGGAGCCGCGAGCGAGAGCGCGGAGCGTGAGTGAGGGAGCAGAGCCGCCTACCTGCCCGCCGCCGCCGCCTCCCCTCAGTAAGCGGGAGCCCGGCACGCAGCCTCAGCCCCTCCCTCGTCGTCAGGCCGCGAGGGCAGCGCGCGCGAGCCAGGGGGAGGGAAAGCGAGCGAGCGAGCGCGGGTAGGAGGCTGCCGGACGGGGCCGGCGCCCGCGCGTGTGGCGTTGAGGGGAAGCCGCGGCCCGCCCCCTTCGCCTTCCCTTCTCTCCCCTCCTCGCTCCCCCCGCCCCCTCGACCGCGGAGCAGCACCGTGTCGGCGCTCGCGGCCAAAGTCAGTAAAAGGGCGCTCAACTCCAACCACGACGGGGCCGAGGAGACCTCAGAAAAAGAACAACAAGAAGCAATTGAACATATTAATGAAGTACAAAATGAAATAGACAGACTTAGCGAACAAGCCAGTGAGGAGATTTTGAAAGTAGAACAGAAATATAACAAACTCCGCCAACCATTTTTTCAGAAGAGGGCGGAATTGATCGCCAATATCCCAAATTTGGGGGGAGCAACGTTTGCTAACCATCCACAAGTGTCTGCACTGCTTGGGGAGGGCGCTGCGTTATTTGACAAGAGTTGAAGTGACAGAATTTGAAGATACTAAATCAGGTTACAGAATAGATTTTTATTTTGACGAAAACCCTTGCTTTGAAAATAAAGTTCTCTCCAAAGAATTTCATCTGAATGAGAGTGGTGATCCATCTTTAAAGTCCACTGAAATCAAATGGAAATCCGGAAAGGATCTGACAAAACGTTCAAGTCAAACGCAGAATAAAGCCAGCAAGAAGAGACAGCATGAGGACCCAGAAAGCTTCTTCACCTGGTTTACTGATCGTTCTGATGCAGGTGCAGATGAGTTAGGAGAGGTCATCAAAGATGGTATTTGGCCAAATTCATTACAGTACTACTTGGTTCCGGACATGGATGATGAGGAAGGGGAAGGAGAAGAAGATGATGATGATGATGAAGAGGAAGAAGGATTGGAAGATATTGATGAAGAAGGGGATGAGGATGAAGGTGAAGAAGATGCAGATGAGGATGAGGGGGAGGAAGGAGAGGAAGATGAAGGAGAAGATGACTAATGGAACACTGATGGATTCCAACCTTCCTTTTTTTAATTTTCTCCAGTCCCTGGGAGCAAGTTGCAGTCTTTTTTTTTTTTTTCTCCTTCTCCTCTTGTGCTCAGTTGCCCTATTTGTAAGGTCTCTTTTCTCCTTTATACCATGGCTCACAACTTACTTGGGGGGGAAATACCTTGAGCAGAATTCAGTGGGAAAAGAATCTCTACCCCTTTCTGTTCCAAATTCATTTTTATCCCTTCCTGTCTCGACAAAAACTTTATGGAATCAACACCACCATGCTCTGTGGGAAAAAAGAAAAACCTGCTCCTTTAGCTCTGCTGGAAGCTGGAGGGTGCTAGGCCCCTGTGTCGTAGTGCATAGAATTCTAGCTTTTTTCCTCCTTTCTCTGTATATTGGGCTCAGAGACTACACTGTGTCTCTATGTGAATATGGACAGTTAGCATTTACCAACGTGTATCTGTCTACTTTCTCTTGTTTAAAAAAAGAAAAAAAAATTTTAAAAATGGGGTTATAGAAGGTCAGCAAAGGGTGGGTTTGAGATGTTTGGGTGGGTTAAGTGGGCATTTTGACAACACGGCTTCTCCTTTGGCATGTTTAATTGTGATGTTTAACGGACATCCTTGCAGTTTAAGATGCCATTTTTAAAATAAAATTCTCTCCTAATGATGACTTGAGCCCTGCCACTCAATGGGTGAATCAGCAGAACCCGTAGGATCTTATTTGCAATTGACATTCTTTATTGTAATTTTGTTCCTGTTTATTTTTAAATTTTTCTTTTTGTTTCACTGGAAAGGAAAGATGATGCTCAGTTTTAAACGTTAAAAGTGTACAAGTTGCTTTGTTATAATAAAACTAAATGTGTACACACACAAAAAAAACTCAGCTCATGTGTCCCCAACTTAAGGAAGCCACCCCAGCTGGGTGAAGTGCTTGTCCTTTCATCCCCAAATATCCTGTCCATCTGGATACCGTATATACACATGTATACCCAGGCACTTACCATTTTTGTTATCATTCCCTCTTTTTCAGTCTTCTCCTTAACTAGGTATATGCCCCTCAAGCCAAACTCTATGTTCTCTTCATGTCTGTATCCTCAATGCAGATGACAGGGCCAGAGTATTCAATATGTACTATTTAACTGAACTAAAATAATTTTATGTCATCTTAAAATTTCATGGATAATTGACCCTTTTTTCATAGCCAACTCTCCTTGATGTCACAGATGAGTTTTCTACCATGCCTCATCTTTTAGTTACACCTAGATAATTGAATGTTAACTCCTGTTAACGAGATTATTTAATGACATAGAAAAATACAAATGGGAATGAAGTATGAAATCTCAATACAAAGCTGTACAAACTTCAGTAAAATTCTGTGAAAGCAGTAGTATATATTGCATATGTATGTAGAAATGATATGCACACACAATATGTACCTATATGCATATACATGGAAGTGCATCAAGACTGTTAACAATGTTCACATCTTGTAAGGATGTCTACAGACACTTTAAAAATACATTTCTGAGACTTCCAGTTTCCAGTCCAGCATAAAAGGAATTTGGAAGTCACCACTCCATTCTAACAGGTGAAAAGCTGAACAAACTGAAAAATTAACAACTCTTCTTAGATTCATAAAAGAAGTGAGGTCACAGGACAAATTGCTGCTCCCAGCATTGGAGAGACATGCAGATACCGAGAATCACAATTTACTGAAACAGAAACGCTTGAGTAGAAACCTCCACAGGAACCAGTGCTGGGGCTGGAAAACCTGAACTATAATTGATGAATTGCTGGAGGCTCAGTGTGGACCCGTCTGTGAGATAAAAACTCCAGGGGGACCCAGCCTTAGGGGGTCCCCACATTGGTGTGAGTTTTGCCTCCAGAGGCTTGACCAGGTTCTCACAGTGAAGATCGGAGAAAAATCCACTCATGCTTCCTGTAGGAGGAGGGGGAAACTGGCTGTTTTGAAAAATGCCAGAGCATTCTATTCTTCTTAACAAGGCCTGCCCTCAAGAGAAACTACCTTGCCAGAGCCGAACCTATTGGGTTTTTAGCCCAGGGGAAGGGAAACACCCAACTCTAGCTCCCTCCAGTCCCTCCTAAGCCCCCCACCCCCACTTAAGAGGGCTGGGACTGAGAGGCACTTGCAAAGTTCACAGCCAAGGAGCACAGCCTCACGGAAAGCCTGAGACCTAATCACAGGACCACAGAACACCTCCCCTACCCCTACACCTCACCACCACATCACCAAAGGTCTCTTTACTGCCATTCCTTCTACCCAGTATATCATATCCAGCTTTCAACAAAAAAATTACAAGGCACACTGAAAGGCAAAAGGCAGTTTGAAGAGACAGAGCAAGCATCAGAACCACACTCATACATTGCAGGGGTGGTGAAATTAGCAGATACTGAATTTAAAACAGTTATGATTAACATGATAAGGGCTCTAATGGAAAAAAGTAGACAACGTGCAAGACAAATGGATCATGTAAGCAGAGAGATGGAAATTCTAAGAAAAAATCAAAAAGAAATGCTAGAAATCAAGAACACTGTAATAAAAATAAAGAATGCCTTTGATAGGCTCACTAGTAGACTGGACAGGGCTGAGGAAGGAACCTCTGAGAGTGATGATAGAGACTTCCAAAACTGAAAGGCAAAGAGAAAAAAAGACAAAAAAACGGAACAGAAGATCCAAGAACTGTGGGACAACTACAAAAGGTATAACATCCAATTAATGGGAATACCAAGAAGAGAAGCGAGAAAGGAACAGAAGAAATATTCAAAGCAATGATTGTAATAGGGGTGGGGCAGGCGCACGCGACCCTTAGCGCAGGCCGTTTGGGATTGGCTGTTAGCGGTCCTGCTCCCACCAATGGGTGACATTGCGGTGGGCCCCTCCCCCTCCCCTTCCTCTGTATAAAAGGAGCCGGAATTCTGACTGGGGGAAGATGGTTCTTTGAGGCACTCGTCTGCCGTCTTCTGGGCCTGCTGGCTTTCTGAATAAAGTCATCATTCCTTGCTCCAACTCATCCCACAATATATTGGCCTGTCGGGCAGCGAGCAGATTAAACCTGGACTTGGTACCATAATGACTGAGAATTTCCCTAAATTAATGACAGCTACCAAATAGCAGATACAGGAAGCTTAGCGAACAGACAGGATAACGGCGGGGGGTGGGGGTGGGGGGGCGGGGGTTATTAGGCATATAATATTCCAACTGAACAAAATCAAAGATAAAAATCTTAAAAGGAGCCAGAGGGGAAAAATGCCTTCCCTCTAGAGGAGCAAAGATAAAAATTACATCCACCTTTTCTTCAGAAACCATGATGAAAGCAAGAAGAGCATGGAGTGAAATATTTGAAGTGTTGAGAGAAAAAAATGAATGCCAACCTAGGATTCTGTATTCTAAGAAGTTACCCTGCAAAAGTGAAGAATACCTTTTTCTTTCTTTCTTTTTTTTTTTTTTTTTTGGCCACACCGCACGGCTTGTGGTACCTTAGTTCCCCGACCAAGGATCAAACCCGGGTCCTCAATAGTGAGAGCTCGTTGTCCTAACCACTGGACCACCAGGGAATTACCAAAAATACTTTCTAAGGCAAACAAAAAATTGAGAGGTTGTGTTGTCAGCAGTCTTGCTTTGAAATGTTAAAAGAAGTTTCTTCAGAGAGAAGGTGTTGGTTCAAAACCAACAACCTGGAGCTTCCCGGGTGAAATCTGAAAGGGGCCCTCGGACACAGAGGGTGAGGAGAGACGGAAGGAAGAGGCAGACACTCCAGTCTGGTAGGCGGTAGGTTTAACAAGCACGGGAACTTGGTACCAAGGCTGTGGCCCCAGAACCATACCCCGGCCCCTCCCTCCAGGTAAACTGGCAGAAAACCACAACTAACCATATCCTCTAGCTGTGTTCAGAGCGCAGGAACAAGAGTCCATCCACAGGAAAACTGCGGCAAGCTGATTCAGCTTCACAAGCGCGACAAAGCCGCCCTGCAGCTCATTACCATCTCATTATAATACTAGGATCTCAGCCATCCGCATCAGAATGGTTCGACCCCGCTTCCCACCCAGATGCCAACAACCATACAAGGGCAGAAAGGAGGTGGCAGCCCAGTTCCAGGAAGAATCACGGCTATTCCCGGAAAACCAATGTAGATGCCGCCCCCTCATTAACCTTGCCCTTAAGATCTTGCCTGAATCATCCCCGTGGGCGAGAAGTTGATTTGCGAACTAAGTTCCTGCTTCTCCATCCTCTGGCCATTGAATAAAGGTTGCCTTGCTTCCATCTCAGCTTTGGTTTCGGTTTTGGCTGCAGGAACTTGAATGGAAAAAGAACCTTCCCCTCTGAGGCCAGCTAGGGCTCAAGTAGGGGTCCACGCGACCTAACTCGGTAAGAAAGTTATCTTGAGGCTTGTCTGAGGCTTTTCTTGGGCACCGCAAGAGAAGTCCATCTCCACACCTGCCCACCATAATCTTAAAGTTTATATAGAAGCCTGAACAGGGTTCTGTCACACATACTGTCCAGATGGTCTCAGCAACAGATCACGCTCAAAGCTACATCCTTGAAAATGGCTCCCACTGTGGGAACGGCGGGCAGAGCATACATGCCAAGGACAGGGGTGGGGTGAAGAGCCTCCCATTTCCCTGGTCCTGTTCACACATCATCCAGTGGTCACATCCTCTGGATGACCTCCTCCAACAGAAGGAAATCGATATGGGTCAGAAACTCAGATCCACATAAAGAAAGGAAGAGCGTTAGAGAAGTAATACATGCAGGTAAATAAAAACTTTTACTTTTCTTATTCTTTTTTTTTTTTTTTTTTTCCGGTATGCGGTCCTCTCACTGTTGTGGCCTCTCCCGTTGCGGAGCACAGGCTCCGGACGCGCAGGCTCAGCGGCCATGGCTCACGGGCCCAGCCACTCCGCGGCATGTGGGATCTTCCCGGACCGGAGCACGAACCCGTGTACCCTGCATCGGCAGGCGGACTCTCAACCACTGCGCCACCAGGGAAGCCCTTACTTTTCTTCCTCTTAACTGATTTCACAGATAATAGTTTGTTACAAATAACAATAGCGACAATGTACTTGATTATGTATGTTTATTATACATACAATATAAGCATATGCAATTGTATATATAAGCATATACACTTCCATATGCTTCTGTATGAGTGAGATAAATGACAGCAGTAATATAAGGTACAAGCAAGGGACAGAAGGAAGGAATTAGGAATATTTTGTTTTTATAAGGTACTTGCACTACTTGGGAAGCAGTATAGTGTTATTTGAAAGTAGACTTGCATTATCTGTAAATGTACATTGCAAATTCTATCCAGGGCAACCACTGAAAAAAAAAAAGAAGAAATATAATTGATATGCTAAGAAAGGAGAGAAAATGGAATCATATAAAATGCTCAATTAAAACCACAAATAACAGAAAAAGAGTGGAAGACAAAAATAAGAATAAAGAACAAGGGCAAGGAATAGAAGATAGAAACAAATATGGTAGATCTTAATCCAACTATATCAATAATCACTTTAAATGTCAATGGTGTAAACACACCAATTAAAAGATAGACTTTGACAGAGTGGATCAAAAAACAAGACTTAAGGGAATTCTCTGGTGGTTCAGTGGTTAAGACTCCGCGCTTCCACTGCCAGGGGCCAGGTTCCATCCCTGGTCAGGGAGCTAAGATCCCGCAAGCCACGTAGTGCAGCCAAAATAAAAAAGATTTAGCTATAAATTGTCTACAAGAAACCCACTTTAAATATAAAGACACATGTAACTTAAGATTAAGGGATGAGTAGACAAAGCACAGAGGATTTTTAAGGCAGTGAAACTAATCTGTATGACAGGTGTACAGTAGACCTATGTCTTTATACATTTGTCCAAACCCATAGACTATACAACACCAAGAGTAAACCCTAAGGTAAACTAGACTTTGGGTTATAGTGACGTGTCAGTGTAAATTATTGACTGTAACAAATGTACCACTCTGGTGGGGGATGTTGATAATAGGGGAGGCTATGCATGCTGAGGGGGCAGAGGATATATGGAAACTCTGTGAACTTTCCACCCCACTGTGGAGTGGAAATGGGAAAAACTTTTTACTGAATAATTTTGATATCTTTCTGCACTCTCCAAATTTACTGTAATGAGTGCGTGTAAACAAAGATAAAATATGTTAAAATTCTACCACCTCCCTTTTCCTAACATTTGTATGTGGAAAACTCAGTGACCTATCAGGCTTCTCCAAGTCTTGAGTTGTTTGATGAGTAACACGCTCCTCTTCTTTGACACTGATTGAACTTGTTCTGCAATAAAAACATTGAGAAAAGGGACTATGACCCTCCCAGGTTGGCATCTTCCTCTGGTCTGTGCTCCTAGGCCTCCCACCCTGTACCCAGAAGGATAATGATGTGACTTCGGGGCACTCTTATGCATGGTGAAAATCTTATTGATTTGGAAGGTGATGTTCTCCAAGTGTTTGCCACAGAGCCAGTAACAAATCATTAATATTTCATGGCTTTTCTGTTCATGTGTCAGGACAACTCCAACTGGTCTTCCTGAGTCATAAGGGAGAGGGCAAAGGCTGCTGGGGACTGCAACATCTCCTCGGAAACTGCTGAGCTCAAAGTGGGACCTCACTCCACATATACAGGTCATCATAGACTCTGAGACATGGGTCAGACACCAAGATGTATATTTAGCCAGGAAGCATGTTTCCATGGCAATCTTAAACTCCTGTGTCTGCCTTTCTTCCTCCATCCGGTGTATTAAGTCCATATTCAGCCCCTGTGGGCTTTGCCCATCTGTTATGCAGCTGAGGCCTCAGCTGCTTTATGGGCTGCTGATAATCTTGGAAAGCTAGGGCAAAACCCAGACAATAATGTTCACAGTACCTATTCTCTGATTGCCTGACATTCTTTTAAGAGTCTGTTTTCAATTCAGAGACATTCAGAGAGATTTCACAAGGCAGGTCATTGTAACATTATTTGCAACAGCAAAACACTGGAAATCATCTAAATGTCCAACAAGAGGACACTTGCCTGGATAGCTATTTCTTCAGCTAAGTACCAGATGAGGAAGTCAACTTGCATATAAAGTCCATGCTGTATGCAAAATAAGCACTAGAATCACATGCATTTAGCTGCATTTGCTTAAGTTGAATGCATTTATAACATAATCACACTGTACTCATAAAACTAAAAAAAAGGCTATATTAAAAACTTATTGGGGGCTTCCCTGGTGGCGCAGTGGTTGAGAATCTGCCTGCTAATGCAGGGGACACGGGTTCGAGCCCTGGTCTGAGAGGATCCCACATGCCGCGGAGCAACTAGGCCCGTGAGCCACAACTGCTGAGCCTGCGCGTCTGGAGCCTGTGCTCCACAACAAGAGAGGCCACGATAGTGAGAGGCCCGCACACCGCGATGAAGAGTGGCCACCGCTTGCCACAACTAGAGAAAGCCCTCGCACAGAAATGAAGACTGAACACAGCCAAAAATAAATAAATTAATTAAAAACTTATTATCCAAAAAAAGGTATTGAAGGAAACAGAATAACTTCACTAACCAAGAAAAAAAAAACCTTATTACTCAGGGGGCTTATGTAATCCCTTTTTAATTCCCCTCCTCAAAATTTTCCTGCCATTTGCCAACTATGATAATAATTAAATATAAATTAAATAAATCACTCTCCTGGTCTGCAGAATGTGCATAACCAGACAGAGTAAATGTTCACTGAACACTATTTTCCAGTCAGGCTGGATTGTCAGGGACTGATGGAATTGGCCAGCCTGGCTAGAATGGGACTGGTCACATGGTGAATGCAGAGTACATGGAAATATTGTCAGACCACAGAATTCCAGAGAGGGACAACACAATGCAGAGAGGACCTGATCCAAACCCCCATTTGACAGGTGCAGAAGCTGAGGGTCAGAAAAGCCATACACTAACCCAATTCACAAGCTAGCCCAGAGGGGTGAGGACAAGAATCCAGGTCTCCTAATTGTCCATTCTAAGTACATTCTGACGCTTTCTTTTTTCAGAGAGTAGGAAACTGAGAAACAGAGAAGGTGGATGATTTGAAAGTGTGGCGTTGAGAAACATACACAGAGCATACAAGCAAACCTAGCACACAGTGGAACTCAGTAAACGTTTGTTGAATGCAGTTCATGTTATGTTAATGACCTATTATTTCAGATTTCAATTTTTTTAAACTTCTACTTTTTTTTTTCCCTTTGGCCACCCTGCACAGCATGTGGAATGTGGTATCTTAGTTCCCCAACCAGGGATCGAACCTGCAACCCCTGCATTGGAAGTGCAGTCTTAACCACTGGACCACCAGAGAAGTCCCCAGATTTCAATTTTTTGAGCCAATATAATATGTGCTCATTGTAAAAAAAATAAATAAATACTAAAGTATACAAAGATAAAAATTAAAACTCAATCCCCTCTATCCCACATCTAGAGGTAACCACTTAACCATTACTGACAGTTTGAAGAATATCCTTCCAGATATTTTCATATATATATAATTTTTAAACAAAAGTTGATTCATAATTTTTTAAATATTTATTTATTTATTTTGGCTGCGCCAGGTCTTAGTTGCAGCATGCGGGATCTTCGTTGCAGCATTAGGGCTTTTTCTTAGTTGCAGCATGCGGACTTCTTCTTAGTTGCGGCATGCATGAGGGATCTAGTTCCCTGACAAGGGATCGAACCCGGGGCCCCTGCAATGGGAGCATGGAGTCTTACACACTGGACTACCAGGGAAGTCCCTGATTCATAATGTATTCACCTCTACATCTTTTTTTAATTTACTGATATATGAAAGACATTTTTCTGCATCTGTACACATGGATTGCTTTATTTGTTATAATGTCTGAATAATATTTGTCCATCTCTCTCGCACTACTACTCTCCCTTGACCAGGTGAGAAAATTAAAAAGAGAATTGTGGAAGTGGACATTTTATAAATGGTGCTGGGGAATTTGGACAGTCATCTGGAAAAATACAAAATTAGATCCATTCTTCACACCTTATGCTAGAATAAATTCCAAATGTGTCAGAGGTTTAAATATAAAGTATGAAAACATGCAGAAGAAAACGTGTGTGAATGTATCTAACCTGAGACTGGGGAAATCTTCCCTAATCATGACACAGAGTCCAGAAGCAGTAAGGCAAGAATGGATCAATTTGACTACAAAATTTTTTTTTCTTAATGATCACACAAAAGAAAAAAAAAAGGGAAAGGGAAAAGGAAACCATAGATTTAAAAATACACTTAAGGGCTTCCGTGGTGGCGCAGTGGTTGCGGAGCGGCTGGGCCCGTGAGCCGTGGCCACTGAGCCTGTGCGTCCAGAGCCTGTGCTCCGCAACGGGAGAGGCCACAACAGTGAGAGGCCCGCGTACTGCAAAAAAAAAACAAAAAAAAGACACTTAAGAGATAAATCAATCAATATAATATATGGATTGTTTGCATACTATTTCCAACAAACCAAATATAAACACGCACATGCACATGCACACCCATGCAGAAGAACACATGAGCTCATGTGCAGGCACACATGTTTATAAGACAATCGGGGAAATTTGGAACACTGATCAAAGATTAGAAAGTAAGTAACTTTTATGTAATTTAATGATATAGTAGGTTATATTTTTTAAAGAGCACATATCTTTTAAAGATACTCTGATAATATTTATAGATGAAACAATATGTCTGAGATTTGCTTCAAAATAATCCAGGGAGTAGGGTGGGAAGAAGTGGTTGGCAATATATATCAGATAGGAATGGCCATGGATTTAATCATTACCGAATTTGTGTAGTGAGCAAATGGTGGCTCACCAGACTATACTCTTCTTTTTTGTATTGTTTAAAATTCTTCACACTAACCATTAAAGGTTAAAATTTTTAAAGACTACTGATACAGTGATATAGTCAAGAAAACTCTCTCCTGACTTTAGTCCTGACACTTGGCAAATACAAATTTCTTTGTATAATTAGAAATCATACATTGCCTCATTATTCTGGTAATTTATGCATATAAATTACCAGTTAGATTTCAAGTCCTTGATATTAGGAATAGCATGTTTTGTTCATCGTTTTTCTCCAGTGCCTAGCTAGGAGTAGGACTAGATGGGGAAGTGTTTCTCAAATTTTTCCATGTGCAGAGAGCTTAATGCTCACTCAGCACAAATGTGGACCACTGGTTTTAGGTAAAGCAAATAAAATCGGTATTAACTTTTATTAAAATTAAAATATTACTAAAATTAAGAGTATTAACACTGTATCAATGACAAGAATAATTGATAGAGAATAGTATTGGTAGACAAAAATAAATGATAAAAAAATTATTAATAAATACTAACAATATTATATTATAAATGATAAATTTGTTATGCTAAAAACATAAAAGTAATTTTTTATTTTTATGTTTCTTTATTGAAGTATAGTTGATTTACCATGTGTGGTAGTTTCTGCTACACAGCAAAGTGATTCAGTTATGCATATATACATACTCTTTTTCATACTCTTTTCCATTATGGTTTATCACAGGATACTGAATATGGTTCCCTGAGCTATATAGTAGGACCTTATTGTCTATCCATTCTATATATAATAGTTTGCATCTGCTAATCCCAAACTCCCACTTCATTCCCCCACCACCCTCCCCCTTGGCAACCACAAGTCTATTCTTGATGTCTGTGAATCTGTTTCTGTTTCATAGGTAGGTTCATTTGTGTCATATTTTAGATTCCACATATAAGTGATATCATATGGTATTTGTCTTTCTCTTTCTGACTTACTTCACTTAGTATGATAATCTCTAGCTCCATCCATGTTGCTGCAAATGGCATTATTTCATTCTTTTTATGGCTGAGTAGTATTCCATTGTATATATGTACCACATCTTCTTCATACATTCATCTGTTGATAGACATTTAGGTTGCTTCCATGTCTTGGCTATTGTAAATACTGCTGCTATGAACATAGGGGTGCATGTATCTTTTTTAATTATAGTTTTGTCCAGTATATACCCAGGAGTGGGATTGCTGGATCATATAGCAACTCTAAAAAATAAAATATTTTAAATTAACATGAATAGAAACGTTTCATCAGCTATAGAAATGACACCCTTTGCAATCTTTCACCAACATCCCTCCATCTGGCTCAGCGTCCTATAGTTTGGGCCACAGGTCAGATTATACATCTTGTCTTTCCTCCTCATATGGTTTACCTTCCTCTGTATTTTTACTAAACACAGAGTTATTGAGCACAGAGTTCAGGTGGTCAGGAATGGCAGTAAATATTGGACACCTCTTTTATACAAGTTTGGAAAATCAAATAGAAAATGAAGTGGTTTCCCCTTTGGTGGTAATGGATATTTATGGCTTTAATGGAAATGATGGTTTCACAGGTGTATGCTTATCTTCAAACTCACAGATTTGTATACCTTAAATATATACAGCTTTTTTATGTGTCAATCATAGCTTCATAAAGTGGTTTTAAAATTTTTTTTATTAAATTAAATTTTTATCAACACGAAGTGGTTTCTCACCGAATACAATTTTCACCGCCCTGTTGAACACTATGTTGACCAGCAACCACAATCGAAAGCCAAAGGGTAAATATTTCTGCTTGGAAGATAACTTTTTCACTCCTTTATTGACCATAGCTCTAGAAAGTATCGTTTCATGGTCTGCTGCAGTGCCCAAATGTGGATATGGGTACATATATATATATATGTGTGTGTGTGTGTGTGTATCTCCAACTTTATATTGTGTTTTTCTTCATGTGTTTCTCTAACAAGAGAAGAAAACCATTAACTATTGGTAAACAAACTCCCAGCAATCAAACTCTTCACACAACAGTTCAGCTTAAGAAATCCTGCTATCTCGTCCTGAGTGTTCATCATAGAAATATTTTGCCTATAACGTGAGAGTTTAGATCCCTGGTTTTCACTATTCAAGATACTGAGATTTATGAGTTTAGGTGTAAATGGCATTATGAAAAAAATTATTTTAATTTCATTCTCCATTTCAAGACAAAAATGTACCATTCCCACATTCCAGAACAGTGCCCTCACTGGAGGAGATCAGTGTCGCCCTAACTATGTGTTTCTCCTGTCAGCATGAAAAGATGTGCACACAGAGACCCCGATTTGTTCTTATGCACAATCTTCAATACTTCCTTCAATGCCAAATGAAGATTAAGAGTTAAGGTACAACTATTCTTTGTGAGAAAGCATTTTGTTGTTTGACACACAAGAGCCACCTCTTTGATTCATGTGACAAAGCTCTTTCTCATTGTAAATTAGCTGGAGCTCCATCAATATTTTTCCCAATAACCCTACTTAAGTCTACATTATGCCCACAAAGTGTTATTGATTGAATTTTTAAGAAATCTTTCTTCTTGCAACATGAAATTTAAGTGATAAACAAAATAAAAAGTCATCGTGCAGTTCTTCACACATACATCTTGGTAACTCCTGCTCTGCCCCTGGAGTGGGCTGAAGGGTGGCCCCCGAAGATATCAGGCCCTAATCCCTGAAAACTGTGGATGTTACCTGGTAAAGTTTTTGAGATGTGATTAAATTAAAGATCTTGAGATGAGGCGATTATTCTGGGTAGTCCACTTGGGTCCTAAACTCCATCACATGTAATCTTATAAGAGGAAGACAGACATAAAGTTGACCACACACAGAAGAAAAGGCTATGTGAGCACATATGATGAGAAAAACAACTTTTGTTTTTCTGAGTTGTTGCCTAGGCATTTTACAATATGATAACCCTGTGCACACCTAGATTATGGACATTTAGGTAAGGACTTGAGTTTAGGATTCCCGCCACAATTTCCATTTTACTTTTCCCACTTAGAGGTAAACACCAGAAAAGTTAGTGACCTCCACCCCAACCACCTTATAGGTAATAGGTCCTTGCTACCCTGCTTTCTACCTCCTGCTCGCTCAGGACCAGAGATGGGCTGCTCTCCCCCTGGCTCATTGCGTCCCCTTGCTTCTGAGATCTGTAATACATCTTGTGACTACTTTCTTGATGTAGATGTGGGTTTCACTTCCCCAAAGTGGGAGCTGGGATGCTTGTGGGTGGTTTGTGCCTCCACATTCAGTAGGTCCTAATCCACATATTCTTAAATTGGTATACCAGCTCCATCTCAGGAGAACAGCAGAGACTGGAGTGATGCAGTTACAGGCCAAAGAAAGCATGAGTTGCTTGAAAATGATGCAAAAACATCAATGGTTTTAAGTCACAGACCAGCCACCACAAGCTGGAAGAGCCAAGAAATAGACCTCCCCTAATACCTCTGGAGGGAGTGTGACCCTGCCAAACCTTGATTTCAGCCCAGTAAAGCTGATTTTGGACTTCTGGTTTCCAGAACAGGTTGTTGTAATTTTTTGCAATGGCTCCAGGAAACTAAGACAACTCCTCAGTGGCTATATCCATATGTAAAGTCAAGTGTCTCCCACAGTTCCCAGGCAGTGGCAATGGTTCTTCCACGTTGTACACTGTTGATACTATTCGGCATCCAACATTGTCATATTACACTCAGCCTGTCAGCATCCCTTTCTGGGTCCTGCAGAACATCATGGTTGTCGTTAACTCTCAGGACGGTTTTCAAGCTCTTTAGCAATAGTGTACTTGTGCGTCTTTTTATTTGAAGAGTATTCCTCTGAATGGTTCCTCTATAGTTTTGATCCCTGTGATAAAATTTATCAATTTCATAAGAAAAACATTTTTTTGCAATTTTTTTTGGGGGGGGAAGAAAACTTGGTTTATAAGAGGTCTTGTGCTTTGCAAGAAAATTATATGAAAGCTTCAATAGTTTTATGTCGCTGTGGGAAAAATTCTTAACAGACCATCTAGACTAGAGGCAAATGAATTAACAATTCATTGAAATTCAACTCTCAGATGTTCATCGTTCTACCTCCTTTTTGAAACCATCTTGTTTTACTTGTACAAAATCAATAAAATACAGATTCTATTTGTCCTAAATTACAGAGCTTCCCATCATTTTTGCCTGAAAACTTGTTCAAAAGTTTCTTTTGTAAACTTCATGTTTACAAACTTACTATGAATTGTAGCATTTATCGATTCATTTTTGGCCTCAAAATCCACTAAGAATGGTATAAACACTTGAAAATAACCTAGTAAATTTGATTATTTGTACCCAATCTGGCACAGCGGTTTCAAACCTAGATTTTTTAAAGAAACCTTTGTATCCACACGTGCACTGAGAGACATGAACAAGAGTGTTCAAGCAGGATGATTTGTAAATGCAAGTGAACTGAAAGCAACAGAATGTCTACTAACAATAGAATAGATACATGAAAAATTGTGGTATATTCATAAGTTCATTCTGCTATACGAATATGTACAGCAGAGAAAATAGAATGAATCAGAGCTAAGTACATCAGCATGGGTGAATCCCAAAGCATTGTGAATGAATCTCAAAATGTCCAGTGAGAATAGAACCACTATTGCTAATATTTTCAAATCTAAGAACAGTATTGGTTCTTTATTTTTCTTTACCCGTTGTAGGAACTGTGACTTGTCTGGAAATTTGATTATACTGTATTTTCAAAGAAAGTCCATGCAAACCAACCAGACACCAGGAGAACTCAAAAGGTAACATTATTTTGGTAAACTCAACAAATTCCAGAGGCTATTCCTTAGGCAAGTAATTTGTACATCAAGAATCAGAAAGAGGGCACTCAAGATGTCAAAGCGAGGATGTGGTGGGTCCTCTGGTGCGAAATTCCAGATTTCCTTGGGTCTTCTGGTTGGAGCTGTGATCAATTGTGCTGACAAAACAGGAGCCAAAAATCTGTATATCATCTCTGTGAAGGGGATCAAGGGACGACTGAGTAGACTTCCTGCTGCTGGTGTGAGTGACATGGTGATGGCCACAGTCAAGAAAGGCAAACCAGAGCTCAGAAAGAAGGTACATCCAGCAGTGGTAATTCGACAAGGAAAGTGATACCGGAGAAAAGATGGTGTGTTTCTTTATTTTGAAGATAATGCAGGGGTCATAGTAAACAATAAAGGCGAGATGAAAGGTTCTACCATCACAGGACCAGTTGCAAGGGAATGTGCAGACTTGTGGCCCAGGATTGCATCCAATGCTGGCAGCATTGCATGATTCTTCGGTGCATTTGTAAAAGAAAAAAATAATAATAAAAATTATTTGCTCCAAAAAAAAAAGAATCAGAAAGAATGTCATCATTTCTCAGAAGTGATCTCACATTAACACAATTTGCAGAGACTGGTGAGTAACTCAGAATGTCAGTTTATTAATTTATAATGAGTAACGTAACTACCACACTGACCAAAATACTCAAGCGTGTAAAACACATGAATCAGAACACAAGTCATCGGATGTTCTTGATGTGTATTCAGTAAGAACAAGGACGCTTAAATGTATATTCAGATGTTTAATGACACCTCAATGAGAGTCCACCTTCCAAAGGAACTAGGAAAGTCAATATACTGGAGAAGGCAGATCCTCCTTGAATGCAGATTGAAGGAGTACTACAACTTATCTATGCTCTAAGCCTATGCTTCTGGAGTTCAAGCACACCTGAGGACACTCCTGCAGCACAATGCCTGGCACAAAGAACACCTGCAATAAATACATGGCAAAGGGGGACTTCCCTGGCAGTTCATTGGTTAAGACTCCATGCTTCCACCGCAAGGGTTGAGGGTTCGATCCCTGGTCAGAGAACCAGGATTCCGCACGCCATGTGGTGCAGCAAAAAACAAAAAAATTACATCACATTATATATGACGTAAAACGTTTGCTGTTTGCTTCTTTTTCCCCCTACTCAATAATTCAGCAACTATCTATAAAATTGTCTCCTGAACACAACGTACTGCTGGGAGATGAAGAGTATACAGTTGAGAAAGACACTACCCCTGCCATTATATAATAACCAGCAAGTGGTTTTACAAAGCACTTTCACAGTTACCTCATTTGAACCTTGCAAGATCTTGAAACATTCTTATCATCCTTTTCTTATGAATGAGGAAATCAAGCCTCAAGTTATTTAAATAACTTGCCTATGGTCATTCAACTAGTAATGGTAGAGCCTGGATTTGCACCCAAGTCTTTTGGCTAATATATATACGTGCTGTATATATATATATATATATCTCAAAGAAACAGAGAAGGAAATAAGATTACTCAAAGCCAACAAACATAGTCTATCTTCCTAGAGCATCAAATAAAAGCAAGTGAAAATAATATTTAAAATATTATATACGCACACATATTATATTATATTATTTATATTGTATTATATTATATTATATTATACTCAGTGCTAACTATGGAGAATGAAAAATTCTATGCACATTTCTGATAAAACACTAAGCCAAAGTGAAAATATTTGATTGGCTTCTGTGCCTCCTTTCCTTCAGCAGTATGAATCACTTTATTCTGCTCTGCTCTCTAGATTCACCATTTCCCTTCTCTTTCTTAATATAGTGAACCAAGTTGACTGGATTTATGCCCTGGAAGGAGGCTGACACAGTCAGTGGCTCAGTGCACAAGTTCTAGATCTAGATCTAGACCTCCTAAGGCGGCATCCCGTTTCCATCACTGTTTAGCTGTGTGACTGTGTTTGTGCCTTAATTTCCTCATCTATAAAATAGAGATGAGAATAGTACCTACCTCACAGTGTTGTTGAGTTAATACATATAGAACAACATTTAGACAAGTGCTCCTATAAACGTTGACAATTCTTTTTCAAACTAGCAGTGACATCCATTTGTCCTACCTCCTTGAAACTGTGCCCTAACAACCTTGATAATGAAGAAGGCCATGGTAATAATAATCTTGTGCTCAGTGCCTGTGATGTATGAGCGCTATCCAAGAGGCTTTGGATACAATACCTCATTTAACTGTTATAATAAATTCTCTGCTGTATTCATTTGCATACAAAATCTGAAAACAAGGAAACTAAGATTTAGAGAATTTAAGAAAGTTGCCCAAGATTACACAAGTAGTAAATTATGGAGCCAAGATTTGGAATGGATTCTTTCCAACTGTAGACCCTGTGTTTTTCCCCTTGGATAGAGCTTGGGGTATCCTCCAACTGTTTGCTTAAATGTTTACAAACAAACAATCTTACGGTATATTCCACAGATAGGTAATCCCACCTAGCATGAATTTTTCTATTCAATTTTCTGAGCACACCTCATTTCCCATAGTTTCAGATTTGCAGATAGAGGGCCTACCTTACTGCAGCCTTCTTGCATTCGGCTAGAGACCACAGAAAGAGAGAGAGAGAGAACATCAAAATGAGCCTTCAGAAACAAATTTATTTCATTGAAAGAGGTCCATTTTCCTAGAAGAAAGTAGAACTGCCTGTGCCTGAAGGCCCTGGGTTGTAAGCAAGCTAAAAATGTCAAAGATTTAAAAAAAGAAAGTCTTGGCAAAAACCTCATCAATCAAGCAATGAGGGCTTACCAGCAAGTTCCGTGACACTGAGAATCAGATTGAGAATTATTCATCAAAGAAGCCACTGTCCGTTCCTCACATTTGTATTCAGATTCACAATTTTCCTGTGCATGCCGTAGTTTAATGATCAGGGACGAAAAGTGACCTGAAGAACCCAGCATGTATATTCTGTTTATTTGTCACAGACACTAACCTGTCTGTGTCTCCACAGACATCTGTGGAGGAGGTCTCCACAAAGCCATCCACCCAGAGGGGAGCTTGGTCTTCACAGAATCTGCACTACCTCAGAGCCCTGCTGACTAGTCAAGAAACTTAGGGAAATGCTGTTGAGTGAAAAAACCATGGAGGGGCAGGTGCAGAGCGGGCACAGCTGTGCTCCCTGATGAGTCCCCAGGGTCTAAAATGGTCAGCTAGGGGACTTCCCTGGTGGCCCAGTGGTTAAGACTCCACGCTTCTGCTACAAGGGGCATGGGTTCTACCCCTGGTAGGGGAACTAAGATCCCACATGCCACGCAGCATGGCCAAAAATTTTTAAAATAATAAAATGAAATAAAATGGTCGGCCAGGTATCATGTCTCTGCTTTGAAAAAATATTAGGGAACCCAACAAATTTAATTTAATTTAATTTAAAATTTGATGACCAGAGCCTTCAAAAAGCATTTCCCCGTAGAGTCTCCATTTGGTCCCACAAACTTGAAGGCAGATACTGTTTTCCCCATGTTCTAAATGAAGTGACTGAGGCTCTGTCCAGGGTGATGAAGCAGTAAAGGAGGCAGCAGGGGTCTGAGCCCAGCTGAATGTCTCTGAAACCCCTCCTGTTACTGCCCTGGGCTCAAGTACATCCAATGCCCATCCTGAGCTCCAGCTGTATGCCAGGCACTGTTCTGGGTGCTCAGAGAAATGGAGACAGGACATAGTCCCTGAGAGATGGGACAAATCATCAGGCATGTCAAATCCTCCGCAGTGGTTGTCAGCAGGGCATTCTACCATGGGGCGAGGCAGTGACACCAAAGCTGGGGCCTGAGAGATGACCAGAAATTGGTCAGACAAAGGGAGTGTTCCATGAAGGCTTTGAGCCCAAAACCTCAACCTGAGCAGTCTCCAATCTGACAGCCAGATAACGTTCCCCTCCTATTGAGGGCTCCTGCGATTCATCTACTGCGCATTTTCACACGGCTGGCCAAATATTTTTTAAAGAACCATTTTTCCTAGGAAAAAAAATATACATATATATAATACACACATAGTATGTGTATGTATATATGTATATGTGTGTGTATTTACATAAATATTCATGTATATATGTGTCTATATACATGTAGAAATAGAGATATAGATCTAGATACAGATAAACTACATACGGAAGGACAAAAAAGCCATTAAATTCATTGAGTACTATTTTTCTATGTGGAACTTTAGCTAGTTTTTTCATTCATTCAATTATTTAAGAAACACTTAAAAAGTATTTAATGAGCATCTATATATGTCGAGCATTGTGCTAGGCAGTGAGGATACAGCAACAAATAAGATCCTGTTCTCATGGTACTTACATTCTACTGGGGGAAGCATATACAAGTAAACCTAAATAAGCAAGATACTTACAAATTACAATAAATACTAGAAAGTAAATGAAGGGATGAGAAAGAGGAAAACGTCGGGGGCCACCTTAGGTAGAATGTCAGAGTAGACTTCTCTGAGGAGGTGATGTCTGAACTGAGACCTTGCAATTTCAAGAGCACTCCAGGTGGATGGGACAACAAGGATACGGGTCTAAAGGCAGAAAAGAGCTCGATGTGTTAATGCTCTGGTCTTCAACCTTGGCTGCCCCTTTGATTACCCTGGAGAGCTTTCTAAAACTACAGATGCCCAGGCTTCACTCAAGTGCTAGGTATTTTTTAAGTGATCGCTCCAGCTGATTTTAAAGTGCCATTAGATTGAGTATCACTGAAGTAAAGGATCAGAAAGGAAGCCAGTGTGACTGATGCACAGTGAATAAGGGGAATTGAGGTTGGATAAATACACAGGTGCAAGTCTGTGCAGGACATTGTATGCCTTGGGAAGGAATGTGAATTTTATGCTAGGTGTGAGGGGAAAGTATAGGAGCATTTTTCAGGGGCATGTCATTAAGTGATTCACATTTCTATAAGATCGCCCTGATTACAGAGTGGAGGAGAATGGAGAGTAGAGGCAAGAGTGGAAGGAGGACCAATGTAGAGACCATCACAGTTGTTCGGATGAGAAGTGATGGTGGCTTAGATTGGGGAGGGGGCAGTAGAGATGGGAAGAAGTGGATGGGCTTAGGTTAACCACCTGGAGTTAGTTCAGACTTCACAGGTTTAAGGCACAGTCCTCTGTGAGGCTCCTTTCACTTCAGACACCAGCCACAAGCTCCAGGGTTCTCAGGCCACCTGCACTTCTAACCAACTGGCTGCCTGTTTGAGGGTTCCATTACACTTCAGGTTCAATAATTTCCTAGAACAACTCACAGAACTCAGGAAAATATTATCCTTAACAATTTTATTATATAGGATACAAATTAAGACCAGCCAAATGAAGAGACACATAAGGTGAGGTTTGGGAGAATCCCAAACGTGAAGTTTCTGTGTCCTCAGCACGTGTCACCCTCCTGGCACATCAATGTGTATCACAAATCAGGAAGCTCACCCAAGCCCTAGGGCCCAGAATTTTTACTGTGTTTTCATTATATAGGCATGATCAATTGAATCATTGGCCACAGAACAGAATTTAATCTCCAGTTGCCCCACCCCCAGAGGTTGGGCTGATATCAAATGGCTCAAGGCTCCAACCCTCAAATCGCATGGATGGCCTTCCTGGCATGGCTAGCTCCTGTCCTGAGTCATCTCATTAGCATAAACTCAGGTGTGGTCTAAGGGGCCCACTATGATTAATAAAGACATTCCTGTCACGTGGGAGATTGCAAGGGTAGAGAGTCCCTTCCAGGAATGGAGACAAAGACCAGACAGTTCTTCATCACTGCTCTGGGGCCACTTACTGAGCTAGAGGAGCATAGGCCTGGTGAAGTTCGTGGTCTGGAATCAGGAATGTGGTTTTGCAGTTGTGAAGTTTAGATTCCTATTAGACAGTCACATGGAGATGTCAAGGATGTAGTTCAATGGATGAGAATGGCCTCAGGGGTGAGATCTGGGCTGTGGATACAAATTTTACAGTCATCAGTACATTAATGGTACTTGAAACCAGCAGACAGGGTGAAATCAATTAGCAAGTTGGCATTAATAGAGAAGATGGTCCAGGTCCAAGCCCCAAAGCAAACCAGTTTAGAGTTATTGCCACCTACAACTCAGCTTTTCCTGCTGTCTCACCTTTATTTGCTCAGACAGCAAAAAATGAAAGTTTATCCCAATTGAGACAAGTCCCATCTTTTATACAGTACGTACAACCTCTTCAAAAGTCACGTGTCACAGGAGCAAAGCTAGATGATTTCCACAGTGAGCACTGGGCTCAAGCAGGTGAGGTCTATTCTAAAACAGACAGTAAAATAAAATGAAAAGCAGTAATCCAGCATATTTGAAATAACATTTGGGATAAACCAAGACATGTTCCTTTCACCATTGTGAAAGTATGAAAGGATTAAAAAAAAGAGATGAGTTTGTAATTTCAACAAAAAATGAGTTTATAATTTCTTTTTACTGATAATATTCACTTTCCATGCAATAACTGTGACTAAAATGATTACACTGTTTGAACATTTTTTCAAAAAAGAAAAAGTTGCTTATTCCTCATTGAAAAGGAATTTCAAAGTTGAATTGATTTTTTCAACTTTTAAAAGTTAACATAAAACTACTGGAAATCCAATAGATGAATTACCCTTGAGAGCAGTGCCAACTTAGGACCAGGATTATCAGGGTGATAATAAGATCTTCATCCAAAATCATCCCAAGGGTGGTAATAATAATTAATAATGAAAAGAGCAGTCAACATTCATAGAGTTCTTATTATATGCCAACCCTGAGGTAAGTATTTCACGGACATGATTTTATCCAATAATATTTTTAATATGTATTGAATGCATACATTTAATTTTTATTTAATAATGTTTGTTAAACAATAACCCTGAGAAATAGGAATTGTTACTATCCCATTTTACAAGTGAAGAAGCTGAGACTTAAATAGATAGAGTAACTTGCTTCTCTACAAGCCACAGTTGTTTAACCAAGGTAACAAGGCCACAGTTCATAAGCCCCAAAGCCAAGATACTAACCTAGTTCTGTCTGAAGATGAAGCTATAAGAGGTCCAAGAGTTAAAGGAGAGATAGAGAGCCACTGATGCCCTTAACCATGTCTTGGCTGTATGACTGCCTCACTGATGTGTGTTTTTTCTGATAGAAGTGATTTAGTACCATGTGCAGATGCTGGCAATGCCAAGATACCGAAATGTCTAGACCTCAAAACATCAGATTATCTATTAAACCTATGATGCATTCATCATGTATTATTTCTTGTTATATAAATACATCATAAATACAAATAGATAGTATTTACTTATAAATGAATGATTTCTTTATCATTGCTATAGTAATAAAAACTATCATGCATTAAGTGCTTTCTATACCTCAGGCTCTTTACAAATATTTTTATTTAATCTTCATAGCACTCAGCCTGATAGATCTGATAATCCCCTACAGAGAGCCAGAAGATTTAAAATTTGTCCAAGGTCACACAGTGACAGGGTTGGGATGTCTGGGTGCACGTTCTCTCCCACATAAAGAACTAAGGGTAGCAGTCCCTTAGCTCCAGGCATTGTTCAGAAGTATCTGTTTATCACTGATGTCAGTCTCTGCCATCTGCATTCCCACTTAGCTGCAGGTAATAAAGATCTCCCACCTATTTTATTAAACTGAATATATTAACATTATTTGAACAGCCATTACCGCTCAGTGCTCTGATACAAAGATAGCCTGAGTGATTGCTGACATGCAGAGAGTTCTTTGCCTCCATGCTAAACCATGTTACCCTGACGTGCTTTTGTATATTTAATTTTTTGAAACTCATGTGTCTGTTTTTATCATTTTTCTGCCTCCTACCTCACTGCTAGGCTGTAGGCTGCCACACACATCTTGCTGATGTTCTTCCGCCTGCTTCTGGAGCAGAACTACTGACATTTTGTGCCTGATAATTCTTTGTTTGGGTAGGGGCTCTCTTGTGTATTTTAGTATATTTTTCAGCATCCCTGGCCTCTATCTTCTAATGCCAATAACATCTCTCCTTTCCTCCCCAGTCATGACAATCAAAAATCTCTCCAAAATATATAAACAGCTCATAAAACTCAATATCAAAAAAAAAAAAGCAGTCCAATCCAAAACTGGACACAGGTTGTTTCCATGTCTTGGCATCAAAAAACAATTGGCTTAAGAAGATGTGGTACATCTTTGTACTTGAAAATATTCCTTTGTACCACAAAGTACCATCTTTGTGGTACAAAGGAATATTACTCAGCCATAAAAAAGAATGAAATAATGCCATCTGCAGCAATATGGATGGACCTAGAGAATATTATTCTCAATGAAGTAAGTCAGACAGAGAAAGACAAATACTATATGATATCACTTATATGTGGAATCTAAAGAATAATATAAGTGAATCTATATACAAAACAGAAACAGACTCACAGACATAGAAAACAAACCTATGGTTATGAAAAGGGAAAGGAAGGGGGGGAGGATAAATTAGGAGTATGGTATTAACAGGTACAAACTACTATACATAAAATAGATAAGTAACAAGGATTTATTGTATAGCACAGGGAATTATATTCAATATCTTATAATAAACTATAATGGAATGTAACCTGAAAAAAAAACTGAATCGCTATGCTGTACACCTGAACTAACACAATATTGTAAATCAACTATACTTCAATTTAAATAAATGTCTCCAGACATTGTCAAATGTCACCTGGTGGAGGGAGGTGGAATCTGGAATCTGGAATCACCCCCAGTTAAGAACCACTTTTTAGGCGTGTACATACACACACACACACACAGACACACACACACACACCTATACCTCTAATGTGTTTCACAATGCTGTTTAAAGGAGGAAACAGCCAGCCAGGCTTTCTAGACAAAAACACAAAGTTAAATTAGATAAACTCAAGTAGTATTGTGAGGAAACCACTCTGAGTACAATGTGTGAACTTTAGCGCATGAAGCCTGTAACATGTTTTTTGCTCAGCAGCCTGTTTTATTTTTTATATATTTTATATTTCCAGCATATCCTTCTGAAGAGCTGAGGCCCTCAGATAAATGGCCATATAAAAGAAAATTTACTACGTATGCCACTATGGTGATCACCCATGCTTCTATCATATTACTTGAATAGTCAGTCTGCAAAGCAAATAATTATCTCTAAATCTCCACTTCTCCTACAACTGAAAAATCCTATAATGCTTCCATTGTCCCTGAATCAATACTTCTGTTAATTAAAAAAAAAAAACTAGTTAAAATGTTACTGTCAAATTTATTGTTCCTTCTCATGTATTAGCCCACCCACTCGTAAGAAATACCTGATATAATACTTCATTGATTCTTCTTTGCACAGATATTTCTACCTGTTCAAATTCTGACTCTCAGGTAGACTCGCTCTGAGAATGTCTGTGAGGCAAACAGCATGACGGTCTCCATCATTTTGAAACTTGCTGCCGATGTGCATTTTCCCCTGCTGACAGCAGCATTCCAAAAGAATCAATTTCTTTCTCATAAGAACTTGGTCAATTTTTTCCTGCTCTTCAGATGTCATCTTGTCAAAAAATGAAACCACTGGGAGTCATTTCTATATGCAGTTCTTTGCACTATTTAGCTGTCTGGGGTTATTGACTGGAAAATAAATCCTTATCGATGGTACTGATGGAATGCCTGGGTCATAAGATGCCCGTGTTTTCAACTTTAAGATATGATACCATTTTGTTCTCCAAATGGCTGAACCCATTAGAAATTCCAGCAGCAGCGTTTTAGAGGTATAGCTACTTCTTACACAAAGGGGTGTTTAGTTTTACTAATAACATTTAGAAGTACACATTACACTTGACATTCTTTGCAATCCATGGAAGATTTTTACCCATCCAAAGAATTTGCTGACAGATACATGTGCTTCCGCATGCTCTCTGACCACTCTGCTCAGGGGATATCACATCTGTCAATCAATGGCTTGCATAAGTTCAAGACCAGAGCTCCAGTACGACTGATGTGAATCTCGACCTCCTCCCAGAGTTAACTCCAAATGACCTGTCTTTTTTGCCATTCATTGCTAGTTGGAAAATGACTGATGAGATTAAATACTGGATTTTTCCAGAATCCAGAATCATGTACCTGAGTCATGAGTATAACTGTGGTAGAGAATTGGGTGACCATGAAATATGTGTGATCCCCCTCTGGAGTGCAAAGTTTTTGTGGGGACGTGTCTGTCCAGGAAGCACTACATTCCCCAGTTTCTAGACAGGACTAGTTCTTACCAAGGAGATAGGAGCAGAAGTGATGTTGTCTCCTGCAGGTTAAAGTGATTCAGACACACATGTGACTTCCACCCAATCCCTCTCCCCAAGCCATCAGCTGAACTCTGGGCACCTGGTGGAGATGGAAGGAACCAGGACCCTGAATGACCACATGGAAAGCTTTCCAACCAGTTTGGACTGGGAACTGAGAAATATATTTTTATTGTGTTAATCCACTGAAAATCAGTGTTAATCTGTTGCAGGAGCCAATATCACCCAAATTAATACAGAAACCATACGCAGCTAAAGGAGACTTCATGTATGGACAAATTTGTATTTGCCCTTTTAATAAAAGAAGTATACATATTTGTAGTTCTCAAGTGCACAGATGCAGGAGGCAAGGGCCAAAAGCCAGCATCTACTCCTTGTGTTTATCCAAAGGAGTTGAAAGCGTGTCTACACATGGATGTTTAGACACGTGTTTAGACACATGTCTGCACATGGATGTTTATAGCAGCAGCTTCATTCATAATTGCCAAAACTTGGAAGCAACCCAGATGTCCTTCAGCAGGTGACTAAATAGATAAACTGTGGTACAACCAGACAATGGAATATAATTCATCACTAAAAGAAATAAACTATCAGCCATGAAAACCATGGAGGAAACTTAAATGCATGTTACTAAGTGAAAGAAGCCAATCTGAAAATGACACATACTGCATGATTCCAACTATGTGACATCCTAGAAAAGATAACTATGGAGACATTAAAAAGATCAGTGGTTGTCAGGGGCTGAGGTGGGGGAAGGGATGAAAGGCAGAGCACAGAGGATTTTCAGGGCAGAGAAACTACTCTGTATGATACTGTAATGGTAGATACATGTCATTATACATGTGTCCAAACCCATAGAACATACAACAGCAAGAGTGAACCCTAATGTAACCTATGGACTTTGAGTGATTATAATGTGTCAAAGTAGGTTCATCATTTGTAACAAATGTACCACTCTGATGGGGAATGTTGATAATAGGGAAGCTATACATCTGTGGCGGCCAGGGGCATATGGGAAATCTCTGTACCTTCCTCTCAGTTGCGCTGCAAACTAAAACTGCTCTAAAAAATGAAGTCTATTTAAAAATACGAACTAGAGGGGGAAAAGTCAGCCCCTTTGGATTTGCTCTTAACCCCTCTTGGACCCTAGGCCTTTGGATCGTGAGAGCAGTAAAGTCACTGGTCCAGTGCTGAACACCCAGTAGTACACATTAAATGCCAATTTCCCTCATCTCCTCAGTTCTTAATTGCTAACAGAATAATGGATGCTACCCAGATACTGGACATCGTGGAGGCATTATCCAATGGGAAGAATATAGCCACCTACCACTTAATCAAAAGTGAAAACAGAAAAAGGAAGCCTACAGGAGGAGAAGGCACAGAAAATTTTCTTGGCCACAAGTAGGCAGAAACACCATCTGCTCTTGTATGATTCTGCTGTTGCTTTTAGGGTGTGGTTACTGTAAGACCCTAATATTGTTTTGCTCGTTTTAGAATCATTTTAAGGAAGTAAAGCCTAGCTTACAATATGCTTTTACATCACCTTATGGATTTTACTTTGTGTTCATCATTTTAAAAATAGTTTTGATAATACAACTTTTCGAATGTTTCCAAAAGCAATCCTTAGAGTGATGCTGCACTATCCCCCTACTTTTTCCTTCAATTGAAGGCTCTATTCCTGACCAATATGCCAGCAGTATAGGGCGTGGGGTTTTTTTAATCTTTATTATTTTTTTCCTATGTGCAAAATCACGCATACACTTTATAAAAATAAATTCAGAGAGTAAAGAAACGTGAAAGAAAAATAGACAAAATGGGATCATGTTATACATTTAGTTTGGCAGCTCGTTTCCTGGATTACACTGTTTGTCTTGGGCATCTCTTCATGGACATCCTTCCCAGACAAGCACCCTCAGTACATTTAAAGACCTGAGATCTCACTTTAGAGACAGGAGTTAACTGATGTTAATTCCGGATTCCTTTATCCCTGTCTGCCTCATTATCCCAGCCCACTTCACATGAGTGTGGGCAGAAACAGCCAGGTCCAAGGAACTCATCTGGGCAGAGATGTAGCCAAAGAGGGAAGAGTTTTACAACTTTGATCATGGCTAGCTCTCCTACAAGGGACTCTTTGTAGCAGGAGTCTACAAGTCAGCATTGCCAGGGATGAGATGCTAATTACTTGAACATGACAGTAGCAGACCACACGGCAAGAAGCCGTCTACCATAGAGCTTCTGGATGTGTCACTCTAAGATCAGAGACTTAAACTAGGCAGCAAGGCTGAGCCCCAGCCATGGACAGGATGTACAGGTTTGAGGGTCCCTTCTGCACACACAATGGTCTTACAGCTTTTGTCCATCACAAGAAGTACTTAAATAGAGGCGATCTCTCCAGGAAGGTGAAATGGAATACAGCAGCTGCTCTCAGGTCACTCTATTTCCTGGAAGTACCTGCTTCATTCCCTAAGATCGCTGGGCCTTGGCCAGGAGGATGTCACCCTGTGGCCAGATTGCCTGTTTCAACAGTGACACTGTGTGGCAAGACCGGTAACAACAACCAAAAATCCTGGCTAAAGATGATAGTATCCAGGAATCATGGAGTATCCCTGGCGAGATGAGGAGAGAGGATAGCAGGAAAAGAAAAAAATACATTCTCACTGGAGGCGTTATGGGATAATGGATGACTTATGTTAAATATTAAAATAAATGATACATCTCAAGCTGATGAATAAGAAGAACAATAACAAAGGCAGCTGCCTTCGGCTATATATCCTCTGTGATTCAGGCCTGTGAGGTTCTTTGAATGCCATCTCATCTACTCTTCACAGCAAAACTTATATAAGATGTGTACTTATTTTCATTATTTGGAGGAACCGTAAAGTTAGAAAAGTTAAGGAACTTGCCCAAGTTTACACTTGCCAAGATGTGCTAAATTGGCTGTTCAAACCTAAAACACTCTACACCCCAACCCAGGTCCTCTTCATGATTCCAGAGAATATGGGGGAAATGAAAGTCACCGATGCCCTCCAAAGGGAAGGGAGGAGTCTCTCATTACTTTCTCTGACCCATGTAGGTGTGGAGGGGTCAGGAAAGACCTAAGAGATTCCACCAACCCAAGGAAAGCATCCCTACCAACTGAGAATCTCAGTTTCAGACATCATCATCTCCAGCCCAAACCTTACAAAATATCTACGCATTTTTCACCTCCAATTTCTCATTGAGTCTCGTAAAAATTGATAGCAAAATGTATCAATAAATAGTACTCGTCTTACTATTCTATGTCATACTGATTTTCTGGGCACAACGCCCAACTTGGTTTAATTTATCTTTATTAATTAAGCTAGAGCTTTGTAAAGTATGTTTGTTTTATTAAATTGACGTGACCTAGCCAGCTGCTACTAGCACAAGTGCTTGTGGCAGCAGAAAGAGTTGTCACAGAGGAAATATTCTATTTCCTATCTCCTCTAATAGCCCAACAAAACCCAATGCAAAGAAATCTCATCCTGACATTTAACCCTTCTCCTCCTCCTCCTCCTTGAGCTTTGATGGGACTGGGGATATGTTAATCTGGGAGCATTTGGTTGCAAGGAAGGAAAACACATCAAGCTAGTTCATAGTAAATCATGGGTTTGCTCTAAAATAATCTTTTCTCAATTTTACTCCATAGGAACATAATGGACTTAGAAAGTGGCAAGTGTCCAAAATTTCTATAACAAACTCAGTGTTTATGAAATCAAACCTCACAGTTTAAAAGCTAAGGTGTAGCTGATGGAAATCAGGAGTCAGGAAGTGGTGAGTGGAGGTAGAAGGAAGAGGAGTGAAAATATACTTGTACAATATGGGAAGAAAAGTGATACCATTAGCAATTACTGGAATGAAAAAGGTTAAAATGAAAACAATAGAGGGGAAAAATGATGGTAAAACTGGAAGGAGAGGAGGGGCAGGGAAGATAGATAGTAGTGTGTGGGGGTTAGCTACCGCTGCATAACAAATTACCCCAAAACTCAGTGGCTTAATACAATCATCACTTATTACCACTTACTCATTTGCAGGTGAACCAGAGTTCAGCTGATCTAAGCTTGGTCTGGCTAGATGGTTTTGCTTCCCTCTGTGGGTCTACGAGTCAACTGGGAGAGCTTTGCCCCACATCTTTTATCCTTCTGAGACCAGCAGGCTAGCGAGGTGCTGACAGAGGTACTTGAGGGCAAACCCTACCGCACAAGCACTTTTCTAATCCCTGCTTGCATCATGTCTGCGAACATCCCATTAGCCAAAGGACACCACATGGCTGAGCCCAAAGTCAGAGGGTAAAGAGTAGAGGTGGGAGGATCTGCAGAGCCCCATGGCAGTGGGCATGGAGATAGAGAGGGGGTGAAGGACTAGAACCAATGGGGGCAGGAAAGGTGGGTGAGGGTAGAGGTGAACTAAATTCTCATAGAGGTGAACTAAATACTACCAAAGCAGAAACCAAGAAACAGTACTCCATAGGATGGATGGTGTAGTGGTACAAGTCTATTATTTAGAGAACAAAATTAACACTCAGAGAACTAAACATTGAAACAGGGACTTCCCTGGTGGTCCAGTGGTTAGGAACCTGTCTTGCAATGCAGGGGACACCAGTCCAAGCCCTGGTCAGGGAACTAAGATCCCACATGCTGCAGGGCAACTAAACCTGTGTGCTGCAACTACTGAGTCCATGGCCACAACTAAGACACAGTCCAGCCAAAAAATAAGTAAATATTTTTTAAAAAGGAGAAGAAAGAGAGTTGTTTCCTTCTGGAGATTAGTATCAAGAAGGGAAGGGGTGGGTTAAGGCTTATAAACCTTTTATTTGTTGCTTGAATTTGTAACTGTATATAATTATTAAAGATATTTTTAATTAATTTTAAAAATCTAAAAACAGACACTGACCACTATATGCAATACACCAGATTAAAGATTAAAAAGAGACAATCTTCCCCCTCAAGAAGTTCACAGTCTTGTGAGGAAGACAGAGCTATAAACAAATAGTGACAATACTGTTCCATAGGAGGACACAGTGCTAAGACAGCACAAAGGAGAAGGAAACTCAGTGCATTAGGAATGGATGAGGGAAGACTTAGCAGGAGTGGGGACTTTTGAACTGAGATTTGAAGTACAGGAATTTGAGAACGACCTCTCTCTTGCCCAAAATCTTTAGAAATGGAAAAGCATGTGTTTAAGGCCATAGCTATCCTAGAAAGCAAAGAGGGGTACCCTTGGTGGGTGGGTAACTTGGTAAAGAAGGAAGCTACAGACTGAAATATGCTCAGAAGGCTTTTGCACCACTTTGGGGCAAATACCCACAAGAATTGAGAGCAGGGACTCAAACAGATATTTGTACACACATATTTATAGCAGCATTATTCACAATAGCCGAAAAGAGTAAACAACCTAAGTGTCCATCAACAGATGAATGGATAAACAAAATGTGGTATATACATACAATGGGATATTGTTTAGCCTTAAAAAAGGAATAAAATCCTGGCATATGTTACAACATGGATGAACCTTGAGGACTTTATGCTAAGTGAAATAAGTCAAACATAAAAAGACAAATACTGTACGATTCCAAGTATACAGGTCCCTCGAGTCGTCAAATTCATAGAGACAGGAAGTAGAATGCTGGTTGCTAGGAGATGGAGGGAGGGGAGATGGGGAGTTGTTTAATCAGTGGAGTTTCAGTTCAAGAAGATGAAAAAGTCCTGGAGATGGATGGTGGTGATGGTTGCACAACAATGTGAATGCACTTAATGCCACTGAACTGCACACTTAAAAATGGCTAAAATAATAAATCTGTCCCATGTATATTTTACCCCAATTTAAAAAAGAAAGAAAGAAAACTATTGTGAAGCTGGGTACAAGCTCTAGAGAGCTCCCAGCCTGGAGGCTTAGTGTGACAGGGCTGGGCAGAGGATGACTGTCAGTAGGCAGTAAGGTGGAGCCTCAGGAGGGGCACATCCCAGTGAGTCAGGAGAGTGTGGAACCCTCAGTTGGAGAGGTAAGGCAGTACAGCTAGATATCATTCATATGGGAATAAAACACCAAGCAATGCACCATGTTCCCATGGCAACACACATGTTTATGTAAACACATAGAAAAAGATCTGGAAGCTTACCACTGACAGTATCTTTGGGGAAAGTAAAGGAGAATTTTAGCTTTCCCTGAATGTTTGGGTTTTTTAACTCCAAGAATATATTTATGCATTCATATAAGCATGTATTTATATACGAATAACAAGTTTAGATGAGAAAAGGATCGTGCACTAGTGTCTTTGTCTTTTTTTAAACTGAAGTAGAGTTGCTGTACAATATTATATGTTACAAGTGTACAATATAGTGATTCACAGTTTTTAAAGTTATTGTAAAGCATTGGCTAAATTCCCCATGTTGTACAATATATCCCTGTAGCTTATTTTATACCTAATAGTTTGTACCTCTTACTCCCCTACCCCTGTATTGCCCCTCCCCACTTCCATCTCCCCACTGGTACACCACTCATTTGTCCTCTATATCTGTGTCTTTGTCTTAACCACATATGTTAACCAAAACAACAGTATCTATTTTGACAACATCCACCAAAAGTTTTAGGTACCATCTTGGTTCAAGCTCTATCAAACTTCATAGAGTTACAATTTTTCCCCCCACAGGGACATCCCCTTGACTTGTCACTGGGGAACATATAATGTGTAAGAATTGTTCCCGCTGCTCTCCAACCCCCAGTCCTCACACCAACACTGGGCTTTTTTTTTTTTTTGCAGTACGCGGGCCTCTCACTGTTGTGGCCTCTCCCGTTGCGGAGCACAGGCTCCAGACGCGCAGGCTCAGCAGCCATGGCTCACGGGTCCAGCCGCTCCACAGCATGTGGGATCTTCCTGGACCGGGGCACGAACCTGCATCCCCTGCATCGGCAGGCGGACTCCCAAGCACTGCGCCACCAGGGAAGCCCAACACTGGGCATTTTAAGTGCAGAACATTGAGGAGCTGCCAGCCTTCTCTGCCTCTATGTCGGACCCACATTTTCCTTGCCACAGACAACAGCACATCTCAGCCTCTCTTGAACTCTCTCTTATTTTGATCAAGATGTTTTGTGAGAAAAGTGGAACTAGAAGTAAAGGAGGCATCAGTCCTGACTCAGTCACTTACTTACTGTTCCAAGTTGACATTTTATTTAAATCCCTGTCCTTCTGTTTCCTCGTTTCAAAACTAGTAGTGATAACAGTGGCTGTTATCATAGGATTGTTGCAAAAACTAAAGAATACAGATATTTAGGATAGTCTGCATGAAAAAAAATAGAAAGGGGTATGGAAAATACTCGAGATTAGCTGCAGATGGAAGGTCATCTGGGTACAACATTTATTTCTCCAATTAAATTGTAAAGTTGTCCAGGTATTGTCCCCGGCTTCCCCCACGAAGCTTTTAGCCTTCGCTTTATTGGTCATCTCGCTTTGGTATGTTATGAAATGCTTGTCCCAGCAGATGGCAGAAGAGAACTGAGTCAGGAAAACCAGCCTGGACATTTCAATGGGCAGAGTGAACCAAGTTAAAGGGTCCACATCCTAATGTGCAGGCTGAAATCGCTCTAGACCTTGATTTCATGGTTGTCATTGACCTTTCCTAACAAAGTTGGGTCTGGAAAGTCATGAGGACAACCACTGTGTCCAAAAAACTTCTTCAAGAACATTCTTTCCCTGAGCGTCTCCAAGGTACTAGAGACACATAGATGAATACAAAATAGTCACTGCCCCCAGGGAGTTCACAGTTAGCTGAAACCAAACAAGGAGATGACAACTTGCATTTTGCAGGGCTGCCCTATCATGACAGCAACTGTCTGAATGTGACGGGCTGCCAGGTTTGGGTTGCCTGCTTCAAACCATCATGGCATGTCTCTCCAGCCCCACTGTCTCCATCCAAGTCCAGCTCATCATCTCTGGCCTCCATTACTGCAGCAACCTCCTTAGAGAACCCCCTTCTAGTACTAGTCTTATCTCAAGTTCATCCTCAGGGTAAGCTTTCTAAAATGCAAACATAGTTCTACTATACACCGTCTACATGAAAAGATTTAATGGTTCCTCATTGCCCTCATAATAACACCCATACACTTCACCTTCCTTATAAGGCCTTTCGTGATCTGACCTCTGCTTTCCTCTCCTGCTTCATCTCTCCCCCTCCATCTCCCATGCAATCTATATATCAACCCAAGAAATGACTTTCAATTTCCCAAATGCTTTTTATTCCCTGCTGTCTTAGCCCAAGTTGTTTTTCTCTCTGCCTAGAATACCTTAAAACTAAAACCCATTCCCTCTGACCAGTTGTTCTCCTTAATCTGGCTAGCTAGTATTTAGCCTTCAGGTCTCAGATTAGATGTTATTTCCTTTGGGAAACATTCCCTGATGGCATAAGACCGGGTTGAATAACCCTCCTGGGTACCCCATAGCACTCTCTACTTCCATTTTCCTAGCATTTATCATACTAGAAATGTGCGTATCTTCCCCTGACTACTGTAAGCTCCTTGAGGATAGGATTCCCTCTTGTTCAACAATGTATCCCCATTTCTTGACACAGTTCCTGGTACAGAGCAGCACACAATCAAAGTAAACTGAGTAGATGAATAAATAAATCATAAAACACAGTTGACCCATTCAAGGAATCATAAGATCCTTGGGACATGAGATTTTAAGAAAGTAGATCCTCCTGTGTATGTCAGCCACAATCCCTTTCCATCGAGTTGTCAACCACACACGCTCAAGACAGGTTGTTTTTGTGCAGATAGGCTGGAGACATGGAGAAGATCATCCAATCAATCTTTTCATCTACAGCAAAGATGTTCTATAAACTTGAAAAAAAAAAAAAGCGAAGACTTTAACAAAGGGACTACTTGCAGAGTTTCCTTCATGGTAAAGGGGACACACAAGGCTTGGTAAGGTGTCGAGAGCCTAGCAATGGTGAGAAGCTGATACCACCCCCAGGCCTCTTGAGACCAGAGGAGGAAATACTGTTATTAAGAGCCCAGTGAGAAAGGAACCCTGGAGCAAGGGCTGTCTAGTGGGAGTGGTACATATGGGAGGATGCAACTACAGCCACAGGACGCCCAAACGGGAAGACAGCAGAGAAGAAACACCCAGGCCTCTTTTTACTCCACCATTCATCTCCCTGGCCCCCGTTGGCTCTCGCTGGCTGAAACTGAAAGCCAGCTGGTAAGAGAGCCTGGGTGATGCAGTCCACGGGACTCAGCAGGGCAGAGCATGAATCTGGAAGGGGAGGAAAACAAAGAATAACCCACATCCTTACCTAAGCCTGCATCTGGGAGAGCAGGACTGTATCTTCTCTGTGTCCTTGGGAAAATGTAATTAAATATAAAATATAGAGTTTAGTGTTTAATTTTTTCACTCCTTACATACTTTTAAAATACAGAGAGGTCCAGAAGTAAATATAACAGACACTCACATACCTACAACTCAGATGTAACACGTGAACTTTTTGTCATGACTCTTTCAGAGTTGATGTTATTGTTTAAGGAAAAAAATTGCAGATAAAGTTAGGAGCACTCTCTTTTCTCGCTCTAATCCCTCCCCTCTCCCATTTTCTCCTGAGATAATCACTAAATTGGTAGGTATTCCTCCATTCACAATTTTGCTACATACATTTGTATGCATAAACAATATATAACATTGTTTTATATCATTCTGTAATTTACAAAGTAGTCCCATACTGTGTATAACCTTTTGAATCTTCTTTTACACTGTCAGCACAATGTTTCTGAGATTTATTTGTGTTGATACATATAGATCTGGTTAGTCTGTTTTAACTTCTATGTGGCTTTCTATTGTTTGAATATTTACATTTCCTGTGTTACTAATATATTTGAATTTATTTCCACCATTCTTATTTTGTGCTTTTTCTATCTATGTTTTTCTTTTCCTTCCCTTTTTTTGCAGGGCAGGGGAGGAAGGGGAGAACCATGTTTTCTTTATTTCCTCTTGTTTCCTTTAACCATTTAGGGAGTTACAGATTCTATTTCTTTTCTTTCAATTCATTATCTTAATTTTTTAACATGCATAGTTGACCTAAAGAAAATATTAGTATATTAGACTATTTTAGTTCCAGATTATCCTCTCCCACCTTCCATGTTATTGTTGTCTAGAATTTTAGTTCCACATCTTTAACCACAAAATATAATCATTTAAAATTTTGGTTTTAGTCAAAGTTTATTTATATTTGTTTACGTGTTTACTAATTGCCTTGCATCCTACTTCTTTCTTCTGCACTATATTTCCTTCTCTTTTTTTAATAAATTTATTTATTTATTTATTTTGGGGTATATTGGGTCTTCATTGCAGTGCGCAGGCAAGCGGGGGCTAATCTTGTTGCAGTGTGCAGGCTTCTCATTGCAGTGGCTTCTATTGTTGCGTAGCTCGGGCTCTAGGTGCTCGGGCTTCAGGAGTTGTGGCACACGGGCTTAGGTGCTCCGCAGCATATGGGATCTTCCTGGACTGGGGCTCAAACCCGCATCCCCTGCATTGGCAGACGGATTCTTAACCACTGCACCACCAGGGAAGTCCCTATTTCCTTCTTCTTAAAGTGCATCTTTTAGTAGTTCTTTCAGCAAGAAATTGTGAATGATTGTTTTAATCATTATCTAAATGTTTTTATCTTTTCAAATGTTTTTTATTTCACCCTCACCCCTGAATGATAGTTTAGCTAGGATAAAATTACTAGACCTAGGGACTTCCCTGGTGGTCCAGTGGTTAAGACGCTGTGCTTTCACTGCAGGGGGTGCCGGTTCGATCCCTGGTCAGGGAGCTATGATCCCACATGCTTCGCAGTGAGGCCAAAAAAAAAGAATTACTAGACTGAAAATTGCATTCCTTTAGCAGTTTGAAAATACAGTACTATTGCCTCTGGCCTCTACTTTTGCTGATGAGAACTCTGCTCCCCACTGATGTACTCGCCTTTGTAGATAATCTGTTTTGTCTCCCTGGTACTTTGTGTTTGTTTGTTTTTGTTCTTTGAGCGTTTGGAAATGGTATCAAATTTAAAGAACATTTGCAAAATAAAAATAGTACTAAAAATATTCATATACCATTTATCTAGTTTCATCCACGATTAACCTTTTACTCTATCTGCTTTATTGTTTGTTCTCTCTCCATACCCATACAGACACACGTACACACTCACACACACAGCACATAATTATTTTTCTGAATCATTTGAGGATAAGTCATGCATATCATGCTCTTTACCTCTAAATACTTCAATGCACATTTCCTTAAAGACATCCTCTTAGATAACCGTCGGCACGGTTACCAACTTTAGGAAGTTTAAAATTATACATTTTTATTTAATCTTTCATTCTGATTTTCTCAATTGACTCAGTAATATCCTTTATAGCATCCTCTCCCCTATCCCCAAAGTACACAGTCCAATCTAGTCTCAGGTATTGCATTTAGTTGTGTTGTATCTTTAACCTCCATGAATCTGGACTTTTTATATAGACTTTCCTTATTTTTTATGACATTGAAAGTTTTATTACATCCCCCTCCCCAATTTGTAAATAGGATGTTCCTCATTTGGGGGTTCTTCTAACGTTTCTTCACTAGATTCATGTTATACATTCTTGCCTGGAAAATTACATAGGTGATGTGTGCTCAAAGTATCACATTTGGAAGCACATGATATTCCAAGAGAGGGAACGTTTTCTCTTTGTGATCTTATTAAAATATGCAGTAAACATGAATTGATTTTATCTTAATTGTGACCAGCAATGACTCTACAATCTGAAGATTCATATTTAACTAGTGTTTTCATTAAGCTAGACCCAAAAATGTATAAGAAAAAACTACCTTATTCTTTCTTCCAATCTCTTCAAACTCTCTCTGCAGATCCTTCCCCTTTCCTACATGGAATCTCAAATAATAACTTAATAATTGTATTATTTTAGGATCATCCAATACAATATCAAAACTATAAATTTACTTAAATTCAAGTCATCCTTTCCATGGCTCAAGAAGCAGGCATCTTTGCCCACTATTAATGGACGTGCAGCTCTGTCCCTGGAGTGTAACCACTGCTTGTCACTCCGCTGCCAGTCAGGAGCACCTCCAACCATGGTCTCTTGATTTTGGATTTTTCAGGCATGAGATATATATCTTCCCTAGGATCTTCCAGCTTCAGGAGACACATGTCAAGCTTTCCAGATACCACCATTGAAGTCACTTTCTCTTGGTTTAAAATGAGAGGGAAGCATCTTCCTGCTTCTTCTCTTTGAGTGGTCATAAGAACATAGCATATCAATGACTCTCTCCTAAAAACTCCCTCTCTAAGCCTTTTCATCTTTAACTTTTTATATAGATCTGAAGGAGGCAATTGGTTCATATTGTCAGAACCAGTTTTGCAATCTATTAGCATGTCCTGCATTTGTGACCAAGAAGCTACCTTTAAAATCAGGGTGATACTTGTGACCTATTGAACAGTTCTTGATCTTTTGGTCTCAGGAGAAACTAAAAAATGGTCTTATTTTCACATCCAGTTAGCCACGTCATTCATCTCTTCTGGAAAATTCTCAGTCATTATCTTTTTGAATATTGCTTTTCCCAATCTCTTTCTGTCCTCTCCTTCTGGAACTTCAGTTGGACATAACGTTGGTCCAGCTCATTCTATGATCATTCTAGTCCCATGTCACAACCTCTCTTTCATTTTTTTTCATCTCATAATCCTTGTATGTGGCATTCTGGATAATTTCCTCAGAAAAATCTTCCAGTTCACTAAATTTTCTTTCAGCTGTGTTTTGTTCACTAGTTCACCCATCCACAGAGGGTTTTTTAACTCCATTGACTATTTTTAATAATTAAAAGTTTAATTTGTTTATTTTCGATATATACCTTTCCATTTTTCATAGTGTACCCTTCTTCCATTTTAATTTCTTTTTCTAAAATGTATGTGATTGTTTTAAAGATTCTTATGTTATCATCTGTCTCAGATGAGTATGTGATTTTAAGCTCTTAGGTGCTAATCCTTCCTCATGTTTTGCCTACCAACCACCTCACATGGTGGATGGTTTCCTTATGTGAGTTGTTATTTTTTATTGTGAGCTAATACTTACTGAACTTCTCATGCACCTGAGGTTATGAAAGTATCCCTTCAGAGTAGTTTGCATTTGTTTCTGTTGACTATTTTAGAGAGTTCATTGGTCTAGGCCATTCTATCTATAATGAAGTTAGAGAACATTTGGATTCAATACTTACACGTGGCACAGGAATGGGGTTTTACTTTTAACAGAAGACTTTTTTCTACACAGAATATCAGGCACAGATAGGCTCCCTTGCTGCTTTTTTTGGGGGGCGGGGGGCTGTGGATAACAGGAGGAGTTTTCTAGTTCCCTTTTTTTGGAGAAAGCAGCCACTCCCTGCCATCTGGTTATATGCAAGAGGTTCAGTTTAGTTCTTTGTGCCACATGCTTCCTGTCATTGCAAGGGAGTTCAATCCTTAACCCCAAGTTCCTGGGGCCCATATCAAAGTCTGGTCTATCCCTAAGTCACTGTAGCATTGGCTGCTACACCTATTGCTCCCCTTGTGAATTACCCCTTCATTTCTGCTATCTGGTAATCTTTTTTTTTTTTCCTTTGAGTTTGCTGTATTTTTATTTTTCCCAATGTTTTCTTTTGAAATTTTTCAATAAGTGAAAAGAATAGTATACTCAATATTTTCACACCCTTTTTTCTTACTCAGATCTATAGTTAGGGGAGAAAGAGAGAGAAAGAGAGAGAGAGAGATTGGCTTCCTCTTTATTGAAGTTCCTGTTCAATGCTTTGGTCAACTTTTTCTATTGAGCTGTCTTTTTCTTATTGATTTATAAGAATTCTGGATACAACTCATTTGTCAATTAGGTGTGTGGCCAATGCCTTTTATCATCTGTAGCCTGTATTTTCACTCTCTTAATGGTGCCTTTTGATACTTAAAGATGTTAATTAATGTAATTAGATTTATCAACCTATTCCTTTATAATTAATTGGGTTTGGGTTTGTTTTGTTTTGTTTTTTGTTCTTCATAAGAAATTGCTCTTTACCTTTATTCTATGCATTTGCAATAGTAGGTGGGGGTATCTATTAGCTCAGTCCAGCATTTTGCCAAAACCTACCATACAGCTTGTAAAGGAAAACAACATAGAAAGAGCAATAAACAATCAAGGAGCTTGAAGTTCAGCCCTCATGACACCATCTACAGTATTTGTATGACCTACTGAAACTTACATAACCCCTAGTGTTTAGTTTAGCTGGGACTTCAATCATTTGGTCACCCCATTATGTGTCTTCAAACCAATTAAATATCAATTATTTTCCCAGGGGTTTTGTTAGTTGAAACCTCAAATTTACATCATACTTAATGAGAAAAATATTTTAAGTATATTTACATTTGGATGTACTTCCTAGGGTAGGGATTGGAGAAATCTGTTGTCAACATTTTTCAGTTATAATCTATGAAAAAGTTTAAAAGTAAAGAAGAAAGTCCCTTCACTTCTAAAAATCTCAGTTTCCTCCTCAGTAGGATGATCATATAATTTATTATCCAAACCAAGACATTTTGATACTGAAAGGAAGTGTTATTCATTGCTATTCTGGAACAACTTGTATAAACTGGGACTGTCCTCAGCATCTCTGCATGTGGTTTGCTCTGCCCATTTATAAAGTGGGAGAGCTATACTAGGTGATCTCAGGGATTTCTCTGGTCTCACGTTCTATTACCCTAGGAGGGAAAAAAAGGAAATATCTGTATTTCTTTAAATTTATTTCCTACTCTGATAAATAGGGATGTTGTCACTTTTATTATATGGTCTAATTTTTAATAATCTATGCGATAGTGAAAACTTTAATAATTTAGATAAACTTTTAGGTAGAGGAATATGACTAAGACAGGCTAAACTTCCCTTTTGCTTTTCCCCAAGAACATGTAATCATACTCACAACTCCAGCCATGAAGTTTGCTCATCATGCCTAGTAAGAGGGCCAATCCAGAGTGTTTGGAGTGGTCTCTGTCTCTTGGATCTATCCCTAGTGAGTTCACTGGGAATCTAAGCCCCTCAAAACCCCAGTTCTTACAGCTGTGTTCTCCATGGTCCAGACGCCTCTGGCAACCTTTAAAGTTTCCTCACAAATTCCTATGAAATAACGTTAAGTGAAGAAAATAGAAGAGGCACCAAGACCAAGAAAAAAAAAAAAAAGAACAAAAAAAAAATGTCAAGAGAACAGAATAAGAAGCCTAGAAACAGACAGCAGACCCACCGCCATATAAATGGTAACTTGGAACTTGACAGCAGTGCCTTTCAAACCACTAGGAAAAGAAATCATAATTTAAACTACAGTACTGGTGTATTACTAATCTATTGCTGCATTAAAAAGAGGCTGGGGATACAGGGATATATGTACACATATGGCTGATTCACTTTGTTATACAGGAGAAACTAATGCAGCATTGTAAAGTGATTATACTCCAATAAAGACATTAAAAACATCAATTAAAAAATAAAGAAATAAAAATTATCCCCAAATTCAGCAGATTAAAAGAATACACATTTATTATCTCAGTTTCGAGGGGTAAGGAATCTAGATACCACATAGCTGGGTCCTTGGCTTTCAGGGCATCCCTCAAGAAATCAAGGTGACAACTGGAGCTGCAGTCATCAACTCAAGGTTTGGCGGGGGCAGCATGTACTCCCAAACTCACCCAGTGGTTGTTAGCAGGATTCAGTTCCTCACAGATATCAGACCAGGGTTCTCAGCTCTTTTCAGGATGTTGAGCAGAAGACATCCTTGCCTCCTTGTCACGTGTTCCTCTCCACCACAGCGTCTGGCTTCATCAGAGCATGCAAGCTGAAAGGGCAAGAAAGAGAGAGAGAAAGTGGCAGAAAGAGAGACGGTCCTTGCAATGTAGAAGTCACAGTCTTTTGTAACCTAATCACGGGAACATCTCATTACTCTTGTCGTATTCTGTTTATGAGGATATTCTCATATCCTCATATTCTAGTCTTGAGGACTAGCCCAGGAGGAAATTACACAAAGGAGGAAGTACCAGGAGGTGGAAAACATTAGAAGTCTGCCTACCACTGAGTCTTACCATCAGTCCAAAATTCCTCTTCCCAGTTTTTCTCAGGAGACCTAGCAATGCAAACTGGACTCCAAGTGACCCCTTCTGCTATCCCTCGTTCCATATGTAGCAATCCAGACACACTCATTTCTACTTTCCAAAGTTATTCTTCTATCCTCTACTAGTCACGCAAATTTAGCCTGTGCTTTCAGAAGATGAAAATGGCAGACAGACAAAAGGAAAGCCTATCTAAAGTGAAAAAAGGCATTAAGGATGCTGCCAGTTTCTAAAAGAAATTTTATCCCCTGGTAAAAATAAAATCCTTATTCGGCTTGACCAGTCCACTTGACCCAGAGCCCAACAAAGGAATTTTCCTATTCACACTCACTGAAGCCACACTGTCTTCCTGAAAGAGTTACTTGGCCCTAGGCTGTAGCTCAGCTCCTACAGAGGGACTTAAAAGGAAACAACAGTTCTTGGTCCAAAGCAATAAAGAGACAAGTGAGTCATAACAGTCTGGATTCTCCACCAGCATAAGCAGTTCCATGAATCGCCTCTATAAAAACCCTGCCTTTCTATCCCAAGCTGTTCCAAGTGCCAAAACCTTCCATTCAAGAGTTTTATAACTCAGCCCTGTGCTCACAAATGTCACTGCACATAAGAGGGCCTTTGATCTCTAGCCATACCCAAGCCCATAGTCTGCAGCGAAGCGTGGTTTGATAGCTATCTAAAGAGAAAAGCGCTTGGGTTTCCTCTCGTGGATTTCTATTCTACTTTTAATAGGCTGCTTAGCTTCAGGCATCTGCCCTCTGCCCTCCCAGCTTCCATCTCAACCAGAAGTAAAACAGGGCCACGGTTATGTGGTTTGAGAGCTCATGAAATAACAATGGTGGTAGCAAATACTCAGAGAGGGCTCACTACATGCCAGGCGCTGTCTTAAGGAGTTTATATAGCCAGTCCTATGTAGGAGGAAGAGGAAAGGGAAGCACACAGAGGCAAAGTGACTACATGACAAAGTCAGAGTTAGTAACGGATATGAAACCAACACATACATCCTCAAAGTACGTCTTGCCGCTGAACGGTGAAAGAGAGTAACACAAGCCTTCACTGAGAAGACAAAATATGAAGACAGAAACGTGAGTATCTTTACCATGTGATCCTGCAATACCACTCCTGGACATACATCTGGAGAAACCTCTGCTTCAAAAAGATACATGCACCCCAGTGTTCACAGCATCGCTATTTTCAACAGCCGAGACTTGGAAGCAACCTAAATGTCCATAAACAGATGAATGGATCAAGAAAATGTGGTATATTACTATATATAAAATAGATAAATAATAAGGACCTGCTTTATAGCACAGGGAACTCTACTCAATACTCTGTAATGGCCTATATGGGAAAAGAATCTAAAAAAGAGTGGATATATGTATATGTATAATTGATTCAGTTTGCTGTACACCTGAAACTAATACAACATTGTAATTCAACTGTACTCCAATAAAAATTTTTTTAAAAAAAGAAGATGTGGTATGTATATAATGGAATATTGCTCAGCCATAAAAAAGAATGAAATAATGCCATTTGCTGCAACATGGATGGATCTAGAGATTATCATACTAAGTGAAGTAAGCCAGACAGAGAAAGACAAATATCATATGATATCACTTATATGTGGAATCTTAAAAAAATGACACAAATTAACTTATTTACAAAACAGAAATAGACTCACAGACAGAGGAAATAAGCTTATGGTTACCAAAGGGGAAAAGTGGAGGGGGAGGGATAAATTAAGAGTTTGCAATTAACATATACACATTATTATATATAAAATAGATAACCAACAAGGACCTACTGTATAGCACAGGAAACTATACTCAATATCTTATAATAATCTATAAGGGAAAAGCTTCTGAAAAAGAATAGATACAAATATGTATAACTGAATCACTTTGCTGTACACCTGAAACTAACACACCATTGTAAACCAACTATACTTCAATTTAAAAAAAAATCAAAGAAACTCACAATTTGAATTAAAAAAAAAAAAAGAAATGTGAGTCTCCTTTTAATAAAGGGAGAAACTTTGGAACAAACTCCTTAGCTCTAAAAGCACTTTCTTTTTCCAGGTACAGTGTTAGAAAAGTCTTCAGTAAGAAGACTAAATGCACAGACCTTTGAACTAAACCAAAGCCATGAGCTGATTAATCAAATTGAACTGAAGGCCCCAAGTCAGACTAAACTATGCTCTGAGATCTATTGGAAGAAGATTTCTTCTACTGAAGTTTTTCCCCCATTCAATATAAAGATACAGGACTCCATTACTGTGAAATTCCTTTAGTAAAAGAGGCTTTCTTGACTCATCTGAATTGGAAGGCTTTATGTTTTTAAAGTGTGTTTTTGTTAATTGTGGAAATTCATCAAATATGGCTAGGTCAGAAGACAGTTCATAACTAAGTCCTAAGATGTATCATTTCAAGCATAACTAAATTCAAAAATTAGATATTCAAAATTAAGTCCAGAGAAGTTTCTATCTACAAATAGCTGCTATAATGAAAACTACCTTTTTTCTCTCAGACCGTAACAAGTAGTGGAGTCAAGCCGCTCCCTGGGAACAGGGGTGGGCTTGTATATGCTGTTGGGGAGCACAGGGTTGGTCACATGGCTGTAGTTGGGTCAATAGAGCCCCACAATTTTGCTGGAATGATTGAGAAAGAGGGGTTTTTATACTGGACTTTCCAAGCAAATGACATAAAAGCTGTCACTGATCCAGGCCATCTCACTGGGGACAGCCTGTCTGAAAAGGGAGCCAATATAGAAGGAAGGAGATAGAAACAGATGCCATGATTTTCTTAGAGCATTTGGATCCAGCTGTCCCTGAATCTCCTCCTGTGCGATGTGGTTAACCGAGCCTATAAATCCCTTTGTGTTGTTTTTTTTAATTTATTTTATTGAATTATAGTTGATTTGCAGTGTTGTGTTAGTTTGCAGTGCTGTGAAACTGTAATTGTTTCACAACAATTACAGTTGTTGTGTACAGCACAGTGATTCAGTTGTACATATATATATTCTTTTTCACATTCTTTTCCATCCTGGTTTATTACAGGATATTGAATGTAGTTCCCCATGCTATCCAGTAGGACCTTGTTGTTTATCTATTCTACATATAATAGTTTGCATCTGCTAATCCCCAACTCCCCATCCATCCCTCCCCCGCCCCAAATCCCTTTGTGTTGAAATCTGTGAATTGGGATTCTGACCCTTGCTATCCAGAGTCCTGAATGGGACAGAGGAATAGGTCAGCTTCCACCTCCTGCTCTATTACTACTGACACTACAGGCTGTGTGAAATGAACACTCGTGAAAGCTGGGCACTTCAAAGCCACACCCATATCCTGGGTGCGTCTGCTAAAGCAATCCAACAGCTGTGCACACAGCTGGAGCTGTCTTAAAGAGTTCCTACGAAGGCTCATCCTACGGCTAAAGGTCATGTAAAGACGTTTTGGAGAGATAATAAACAACATCACACACAAACACATGCACACACACACACCCCCGTTAGGCAAGAATACAACATATTTTCTTCTTAGGGGAAATAACCAGGAGCGAAGTATGGTGATTAGTCAGTAACTGACTATAATTAGGGGCTTTTCCGCCCTAGTAATATCTGAAGTAAGACAGAGAGCATAAGCACAGCCCAGCGGTCTGTAAAGAAGTTATCACATCTTGCTTGATGTTTCCAGTGACTCAGTCCCTGAAGAACAGGTCCCTGCAAATCAGAAAGAAAATGCCTCCTAGGAGAACTTAGTACCTAAGTAATTGGGAGTTTCCTCCTCTCTATCAGAGTTAAAATAATTCTACCTTCAATCTTCCACTTTGCGGCCCAACATCACTCAAGCAGCCACTCTAGGAATTCCCCAGCTGCTGGTCTTTAAGTCCATTTTTATTTCAGAAATTTTATTACGCTGTATATAATACATAGGGAAGAGTGTATAAAAATTATAGGTACACTTTAAAATAACGATTAAACAACGATGTACCCACACCCTGGGTTAAGAAATATTGGGTGGGCCAAAAAGTTCGTTTGGGTTTTTCCATAAGAGGCAAAACCCAAACGAACTTTGTGGCCCACCCAATATGTTACAAGTCATCTTAAACTCCATGGTGTGTCCCTTCCTAATTGCACTCGCTCCCAGGAGAATAACCACTATCCTGACTTTAATGTTAAGCATGCTTCTGCATTAAAAAAATAGTAATTGTAGCACGATTGCATGTATCCCTAAACAATATATTATTTCATTTTGCAAAACTCAGTATAAGCCCACCTTGGAAGGAAGAGGCAATATCGCCTATTTTAGATGAAGGCTGCCAAGAAAAGCAAAGCTGAACTGAGTCTCTGGGTCACAGTCTGGCTTTAACTTCTGCCCCTTCCGGTGAAGGTGGAAGGGGCAGATCTTGTTAGTGAGTCCTTGGAAACACAGAGCTTACCTTCCCATCGGGCAGGGCCAGGCACAGGATGTCCAGAATCTAAATGGACTATTGAGTATTTTCTGCTTCTAAACTCATGACTGTCAGGTACAAGTAGAAACAGAAAAATTCTGTGCAGTGAAATGGATGTTCTCAGCACATCTAAGCGGCACTACACGTAGGCATTTCATTAGTATATGGTCAAGACAAGCCACATTAAGAAGAGAATATGACTCTCAGACTTGCTGTTCTCAAGTTGAAAAGAAAAGCAAATGGCAGTGTGTGTGGGGTGGAGCCCTCAACCTGACTCTCAGGTCCACTCCTCCCTGAGGGCCACTGCACCAGCTGGCCACTCCCACACACCTCTCATTCTGGAATCTTCTTTCGCCAAGCTCCGGGGGACTCCTTCTCAGCTTCTCTAACTGGATCCCCTAATTCCTGTGTCCCAGATCTTTCCTGGTTTGTTCTTTCATTTTTGATGGCATACATCCTACTTGAGATGAGCCTCTTGAAAAAGGCTGCATGAGACATAAAGGTCTCAAGACTTTGTGTGCCTGAAAATGTAGTTTTTCGACTCAAACTTAAGTGATAGTTTGGGGCTCAAATTCTAGGATGGAAATCATCTTCCTTCAGAATTTTGAAGGCATGGTTCTATTATCTTCTTACCTTCAATGTTGCTATTGAAAGGTCCAAAGCCATTTTTGTTCACAAGCTTTTTTTATTTATTTATTTTCTCTTTGGAAGCTTGTAGAAACTTCTATTTGTTAACCAATGTTCTGAAATATCACAATATGTGCCTTGTTGTAAGTCTGTTTTTGTCTATTTTGCTGTACCTTCAATCATCCCTTTCTGTCTGGCAACTTATGTCCTTCAACGCAGGGAAATTTTCTTAAATTACTTTTTGATAATTTTGTTTTCTCTGTTGTCTCATTCTGGAAACTTATATTATTCAGATAGTGGATCTCCTAAACTGATCTTTTAATTTTCTTATATTTTTATTCTTGTTTCTGTTTCTATATTTTTTACAGTATTTTGGGGGTGATTTCCTTTACTTCTACTAAGTTTTTAATTTCCAGAAGCATATTTTGTCCTCTGAATGATTCTTCTTTTATAGCCTCTTGTTCCTTACCTCTCCTTTCCTTCTGAGGATTTTAATTATTGGTTCTTTTGTACTACTTTTTTCTCCCTGTCCTGTTTCTGTATTCCCTAAGTTGCTATTGTTTCCTTTTTTCATCTCAACCTATTATGATGGTGACTTTTCTCAGAAATCTAGTACTTTTTGGCCACCTACTCATAATGACCAGGAGTGAAGAAAAGCTGGTTGGAAGCTCTGAGCATATGATGAGCTTTGTTGACTCTGAGCTTCACTGTAGAATTGTATGGGTGGTCCCTTTGGGATAAAACCTTGATGTTAGTTTCTCAGGCTGGTCAATATCTCAAGGAAGAGCCTTCCAATCCCCTGCCTGGAGATAAACCCTGGTGCCAGTATTCTGGGCACCAACAGGAGGAACAGGGCAAGGGGTCCCCTCATTCTGAATTTAGTGTACATACAGTCACCTAATTTCTCTGTTTTTGCTACAGTGTTGACATAGTATAGTACCCACACCCACAAATATGTCTGAAGTACCCCATCCAGAGGCCCTCTGTTCTTATCCTGAGACTAAATCTCCAGATATCTGCCAGGGTGGGCAATCATGAGGGACAGGGCAACATGGCTTTACTGTTCAGTTTTTCCAGTACAGACTCCTCAACTGCATTTCTGTTGCTCTAAGTAATTTGTTCCCAATTTGTTCCCATTGACCGCTGAAGAGCTCCACACAAATGCTGAAATGTGGTCTATGTGAGTGTTTACATTAAGCCATTCTGCAAATGCCTTCTGCAGAACCACCCCTACAAACACCTGTGTGGATGAACACCTTCTCCAGCTGAGGTGGACGAGATAGAAAGTCCTTGGCTCTAAGTAGGAATAGAAGAACTCCTAGGTTAAATGTTGCTAGAAAAATCCCTCCCATTATCCAAGACCATTCCATCTGTAGTTGCTTTCTGTGTCTTCTGCCATCAGAAGGTCCTCGTGTGGTTAAAAGAAAGCTCTCCTTGCTGCCTTTCTAGGGATTTTTCTCGCTACGTATTCCATGTACATATAGATAAGATTAAGATGTTCATATACCTCATCTCATCTGTTCCTTATAACCACAGTCCTTTGAATTAGGAAGGTTGGGTATCATTAGTACTGTTGTTGTTATTATTATTATTATTACCACCCTTTTGCAGAAGTGAAAACAGGCTCAGAAAGGCTGAAGGACTTGTCCAAGATCAGATTATATGCAACAAATAAAGCCAGCATTATAACCCAGGTACTCTGCCCCATAGGTCCCACTGTCCACTGTACCACCACTGCCTCATGTAAATTAGCAGTCTCCTTGGGACGTACCCACTGAGATTTTCCCAGACCAATTTTAAGGAGGAGAAACTTGTCATCAACCTTGAATAAGGGTTGTGATGTCTTTTCACAGTTTGTGCTTTCTCCGGGAGGCAGAAAATGTGAGTGGTTCATTTCAAGAACCTGGAGCTCTTGCCCTTGAACTCTAACACTGAAGCCACCCTATGATGTGGTGACTGAGGTGACAGGATCTTCTGTGAGAACTTATCCTTCAGAAAATGACTGTGGCTTCATGTTCAAACCAGGAGTTTCCATTCTCCTCTATGCCTCAGCCAGCCCAGCTTTGCCCTAAGGTCTGACTTCTTCATTTTCAGATCATCATGATCAGCACCAAAAACAAGTTGCAACTGTCCTGTCCTTTGAGTTTTATTTAATTACAAAGGATATTATTAGTATTGAGGAAAGGCGTTAATTTTATGGCGTTTCATTAAAGTTATATACCTAGAAACATCTAATGAACAGGGCATGTCCAAAAAGCCATGTGTAAATTACATTTTTGCAACTTGGAATATATTTCCCCATAGGGAAATTGTATTGTGCTTTTTAAAGGCACGACTAAACGAAGAAATAAATGGTCCCAGGTCAGCACACTAAAGTCTGCTAGGCTTGTTTTTAACCCATAATATACCTAAAGTATAATGCTAACATTAGGATTTCAGATACATTTGTTTCTGAGCACTAAATATTGTTTTTATAGGAAGGCACATTCCCTGAGTGGGAACATCTCTGATGCCTAAACAAAATAAGGAAAGTCAGGAGCCCAAACATTTAGCCTTTTGTGTTTTCGTTGTTGTTGTTATTGTTTAGCCTTTTGTGTTTTAATACACGTCAACTCATTCCATTTTCAGGACAGCCCTTTGAGGAAAGTATTAAAGAAACCAAGTCTCAAAATGGTTAGTAATATTCAGTATGCGTTAATAATATTCTCAAAGACAGGTAACTAACAAACGACAGAGCCAGAATTTAAATCCAGATTTATCTCAGCCTACTCTTTCTTCTAGGTTTAGGCACCACTCTAGATTTATGGTCCAAATATTCTGAACTGAGGACGACTTGTGCCAACTGGGGTGCAATATGGGGTGGGATGAATGAAGGCTGGTCTAGAGCCTAGTCTAGAGCAGGGAATCTCAAACTTGACCGTGCATCAGAATCACCTAGAAGGCTTGTTAACCAAGATTTTCTGTGCCCCATCCACTCATGTGTTTCTAATTCAGTAGGTCTGAGTGGGGCCTGAAATTTCACATTTCAGACAAGCTCTCAGGTAAGGCTGATGCTGCCGGTGCAGGGACCACACTTTGAGAAATCATTAAGTCTTCTCTAATAAGTCATCTCAACAAATAGCCAATCCCTGAAGCAACGACCTTCATAGCTAGTAACAAGGGATGAAATTCACCTAACTCTTGAAGGTCTATAATTATGATTAGTACACAAAGGGAGCTAGCAGGTGAATTCGCTGCCCTGGAGAAACAATATGGAAAAGAAGCAAATGTTCTCAACAAGGTCCTTCTCCACGCATAAATTTCATTTTCTCCAAAGAAAAAAAGAAGCAAACAATACAGAAAATCAACAGAGAACATTTAGTTTGGAAAACAGAAGCAATAAGAAGAAAGGGCAAGGTGGAAACAGTGTGATGACTACAAAACAGTTGAGTTTCTGCATTTTTTTTCCTCAATGCCTATAGAGCAGCTTAACCAGTAAACATGTATTTATTGGGCGCTTAGGGCTCTTAGGCTATGCTCAGGTAGGTGTAGAAAAATGTATGGGGCATGGCTCTTGACCTCTAGAAAGTTACAGTGATGCCTCATAATCAGTTTCTTGCATGCCACAAAGTGAAATTCCCAAATAAGTAAAAGTAATTCCTCAAAGTACTCAGATTTTATCTATTTGAAGTGTTCTTTTCATTTTAAAAAATATTTCTGAAACCTACACTTTCCTATGAATTTAAACCAAGAACAAAAAACATGGTTTAAATTTTTCTTGATGATTCTAGGCCACATAACAGATATCTTCTTTGGGAATATTAAATAATAACCACAGGACTTATTGAGGGGTACATGGCTGTTTGCCCTACTTAACGTCACCCAAGTCCAGTCTTAATATTTGGGGAGTTCCCATTCTTTATCAATTGTCACTTTATCTTTGCCTTTGGGATCCAACTTCTAATACCTCCACTTTACCTCTTTGAATTTGCTGTTTCTTCTCTACTGTGGATTAGAAAATTCATACATTTTAGGAAGCAAGACTAAGAGAAAACAAGAGATGAAACCTGAGGACCTGAGTTTTTTGCCTATGAATCAAGTGAGCTTTAGGGTCTGGCCTTAGTGACTTCACCTTTGGAGCTCCCTGGTGAGGCTGATGCCGCCCGTCTGAAGACAACATTTTGAGAACTCGTTAAGGCTTCCCTAATGAGTCATCTCAACAAATACAAATATTTCTTCCTTTTTCTAAATTATTTTCTCAGTGGGGGCCAGTTTGAAATCTTCCAAATATACCTTCACTTTGAGAGGATGATTGGCCCAACCCTCCTGGCTCTTTCCTTTTTCCTTCTGGACAAGCCCTCTCAGGACGCTACTTTCATCTTCTGAAATTTTCCAAACATTTAATATAGGATAATATTCCCTGGTCATATATGTGTGTCACCTATTTATTGGATGAATAAATAATGTATCAACACATATATATATTATTGTACCCTAGTTCCCTATAAGACAGGTACTATTTGGATACTTTCATTTATCTCCTTTAATCCTCAGACCCATCATATGAGCTAGGAATGAATAGCCCATATTCTAAGCTGAGAAAACTGAAACTCGGGGAGATTAAGTGAGCCACTCATTCAAGGTCTTAGTCAGTAAATGGCATAGCTGGGATTACAACTCAGATCTTCAGATCCCAAAGCCAGCATGCTTTCCATTAGACCACAGCTATTGTCCCACTGAGAATAAACTAACTATTGGGATGCAAAGGAAGATGGCAATTTATAGTTTTAAATGAGAAAAACTCATGGCAAGCATAATGGCCTCTCTACCCCACACCCATGGCAGACAATGTTCTTTCCTGCTGCATATGGAATCCTCAGAATCCTTTTCAACCTAGTGTCTCTGGTAGCCAGAACTAATCCATTGGAATAGGCACAAAGTACAAACCCATATGCCTTAGCTTCATTTACTTGGAAATTTCATTCTGTGGTATCCCACTTAGGAACATTCCACCTAGAAAGTAGAAAATAAGATGCTATTTGGAAAGGCAGATAGATAAGATTGGGGAAGATAGACATTCAGTAGAACTGACAGCTTATTCCTTATCCTAGATCAGTGGTTCTCAACCAGGGGCAATTTTGGCCCCAAAGCTGATATCTAGGAATATCTGGAGACATTTTTCTTTGTCACAAATGGAGGAGGAGGGGGTGCTACTGGTATCTAAAGGGTAGAGTTTAGGGATGCTGCTAAACGTCCTACAATGTGCAGGATACTCAGGTTCTCTTACAGCAAATAATTATCCAGCCCAAAATGTCAACAGCGCAGCAGCTGAGAAACTCTGCCCCCGATCACAACACATGGAAAGGAAGGAACAGAGCATAGCCCCTTGCAGAGACCTGCTGCTTCTCTTACATTAGTAAAATAAAGTTGAGGGAACTGAAACCACTGGTTTAGGGTCTCCTTCTGGTTGCTCTTACACAAAGAGCAGAGGCCACACAGGGTTCAGTGATAGCTGGCTGCAGGATCCTTTTATTTTCTTCCAGCCCAGATGAGCTGAAGAAGCATAAGATGCTACCCACACATCCTGTATCAACATAGCTTTTGGCTTTGCTCTCCCAGTTTCTCTCCAATCAAGACAACAGGAAAGAACATTAAAAAGAAAAGGGAAAGTGAAGGGTGAGGGGAAGAGTAGACTAGACACTCCAAGGAAAATTCCTCCACAGCCAGACTGGTTCTTGGTGCTAGCTCATCCACATGGATGCTGTGAGTGCTCTCACAGTCCTTTGGTCCCTATTTTTCCACAACCTTACCACTCTCAGTGTGGTGTCCAGAGCAGAAGAACTGGCATCACCTGATGCGTATCTCCTTAGAACTGTAGAATCTCAGCCCTCCCTAGACCTCCTGACGCAAAATCTGCATCTTAACAAGATCCCCCAAGTGATTTGTATGCACATTCATGTTTGAGAAGCACTGCTCTAGGGTTTCCAAAAGGCAAAATAAAAATGCAACGTGAACAGCTGCAAAACAGATGCAAAGCAAATCACGTGGTGTAACATATGACTTCTCCAGGGGATTTATGACCCTCTGTGGACGGTAGCTTGAGATATAGAAAACAGAAATGTGAAGGAATATGTGCAAAAAGTCAATGCCATGTTATATCTTTTTAAGTGCCCTAAAGGGATCCACCTTGGGTTCAAGAAAATGTGGTACTGTACCCGAAACAGTTTCACGTACCCAATGTGTGCGCAAGTGTTTTGTCTTTTGTTTTTTTGTTTTGATTTGTTTTGTGCTCAATAGGGAACAAAGATTGGATTTATACTGATCTTCCACAAAAATCAGAGGATTTGATTTGATCAGTATTTCCAACACAGCATTCCATAATACCAAAATTTTGTAACAAGAAAAAGAGAAGAGTCAATGTTGTCTCTTTTTAAATAACGTAGAAAATAGATTAAGGCGAATGGAACCGGTTCAGTCTCAGGTCCTCTCTCAATTTATTCTAATTGGCTTGGCTTTGCTCATTCAAGAAATAGTAGGTCCCAGAATCTGTGCAAAGGAGAGTTTGAAGGAATGCAGCAACCAGCGCTGCAAAACATTGCCTGAGATTAAGTGCGGCAGGCCGCCCTTGATAACTGAGATGGAGAAGGGAACCGAGCAGGGGGGAGGAGTCGGACAGAGAGGAGCTAGAGGAAGTGGGAGGGGGACGCTCTGGATGCACTTGTGGATGCGCGGGTGGAGCCCGGGAGACCGACCTCACCCCGGGCAGGTCCAGCCTGACTCACACGCTTGCCTGCAGGACAAGGCCATGACTTTGACCGGTGAAGGTTTTCCGAGGACCGCGTCAAGCAGTCCCGCAGCCTGTTTCCAACGGAGCCGTGGCCGAGTTTCAGATGATCCATCCGCAAGGGCAGGTGTAGGAGGGGCCGCTAGAGGCCGCGCTCCATCCCTTCACCGAGGAAAGTAAAGGGCCCGAGCGAGTATGTGTGCAGCTGGCTTTGTTCAGCCCAGCCCTGGGTGTTCTTTCCTAACCTCCGCGCTCTGCCTGCGACTCTCTGCGTTGACCTGAGAGAGATCAAACACCAGCCTCGAAGCCAGAGCACCCCGCGACCCCTGCATCACTAGAGCGGGGTGGGATGCTGGGTGGTCCCTCCGAGCCCCTCCTCCGACTCCTGGGTCTCTTCCCAGGCTTCTCCTGGGGCAGAAAGCTTGGTTCACTGATAACAGGCGTCAGTCCCCTCACTTCACTGGGATTCTGAAGCCCAGAGAACTGATTTGGAGAGAAAGCAATGGAGCAAGGTGGAGAGAGAGGACGAACCTCAGAACTCAGGCAAACCGTCTCCTTCCTGGGGAGGCACCTGAGCCCTGGGAGTGCTCCCCAGGAGGTTGGGCAAGAGTTGACACTACAAGAGGAGCGGATGTGGAAGGGGAAATGAGGCAGACGTTTCCAGAGGCTGCCCCGCCCGAAATAGTGTTCAGAGACCACTGAATTCTTAAGGTCACTGGACATTTTTACGGTGGAGTGAGGACTCAGACAAAGTCATGACAAGGCAAGCAGGAGAGAGTTGCTCCTAAAATGCTTCCTGAGAAATTCTGAGCCAGTGGATCACAATTCTGCCCCAGGACAGAGAGACCCTGGCACTTCCATAGGGAAGGGAAATCACCCAACATTTATGAGCACCCCTCCAGGCACTGGGCTTAGTGCTTTCTGCTTTCCGTTGCTCAGTGACCTAACAGGCCAGTGGGGTGAATATAAATATATCCATTTTGTTAAGTAATTTTCTAGGGTCAGCTGGTAACAAAGTGGCAGAACTGTGATGCTTGTTTGTTTGATTTAATTTATAAATAGATAATACAATCACAGCTAAATCAGAAAGCCTAGAAAGGGATGTAATAGAAAGTCTCTCATCCCCACTGACCCCCAAATATCCAGTTGTCCTCATCTCATCTCCTTTGCCACATACACAGGTAACCACCATCATGTGTTTCTTGTTACATATACACTTTCAGCATTTCTTTACACATATACCAGTTAATGAGAATATATAGTCTTATTTTTCCTCCATTTGTACACAAAACATGGCATGCTATACACACTGCTCTGTGCCTTGCTTTTTTTCACTTCACAAGATATCTTGTAGATCTTTCCATATCAGCACATGAAGACTTTCCTCCTTCTTTTCCTTTTACAGCCTCATGGTATTCCATTGTATGGACATACCATAATTTAATTAACCAGTCCTCTATTGTTGGATACTGCATTGTTTCCAATCTTTTGCTACTATAAACAATGTTGCAATGAATAGCTTTGTACTTACATCATTTTGCACATGCCGGAGCCAGAAGCCCACATCTTTCTCCCTCTAAATAATTTATGTTCCCTCCACTCCAAAGCTGACACAGGACTGATTATGTATGCCGGCTCTGACAGATAAATGCTCATATCTCTGTCTTCCCCCCAACCCCCAATCTTCCTATTTTCCTTTTCTCGTTATGAAGCCTATTTGTATTTGAAACAGCTACAGAGATGCCAGACAGAGTCCTTGCCATTTTATCTCTTTCTGTGGTTGCTTCATTTCATTCTTCAAATACCAAGTGTGACTGTAACTGGGCTGTACTGGAGATAAAATCTGCAGATGTTGTTCCACATAAACATGGAATTTCTGCTACCAGTTGGATCACACTGTTTCATACAAGTGCCAGGGATGTTCAAAGCCTGCATACCGTAGCCCACACCAGGCTTGGATCCCAGCTTAGAACTGGAAGGAAGATGAGCTAGAGGCAGTCTGCTGCTGCGGGAGCTAGCATCCATCGTCGTTTCTGGCTGTTGACCTAAAGGGACATGAAATGAATGGAGGCAACATCAGGGAGGCCCAAGGAAGTCCGCCTTCTGGAAAAGACAAAATGCATCATCCAAGCTTTCATCCTTGTCATCTGTGTTCATTTTATCTTCTCTTTTTACAGTTAGATTTTTCGGGTTTGCTTTTCAAAAGATACCTTCTTGTCTCTCAAAACAGGATCTGGGGATTAGAGAGAGTACTGGGCCGGGGAGGGGTGGGAGTGGTGGGGCAAGAGAAGGTAGGGGTTTCTTTTTTTTTATGCATGTGATTCCAGCCACTGTCTGCATAGTTCACCAAGATTGGTTTACCCTGTTTTGTGTATAGTTTGATCTAAGTCCTAATTCTTGGAAACTTACTGCACACCAGTCATTATGTTGATGAATGACAGAAGGCCCAGATGCTCTGGTCTAAAAGAAGAGTCAGACACATACCAGGTATTGTCAGTGCAGAGCAAGAGACCAATTCAAAGTGATACGAGCCGTGATGTAGGTAGAGATGTACGTTCGGGGTCTTGTCTAGCTCAGAGGAGGGGCGCTTAACCCAGAGTGGGGAGACAGAGAGGTGGGGCAGGCAGTTCAGGAAGGCTTCTTTGGGAAGATAATGCTGAAAGGAGCCATGAGGAGTAGCAGGAAGTGCTCCAGCAAAGAAGGCGAACGGAGACAACAGCATGAACAGAGGCCCAGACCAAGGAAGTAGTAGGGGCACTATGACCCAAATGTAACTTATTTTTTAAACACTTGAAACATTGAATAGCAAGCTAGTAGCCCACCTGGAGCAAGTTTTAAAGGTGAAAGCTGGGATAAATTTGAACTTTATTCTACAGTCCTTAAATATTAGCCATTCCTTCTGTTCTTACCTTAATTAGATGGGTCTCCAGTAATAAGCTCCCATCCAATCTTCTTCTCTAACCTCGGAACACGTCAGGCAGACAGTTCCAGGGAAGCCTTTCTCAGCTGCCTCGGCCCTTCTGTCTCTTATCTCTGACCCATGACTGTTTTCTTGTAATCACAAGGACGGCTAGAGTTTGCCTTTTAAAACTGCCACCAACGCCCTGAACTTAGGCAATTCCTACATCTTTCCTTCCAGCTGTCGACCAAGCCTGGACAAGTCAAGTCTTCTGGAAGTCTGTATGACAGCTCTTTGCCCACCAAGAATGGAGACACTGGAAAGCTTACAGAGCCCACATCACTCTGTGAATGTAACAGGCTGGTGTTATCATCAGAATAATCTCCAGGGATCATATCTCCAGGTATTAGTGGATATGCTAGATTTGGTTGAGAAATGCATGTGTCAGAGATTCTCTGCAAAGGGTGGTTTTTCAGGTGGTCTTCCAATAATAATAATGCCAGTAACAGTAATTAACATATATAGAACACTTCTTATGTTCCAGATACTGTTCTAAGTCCCTTAAAGATCACTCCTTCATGGTTTTATCTCCTTTAATCCCCAGATTTCCTTCTTAAAGCCTGGCATGCTGCCTAGTTAAAATTCAAGTGTCCTTGGGTTCAAATCCCGGCTCTGCCACCTACAATTTTTGTAATGTACCTGAACCTCAGTTTCCTCATCTATAAGTGAGCATATTGATACCTTCCTCCCAGAAGTGAAATGATATAGATTAAAGCACCTGGCACATAACAAGCTCACAGTGAATGTCTCTTACCTTCCCCTAAACAACAGATACTTTTATTGAAAATGCTGCTACTTTCTTTTTTTTTAATGCTTCTACTTTCAAGTAATTTAAGACAGAAGACCTAGTCGAGTGTTTTTTGACGATGATATAATTATATCACATCATTCCTCCAAATAGCAGAAGGAAAACATATGGATTTTTTTTTCTCTTCTGGGGTCTGTATTTCTTAAACAAGACTATGAATATGAGGAAAGAATATATGAGAGCAAGACCAAGTGCCAGTTAAGGACACATTTCCTAATCTGGACACTACTCCTTCAGGGATCCACACCCCACCCCCAGCCCCATGAAATCATCAGAAAAGGAAAGAAACACTTGGGCTCTGAGATCCTGTCCAATTTTAGCTCTAGGTGTTAGGGTCATGTGGAAGTGGCAAGTTTTTGAAATGCTGACATGCTGACACTTAAGCGAATGGCTGGATCCTATTATAGCTCAAAGAAAATATATAAAGAACCTGGCCCTGGGTGAGAGTTCCAAAATGAAATAATATCCAGCATGATGTAAGTGGTAAGGCTTAGGGATGGAAAGACTGGGGTGTGAATCTCAGCTTCACACTTCTCAGCTGTGTGACCTTGGGCATGGATGAATAATATATTGTCACCTTAGACTCCATCCCTGGGTTTACCTGTAAAATGGAGATAGCATCCTTTGCACAGCATTGCTGTGCTGCTCAACCAATGTCCATTCCCTTCCCCTTTGTGGTCAAAAGCTTACTCCATGTGAATCTACGGGGACTCCCAGCTCAGCCCAGGCGCAACCCTGAACACTTAGTAAATTGTTGGAAATCCATTTCCATATACCGTTTCATGTTTTTTTAAGGGGTCTCTGTTGGAATTATTTCCAGGCTTGCAGCATGTGTCTGCCCATGGAAAAGGAACAGTTTTCCCTCTTAGCTCCTACTCATACAATTTCACCTTGGCTGGCATCTATCACATAAACCACAGAACAGCAGTCACTCCATCACGCTCTCTGCTTCCAATCTCCTTTTCTTTTCTAGCAGTGACAGACTTTCATCTTTCTGAAAACGTTTCCGTCTCCATTGGGACTATCCTAGTCCCTTTCGTGTCGGTGACTGGGGCTCTCAGTCTCTATTTCCTACTCCTTGGCCTTTGCTTTCTTTTGCATTTCCTGAGGTGGTCCCCTGTCCTTTCAATGACTTTCTGGATTTCTCATTCGCTTTGTGTTGTTTTTCCTTTGTTGCCTCTTGGGGACCAAGATTGAAACCCCACTCCCTCCTTTTTTGGTTGCTCATCCTGCTATTTTTATTCCCTTACCCCTCTGTCAAAGTAACACAAGGAAGAAGTGCCTTGAATATACCACAACCATTTAACTGGAGACATTAAGATTAAGAAATATAGAGCAAACAGAGCTTCAACAATATGTGTTTTATACAAAATGATAAATATTTTTAAATGGAATTATTAGTATTAAAATCTTCAATGATACTTTATCTTGATAGAAATAAGTGTTCGCAAGGATGTAGAGAAAGGGGAATGCTTTTCCCTTTCCCACTGTTGGTGGGAATATAAATTGGTACAGCCACTCTGGAGAACAGTATAGAGTTTGTCAAAAAAATTAAAAATGGAACTACCATATGATCTGGGAATTAATTCCACTTCTGGGTATTTATCCAAAGAACAAAAGCACTGATTCAAAAAGGTATCTACACCCCATGTTCATTGTGGCATTGTTAAAATAGCCAAAATGCGGAAACAACCTAAGTGTCCATCAATGGATGAATGGATGAAGAAAATGTGATATTTAGCTATTAAAAAAATGAAATCTTGCTGTTTTTGACAACACGAATGGACCTTGAAGGCATTACGCTAAGTGAAATAAGTCAGAAAGATAAAGACAAATACTACATGATCTCACTTATATATGGAATCTAAAAAAACTAAACAAAAACTAAACAAAACTAAATGAACTCCTCCATGAGAATCTTTGTACTCTAAGATACTGGATATATTTGTCTCCAGTCATTTTTCTCCATTTTTCCTGAACATGAAACCCACCATTTTTTCACTCCCGTCCCATGGACAGTGTTCTCACTCAATTTGCCTCCCAAGTGGGACCATAACACCAACTATAAAACACACACACACACACACATGCACGCATGCACACACTTCCCTCTTTCCCGTCTGAATTCCTTGCACCCCACCCAGTTAGCTGTTCAATGTACCTTTCCCCCAGATACGGCTTTATGACAATCTCCTATTGTTAAATTAAACTATTATTCGCAACCTCTTGTGCTCTTTCCCTTGTCACAGGACTGTGTCACACTTACCTTCATACCCTCCACAATGCCAACATAGAGTGCCTTGCTCATGGTGAGTACTCGATAGATATTCATCTCACGGGTGACTCTGGCTCTGCTGGATTTTGCTTCTCTTTTTTTCAGAGAGGGTCTAGCTGTCTCTGAAGAGGTAGCTAAAGCTTAAAAAACAAAAAGAGAGCGAGAGAGAGACAATTAACTAATGCTTTAGGAGTCCGTAGTCTAAAAGAGGAAAAGGCCTGGTGGTAGAAACTTCACAATAGTAAATCCCTGTTTTCAAAAGTATCCACTGTGTATCTGGAGGCTGGAAGGAAGAGGACTTCAAAAACAGGAGAACAAATTAGGAAATGAGATCAACAAATACTGTAACTACAAACATTTACTCAAACAGGCCCCCTCTCTTATCCTAGAGACCAGAAAGGAAATAACTGCTCCCTTTGGAAAATAGGATTCCAACTTGGGGAGACACCCATGGCCTTGACCCAAAGCTCTAGAAGGCCTAAATGTATGCTGTGTCAGAGGCCTTATGCACTAGGGGTGGCCCATAAATGATGAATTAATGAATGTGAGAGAGAGAGAGAGATTGGCAAATAGTCTATTCCAAACAAGTCATAAACTTCCAGATTCTAAATAAGCCGGATTTCCCTAGAGAATTATAGTAATAATAACCACAAACATGTTCTTTCTATGTGCAAGACATAGCTATAAGTCTTTCCACGTATCAAGTCATTTCATCTGCACAATCTCTGATGTAGATTATTTTACTATCTTCATTTTGCAAATGAAGAAATTTAAACACAGGAAGCTTAAGTGATTTCCCCAAGGTCAGATAGCTAGCAAGCGGTAAACCTGGGAATGTGGAGGGAGAAACATAGGGACTCAGCTTAGAGAAACTTGAGTTGGAATCTTGGCGCCGTCCTCTATTAGCTGAGTGAACTTTTGCAAACTCCCTGAATCACATTTGCCTCATTGGAAAAATCAGATTAATTGTATCTACATCCTAGGGCTGTTGTGAAAGTTGGATGAGTCTTGGAACTTTGAGTTTCCTGTAACTGAAGGACTAGCCATTTGGATCAACCCTCCTGCTGAAATAGCCAAGCATGCTGGATAACTTTTCTTTTCATCTTCATAAAAGTATCAAAGAACTGACAAAATGGTTTAAAAAAAATACAGGCCTAAATCTAGAAGGAAGCAAGAACCCAGAGAAGTAAGCAGAGCATCAAAATCACTTTTCTTCTGAAGGCGTTTGTTCATCTGGATTATCCAAGCTGTGAAACTGAGCTGTGGTTTTGATGGCTTCTCGGGACAGAGGACAGAAGTCAAGGCCAGGGATTGCCAGGTCTTCCACAGGTACTTTTTCAAGGACGCATGAAACAGAAGTAAATGGGCTCCTCCCACAACACCCCCATGGACTGCAGGGAATGAGGTCTTGGTGCCAAGCAGAGTCAGGAGAAAAGAGAAAAACAATCCGTCTCTAAGGGGCTGTAACCATGGGCTAGCATTTTTGCAGAGGCACAGCCTAGGTCTGCATCGCGGGTGTGGTTCAAAAGCTCAAGCTATGAATTTAAAATGGTACTGCAGGAAGAATATGATGAGAAAATGGGAGCAGGGTTACAGAAAATAGGTTGGAGGGCAACGAAGGCAGACACAATTTGTGTGCTGTGCGACAGGCCCCCCCCCCCATTCCTCACACAAACACCCACGCACACCTGCTCATCTCTGCACCAGCTGGGCCTTCCACTGTAGGCGTCACGGTGGTCAACAGTATGATCTCTGGAGTTGGATGGCCCAGGTTCAAATCCTGACTCTGCTACTTCCTGGCTGCTTGACTCTGGGTAAGTCACTTAATCTCTCTGTCCATTTTTCTCATCTGAATAAAGGGAATAATTACAAAACCTCCTGTGGTTTATTGTAAGTATCACAGAGTTCACGTCTACAGAATGTTAAGAACAGTGTCTGGCATATAGGAAGTAATTATATGGTAATGATGATGGTTTTCTGAAATGATCATTTGCCCTTTATTTATTTGGCAAGATTTTATTAATCCTTTACAATTTGGATAATATTACCTGCTCTGTCAGGCCTCTCCTGTCTCAGCATACCACACAACTTCACATATACATCTCTCCTGGAGCCCTTATCACACCAATGTGCAATGACTGGTAGACAATTCTGTCTCCCCCGTGGCACTATCAGTTACTTAACGTGGAAACTAAGTCTTATGTATCATTGTATCCCTAGCTGCTAGTACAGAGCTTGACACATAATAGATGATTAGTTAATATTTGATGAATGAAAGAATGTATTGATGACTTCACCTTGCCTTAGTGCAAAAATTTTTCCCATAAGAACAGTTTTTTGAGTTTCCAGTCCCTTATTCTGCCCTCATTTTAAACAAAAAAACATAAAATTCAGCTTGTTCTCCCACTTGAATTGTTTCTCTGGAATGTAAACTTCTTACAAGCAGTCCCAGTATCTTATCTACTTAATTTAGATCTGCATGAGACATAGAGTATCAGGAAAATGACTAAACCACCATAAAAATGGTATTGGCAAACAAATTGGGCCAATGAGTCATGAGATCATGAACTGAGACATGTTCACAGATTCTTCCTGCTTATGTGGGGATGCGGACTTAAATCGACTTCCTGGTTCTGCCGTATTCATGGATCAGAAGACTGGGATTTATAGTCCCAGATTGATGACTTATTTGTTATGTGACTTTGAGCAAAACATATTCTTCCTAAATTTCACTTTTCTCATCTGCTAAGTGGGTTTAATAATACCTGCCAGATAGTGATGTCGTGAAGCCAATAAGGTGATGCAAGACATGTGAAGGGGCTTCATCAATGGCCAAGTGCTTGAAAATTTTAAAAATGGCCGATTGTATTTATCTGTGCTAGAAAATTCCCATTTATATTCTGGGTGGCCAGTTCTCACCCTTCAATGGGTGGCTTTTCTCAGAAGAAGCCTGTGTTATAAACACAACAAAGTCAGTGTAATGTATCAGTGTTATAAACGCAACAAAGTTATATATCAGTGTTACAAACACAACAAAGCACTTCACCTGGCAACAAAGAGACCTCATAAAATTTAGAGACCTCTCTGTTTTGAGAGTTTGGCAAGTGACTGAGCTTGGTTCCAGAGAAAACAGCTCTGAGGGGAACTGATTGGGGAGCACGTAGGAGAGTTCATGCTTTCTCTATGACCGACTTGCTCTGACACATCCATCCACAGCAACAAGTGGAAAGAGGTCGTGGACTGCCGCAGCTGGGTGTCTGAGAGCAGAGGGAAGCCTCTCTGAAATGATGTAGTTTGAAAACCAGCTCTGAATATAAGAGAACAACCTCAGCCAGAGATTAAAGACAATCCTTCTCATCCTGCCCCTAGGCTCTTCATGGCATTTGTTTTACTCTTCCTGACTTCCTTCACTCTGTATGACAGACTCTAGGTCCATCCACCTCTCTACAGATAACTCAGTTTCGTTCCTTTTTATGGCTGAGTAATATTCCATTGTATATATGTGTCACATCTTCTTTATCCATTCATCTGTTGATGGACACTTAGGTTGCTTCCATGTCCTGGCTATTGTAAGTAGAGCTGCGATGAACATTGTGGTACATGACTCTTTTTGAATTATGGTTTTCTCGCAGACCTACTAAAGAATGGACTTGAGGACATGGGGATGGGGAAGGGTAAACTGTGACAAAGTGAGAGAGTGGCATGGACATATATACACTACCAAACGTAAAATAGCTAGTGGGAAGCAGCCGCATAGCACAGGCAGATCAGCTCAGTGCTTTGTGACCACCTAGAGGGGTGGGATAGGGAGGGTGGGAGGGAGGGAGACGCAAGAGGGAAGAGATATGGGGATATATGTATATGTATAGCTGATTCACTTTGTTATAAAGCAGAAACTAACATACCATTGTAAAGCAATTGTACTCCAATAAAGATGTTAAAACAAAAACAAACAAACACAAAATGATTCTTCTCAACCAAGGGGAATCAGACCCTGGGGGGGTGGGAGTGTTGAAGGCATCACAAGGCACCACCTCCAAGTCATTAAAGACAAGACTCTGTGTCCTGAATTTAGTGACATATTTGCTCATCCTCATTACTAGTCTCGCTGAACTCTTCCCCGCCCCTTTTAGAAAGCCAGAGAAATTTCATAACGGAATGAGGCAATTTCATTTTGGCCTTGCCTTGGTCCATTAAGACCATATTCTGCAGCTAGGAACCAAGCTGCACATTTGTGGAATCACAAGGTACTAGAACTTGGAAGGAATTTGGAGAACATCAGTTGGAAGCTGAAACCCAGATATGAAGTGACATGTCCATGGGCAAGCTGTGAGTGGGACCAGAATGCAGGCATCTTCACTTCCAGCCCAGGACTACGGAACTGCATCCTCTCTGCCTCCTGGAGTAGAACCTTGAGAATCCAGATGCTTCCATTTGCCAGCTGTGGTCCAGAGAGAAGGTGGATGTAGGTCATAAGTGCAATCTGCTATGTAAACAACCTAGCAACACTGCCAAGGCAATTCATTTTGAAACCTGCTACCTAAGTAGGCTGCATGATATCATCTGTCTAAAGAAGGTTCCAGTTGTCATTACAATCATTGGAATTGCATCAGTTGCATCAAGCATGAAATATATTCACCCACCCGGTTCTCTTCCTCACCAAGCAGGCTTTTTCTTCTCTGTAATTTCTTCCAAACAGTCCTAGAGTGTAAAGGAGCTGGGGAAGACACCAAGACTTGATGACAATGCTCTACATCCCAGTTTAACTTCTGTTTAACTGAAGAAAAGGAAAAAATAAAGTTAAGTACTTCTCTATGTCAGATGCATTCCATTTATCACCTTTAATCCTCACAATAGCCCTCTGAGTTTGATAACTTAGCCACAATTCCCAGTTGAGGAAACTGAGGCAGGAGATAAAATAACTTCTCCAGGTCACATATTTAGTAAGTAGTAAAGCCATTGTTGAGTCTCTCTGTCTCCAGTGGCACCTGGTCCATCATATTGAAAGTTAATGAACATGGTGTAGCTCGTATACATGTTTAAGCTATTTGTATATATTACTTTATGCATAACAGACAAATACATAAGGTCCATTTCTAGGCAATGATTTGAAAAAGTAATTGCACTTTGAAGACTCAAAAAAAAAAAAAGCTAGCAGGCCTCTGTTACATTGAGTCCCATGCCACACGGTTTGCAGGATCTTAGTTCCCCGACCAGGGATTTAACCTGCGCCTTCTGCAATTAAAGCACAGGGTCCAACCACTGGACCACCAGGGAATTCCCCATTGAGTCTTCCGTTGCGGAGCACAGGCTCCGGACTCGCAGGCTCTGCGGCCATGGTTCACGGGCCCAGCCACTCCGCGGCATGTGGGATCTTCCCGGACCAGGGCACGAACCCGTGTGCCCTGCATCGGCAGGCGGACTCTCAACCACTGCGCCACCAGGAAGCCCCCCATTGAGTCTTTTCATGAACCTTCCTACTGAAGAGTGTTTCAAACATTCAAATCACCAGAAAATTAAAGGTAGAAGATTCTCCATTCCATCATGTTAGAAACACACCTGAATTTAACCTAAATTCGAGTCCATTCTGGGCCAGATAAACCTGCCCTTTGTGCTCTAGAGAAAAACAGCATCCCAACTTCACCAAACTCCAAACGAGTTTAAGATAATAAAAAATTACCATTTAGTAAGTGATTACTGTGTGCCAGACACTGCACTGAACCTTTTGAATTAATTACCTCCCAGCAATCATAGGAGAGAATTACCATTACAGGCATACCTTGTTTATTGCCCTCCACCTTATTGCACTTCATAGATACTGCATTCTTTACAAGTTGAAGGTTTGTGGCAGCCCTGCATCAAGCAAGTCTATCGGCACCATTTTTCCAACAGCATTTGCTCACTTCATATCTCTGTGTCACATTTTGGTAATTCTCACAATATTTCAAACTTTTTCATTATTATTATGATTGCTATGTGATCTGTGATCTTTGCTGTTACTACTGCAAACACTTATGACTCACTGAAGGTTCAGATGATGGTTAGCATTTTTTAGCAATAAAGTATTTTTTAAATTTATTTATTTATTTTTGGCCACATTGGGTCGTCGTTGCTGCACACGGGCTTTCTCTAGTTGCGGTGAGCGGGGGCAGTCTCTTCATTGCGGTGCACGGGCTTCTCGTGGTGGCTTCTCTTGTTGCGGAGCACGGGCTCTAGGCACCTGGGCTCAGTAGCTGTGGCTTGGCGGGCTCTAGAGCGCAGGCTCAGTGGTTGTGGCTCACTGGCTTAGTTGCTCCGCGGCACGTGGGATCTTCCTGGACCAGGGCTCGAACCCATGTCCCCTGCATTGGCAGGCAGATTCTTAACCACTGCGCCACCAGGGAAGTGCCATCAATAAAGTATCTTTTAATTAAGGTATGTAATTTTAGTCATAATGCTATTGCTAGTGCTTGCACACTAACAGACTACAACATAGTGTAAGCATAACTTTTTTTACACGTGTTGATCATTAATCAAACTTTTGATTTGCAATGTTTTCTCAGACTGTCCACCAATGATTTTCTCCTTTTCTTTCTGCTTCTCCAAACTCAAAAAGCATCTGATAAAAGACAATGATACGTTTCTCCCTCAATTTCTGTCCATATTACATATAAGAATTAAATCAGTTTCCCAAATCTTAGTTACAATTACCTGTTCAGTGTTTTTCTTCACCACTCAATTATAAGCTCCCAGGAATAGCATTTGGTTTTTGTACCACTGTCATATGGTTTGTATCCAAAAAGATCCATTAAATGAGTTACGGATATAGCATATTTTAGTTACTCATTACATGGAAACGTTGTTAAGTGAATTTGACTCAGAGAGTGAAGAATACTCTCTTAAAGATCAATAAAGCACAATGCGATAACAAAACAAAACACACAGGTTTGCTCTTTATATCCTATGTTGTCTTTGACAAGGCATTTAATATCTTCAAACCTCATTTTCCTAACCTGCAAAATGGGGAAGTACTTTCTCTGAAAACCTGTGAACATTTTTTCCCAAGATTTTGTCTCTGGTGGGAATTCAAATGATAAATTATTGCTTAAATATTAATAGAACTTTGTCATTCCTTCACGTGAATAGTCATCTTCTATTGATAAGTAATGATAACAACCTGAGGGTTTTAAGCTCAAAGGGTGGATGTACAATACATTGTAAGAGGAGAATAGAATGGCACCCCACCTAAAATTGAGTTCTGTCCACTTAAATGAGAGGTCCTCTGTGCCCTCTTAAATGGTGCTTCAATATCATCACTTAAAGCATAACTTTTATATGCACTAGGAAACAAAAAATCACGTGACTCACTTTATTGTGATATTCTCTTTATTGCGGTGATCTGGAACTGAATCAACAATATCTCCAACGTTTGCCTGTGTTCAGATCATCCCTATAGTTGGCTGGCTAAATTACCTAGCAAGTAAGAAACAGAGCCATGCCCATAACCACCATGCCATGATGTCGCCCAGCTATAGAGAATAGCACAGAGGAAGGTTCTATTCAGAAGCTAACTTCGGCTTGGGAGGTTGAAACTGTAGACCAGAGTCCAGAGACAGAGCCTCACCTTCAGCATCCTCTGTCCTCGCCTGTGAGGGTGGCAGATCCAGTGATCTGCTGCCAACAAGAGGTGGCACCATGACTTGTTCTATGCTGACATACAGCACCTAATGGACCTCTAGTTCTTGTTCATTGCAACCCTACACAGAGAAAGGTAGCCTTGCCACCTTGTAAGAATTGCTAGAAAGTTCACACTTTCTAGCAATCATGAAACTATGATAACAGGGATGGTCCCTACCTCGTGTGGATGAGAGTTTCAACTCTTCTTCCAACTGGTCAGTCAGTCTGGAGAGACTATTTGGATTTGTTTTGGTTACCAGCACTAGCAACAGGTAATAACACCGACTTGATTGGCCTCATTCGATTGCCTAAGAGCCTCTTGACTTATCTCATTATCTCCATATAATCTTTCCTTCTGTGCAGATAAGTCCACATGCAGGAGATTCTTCATTCTTTCTCTGGGCTTCTGCTGGGGCCCCTTCTCCCTGCTGATCTCTGCCCTAAGAAACCTCCCTGACTTTTCACACCTAGCTCTGGTCATGCCTTCACTCTACCTTGGCATTTGGCAAACAGGCTATTATTTTGCTCATGGGTGTTTAAAAATAGCCTCTTTTGCATATTTTATTTCTCTTAATTAAGTCAGAAGCTTCTCAAGGACAAGCATCATATATTTCATTTACTTGGTCTCCCACCTCTGACACACAGCATCCTCTTCGTTCATGACAGATTGGCCAGCCACCTTTTATTTCCTCTGCCAGGCCTCCGAAATAAGGGAAAACATCACACAAGCAAGGGAGGAGAATAGGACAGAGATCTGGACATTCCAGCCTACAGAAAAATAGATAATTCTCTCTGGGCATTTTCATATGAGTTTTTTTGGTTTTGTTTTGTTTTTGTTTTTGTTTTGCGGTACGCGGGCCTCTCACTGTTGTGGCCTCTCCCGTTGCGGAGCACAGGCTCCGGACGCGCAGGCTCTGCGGCCACGGCTCACGGGCCCAGCCGCTCCGCGGCATGTGGGATCTTCCTGGACCGGGGCACGAACCCGTGTCCCCTGTATCGGCAGGTGGACTCTCAACCACTGCGCCACCAGGGAAGCCCCATATGAGTTTCTTGATTGCCAATCAGATTTCACTTAGGCATTAGTTACTTTCAAAAACAAACAGACCTAAGACTTACTGAAGACCTCAATGTGCCAGGTTCCTTACACGCATTATTTCAGTTATCCTTGCAACAACCGTAAATAGCAATAAATGTTTTTCTCATTTTGGAGATGAGAAAAATGACTCTGGGATATTAAATAATTTTCCCAAGGCCTTCTGGACTCAAAACCCAGTCTAATTCCAAACCCTATGATCTTCCACTCAACCGCACAGCCCCCAGTTGTGGCCCAGGGTTTCCTTGCCTATCCCTCTCATTCCTTTTCTTTTCACTTGACAGGTTTTATCTGTTAAGTTGCATAACATTAACTCTGAGGAAGAATGATAGTAGCTTCCTGGAAAAAGGGACCAGGAAGGGGAAAAAAGAGCAAATTTTTCTGAGTCCCCACTGTGTGCCAGGCCATGTGCTAGCTTCTTTACACACATTTATTTACTCTTCTTAGTGAGCTCATTATGCAAACAAGAAAACTGAAGCTCAGGAAGTCACATGACTTGCCCGGGGTCCCCCAGCAAGTGAGCTGTGGAGTTGAGATCCAGCCCTAGGACCATCTAACCCAAAGCACAAGCAAGGAAGTTCCCAGGAAAATAGTGATGTTCTACTAAAGTAGTGGGCTGTGTTTTCAGGATTTAGGACTGAGACCTTAGCAGGTTGTCAGGCCCAATGGGTAATGTGTCTGTCAGTAGAAGTGGAACAAGACTCTGAAAGCCACAAGCTTCTGACATTGGTGATGTCAGGCAGTTGTGATTGTGGCTCCCTGAAGCCCACAGAGGAAACACAAGAGGTCACAGGCCAAAACCACACATCCAGCCATCCTCCAGGGGCTGACTGCCCATGAGTGTGCTGCCCACATGTCTGTATGGTGGAAGGAGAACCCAGAAACCACCAGTCCCACTAGACAAGCTTAAACAACTATCTGCAGGCCATCTCTTAGGGAGAAATTGATGCTGAACTATCCTTTGGGCATGGAGCACATTGGATCAACATTGCACACAATGGGATAAGACAGATCATTTTTAGATCAGAGATATAGTGGATACTCATTGATTTCTCCACTCAGCAGTCATCCATTCCTTCCGGCAACACCCCAAATTTCCTCTGAGCCTCACCCTTCCCTGCTGTCAGTAAGTTGACTCTCCCTCCGACTCCAGGGACAGGCAGGTGACCAGGCCCAGCCAATCAGAGCCATGTGTTCCTTTCCTGATCACAGTAATGTGTCCAGATGAGCCTGCAACCCAATGAGATACAATGAGACTTTTGCTTGAACTGTAGGTAGAGGGACACCTTCTCTTTCCTTCTGAGTTTGAACCTGGCAGGATGTTGACCTGGAGGTGACAGCAGCCAGTTTACTTCTGTGTGGAGCTAGAGAATAAAGTCACCACAGAGGAAAGCAGAGATACTGCTGTGGACTGAAAGGTTGTGTCCCCCCCAAATTCATATGTTGAAATCCTAACCCCAGTATGTTGGTAGCAGTTGGTGGGGCCTTTGGGGACGATTCAGTCACAAGGGTGGAGCCCTCATCAATGGGTAAAGCTTTGATGCTTTATAAAAGAGACTCCAGAGAGCTCTCTTGCCCCTTCTGCCATGTGAGGACACAGCAAGAAGGCAGCCATCTATGAAACAAGAAGCCGGCCCATATCAGACATTGATCTGCAGGCACCTTGATCTTGGACTTTCCAGCCTCCAGAACTGGGAGAAATAAATGTTGTTTAAGCCATCCAGTCTATGGTATTTTTGTTATAGCAGCTCAAACAGAGTAAGACAGATACAGATGAAGAAGGTTGTGTCCTAATGACATTGTTTGACCCCTGAATCCAGCCTGGCCTGGACTTTTCAACTTCCTGAATTAATACATTCCCACTTTTTGCTTGAGTCAATTTGACTCAATATGTCTCTTTTTTTATCACTTGCAAGAGAAAAAGTCCTGACACAATGGCTCTTCAAAAAAAGTCCTTCTCCCTTGAGATTTGGAGCCTCAGATTAAAGGCAGTCTGATAGAACTTAATCTTTTTCATATCTTTGCTTAGCTGTCTCCTCAGTAAGGCTTTTCCTGACCAATGTATTTTCAATTATAACTTCCTCCAACCCAGTAATCCTTGTCCCCCTCTCTGCTCTATTTTTCAGTTAACACCATATGATACACCACTTATTGTACTTATTTGTTTTGTTCATTGTCTGCCTTCCATAACTGGAATATAAATCATAAGGTCAGGGATTTTTTGGTCTGTTTTTATTCATTAATATGTCCCCATTGCCTACACAGAGTCTAACACAGGATAGAAAGTCAGTGAATATTGGTTCAATGAGTGAATGACTATTTGGACAAGCAATTCAAGGAGGGATTCCAGAAACATCAAAATCTTCCCAGAGTCCTTGGACTCAGACAGACTTGGGTTCAAATCTGGACTCCTCCAATGACTGGTTACCTGCTCTACAAATTACTGAAGTCTCATGGAGATTTAGTTTCTCACATAAAAAGGGGGGGTAATAATTTGTACTCTCAGGATTATTGTGAGATTAGGTGAGATTATAACATCCTTCCTGCCACATTGTAGGCTCTCATTATAGGTTATCTACACATAGGGTAACCAACCAGAATGAGAAAGAGAACTCACTAGAATGATACATCAAGAGATCTTGCTCATCTTTTGTGAATCCATGATGACTGAGGAACAACCAAGGGTATATACTTGGCTCAGTATGACAACCACTGTTAGCATGTCTACCTGGTTTTAGAATGACTGATTCAAGAAAGAAGGCTTTTGGAAGGTATGGGAATTCTTGTGGGACACAGATGATGAATTGCTGGCTCCTGACAAAAGATGATGTGACTTGTATCATCTGCTTATTTATTTAATGCTACAGACTGAATGTTTGTGTCCACCACAAGATTCCTATGTTGAAGCCCTATACCCCACTGTGATGGTATTTGGAGATGAGGCCTTTGGGAGGTGATTAGGGTTAGACGAGGTACTAAGGATGTGGCCCTCATGATGAGATTAGTGCCCTTATAAGGAGAGTTTGCTCTCTCTCTCTCCCTCCCCCACCTCCCCAACCATGTGTGGACACATCAAGAAGGTGGCCATCTGCAAGTCAGGAAGAAAGACCTCACCAGGACCTTACCATGCTGATACCCTGATCTCAGACTTCCAGCCTGCAGAACTGTGAGAAAATAAATGTCTGTTGTTTAAGCCACCCAGTCTATGGTATTTTGTTATGGCAGCCCAAGCTGACCAAGACACTTGGGCACTCTTCCTTTCTTATTGCACACATGAAAACTGAGATCTGTATAATAAAAGAGTAAAGTGAGAATAAAAAATATCAGGACCAGGGAAAGTGCACATTAGCACAGGAGGTGTCGAGGGAGGGGAAGAGCAAGTAGTTCATCAGGTAAAAGAGAGTTCTAGCATTGAGATTTAAATTTGCCTATGAGTTCCCAGTGAGCCAAAGAAAAGAGAGAGAGAGAAAAAGAGAGAGAGAAAGGCATTAGTAAGGGTCAGCAAAGGACAGCTTCCCATTGGCTTAATGTCTAGGGGTTTAGAAACTTCTAGAGTTCAAGGGAAGCATCAATTATTTAGCATTATATAAGGTGTGGCTACTTGACTCCTTCATTATATGATTGGGGCCTTAGCAAACATGCTCAGGTGAATAGGTTCAAATAAATACATTGAGCTTCAAAGAAATGGTCAAGGGACTTCCCTGTCAGTCCAGTGGTTACACCTCGGCACTTTCACTGCTGAGGGCCTGGGTTCGATCCCTGGTCTGGAAGCTAAGATCCCACAAGCCTCGAGGCGCCGCCAAAGAAAAAAAGAAAAGAAATTGTCGAGAAGCAATCCACTGGGCTGCCTGCCTTGGCTCATCACATTTAATGAAGTGTCTCTTTTGAGCTGGTGGCAACTTCTTTAAAATAGACTCCTATCTTTGTCCTATGAGAGTGGATATGATTTTTTTTAAAAACGGTTCTCGCTATGGAGCCTTTTAGGTCCTGTGCTAGGTACCCCATGAACCTTATCTGCACCTCTCTCTCCTCATTGTAGGGATGAGCAATCCCAGCTCAGAGAGGTTAAGTCACTTGCCCACAGGCTCCCAGCTAATATGTAAAATAATCGGGACCCAACAGCCCCCGCTCCTTTCATTCCTTCAGTGTTTCTCACACTTTACTCGTACATGTGCCTTCTTCCCTATCTTTGTCTTACCCTCATAACATTCATGATTGTTTACCATTTTTCAGCAAATGAACTCTCTGTATTTTAAGTTTAACTTTTCCTTAAGCAATATGCATGAAATTATGAGTTTGATGTGCTTGTTATATTATATGTATGTTATGCTATATTAGCAATATTATTAATGCACATTAAAATAATTATGTAACCATTAATTTTTTAATTTAAAATTGTGTGAGTATGACCTAATATATCCCTCTAATGGTGTGCACATTCAACCTTTGGAAAACCTTATGCAGTTTCCAGAAGTGAACTAAGGTGGACATTTCAATGAAAGATACTGTTTGTTGCTGTTGTTTTGGGCTCTAAAGTAACAAGACCCTCTTTAAGCAAGGCTCATCCACTGTCTCTGAAAGCAAAAAAGGTAGAGACCCCAGAATATCTAGAACAGCCACAATGTTATCACAAGAGAAGTGGCTAGACCTGCAGAAACTCTGCAGTGAGGTGGGATAGGGAGGGTGGGAGGGAGACACAAGAGGGAGGAGATATGGGGATATATTTATATGTATAGCTGATTCACTCTGTTATAAAGCAGAAACTAACACACCATTGTAAAGCAATTATACTCCAATAAAGATGTTAAAAAAAACGTCTGCAGTGAGGGGATCCAGTCATTTAGATACCTGGGTTTCCGCTCTTCTGCTTAAAATAAACATTTGTTAATAGTTACACTTCAAGTAATGTCATGAATAAAAGTCAAATAAAAACCTTTGGACTTTATTTGATAACTATAAGCAGATTAACAGCAAATCATATTTAAATAAGGCCTTCGTAAGTGCACCATGATGAAACAGAAGCAATAAAGTTAATTAAATCTTTATGTTCTATTATATACCTAGGGAACCCACCCTCTTTAGACTAAACAGTATTAAAGATAGAAGGGCATGTGGTAAGTTGAAGTTATCTTCAATATATCAATGAAATGCTCTTCCTGGATTTTCAATGGTTGATTTTAAAGTTGGTTTGAGCAGTAATCCCAAGAGAGGAATCTTTTGATCTAACCAAATGAAGGAATAATCTCATTAGTGCTTAAGCAAGGAAGTCATCATTTGTTCACTCAGTTCACTCATCTACTGGATGGATGCCTAGTGATGCTGGATATTGTGCTAGGTTCTAAGATACCCAGATAAGATGTGGTCCCTGCCCTCAGCGAGTTCATAGTCTAGTTGGGGAGACAAACAAATCAAACATAGAATGATCATGTTATGTTGTGTGGGCACAGGTACTAAGGGGGCCCAGAGAAAAGGAATTAAATGCAGCCTGAGGGAGTCAAGATAGGCTTCTCAGAGAAGACAAAGTGGCAGAACTAAGTGCTTAAGGATGAGTTGGAGTTTGTGATGTGGTAACTCCAGGCAGAAGGACTAAATCACATATGGGAAAGCACCGTAATGAAGGGCAACTTGATGGAATTGGAGACCAGGTTGTTCATAATAAACGAGTAATTCAGTACCACTTAAGTGAAGAAGGGGAGTGAAGTTCAAGACAAGATGGACCAGATGATGACAAGCCTAACTAACTAGTTTATCCTGAGAGCTATAGGAGCCATTTGAAGGTAGCAAGCAGAGGAGATTTGGGTTACTTGATAGCGGCTGCCAGGAATCCTCTGTGTGGGCTGCTCGTCTCCATTCTGGGGACTTTCCCTGGATGCATTTGGCACTAGAGAGCAGCTGCAATTACTGACGGCTGGAAAACAAGGTCTCTCTGGCATGTTATTCGGGCGACTGTAATTACAGATAATGGGCCTCAATTTGCCCGTCAGGAATTTGCACAGTTGGCTCTATCACTGGAATTTGAATATTTTGCGTCCTGCTTGTGCACCAAAGTTAGAGAGCAGAAGTGGCTGTGGTTTCTCAGAAACTCACACACTGACCTTGCAAATGGTCCCAGGCCTTTGTGAAGCAGTGGCCCTTCCCTGAAGAGCGAGCTTTCCCTGAGCAAACCCATCCCCCCAGAAAAAGCTTCGAGCCACTCTCCTCAGGCACCCGGTCGGGAAGCTAAGCAAGCAGGACGTACTGTTCCAGTGAGGTCGTGGCACTCTCCTGGAGTCCATGGCTGGTTGGGAGGACTGTGTCCACTCAGCTCCTTGTCTTTAACCCAGGCTGACACACCCTCACACTTCACTGCCCATAGCCAATTAAAAAAAAAAAAGTGCTTTGAATATATTTCAGCTTCATTTAGGGCAATTGCCTTGGAAGCTCTTGCTTCATTACTGTTTTTGTTCTTTATGCCCCATTCCGGTCCAGGGTCAACCAACTTTGTTTTCAACTCTTCTGGTTTTGTGTTCTGTTCTTGTCCCAGCACTGGCCCTTCTATCGATTTAACAAGTATTTATATAGTATTTGGTCATATACCAAATCATGTTCTAAATTGCTTTATGTGTATTAACTCATTTATTCTTCATAACAAAAGTATGCAATAAATACAGGTAAGGAAGTTATTATTATACCCATTTTACAGATGAGAAAATGAAGCCAAGAGTAGGGGAAATCAGATTTGAACAAGGCAGTATTGCTCCAAAGTCTATGCCCAACTTCACTTGAATTTCATACATTTCAACTTGTGTCTCCTTAACGTCTGAGATATTTTTTTACTAAGCACTTTTTTTGTGCTAGCCATTTTACATGTGTGACCTCCTCTAATCCTCAAGACAACCCAAAAGGACAGATACAGAAAAAAGAGCTAAGTTATAGTGATTTAAGCAACTTGCCCAAGATTATGCTGATTAAGTGGGAGAGCTGCTGGCCACTGAGCCTGACAGAGCTCTTTATCCCCCCATCTCTTGCCTTATTCTCTCCTGTACTGATTGTTTCGGGGTATTCTCAAGCTTGAGTCAGTCCCTGGGACGCTACAACCACCATGACACTAGACACAGCCCAGACCCCACTCAAGGGAAGCGTATTACAATCCGCCACAATCTTGGAGGAAGGAAATGTAAACTTACAGTCTACTCTGTGAGGTCATGTCCTCACTGCTTCAAAGGGCCACTCAATAAATATAGCTGTAACAATTATATTCGCCATTTATGAAATGCTTTCTAATGTGCCAGGCACTTTATATACAATATGCCTAAGCAGCGTGACAATCCTACGAGGTCAATATTATTACTGCTGTTTTACAGATGAAGAAACAGAGGTTCAAAGAGGTTAAACAACTTGCCCACTGTCACCCAATTATTCAGATATGCTGACTCCAAAATCCATACTTTTTCTACTATATCTGGCTTCTTTTCTTGTGAACTATATCCAGAGAAGGCCTTTCCAAGGGCTTAGAGAAAATATAGAAGATGAAAGAGAACAGGTTCCAGCGTGGGTTGGGGGAGTTCATTATTTTGTTTTTTTCCTTCCTTCCTCTCTACCATCCTCCCTCCTTGCCTTCCTTCCTCTTTTCAATCAAGAAAAATGACACAGTGAATAACAAAGCTAACAGAAGCCCTAGACTTGGCCTCCTGTCATCTTTAAAATCTAAGTTCCACCCATGAACAATTATGACTGCTGACAATAAAATCCCAACCCAGTGTGAATCAGCACAAAGAAAAAGCAAAAGAGGGCAGGGCTGGGGCTTGGTGCTCAGAGTTAGCCACAAAGATATGAGTCAGGGAAGTCTCAGGATAACCTCCTGCCAAATTAATCCCAGGCCAGGGCTTGCCAAGGTACAGCCGCTCTCACAAACTCCAGAGGACCTAAGTGGACTGCCCTAGGGAGAAAGGGCGGTTCTACTGGGACTGAGAGAGACCACTGGGCAGGTCATTGGAATTGTTGTTATCGACTGAATCTTCCTGGGACTGCTGTGGCAGAAGACAGTCCTACAGTCATGTAGGTGGCAGCGTACCTGTTTAATTCTCTTCTTCACTGTACCCAGATACTCAGTAAAGGTGCACAGAGGCACAGATTTATTTGCATTATTAGATAACATCTGCAACGTGGCCTAGCCAAAAATAAAGTGTCAACACAGTGCCTGCGTGCTATCCTAAAAATAATGGCATGGGTTTGTGGAGATCTAAACAAAACGAAAAAGGTTTGTCATAGTGTGTCCTTGGTCTGGGTTCTCCCCATAATCTCCAGGTCAACCTCCCTCTCTGAATCTGAACTTTGTGAGTAAATTCTGGGGTCAGAGGTTGTCAGCATCACCTTGTGCTCCAACCCCAGACAGACCTAGGCTCTTGTAGGTCTCAGTAATCTGCACTTCTTTCTTTCAGAACACAGAAACCAGGACATTTTCTGCCCACCCAGATCCTCCTAGAGAAAGAAGAGGGAATTATGCATCCATGCTATATGGAAAGAGAAGAGGATTTTAGAACCATAAAGATCTGGAAATGAACTCTGCTACTTCCTGTCTGCATAGGCTTTGGGCAGCTTATTCATCTGTAACAATGGACAAAATAAGACTTACGTTGGAAAGCTGTTGAGAAGACTACTTACGTGTTAAGGTCGCCAGGACAATGTCTGGCTCATGGTTGATTAGATCATGGTCACCCAATCTCCTGGGCTGACCTGTGCTTCTTTCTGTATTCCCAAATCCTTTTGAGAGTCCTAGAGTCAGCTGTTCCTTCAAATACAGGACTCGTTGATCAGAAATGCACTGAAGGCCACTCTGGGATACTCCCTGTGTTCCAGAAACAGAAATGGGCAATTTAATTATTCTTTTATTCTGTAAAATGATGAAGCATGTGTTCTGGGTTAGGGACTGAACTAGGAGAGGGGGATGTATAAATGAGTTGTGGGTCTCAGTTTAGAGGGGGAAACAGACAAATCAGACTATAGTCATGAGATCTATAAGGGCAAAACTAGAGTCTGGGCAAGTCCCGGGAAGAGTATCTAAATGGGATTCTCGGGAACTGCTTGAGGGATGTGTGTATGTGTGTGTGTGTGTGTGCGTGTGTGTGTGTGTGTGTGTGTGTGTGTTGGGAAATAAGGCATGAAGGGGAGGGGGGCAAGTGGGAGCCTGAAGACCAGATGAGGAAGGAAGGTGGGATTGGTTCTGCCTGCAGAGGGAACAGCGTACGCCTAGGCACAGAGTAGGAAATCACCAATGGTTCTGACCAAGGGGACCAGAGGATAGTGGGGGGCGAGGCCAGGGCAGCAGCTGGAGATTTGGGCAGAGGTCAGATCGCAAAGGGTCTGGGGAGCTAAGCTATGCAGTTTTTGGTTTTAACACGAAATGTATAGTGAGTCCTTGAAGCATTCCAAGCAGGAGGGTAACATGATCAGATTTGCTTTCCTAAATTGCCATGACAATTTATGTCCTCAGATTTGACTTGTTTTTATGAACTCATGACACTACCTACCCCTACCACCCCTACCCCAAGGAAAGAGAAAATTACATTTCCAAAAATTAAAATTGTCAAAGAACCACATGCTAGGTGGGATTTTGGTTTTGTGTTGATGACACTGTTCGGGGTAGGAGAGATTGGATTTGAATAGGAATATTAACACTATGACTAGAGCATTTAGCTCTCTTTTCACCCACGAAGCTAAGTCCGTGGTTCTCAGATCATGAACAGGAGTTTTGAGATTTTTACCAAATCTGGAGACAATGATCTTCACTCTGACAAACGAGTTCTCAGAGGTCCCTCAGGAGTGAAAAAGCAGGAGGGCTGTAACCCAGCCCTGAAATTTATTGGCAGAAGCAGTTTACGACTGTAAACTCTCACTCTTAAGGCACCCCTGTGCTTGCTTTCTATTTCTGGCCCTGACCAAAGCTGTCAGCTTCTCACTTTCAAAAGCATTTAGTTCGTTTAATTAAAAAAATATTATGATTGTGAGAAGTCTATAGAAGTGCCCTGAAAATCTGATGACCTCATTTTTTGGTAGCTCCACAATATTTGTGAACATTTGTTTTTAATCATTGTCACTTCCTTTGATCAAATTTATTGTCAGGGTTTTGGAGTTTCAAGGGCAGTTTATCCTACCAATCAGGACCCATTTATCCGAGGCTCTGTCTCTGTAACTTAAATACAACACGCCGGCATAAAATAAAAATCCCACTGACCTCAGCAGCAGGCAAGATCTGGAAAGCAGACTTCGAAAGTAGATTAAAAGAAAAAGCTCAAACTTTCTCTCTTGCAATCCTGTATTGTCCTCATTCACTGGAAGGCTTTTCTAATATGACATTTGTCTTGGCAGATAAAGTGTCACATACTAAGCAGGTGATAAGTGGCATAGCTCAATGGAAGCATTTGGGAAAGCAAGTCAGAAACAAACGAGTAGCTGGAATGTGTAACAATCAGCTCAGACAGGCAAGGTCCCAACACAAAAGTTATTTTGAAGGCTCTTCTCTGATTTGGCAGCCCGGCTGAAGTTAGATAGGTTTGAGCTTACTTTTAAAATCAGTCTCCCCATGAGTGTGTGTGTGTGTGTGTGTGTGTGTGTGTGTGTGTGTGTGTATTACACAGCTGCTGTCTTTCTGTCACTGAATACTTAAAGTAGAAAATCAGGAGGTAGTGTCATACTTGAAGAGAGGAAAGCAGATTTCCAAATAGACCTGATATCTACTTCAAGAGACCAGCTAAAATTACCCCAGCTAGAGTTTCTTGTGTCACAAGCTTTGTCCCTAATGTACGCTGAGGCCAAGGCCTCCGCAAGCGGAGCTCTAGTCACAGCTCAGCTGGGAGTTATACACCCTCTGGGGTCTGCAGGCCAAGATTTAAGTGCATTAATGGAGGGCCTCCTCAAGCTAGTGTGACGGAGATCCATCAAATCCGAAGAGAAGCCAGAAAGGGGAAAGAAAATAAAATTAAATATTTCTTTCATAAACTTCAGTCAAGTTTCATGAGTTGAGACACAGATGTGAAATTTTAAAAGCATTCTCCAATGCCTTCGTTCTGGATGAATAGGTTTCTATATTTAGGCAGTTTTAGCATTTGCAAGGCACTTGCTTTGTGGAGGGGAAATGAATGTGTGGACAGGAGAGAGAGAAGAGGGAGGTGAAGGGCCGTCTTTTAGCTTGTACCTGGTTCCAAATTTTCCTAAGTTCCAAAGGTCTTGGTTTAAGAGCTCTGTTTAACTGTGAGAGCAGCTCCCAAATAAAAGTGAGACCCAGAACTATCTTCCTATAAGTCTGTGACTAATCTGACTCCTCCCAAATTGGGAGCTTCATAGAGGTGGTATTCTTGAGCTGGCTTTTAAGACTTGGGGAATTAGCCAGGTAGTGATGCAGTAGGAGGAGATTCTGGGTAGCAGTAACCACACCAGCAAGGGCAGGAAGGAGGAAACAAGAGGACATGTTCTGGACATGTGAAGATAAAGAATTAAAAGGGCTTGGCATCAGTCTGGATGGTTGGGGCAGGGCAGAAGGAGGTGTCAGAGGTGACTTGGGAGGTTTTGGTTCAAGTGGTGACCCTTACTGAAGAATGGAATACAGGGAAAGGAGTGAATTTGGAAGGGGAGGTGATTGAGAAGGACATCTGTCGATTTTGGCTTCCCAGCATCCATCCCACTTCTTTCTATCCATGGTACTTCAATTTTCCTTTAAGCACACACCCCATCCTGTATCCTCTACTCAAGTGGCTCAGGTGTAACTGACACCATCTGTGGTTCAATGGGTGGACACATGACCCAGACCTGACTAATCAGAACATTTCATCTCCCAGGCCATCAGGGCTGACTCTATAACTTTATATAGAATTGATTATGAATACTAACATAATGGTGGGACAGTGAAACTTTGAGCTGTATTTGCATAGCAGTTTGTAAGATTAAGAAATCACCAAAAACAGGGGGATGACATGATTATACAGGAGGTAAGTCTTCTCCAGTGACCTGCTTGCAGTGCTGTGGTACCACCAGTACTGATTCAGGGATGGACATGTGATCAAAGTTGGGCCAATGAAAGATAGCCCTGAGACTTTTGATCAAAGTATTGGGATACAGGACCTCTCATTTCATTGGGGGTACAAAGCTGATAAAATGGGGGCCTGGAGCTTCTGGCAGTTATATTGCTACTATGAGAGAAGAGCTTCCTGAGAAAGAAACCAAGACAGAAGAGAGCAGAGCCAAGAGAAAGAGATGGCGAGAGACAAAGAAGGTGGTGATGGGGAGAGACAGATTCCTCCTAATGACATCATTGAATCACTCGGAACAAGACTTGCTTGAAATCTATCACTCAGAACAAGACTTGCTTGAAATCTATCTCTGGATTTAATTTTCCTTTTTCTTTTTTTCTTGAGCCAGTGAACCAAAAGAGTCTTAATGAATATAAAGATGCTATTTTTGGACATATATATTTTAGGTACTGGGAGTCATCCAGACAGTTAAAAAAGAAAAACTAGTGCCCAAGACATTAGAGAAAGTGACTTGAGCACTAAGATAAAGTTTTAAGAGTTTTCACATGTTTAAAACAATAATAAGAGCCAAGAGTCACCTTCTTGCTTGGTGCCAGGTATTGTTCGAAAGGGCTTTGTATTTATTCTCTCGTTTCACCTCACAGCAACTATGTGAGTAAAAAACTGTTTTTTGTATTTTACAGGTGAGTACATTAATGCACACACAGGGAAGGTTAAGTAGCTTGCTGTGGTGGCCAGACTCCAAGATGACACTAATGAAACCTACCTCTTGGTTATTCATGCCATTATTTTATTCCCTCCCCTTGAGTCTGGGCTGGACCTAGTGACTTGCTTCTGATGAACAGAATAAGACAGAAGTGATGGTGTGTGACTTGGAGACAATCATTAAAGTGGTATAGCTTCCACTCTTCCCTGTCTCTCTCTTTCTCTCTCTCATCACTCTCCTTGAGGAAAGCCATGCTGTGATCAGCCCTGTGAAATGTCTCATGAGGTGAGAAACTGAAGTCTGTGGTCAACAGCCACAGGTTTGAGTTTGGAAGTGGATCTTCCAACCCTGGTTAAGTCTTCAGAGACTATAACTCCTACTGACAGCTTCACCTCTCGAGAAACTCTGAGCCAGAACCACTCAGCTAAGCCATTCTCAATTCCTGACCCTCAGAAACTGTGAGAGATAATAAGTGTTTGTTGTTTTAAGCTGATGTGTTTATGGGTAATTTGCTACACAGCAGCAGATAATTAATACAGATTTTGGTACCAATAATGGGGTGCTGATATAATAAAAATCTAAGATGTCAAAGTTGTTTTGGAAACACAAAGTGAGTGGAAACTAGAAAAGCTGTAAGGATTTTGAGGAGAGTGTTAGTGAAAGCTTAAAGTGCCTTAAACACATGATTTGTAGAATTATGGACTTCGAAGAGCCCATCAGTAAAGGCTTAAAGGAAAATGGAGAAAAGCTTATTAGAAACTGTGTAAAAGGGGATCTTCATTGTGCAGTAGCAGAAAGTTTAGTAATATTGGTGTCTGCAGTAATGTGGTTGGTAAAAAATGTGCCTGATTAACTGGGTGATCAAATTAAGGAAATTTCCAGCCAGTGTGCTGAAGGTGTCAGCTAGTTTCTTCTTACTGCTTATGGTAAAATGCAAATGAGAGGGATAAACTAATGGAAGGATTGCTAAACAAAAAAGGAACTGAAGGGTTTGAACAGTCTCACCATCTGTAGATGCCAAATGGTGTTAAAATCTAAAAATGCCTTCTGAGAAAAGATCAAATCCAGAGCACTGCCAGGAAAACCTGGTCCAGAGACAAAGCCAAGTGTGTGTCTGTAAAATGCTTTGTTAATACTTGGAAAACTTAAATGTGTTGCCTCACAGTACTGTTCAGGCAAACAAAAAGTCCTCTATGGTGCTAAGGGTGTGACTAATCAAACAATGGGACTTCTAAGAAGCTTTAGGGTATTGTCTTTCCATAGACATCCAAAGTAGAGAAGAACTATATCAAAGAGATTTGTGAGTGTGGCTTTATTTTAATGGAGTGGACCCCCAATAAGATTCACAGGAGACCCACTACGTATTTAAAATAATTATATCAGCAGAAACACTACCAGCTTGGACTAAAAGAGGTGAAAACAGTGCAAAACGTAGAAAGGATTTTGAGCTCTCGAAATTCAACAAGACAGAAGCAAACTGAGGAAACTACTTAGTTGCAGATACATGCTACCTTTCATGAAAAAGGAAAGGTAACACAGAGAGTGGAACCAAGAGCTATGAGAATCATTACTGGGCAGAGATAGGACTGAGTCCGAATCTAGGAACTCACAATATTTTCCAAGGGGGTTTCAGAATTGCTATGGACCAGTGATGACTTTGTGCCTCCCAGTTCCTTCCTTTTTGAACAGGATATCTATAACGAATATCCGATGCCTATTTCACAATTGTACATTGGATGTGTGCTTTGGAGGAGGGGATAGATCATTTGGCTACTTCATAGGATTAGTTTAAAGATTAAGAGCTATACTCAAGGAACTATACTTAAGGTCTACATCTGAGGAGCCACATTCACACCTGGACCTCATTTATGTTATGAAATTCTGGACTTTGATGTTACAATGGTCTGGAGACTTCTGAAGGCCTTAGGATGTGATAAGTATATTTTTTTCAGCCTTGGGATATAATAAGGATATTTTTCACATGAGAAGAATGTGAATCAATGTGAGGTCAGAGAACAGACTGTGATTGCTAGCCTACAAATGACCCCCAGTGGTTCCCATCTCCTAGAATTCAGTCCTCTGTATAATCCCCTCTTCTTAAATGTGGACTGGACTTAGCAACATGTTTCTAATGAATATAATAAGAAATGTTGGTACATGACTTGGAGACTATGTCATAAAAAGTAGTGTTGCTTCTACTATCTGTTTCTTTCTCTCTCTCTGTCTCTCTCTCTTTCTCTGTTTCTCCTCATTCACTTGGTAACAAACCATGCAGTGAGCATTTCTGTGGAGAGGACCAAGTAGTCAGGAACTGAAATCTTCTGGTAACAGCCAGGAGTGTAAATTTGGAAGTAAATTCTCCAGCCCTAGTCCAGAGACTGTGGCCCCAGCTGACAGCTTTACTGCAACCTCATGAGAGACCTTGAACCAGAACCACCCATCTTAGGTGGAATCTTACAGATTCCTAACCCTAAGAAACTGTGTAGATAATAATTGTTTTGCTATTTTAGCCTACATTTTGGGATCATTTGTTGCATGACAGTAAACAATACACTTGCCAAAGGCATAAACTCTCTGATTCCATTTAGATGAACCCTAGGGAAGACAAATCTTATCTAAGTTGTCTGGAGTCATGGGTGGTGGTGAGGACTGACAAGACAGGGGCACATTTGTCACACTCGCTGAATTGTACACTTAAAAATGAGTGCATTTATTGAATGTATATTTTACATAAATAAAGTTGACTTATGAGGGCAGATGTTGAGGAGATGGAATTACTAGTGACTGTAGGCTAAAACGTATGATGGGGAAGGCAAGAAGAGGGATGGGGCGATGTCTTAAGAATATATCTGTGTCAGGGATTTTAATTTATTTTTTAGGAAAATAGAGGCTTGACTAAGTTTGAAAGCAGAGGATAAGGACTAAAGGTATAGAACAAAAAGTTTAAATTATAAAATAAAATTCCAGAGGGGACCAAAATAAATTATGTTAAGCAGGACGATTGGATAGTAAAATATTTCTTGGAAAATATGGCTAAAAGGAGAGTTAGAAGCTTGAGAGGGAACTTGGGTTTAGGTAAAGAAGGAGTCTATTATAATTTTTGTGCAAATTGACACCGGAAGTCAATTATTTTTTGATGCTCTGCTAAAATGTTTAGTATTATTCTGTAAGCAGCTGCGAGCCATTGAAGTTTTTTGATCAGGGAAGTGACAAGATAGGGCTGTACTTTAGGGAAATCATTCTATAGCAGAAATATGGACTAGTTGGGAGGTATTAGAGGCAGGGAAACCCATTAGGAGACTATTGCTATCATTCAGTCATGAGATGGTGACTGAACATGAGAGAAGCAGAAAACTTGGCCTTGATTTGTAAAAGAGATTGTGGAATGAATAAGGCAGAATTTTGGAAATGATTAGATGGAATTGAGGGAAAGGAAAAGCAGGAAATGGAGCAGTTGAGGGAGAGAAGGAGACCTCACTTTTGGAATAAATTCTGAGGTTCAGCAGACTATCCAAGTGAAAAGATACTTGCAGTGAGTGGGACTGCATGTAGAAATTTAACAGCAATTATTGGATTAGGTTAGAGATGAGATTTAGGAAGCATCTGTCTTTCTTTACTGACAGAGGAATCAAGACTTTTTGAAATGGACAGTGTGGGCATATCAGTCAGCTTGGGCTGCTATAACAAAATACCATAGACTGGGTACCTTAAACAGCAGACACTTATTTCTCGCAGTTTTGGGAGTGGAAAGTCCAAGAACAAGGTGCTAGGAAGTCCAAAATTTGGTTCCTGGTGAGGGCCCTCTTCCTGGCTTGCAGATGGCTGCTCTTCATTATATCCTCACATAGTGGACAGAGGAAGCTCTGGTGTCTCCTCTTCTTCTTATAAGGGCTCTAATCCCATCATGGGGGTTCCACCCTCATGACTTCATCTATACCTAATTATCTCTCAAAGGCCCCATCTCTTTATGTCACTTCATATCTTCAACACATGAGTTTTAGGAGGCTCAAACATTCAGTTGGTAACAGGGGATAAATAGTAAATGATGCTTCAGACTCAATTATACCTATACTGTTCTTTCTGGAAGATGAATTGAATGGATTCCAGACACGGTTTCTCAAAATGTGCCCTTAATGCAACATGAGATATTAATACGTTTTCCAAGAGAAATTGGTTTCATGATGAAAGAAGTTTGAGAAATATAGGATTAAACAAAGCTAAACAGCTTTTTAAAGGCAGTTCTTCTTAGAGCCTTAATATGTAATGGTACTATGCACAGTGAATCCTCAAGAGGACAGGACTACAGAATATAAAGCATTTCTTATATTCCCTTAAATAGACAAAGCTTTTTCTTAGGAAGAGCTCCAGAAACCAATGTTTTAGGGAGAGCACTGTAAAAGAAACTAGTTTAGGGACTTCCCTCGTGGTGCAGTGGTTAAGAATTCACCTGCCAATGCAGAGGACATGGGTTCGAGCCCTGGTCCAGGAAGATCCCACATGCCATGGAGCAACTAAGCCCATGCGCCACAACTACTGAGCCTGCACTCTAGAGCCCGCGAGAAACAGCTACTGAAGCACCCACACCTAGAACCCGTGCTCCACAACAAGAAAAGCCACCGCAATGAGAAGCCCGTGCACCTCAACAAAGAGTAGCCCCTGCTCTCTGCAACTGGAGAAAAGCCTGCAGGCAGCAACAAAGACCCAACACAGCCAAAAAAATATATAAAAATTTTAAAATAAATAAATAAACTAAAGCTAAGAACAGAATTAAAAAGACCTAACAATTACAGACAGAGGTTCACTGTGAATTGACATAAGGTGTTAATCACATTAAAGAAAAAGAAACTAGTTTAATATTTTATATATATATGTATTGATATATATACATACATGTATATTAGAATATAACATCACCTATGTAGTATTCTTGCAAAAATAAAAATCACCCTATTCTATCAAGGAGGGGCCAATCGGACAAATACATATCGTGCAACAAACTATTAAACAATTGACCTAGACTCTTCAAATAAGTCAATGTCATGGAAGACCAAAAGAAAAAAAGATGGGGAAACCCTTCTAAATTATGAGAGTCTAAAGAGATACTGTTAATAAATGCAATGAATGAGCCTTGATCCGATCACTTAAAGGAAAAATAAACACAACTATAAAAATCCTTATTGGAACAACTGGTAAAGTTTGAAAATGAACTGTACATTGGATAATACAAAGTAGGGAAAAAAAATAAGCTTCTGACTCAATTACATCCTATTGACCAGGTCTTTCCCAAAGTACTTTGGTACCTGGGAACCTATACTATAAGACCTAAAAACATGAAAGTTATAAGTGATATGTTCGTTCCATTCAAAAAGAAAAAAGAAAAGAAAAAAGCTGTTTTAAGCTGTACTGAAATTGTAGTTATTGGTAACATTTGTGGGCGAATAAGGACTTCTTTAATATTGCAAACTCTATACAATTTAGGAAAAAATATTGTATCAAAGATGAAAAATTAAAAAAAAATCTGCCCAAGAAAACCTGAGTTTTCACCACATTGTAAATCAACTGTACCCCAATAAAAATTAAAAAAAATAAAAGAAAACCTGAGTTTAGGCCTCCCATGAATCGTTAGAGTCCTTTTTCCATTAAATAGTGTTTAAGGCTCAAAAAAACCCATGGTGTTTCTTTAACTCCAGCTTCAGAAACCCCCCATTATAAATAATTGGGGATAATTATGAGAGCAGCTGAATAAACTGGAAAAGACCAGGCACAAAGAAAAAAGCAATAGGATGAAATGTGCAGTCCTTGAGCCAGCCCATAAATCTCTCTGGAATCAGAATAACAGTCCCCATCTTCTCCAAACTGGAACCTACGTTTAAAGCAAACACCAAACCAAACCTAACCAAATCAAAATTATGTAACCCCCAAAAGTGAGTCTGGTTTTCTTTTACAGTTATATAGAGAGAATCTCTGGACCCTAAAATTAAATCCCTTTGACTCCTGACTGAGAAATATGGCAATAACATTTTTTGAGGGCAGTGTTCCCTTAATCCTAAGGCTTTTGTGATTCCCTTCGTTCTATCAACCCAGCCACCCCCTAACTCTTCTACCATGGGAAATATAATGACTTTAGAAGCTTAATTTGATCCCATGAGCAGCCTTTAGCAAACCTGTTGCTGGAAGGGTCATTATGGAGAAAAGCAAGGGTTTCAGCAATTAAATGAATCGTTCTATCACTAAGTGGTACATCTGGCCTATATTAATTAAAGGCTGGGAAACCGCTCGGGGGCAGGAGACTAGATGGCTGTCACAACTATTGGAGAGGTCAATATGCACTTTTTGTTGGAAATTCTCTATTACAGTTGTGGCAGAGTCCATGTTTCCCTGAATTTCTCTAAATAGCACTAATTCTGCATGATCAGGTTTACTCCTAGAGTGTCATTTTCTTATTATCTACAAAGGGAGAAGTGGAGGAGGGAGTTAAAGCAGGCAGAGCACTTGCGCTGTGCCAGGCAATGTGCTAAGGGCTATGCACAGGTTGTTTTAATGTATTTATCATTCTGTGGCTATTGGGTGGGGGTGACCAATTTACAAACAAAGAATTTGAGCATCCAGGATCTAAAGCCAGCCCTGGATGCTTCTAAAGTTCTGGTCTTTCTGTCTAATACAAGAAAAACTTAAATCAGAGAGGTTAAGCACTCTAACACCCTAACAGCAGGGAGGTAAACAAGCATAATCTTTCTGGAGGACTATTTGCAATGAACGTACATCAAGGTCCTGAGCTGGTAATAATCATAATGATAAATGCCATTTACTATGCACTGATCTGTAATCCAGCATATAGCGCTAATCTATTTCTTTGCTATTGTTGTGTTTGTGCCTGTAGAATTTCTGATACATATTACAGGAATATATTCTGAACAAGGAACTGGTTGCTTAAACAGCTGTTTACTGAGCATTTACTCTGTAGTTGGGCTGAACACTCACAGTCCTAAATGGAGAAGGGGAGGGGAGGAGCTGAGAGAGCCCAAGTGAGGGAAGACCTAGCCAGTGTGCTATTCTAAAGTGGATTTAGCAACTTTCCCTTAGTTTTTGACCTTTGGAAGCTAAGTTGTGTCACTTAGTAGCTATGATTTGGAGCAAGTTATTTAATCTCTCTAAGCCCGAGTTACTCTTACCAAAAAAATGGGTAGAAGACCTAAATAGACATTTCTCCAAAGAAGACATACAGATGGCCAAGAGACACATGAAAGGATGCTCAACATCACTAATTATTAGAGAAATGCAGATCAAAACCACAGTGAGGTATCACTCACACCGGTAAGAATGGCCATCATCAAAAAATCTACAAACAATAGATGCTGGAGAGGGTGTGGAGAAAAGGAAACCCTCTTGCACTGTTGGTGGGAATGAAAGATTAATACAGCCACTATGGAGAACAGTATGGAGGTTCCTTAAGAAACTAAAAATAGAACTACCATATGACCCAGCAATCCCACTACTGGGCATATACCCTGAGAAAACCATGATTCAAAAAGAGTCATGTACCACAATGTTCATTGCAGCACTATTTACAATAGCCAGGACATGGAAGCAACTTAAGTGTCCATCGACAGATGACTGGATAAAGAAGATGTGGCACATATATACAATGGAATATTACTCAGCCATAAAAGAAATGAAATTGGGTCATTCGTAGAGACATGGATGGACCTAGAGTCTATCATACAGAGTAAGTCAGAAAGAAAAAAACAAATACCATATATTAATGCATATATGTGAAATCTAGAAAAATGGTACAGATTAACCTATTTGCAAGGCAGGAATAGAGACACAGTCGTAGAGAACTGACGTATGGACATGGGGTAGGGGTGAGTGGGATGAACTGGGAGACTGGGATTGACATGCATACACTACCGTGTGTGAAACAGATAGCTAGTGGGAGCCTGCTGTGTAGTGCAGGGAGCTCAGCTCGGTGCTCTGTGATGACCTAGATGGGTGGGATGGGGTGGGGGGAGGGAGGTCCAAGAGGGAGGGGATATATATATGTATATATGCATAGCTGATTCACTTCATTGTACAGGAGAAACTAACACAACATTGTAAAGCAATTATATCCCAATTAAAAAAAAAAGGTGAATGGCAGCACCAGCCCAGGGATATGAAAAATAAATGAGACAGTGCAAGTGAATGAGGTATAGTGAAGGCATTATGGCCCAGGCACACGTTAAGGTTTGGAACAAACTCCCACAGGGACGCTCTATCAGAATCAATCAACTTGAAGTGTGCTGTCCAGTATAGTAGTCACAGCCACATGTGATTTTTAAACATTTGAAACAAGGCTAGACTGAATTGATATGTGTTTTAAGTGTAAAACACACACTGGATTCTTTTGAAGACTTAGTATGATAAAACAGAATACCTCATGTATAAATTTTTGTAGGTATCACGTGTTGAAATTACAGTGTTTGTCATATGTTTGGTTAAATACAATACCTTTAAAATTAATTTCATCTGTTTCTTTTTACTTTTTAAATGTTGCTACTAGAAAATTTTAATTACATATGTGGATCACCATATATTTCTATTGGACAACTTTGGGCTTGATATTGAGGAAGAAAGGTTCTCTTTGTCACTGAAGAAGTGAAAACTTAGCTCTGGACTGTAAAACCTCCTCCCTGGAGCCAGGTTTCTCTTAGAGATTCTCCTGTCCCCTACTCTCATCCTCATCCCCCACTTAAATTCAGCTTAAGCACGTGGTGCGTGGGTGATCTTTCAAGATGAAAATCTGTTTTCATCCTGGTTCTATGGCTTAAAATCCTTGGAAGGTTCTTCTTGGCCTTTCAGGATAAAGGCCATACTCCTTAGCAAAGCAGTGTAACCTGACTTTGGCTCACTTCTTTCCTTCAGCTTTATCTCTTACCCCTTCTTGCTCCAGTTTTTGTGTGTGCTGTGTTTCTGGACACCTTGGTGTCTTTGGATTGCCTCCTCCTTTTCCTGGGAATGGCCTCTGCTACCTGTGCACACACTCCCAAGCCTCCTGCACTAGCTACACCACCGTTCTTTACCCAGTGGATTGTCCTCCAAGACCTGGCTTAACTGTCACTCCTCCTGGATGCCTCCCCTGAACCTTCACCCTCTAAGTAGAAGTATTCCTCTCTATGCCCCATAACACCCTGTGTCTGCCTGTGGGGGGGGTGCACTTACACTTCTGATTTCCTGCTGGCTTGCTTGCCTATTTCCCTCATTTGACAGAGTTCCTTAAAGACAAGAACAATGCTCTTCATCCTGAATCCCAGGACCAAGCCTAAGCCTGGAACACAGTAGACTCTCAACAGCTACTTGCTAACTGAATTGAAAGCAGGTCAGAGAACTGCCCAGGGATCATCTGCTCCCGGGTGGTGTATCAATTAGAGCTCTTGCGGATGCAAGTGACAGAAATCTCCACTCCGACTGTCTTTGTTGTCTTACATGATTGAAAAGTCTATGTGTTGTTCTAGCTTCAGGAATTGCTGGATTCAGCTGTCCAATCAATGTCACCAAGACGTTGTTTTTGTTTTTTTTGTTTTTGCGGTACGCGGGCCTCTCACTGCCGCGGCCTCTCCCGTTGTGGAGCCCAGGCTCCGGACGCTCAGGCTCAGCGGCCATAGCTTACGGGCCCAGCCGCTCCGCGGCATGTGGGATCCCCGCGGACCGGGGCACGAACCCGCGTCCCCTGCATCGGCAGGCGGACTCCCAACCACTGCGCCACCAGGGAAGCCCAAGACGTTGTTTTTAATTTCTCTACCTTTCTACTGTGCTGGCTCCATGTGAAGAGATTCTGTCCTCATGGCAGAGACAGCTGATGAGCCTATCTTCCAGTTTCCAGTTGAGAAAATGTCGGCTACCCCGATAGTTCAAACAGAGAGTAGAATTTACTCCTATTGCCCCTAATTGGCCAGTCTGGGGTCATGTGCCTAACTCTGAACTAATAATTGTTGACCTGCAGATAGGATGCATTGATTGGCTCAGGGTTGATGGTATGCTAAAGCATGGAACTGAGATTGTGGTGGAGTTGGCTTCACCCCGAGCAAGGGGCTGAAAGTGAAAGTTACTTAAGGCAACAGCAGGGTACTATTCGTACTGTGAAAGGAATAAAGAGTCCACTGCTATGAAAGAAGAGCCCCGAGGCAAGTTGGTTCCAGCGCTCCTTCTTTTACCAAAGTAGACATTTTAGGGACCATGGGTCTCAAGAGAAATTCATGTTCTTGCGTTTCCTTGCTTTGGTAATTTCCAGGGACGCTGTAAAATGGGGTTCATTCTTGTTAGAGTTATAGGTATTATAACCTATGTAAATCAATTGGAGAACTGTAAGTTGACTGGAAAGACAGGTTAGAGATAGTTGAGAGATACAAAATCCTACTGCTGCTTGATAAGGCCCTGGTATCTTTCCTGGCTTGAAAACTTACTCAGGAAAAGTGAGAGAATTACTAAACCCCAAATCTCTTTCTGGTGAAATGGGGCACACTGAATAGAGACATTTGGTGTCCCTTGGAAGAACAAGTCTTTAGTATCAGGGACTGTCAGTTTGAGGGCACCTCACAGTAGCTCCTTCTGTACAAATTCATTCATGCGAAACTTCTGAGTGTCTACTGTTCCCACTGGGACTCTGTTAGGTGTAGGAGAGAGACGGGTAAACAAAAAAGACTTTAGGGAACTTACATTACAGTGGGGGAGAGAGCCCATAACCACACGTAAATAAGATACCTTCAGACCAGAATAAATGCTGAGAATAGGTTTGAGTAATATGAATGAGAGGGAGTAGGTGAGAGTGAATTATTTTAGATAGATGTTTTCTCTGACGAGGGACATTAGAGCTGGTGCCTGGATGATGAGAATGTGCCAATCATGTAGATAACTACTTAGGACTTCCCAAGAAGACAGAGGATTTAGCTGTCTGGGGAATGTAGAGTAGACCCTTGCCCCTCAAAGCAGGGTCCCAGACCAGCAGCATCAGAATCACCCGGGAGTCTGTTAGAAGTGCAGAATCCCAGATCCCACCCCAGACCTACTGAGTCAGAATCCACATTTAACAAAACGTCCCAGGTGATTTGTAGGCATGGTAAACTTTGAAAAATGCTGGACTCTCGACCTTTTCTGCAGCTCACTGGGAAGGTATAAATCCTGCTGAGGCTGGGAGCAGGGAATGTTGTTGTCAGCAGTCACTTGAAAGACAACATGTATCTTGTCTGCTGCTGCTTTGCTCCAGAAGAAGACCATAGGGTTTTCACGTGTTAGGGTCCAAGAGATTTTCTAGGTTAGTCCTCTTGCTTTACAGGAGACTGAAGTTCTTTGAGAAGGGGTGACCTGCTCAGGGTGGGCTTCTTTGGGACAGAGTCAGGACTAAGATCTAGGAGTCTCTTCTCTCTGGGCCACCTTTCAAATATTGACAGGACAGATTAGAGTGAGTATGGAGGAGGGAATAATAAGGTGATTGGGAAATAATTTCACATGAAGCACTGGAAATGTTTGGCCTTGGTTTTCCATTCTGTGAGGCTGAAATAAGAAAACATATGTGAGAATCAGGTTCACTTACAGGGAAGCAAGTTTCTTCTCAAGGCTAGGAGCACTTCTAAGATTTAGAGCCAAACAACAATGAAAGTGCCTGATGCAGGCAGTAAGTATTCACAGTAGCCCCTCTCAGGTAGTCAGTCACCGGTAGGGAGCTTGGCTGGATCAGGTTTCCCAAAAGATAGTCCTTTGCATCTTCACATTTTGGGGGGCCATATCCTATATAAGTATTTTAAATTGATATAAAATATATGTGTAACCTGTGTAAAGTGTCCTAATCTTAATTGTACACTAGATGAATTTTCACATAAGTCTATACCTTTGTTATTTACCATACAGATCAAAATACAGAACTTGCCCAGCACCTGCCCTTCTCCTTCCCAGCCAATAATGCTTCTCCCTCTAGGTAACCACTGTTCTTACTTCGATTACTATCAATTTGCACGTTTTTGAACTTATGTGAAGTATAAGTACATATATACTTTATATATAATGTAAATTTTTTACTTAATTTTGTTCTTTAAGTAGATTCATTTTTTACAGCTTGTCTAAGAAATAACATCAATGAAATAGTCTTTTGATGTGAAAGGCATTTTCCTCCAATACACATTAAAATAAACGCACAACTATCAAAATGAGTTTATTCGTGTATTAACAGACCACATTTTGCTTTTCAAAAGCCACCAGGTGATTCCTGAGGTCCATGCAACTTGCAGATTGTCTGATTTTGCGCTGATCGAGAAGCCGAAAGTTTATGGAACGCCCTGTCACAATCCTGATGCCACCATAGATCCATCCATCCATCCATCCATCCATCCATCCATCCAACTAAAACACTTGTTGAATACCTAGCAACGACTCTCTCAGGCACTGGACACAGAAAAGACCCCACTGTCTGATTTCAAGTGGAGGGAAACAGAAGAGTAAATCATTTCAGTATGTGTTACGGTAAATGCTACATCTCAGGTAAGCACCCTTACACAGAGGAAGGGAGTCTTCCGGAGTCAGGGAGCAGAGGAGAGGGTGGGTGAGCATTTCAGTCGGCACCTCTACCAGCCACCCGACTTTGATCACTTTGCCGCAGCGATGCAGCTGCGGTCAACCTCAGCCTTCCTTAGCAACTCGAGGGGACCGCCCAGGTGTCTTCCTATTGGTCTCACGGAGCTTGATGGGCAGCTCTGCTGTGCAACCCCGGCTCGCGGCCCCCGGCTCCGCGCTTACTCACAGGAGAGCTCGTAGGCGTTACGGCCCTTCCCGGGTGCCCCGCCCATCCCCGAGTAGCTTGTGGCGCATGCGCGGGCTCGTTGAGGCTGTGTGTAGGGACAGCAGGGAGCCGGAGCCGCTGAGGTGAAGCTCCTAGGCTCCGCCGAGGTCGCCGCGCCCTCTCCTCGCCTCTGCCGCCGCACTTTCAAGCCGTTGCCACCACCACCGCCTCTGCCGCCGGAGGAGCGGCCGCCTATTGTCTTTCTCCGCGGCGAAGGTGCGGAGCTGCTCCAGCTCGGCCCGCGGGGGAGCCCCGGGCGCCTCACGGTGAGAGCGCAACTTAGTTGGCGGAGTTGGGGGAAGTTTTGTGATTTGAGGAGGGGTCGCGGGTGGGGAGCGCGGGGCCCTCCCCCAGCGGCCGGTCCTCCGGCGGGGGCCGGAGCGGGGGTCCGGGGCTGCGGGGGCTGGGCAGGGGCGCGCGGGCGGGGATGAATGGGCGGCGCGGCAGCGCCCCCAGGCTCTGCGGCCCCCGCCTCCCTCCGCGGCCCCCTTCACGCATTGTCTGCCCCGGGGCCGCGGCGCGCCTTGCCGCTCCCGCAGCCCAACTTCGGGGCCGCCTCCACTCCCGGAGTGGGGGGCACGGCCGCCATGCCCCTTCAGGTGCCTGGACCCCCGGCCTTGCCTGGTCGGCTCCTATGGGAGCGGGGGCCGCGGTAGCAGCTGCGGCTGCTCCACGAGTCCCTTCCGTCCGGGAGTCGGCGAACAAGTGCTGCGGCCGCGAGGGAGCGGCTCTCGGGGGCCGGCGCGAGCGGTAAACACGCCGGGCCTTACCCGCCTTAGGGGGGCGCTCTCAGGGCCTGTTCCCGGGGGCGCGGCCGGGGCACCCGCGCGGGTCGGAGACGTGCAGCCCGAGGGGACCCGCTTTGGGACCGTGCCATGGGCTCAGCTCTGTTGAGTTCAGATGCAAACATACTTTGAGACCAAACCAAACTTTTTTTTGGATAAATATGGCTATTGAACCCCTCTCCCTTCCCCCCGTTTTCCCCCCCAAAGTCAACTCGTATGTTAAGATTTTAAAATAAATGTGGGGGAAATCCTCAGGAGTTTTTCTATCAGAAAAAAGGATTGGCTTTTTTTTTTTTTTGAACTAGTTCTTACAGCAAAATGATTCCGTCACATTTAAGTTTCTAGATCTTACTGTGAACTCAGGAGTTAACAATGTAAGTTGGATTGAGCAATATTTTGGTGTTCGTCTTAACTTTTACACTCCTCAGTGAAGGTATTTTGAGAGTTTGTTGCCCCAGGCATATAGAACCAAAGGAAAAAGCAGTGTGCCTTTTTTACTTATTCAACAGCCCCCCCCCAGTTTCATTTTCATAAATAACTTTATTTTTTTAAACCGTTGGATTGCCCAGATCAGGATAAATGCCGGCAGTTTTGGAAAGATCAGTTTTGCAAGTTTGTAAAGGATCAGCTGTTGTGAGTGATCAGAGTTGTGATCAGCTGAGATAAATCATTGTTACAGTCCTGTAGGCTTTCGTGGTCTCTAGGGGATTTGCAGACTGCAAGAAGTACAAGCCTTGTTGTCAAGCTTTGGGTGCATCGGTTCTGCTGAATTCAGTTCATTTGCCTTATGATGTGAGAATGATTCTGTTTAAATCCCCTCGGTGGAACAAGCCTAAATGTCTGTCAGATTGCGTGGTGGAACAAAATGACCAGAATGTGTTCCTATCAGTTGTATATCCCTTTGCCATCTGCTAAATTAACAAGAAAAATTTGAGAAATATGGTGTGGGTCAATATGCATTGATTGGTTTCTCATGCTAAGTGAGTAATGTGAAGTGTTGCCCAGGTTTTCCTGGTTAGGTTGGCCTAATTTTGCTTTGAAAAAGCAACTTACTTCACCTGACAAAGCTAAAGAAAAATGTCCTAATGGCATAAGCTTGTATTTTTAAAGTACAACAACAAGGTCACTTTTAGATCATAATCCTTGCTCTTAGGGCTTTCCTTCCTGGTTGTGTGGTTGTGTGGTTGTGTGTACTGTGTGTACCTGTGTGTGGGGCGGGACGGTGACAGAGGTTGGAAGGCGTTGTCAGGGAGAGACAAAATGTAAACAAACACTACTTAGAACGTGTGACAAGTAGGCCAGTTGCTTTCCCTCTCTGATAGCATGTTATACATACTTTTGTTTTAGGATTTCTCACACTTCATTTTTTTTGCCTGACTAATAGTAACTGCATATGTAGTATAAATGGACTCCTCTTCTAGCCTGTTAACTCCCTGAGGGCTGTGATGGGTTTTAGCTTTGTGTCTCTGTGCCAGGAAGGAGTCTTAACACAGCTCAGGTGCTCAGGATGCATTTGAATTGGGTGAAGTGCTTAGTACTTCACCCTAGTGTGGTACCCAGAGAACCACTAACTCTGGGGACTTGTTAAACATGGCAGCTCACTTGCAGATCTGTGATGAAATTTAGTGTACTTTATAAGGATTTCTGACCTTTCTTTTTAACCTGTTAATTACTTCTTGAAAAGAATTGAGGTTTAAATAGTGCGCTATGGATTTCAGAAAGTGGTTCTAATCGAGAAAATTTCTCCCTTTTTTGGTGAAATGATTAAGACTTCTGGACTAATCCAGTCACTCCTCTGCCTGTTCATACCTCTGTTGTGAAATGGGGAGGTAGCACAGTTTAGAAGAATGTACATTTTTTGGAATTAGGTAAATTTGAGTTCAAATCCCCACCCTTCCATTGACTAGTTGGGTAGCCTTGAGCAGGTCACTTATCCCCTCAGAGCTTCAGTTTCCTACTGTGTAAGGTATAGTAACATACTTTACAGCATTCTTAGCAATAAATGAAACTATGTGACGTACTTCATAGTGTGCCAAATGTTAAGTAGGTGCCTGTTACCTGGTAGCTGTAGTGACAGTAATTTGGATAATTTTTGTATGAGTTAAAGCATTTTTAGAAGTCTGATGCTTCTGAGCACAGTGGTTTAGCTGTCTGTTTCGTAAAGGGGGAATGCTTCTGAGAATTGAGAGTCTTAAATGCAGTTTTTTAAAGGTGCGGGTTGAGCTGAATGTTAATAGAAAACAGCAGTTTTATCTTCTCAGTCTGCTCTTAGTCTTTGAGTGGGCTTTGCAGAGTGTCTCTGTAGGATAGAACTCTATGCATTTATAGTGTTTAGGAAATCGTTAGAGATGGGTTGTTTTCAACATTTGTAATAGGATATCTGAGTTATTTAGTTCCAGCTTTTCTTCCTTATTTTACCTTAATTTTGAAAAATAACAGGCATCGATTATGACTACGTTTCTCAAACTTGATTAAGATGGGACTGGACTGTGGGTTAATACAGCAGTAGTACAATTCAGAGACTTGAGCAAATTATTTACTTCCCCTTCAAGATAACACTTTTGAAGGTGCCACCATTTGTGGAAGGACACAGTGATTTAAATCAGTTATACCAGCTTTGTTTAGAATATTCAGAATACCAAGTGGAATAAATACATTCTAGAAATATTAACCTGTCATGGACATTTCTGTATATTGAATCTCATCTTTCCATTTATTTTCTTATAAAATAAGGGCAAAAAGTTAACCATGAAGGATTGTAGTAAACCTTTAAAAATTATATTTGACCAGACTCACGTATTGAGGAAAAAAAGAAAGTTGACAAAGCTAGATGAACACACTTGGACTTTTGATAATCCCCTCTTTTAAAGTTAACATTGAAGTGTGCTTGAATAAACTTGGTTATTACTGATGGGGACAGGCATCCATTCAGAAGCAGTGCTCCTGAGTCACTGTCGGGCTGTCTTACCCCACTGTAAGTGGGGGAAGAGGAGGAAGCTGTTCGTGGAAGGAAGTTTGTTTCATTCATATGTCTTCACATTTATGGTCTTGTGGTCCACCTCTCGGTTGACTGGGACATATAAGTAGAAGATGGGTAGATAACCCATTTTTGTCAGTCCTTGCTCAGAGAATGGACCAGTAGACCTGATACTGAGATACTGTGATTGTTACGAATACTTGTGTGGGACAATGATGTGTTTCCCTTTTTTACCTCTTCAGAGCTGTGTTCAGAGCGTGGGGAAGGTGTGGATATCAGTGTGTGTGATGTGGGTATTGGGATGGGGAGAAGGAGATGGTGTGAGGGATTTACAATTTATGTCACTCTGTAGGCTCTTCTATTAGAAATCAGTCCTTTTGATATTCATTATTATTTATTTTGGCTGTGCCGGGTCTTAGTTGCGGCATGAGGACTCTAGTTGCGGCATGAGGACTCTAGTTGCGGCATGTACGTGGGATCTAGTTCCCCGACCAGGGATCGAACCTGGGCCCCCTGCATTGGGAGTGCAGAGTCTTACCCGCTGGACCAACAGGGAAGTCCCAGAAATCGGTCCTTTTGAATTTTCACTTATGATCCTATCTTAAGCCCATATTTGGCCACAAAAATAGTCTTTACCACTTCAAAAGGCTAGTTATTCCTGAATGGTTAGGAATTAAGTATGTCACACTGTAATGAATTAGTCTTTTAGACAGCCAAAGATGTCAAGCAAGAGAACAGCACCTAGGAGCTATGTAGAGTTTCACAAACCCAAGATAACTCTCCGATGGTGATGCCTACTGAAGGCATATGATACGGGGCCACATGGCTGACTTCACATCCGAACTTCGCCAATTATTGGCAGTGTGTCCTTGAGCAGGCCACTTCATCTGTCTCAGACTTAGTATCCTTACTTATAAAATAAGAACAAATTTGATATTGTCATCCTACCTACTACCACTACTGTCATGAGAAACGCTCGAGATAAAGCACTATAGAGATGCTTTGTCATTTTGTAGTTTTGTTGGTTGGCTACTGGTTTGGATAAAATTCAAATCCTAGTCTATAAAAGGAGAAAACATCCAACTAAGTTTATTGGTGTTTCTTTATAAATATTATACCATTTCTGTTGCCATTCTCCTTACTTGTGAAAATGGATACTTCTTACTTTTGGCTCTTCTCAGATTTGCTTTTATAACATATTTGTCATGGAGTATTTTTCTAAACTCAGTGCTTGCTGTGAGACCCAAGTTACTCTGAAATCACAGGAACTGACATTGGATGCCAGTGCTTGAAGTCAGGTGAAACCACAGTAAACAGTGAACAAAGAATGTCAGAATGTTTCAGAAGAGTACAAAAGAAGCTAGTGTAGTTGTCTGATCTTTACTGACTCATTTTCTTAAATTATTTTTTAAAAGCTTAAAAAATCAGGGAGTGTGCCTCTTATGTGCCAGATGTTATACTATGTGTCTTACATACATTTATTTCATTTTTGAAACCAACCTATGAAGCATAAATTATTAACCCATTTTAAGGGGAGGAAACACCCTCAAAAGTGATTTGACAGGGGTCACATAGTTGTTAAATTTTTGGTGCTAAAATTTGAACTCAGATTATTCTGGCTCCAAAGGGCATGCTTTTCACATCATTGATGCTGTCACCTGAAAAGAGTACATTTTTAAACAAATCAGGTTTACTGAGTTATTGTTTATATGATAAAATGCACCCATTTTAACTATATGGAGTTTGATGAGTTTTGACAAATGTATCCATGCATGTAACTTAACAACACAATCAAGGTATAGAATGTTTCCATCACTCCAGAAAGTTCCCTTTCTGCTTTCCAGACAGTTCTGCCTTCAGCCCTCACCCTGCTGCCTACCTTGCTATAGGCAACCACTACTCTGCTCTCTGTCACTAGAGTTTTGTCTGCAAACTATGGCCCTCAGGCCAATCTGGCCTACTGCCTTTTTTTTTTTTTTTGGTTTATAACAAAGTGAATCAGCTGTACATATATATATACCCCATATCTCCTCCCTCTTGCATCTCTCTCCCACTCTCCCTATCCCACCCCTCTAGGTGGTCACAAAGCACCGAGCTGATCTCCCTGTGCTATTTGACTGCTTCCCACTAGCTAGCAATTTTACATTTGGTAGTGTATATGTGTCCATGTCACTCTCTCACTTCGTCCCAGCTTACCATTCCCCCTCCCCGTGTCCTCAAGTCCATTCTCCACGTCTGTGTCTTTATTCCTGTCCTGGCCCTAGGTTCTTCAGAACCATCTTTTTTTTAGATTCCATAAATATGTGTTAGCATACGGTATTTGTTTTTCTCTTTCTGACTTCACTCTGTATGACAGACTCTAGGTCCACCCACCTCACTACAAATAACTCAATTTCATTTCTTTTTATGGCTGAGTAATATTCCATTGTATATATGTGCCACATCTTTATCCATTCATCTGTCGATGGACATTTAGGTTGCTTCCATGTCCTGGCTATTGTAAATAGAGCTGCAATGAACATTTGTTTTTTAATAAATAAAGTTTTATTGGGGCATAGCAGTGCTCCTTTGTTTACATATTGTCTGTGGCTGCTTTGGTGCTACACTGACAGAACAGTTACGAGACGCCCTGTGGTCCACAAAGCAGAACATATTTACTATCTCACTTTTTAGAGAAAAAGTTTGCTAATCCTTGTTCTACATAACCAAATATAATAACACCTAAAATATGAACAATTCTATAGAAGTATTCAGTGCAATTAGACTTTCCCTATTTGTCCTCCATATATCTTTTTATAGTTGATTAAAATTTATAAAAAAAGGATAATATTCCATTGTGTGTGTATTGGGCACTTGGTTTGTTTCCATTTCTTGGCTCTGGTAAATAGTGCTGCTATGAACATTGGGGTGCATGTATCTTTTTGAATTGGAGTTTTAAACTTTTTGAATTAGAGTTGATTGCTTTCTTATTATTGCCCCATCTGAGAGTGCAAAGACTTGCCCCTGTATTTTCTCCTAGAATTTTTATAATTCAGAGGGTTTTTTTGGTTTTTTTTTTTTAGTTTTATTTCTTTTCCAATTTGTATTCCTTTTGTTTGTTTTTCTTCTCTGATTGCCGTGGCTAGGACTTCAAAAACTATGTTGAATAATAGTGCCGAGAGTGGACATCGTTGTCTTGTTCCTGATCTTAGAGGAAATGCCTTCAGTTTTTCACCATGAGAATGATGTTTGCTGTGGGTTTATCGTATATGGCCTTTATTATGTTGAGGTAGGTTCCCTCTGTGCCCACTTTCTGGAGAGTTTTTATCATAAATGGGTGTTGAATTTTGTCAGAAGCTTTTTCTGCATCTATTGAGATGATCATATGGTTTTTATTCTTCAATTTGTTAATATGGTGTATCACATGAATTGATTTGCGTATATTGAGGAATCCTTGCATCCCTGGGATAAATCCCACTTGATCATGGTGTATGATCCTTTTAATGTGTTGTTGGATTCTGTTTGCTAGTATTTTGTTAAGGATTTTTGTATCTATATTCATCAGTGATACTGGTGTGTAATTTTCTTTTTTTGTAGTACCTTTGTCTGGTTTTGGTATCAGGGTGATGGTGGCCTCATAGCATGAGTTTGGGAATGTTCCTTCCTCTGCAATTTTTTGGAAGAGTTTGAGAAGGATGGGTGTTAGCTCTTCTCTAAATGTTTGATAAAATTCACCTGTAAAGCCATCTGGTCCTGGACTTTTGTTTGTTGGAAGATTTTAAATCAGAGGTTCAATTTCAGTGATTGTGATTGGTCTGTTCATACTTTCTGTTTCTTCCCGGTTCAGTCTCGGAAGGTTATACATTTCTAAGAATTTGTCCATTTCTTCCAGGTTGTCCATTTTATTGGCATAGAGTTGCTTGTAGTAGTCTCTTAAGATGCTTTGTATTTCTGTGGTGTCTGTTGTAACTTCTCCTTTTTCATTTCTAATTTTATTGATTTGAGTCCTCTTTTTCTTGATGAGTCTTGCTAATGGTTTATCAATTTTATCTTCGCAAAGAACCAGCTTTTAGTTTTATTGATCTTTGTTTCTATTTCATTTATTTCTGCTCTGATCTTTATGATTTCTTTCCTTCTACGAACTTTGGGTTTTGTTGGTTCTTATTTCTGTAGTTCCTTTAGGTGTAAGGTTAGATTGTTTATTTGAGATTTTTCTTGTTTCTTGAGGTAGGCTTGTACTGCTATAATCTTTCCTCTTAGAACTGCTTTTGCTGCATCCCATAGGTTTTGGATCATTGTGTTTTCATTGTCATTTGTCTCTAGGTATTTTTTGATTTCCTCTTTGATTTTTTTAGTGATCCCTTGGTTATTTAGCACCGTATTGTTTAACCTCCATGTGTTTGTGTTTTTTACATTTTTTCCCCCTGTAATTGATTTCTAATCTCATAGCATTGTGGTCACAAAAGGTGTTTGATATGATTTCAGCTTTCTTAAATTTACTGGTTCGTGACCCAAGATGTGATCTATCCTTGAGAAGAAAGTGTAATCTGCTCTTTTTGGATGGAATGTCCTATAAATATCAATTAAATCTATCTGGTCTGTTGTGTCATTTCCAGCTTGTGTTTCCTTATTCATTTTCTGTTTGGATGATCTGTCCATTGGTGTAAGTGAGGTGTTAAAAGTCCCCCAATATTGTTGTGTTACTGTCGATTTCCTCTTTTATAGCTGTTAGTAGTTGCCTTACATAATGAGGTGCTCCTATGTTGGGTGCATATATATTTATAATTGCTGTCTCTTCTTCTTGGATTGATCCCTTGATCATTATATAGTGTCCATCCTTGTTTCTTGTAACGTTCTTTATTTTAAGGTCTATTTTATCTGATGTGAGTATTGCTACTCCAGCTTTCTTTTGATTTCCATTCACATGGAATATCTTTCTCCATCCCCTCACTTTCAGTCTGAATGTGTCCCTAGGTCTGAAGTGGGTCTTTTATAGACAGCATAAATATGGGTCTTGTTTTTGTGTCCATTCAGTGATCCTGTGTCTTTTGCTCGGAGCATTTAATCCATTCACGTTTAAGGTAGTTATCAATATGTATGTTCCTATTACCATTTTCATAATTGTTATGGGTTTGTTTTTGTAGGTCCTTTTCTTCTCATGTTTTCTTAGAAAAGTTCCTTTAGCATTTGTTGTAAAGCTGGTTTGGTGGTGCTAAATTCTCTTAGCTTTTGCTTGTCTGTAAAGCTTTTGATTTTTTCGTCGAATCTGAATGAGATCCTTGCCAGACAGAGTAATCTTGGTTGTAGGTTCTTCCCTTTCATCACTTTAAATATATCATGCCACTCCCTCTGGCTTGTAGAGTTTCTGCTGAGAAATCAGCTGTTAACCTTATGGGAGTTCCCTTGTATGTTATTTGTCATTTTTCCCTGGTTGCTTTCAGTAATTTTTCTTTGTCTTTAATTTTTGCCAATTTGATTACTATGTGTCTCAGCGTGTTTCTCCTTGTGTTTCTCCTGCCTAGGACTCTCTGCGCTTCCTGGTGTTGGGTGGTTATTTCCTTTCCCATGTTAGGGAAGTTTTTGACTATAATCTCTTCAGATATTTTCTCAGGTCCTTTCTCTCTCTTCTCGTCCTGGGACCCCTATAATGCTAATGTTGATGCGGTTAATGTTGTCCTAGAGGTCTCTTAGGCTGTCTTCATTTCTTTTCATTCTTTTTTCTTTGTTCTGTGGCAGTGAATTCCACAATTCTGTCATTCTTCTGCCTCAGTTATTCTGCTATTGGTTCTTTCTAGTGTATTTTTTCATTTGTTATTTTATTGTTCATCTCTGTTTGTTTGTTCTTTAATTCTTGTAGGTGTTTGTTCTTTAATTCTTCTAGGTCTTTGTTAAACATTTCTTGCATCTTTTCTATCTTTGCCTCCATTCTTTTTCTGAGATCCTGTGTCATCTTCAGTATCATTATTCTGAATTCTTTTTCTGGAAGTTTGTCTATCTCCATTTCATTTATTTGTTTTTCTGGGGTTTTATCTTGTTCCTGCATGTGGTACATAGCCGTCTGCCTTTTCATCTTGTCTTTTGTGAATGTGGTTTTTGTTCCACAGGCTGCAGGATTGTAGTTCTTCTTCTGCTGTCTGCCTTCGGCTATAATTCCGAATTTTACATTTAGGTTTATGAATCACTTTGAGTTATTTTTTCAAGGGATGCAAAGTGTGGATTGAGATTTATTTTTTTTGCATATGGGTGTTTAGTTGTTCCAGTAGGTTTTTTTGAAAATACATCTTTCTCTATTGAATTACCTTTGTACCTTTGCTGAAAGCCAGTTGATCATATATGTGTGGGTCTGTTTCTGTATTCTGTTCCATTGATCTGTGTCTTTCATTTTTCCATTACCACACTCTTGATTACTGTAGTTTTATACTAAGTCTTGAAATCAGGTAGAATGAGTTCTCTAATTGTGTTATTTTTCAGAATTGTTTTTGAGTATTATAGGTGCTTTGCCTTTCCAAGGACATTTTATTTATTTATTTTAATTTTTAATTAATTAATTAATTTATATCTGTTTATTTTTTGGCCACATCACGTGGCTTGTGGGATCCTAATTCCCCGACCAGGGGTCAAACCCAGGCTCTCGGCAGTGAAAGCACGGAGTCTTAACCCCTGGACCACCAGGGAATTCCCTCAGGTACATTTTAGAATCAGCTTGTTGATATATATAAAAAATCCTGCTGAGATTTTTGATTGGCATTGCATTGAATCTGTAAATTACTTAGGGGAGAATTGACAGCTTAATGATATTGAGTCATGAACATGTTATATTTATTTACTTAGACCTTTCTTGACGTTTTTATTAGTGTTTTGTAGTTTTTTTTTTTTTTTTTTTTTGCGGTACGCAGGCCTCTCACTGTTGTGGCCTCTCCCTTTGCGGAGCACAGGCTCTGGACGCGCAGGCTCAGTGGCCATGGCTCACAGGCCCAGCTGCTCTGCGGCATGTGGGACCTTCCCGGACGGGGCATGAACCCGTGTCCCCTGCATCGGCAGGCAGACTCTCAACCACTGCGCCACCAGGGAAGCCTGTAGTTTTTAATAAATGGATCTTGCACATATTTTGTAAGATTAGTATGTATTTCATGCTTTCTGGTGCTCTTGTAAATGATGCTTTTAAAATTTCAGTTTCCAGTTGTCCATTGCTAGTATGTAGAAATAGGATTGAATTCTGTATGCCGACCTGGTGTCTTAAAACCTTGCTAAACTCACTTGGGATCTTCTTTATAGACAGTAATGTCAGTGGCCAATACAGGAAGTTTGATTTCTTCCTTTGTAGTCTGTATGTTTATTTCTTTTTCTTGCTTTATTGAACTGGCTAGGACACCCAGTATGATGTTGACGAGGAGTTTTGAAAGTGGACATCTTTTCCTGATGTTAGGGGGAAAACATTTGTGTTTCACCATTAACATGATGATCTTTATAGTTTGTTTGTTTTTGTAGTAGTAAAGATGTCCGTTATCAAGTTGAGAAAGTTCTGTTTCTAGTTTGCTGAGAGTTTTTGTCATGAATGGATACTGAATGTTGTCACAGGCTTCTGCATGTATTGAGATGATCATACGTTTTTTCTTCTTTACTTTGTAGATATGGTGAATTGCACTGATTTTTGAATGTTGAACTAGCCTTGTATTCCTTTGGTAATCCTCAGTTGGTCATGATGTATTTTTTAAAAATCTCTTTATTATTTATTTATTTTGGCTGTGCCAGGTCTTAGTTGTGGCATGTGGGCTTCTTAACTAAGAAGCATGCATGTGGGATCTAGTTCCCCAGCCAAGGATCGAACCCAGATCCCCTGCACTGGCTGGGAGTGTGGAGTCTTACCCCCTGGACCACCAGGGAAGTCCTCATCATGATGTATTTTTAAATATTGTTGGATTCAATCTGCTATTGACTGTTTTTTATTTCTTCCATTTGTTTATGTTCATTAAAAAAACAATTCTTGCTCATGTGTATAATATTCATATAATAGTTGTTAAAGTTCTTGTTCATTAATTCCATTATTTCTTTCTATGGGCTGATTTTTTTTTCCCCCCGTCTTGGGTCACATCGTCTTGTAATTTCTTGTTAGATCCTAGAAATGGTGAATTTTAAGTTGTTGACTGCTGTTGATTGGTCTAAGATAGACCAACCCTAACTCTTGTCCTTTTACTCTAAGGCTTGTTTTACCCCATTACTAAGGCCTGAAGCCTCCGTAGTTTCCATTGAAGAATGAGATGTTCTCTGCTCTGGGTGGTCAGAATATGAATGTCTGCCAGCCCTGTGTGAGCTCTGGGGTAATGTAGCATATAGTTCTTGGGTCATTCTTTGCCTACCTTTGTAGATTTTTTTACAGTATGTACACATGGCTTATTATTCAGTATTAGACTCAAGCAGGCCTCTGTGCTGATTTCTGGAGATCCTTCTTCATGCAACTCCTTCCTTTCTAGTACTCTGCAGTTTTTAGGTTCCTGAGCCTTCTCATACTCTTTGACTTCTTAGCTTGAGAAAACCACCATGGTCTGCTTGGGCTCCTCATTGCAGGTGGTCCAGCATGTGACTCCAGGCTGAGAAAGCTGGTGTACTTGTGGGGTTCACCTCATCTCTTCCCTTTGCTAGGGATTGCAGTCCTGTGCTGCTGGTTGTCCAGAAGCTAAAAGATGTTGCCTCATATATTTTGTTCATTTTTCTGGTTGTTGGAGGGTGGGGTGTGTGGCAGGATAAGTCTAGATCCAGTTACTCCATCATGGTTGGAAACTGAAATCCCTTGGAAGAGTATACTTTATTGATGGTGCTCAAAGTCTCGTTATAGGATTCTTCAAGTCTTTGTGGGTGTAAATATCAAAGAAATGTTTGTTAAATGTTTACTGCCTGTAGCTAGCCCTTACTCTGTAGGTAATACAGAAAAAGTAGATATCTTCTAGTTGAAGAGGTATGTACATAGTACATACATGAGATTAATCAAAGATGTGAAATGCTCTAGTGATGAGCAGAAAGAGAAAGGTCACTGTGGTCTGATATTTTCTTATAGAAATGTTTTCCTTTACATTTTTGTTTCTTAGCCTGTGTTTATAATTCCCTTTTATGGCACAGGATGAAGTGGGTCAGTGGGTAGAGTATTGGCTCTTTCATATGCATTTGGTGACTTATTTGCTCTGTGGCTTTAGGTACATTTTTAGTCTCTGAAACTCAGTTTTCTCATTTGTAAAATGGGCATGTGACATACCTTGTAGGGTTGTTTGTTATTCAACACATATTTGGGTGCTTTCTGTACATCAGGCACTGTGCTAGGTGATGAGAGTTCAGTGACAAATAAAACGTAGTTGTTGCCATCAAAGGGCTGACGTTTTAGCGAGAGAAGCAGAACACAAACAGGTAAAAAACAACTTTGGTGAGGTCTGGTTTTGGTAATTGTAGGAAGAATATGAAGATTATTAGCAAAAATTGGGGAGGTCAAACAATACCTTTCTGAGGAGATGAGATTTGAGAGAGACCTGAAGGAAGTGAAGAGAGCAAACCACCTGAAGGTCTCTGGATGTTCCAAGTCGAAGGAGCATCAAGGGCAAAGAGCTTGAGGTGGGAGTATGAACAGGGAGGCTAAGGATGGGGCGAGAATAATAGGAGATAACGTATATGTACGTAGGGGCTTGGTCGAATAGGCTTTTAAGTAAGATGGCAAGCAGCTGAAGGATTTGAGCAAGGAATGACAAGAGCTGATTTAGGTTTTGAAAGTTTCACTCTGAGTGTGGGGAGCAGGAGGTGGAAACAGCGAGGCTAGTTAAGAGTTTTACACTAGCCCAGTCTAGAGCATATGGTGGCTTGGGTTAGGGTGTGGCAGTGAAAGTCTGAGAAGGTTGGAACCTATGTTCCTGTGAAGATAGAACTGATAGGATTACTTATGGATTGGGAAAAGGTGTTGAGCAAAGAAGGCAAGCAAGGATGATTCCTAGGTGTTATGGACAGCTGGGTGAATGGTGGTGTGGTTTCCTGAGTGGAAGAAGTGAAGCGGTTTTGTGGCGAGGAAGAAGTTGATTTTACTTCTGGACATGATAAGTTTGAGATCTGTGAGACTTTTAAGTGAAGATACCAGTAAGCATTTGGAGGTGCAGACCTGGAGTTGAGGGCTGAAGGCTGGACTGGATTTACAAAGTAGAGAATTGTAGCTTGAGAAGGGAGGATGGGGGTTATTGTGGGAATTAGGGATATCTAAAGCTCTTGGCACATAGTAGGGCAACATGGCGTGGTAGCTAGTAATAATAATGACAGTGGTAAAAAACAACAGCAACGACAACAACTGGGTATGACTAAGAGCTAGATATAAAAGAAGCAAGATGGTAGTGACCAAAAACAGCACCTTGTGTCAGTGTTAGTTAGGACTCCAAACCTGCTGAAAACTTTTCTCCTCTGAGCACGATAAAAGTAACATCAGTGAAAACTGTTGTACATTTTCCGTCTCTATATCAGTGATCTTCAGATGTGATTCAGGGATGTCATTACGTGTAGTGTACACACAGTACACAAGATAGTTTGGGAGGAGGCTGTTGCAAAGTGTTAACTGTAGTTTCGTTTGAGGAGTGAGATGATGGTAGAGTGTCTTTTGATCTTCTAAATACTTTGCAATGTATATATTTTTCTTTAATCTCTCTTTTTTTCTTTTTTAAATAAAGAGAGGTAATACCTTTGTAGCATCTACTCAGTTGGTGAGCCTCTGGGCTGATGAGTTTCATTTGTTTGTGGTTGCTAACACTACAGATGGGTCTTTGACTGTGGTCTGTTGTCTTGAAAATTTGAGCCCTTGATCACAGTGGGGAATTGGGGGAAAGAGTATGGGTGGTTTTGATAAGAGTCCACAACAGCTCCTGGGAAAATTGTTAGCACATGTTCTCCCCTCCCAGGCTGGTTGTGACACCGCTTTGTTCAAAGGGGATGTTATGTTGCATTTGCATTGTGGTGGGCAGATCACTTCAGGTAAATTGAATCGAGCATGACTTTTTTTTTTCTAAATCTGAATTATAACTATCCGTACTAACTTAGATTCTTAGAAGTATTCCTTTTCCCAGGTGATAACTGCCTAAGGTGACAGGGATTTTTTGCAGATTTGACATTTTCTGTAATTTATGAGTCATTTCTGAAAACACACTTAGTATATTTTGAAATGGTGTCTGTCAATTAATCCATCTACCTGGTGTTGCCTGTTGAGTTCTACCCTGTTTAAAGTCATTGTGTTTCTGGAGTCAGAGAAGAGGGGTCCATTGTGGCATTACATGGGAATCATTTGTTACCTTTTATAATCTAGAAGAAAGTGGTTTTTTGCCTCTTGGATACCTTGTGCACAGAGAGGCCTGGCTCAGAATACAAAGGAACTCTGGATGTGGCCTTGGAGTTTGGGAGTTATTTAGGGGGAAAATGTGGCAATGAGAGTTTGAGAAGTAGAGTTCTAATTGTTCATTTGGTCACATGAAACCTTGGGGTCTGGCTGAGGTGCTTTCTCTGTTTGAGGATTAAGGATGCATATGGGTCAGTGGACAGGAATGACCAAAGCTTTTGCCTGGGCCCCCCTGCTAAAAGGGTGCTGTATGCTTAGAGCATAGGACAGTGTGTATTTAAAGGACTTTTTCACTCTAGAGAGATCTTTTGCTCAAGATCAGGCCATTTCCCAAAAGGTGTTTTCTAAAAAGTGAAGTCACTAAAGGGAAGAAGAAACTTTTACTGGGTGCCTGCCTGTGTATTGTGTGTTCATTTACATTTTCTCAATTCTTTACAATAATCCTGTAAGATTGGTATTATCCTCATGGCTTTTTTGATGAGAAAAGTATGGTTCAGAGATTTTACTTTGCCTTTCTCAGGTTAATGGACTATAATTTTCATCCAGGACTCTGTGACTATAAATCTACTCTAGTTTTATTATATATGCCATAAGTCACATTTTTTATTCACTCTGATATGATTATATCCAACATAGACAGCTTAAAATTCCAGCTTGTTCTTGTAAATCGAAATCATTGTGGTCTGCCTTTAAAGTTTTCCTAGAATTCCTAAAAACATGCTGGGCTTCCATGTTCGTGCCTTGAAAGTAGCAGAAACTTGCCGGAAGAATTGTATTTTACTTCAGATACAGGGGCTTTGTGGATCAACATTAATAATTAACATTTATGTACTTTTTCACATCTTCAAAGTGTTTTACAAACAGTTAATTAGTTCATGTTTAACTTATATTGGAAGTTGAAAAACCAGTTTTTTTAGGTTCATTTTAGCAGTACTGAAATGTTAAGGGCATAAGGAGTAATTCTTCAGTAAGAAAAATGTAGGTAGGAACCGTGCAACATTAAACATCTCTACTCAATCCCCTAGCTTTGTGCCCAGCTTAGCTCACAGCAGGCGTGTTTTTTGGGTGTACACATCTTGTGCTTAATGCAAGGGAATGGAATTATGTGAACTGAAAGACACGGGGTTCAAAGACTTGGATGATTCAGTGGACTGTATTGCAACTTTCTTTTCTGTAGTTCCTTAAACTAAACGTGAATGGTCCTTAATTTCTGTGGGGTTTTGACAGATGGGAAGTGATTGGCATAGAGACTTTGGCAAGTGAACAGAGTCCTTATACATGCTAATTTCTGGGAAAAATATTTTCTTTTTCACTCCTGGCTTAGGAGATAATAACTCTGTAACTGAATACTTTGCTAGTTTCCTCACTTGTCACCTGACTCCATCTCCTCTCCCCCCAGTAAAATGGCTTTTACTTGGCAAGGTTGTGTAGCTGGAAAAAGATTTGGAAGGAGACAGTCGTCTCAGTTCAGCTGTGTTTCTGTCACCTAAGTAGGTGTGTGACCTTGAGCAGGTTACTGCTCTTCTTCTGCCCTTGAGTACTTCTTTGAAATAATGTGTTAAACTCACCTTTCATTGGATCCTTAGAGGGGTGGCTGGAGGAGGATATAAAATGGAATGGAGGATATTTTCACATCAGTGAAGATTCTTCAAAGTTGCAGTGACTTCTTCCTTCCTACTTTGGTTGGAATAATTAATTTATTTTCTTACTGTTATTGCCAACCACATTGCTGCTCTTTAAACATCTTTTTCCCCTAATACAGAGCAATAAATAGAACCCTTTGATAAACATTGTGTCTGGGTAATTTCCTAAGACAGGACAAGCAATTTCCTTTTCATCATTGCTTATAGCCCTGTCATTCAGAGGAATCTGTTCATGAATCTTTGCCTAGGTGACCTTGCCAGAGAAACTTTACTATGTGATGGCAGAAAGGAGGAGTCTGAGAGCTTGGCATGTATATTTAATAACATTTTTATTATGAATGGGAATCTGTTCTTTTTATGGGGCCAGGTAGGAATGAATGGCCCTGAATTTTTTCCTCTATCAAATTGTGTTGTTTTTCATATCTTTCTCTTTTTTTCCACTGCCCTTTTCCTTCACTTCGTGAAAATCTGGAAACAAGTGAGGTGAATTGGCTTTTGAACCTTTTTGTAACATTAAATACACCCAGGTTTAAGTTTTTTATTCTGTTTTACCAAGGTTTTTGGTAACTTGGAAGGAGTGTTTGTTATACAGCTGAACCTTGAATAATAATACACTATGTGAACTTTGAATAATTGAGATTAACTTAGTTAAATGTTTAAAGCCACCGTTTTATTTTAGAGGATGTCTATAGGTAACATATTTACTTTTTTGAAAAAGACTTCTTTGGGCCAAGTTTTATATAAATTAGACAAGATAGAAGTTTTGGAAACACGCAGTTGGTTATATTAGTATCATAAGCTACAGAAATAGATGGATTTTTCTGAGACACTGTGCCAGCAACTAGGATAAATGATTGTTTTTCCTATTTAGGTTAGGTATCTTGGGTTATACTATTTTCAGTCACCTTTTTAATTTTTCCACGTTGTCTTTGCCCACTGTTCGTTTCCCCTCTCCCGGTTAATTCAAAAGGATTCATTTGTCACATTTCTCACTGACTAGGTAGGGACAAAGTAAACCCACATGTCTCTATTTCCTCCTAGATTATAAGGTCCTGGAGGACAGATTTTATCTGCTTTGTTCATTGTTGTATTCCCAGCATGTGGTATTGTGCATGGCACATAGCAGTTAGTTATTACTTGGGAAATATTTGGATTGATTGATGAATGAATTTGTGATACAACTATATATAAATAATATATGCATATGATTAATGTTAATAAAATCTATATTTTGAGAATAAATGAACAGAATTTAATTTTTTTCTCCCAGCATCAATTGTAGTTTGATTTTGGTGAGTTAAATCATCCCTTTTTGGGGAAGAGAAGGCACCATGTTAAATGGAAGATTGGCCAGTGTTGACCAAATCTGGCAGTAAAATTTGTTCAGCTCTTCCCTGGTTTTTGTGCTTGGGCAGTGTAGGTCTCTATTACTTTATATTTTAACCTGTTCAGCAGCTTCATCACTGACATACTGGTGTGGCTCACATATGGCCGTAAGTGTGGCTTGCCTGCCTAATTTTTAAAAAATGTAATTTTAAAACATATTCGAAATAGAACAGTAGAATTGATCCCTATATACCCATTACTCAGATTCTGGAGAATTAGTGAGATTTTGCTATTCTCTGCAACGTCTTTTTTTTTTTTTTTTTTTGCGGTACGCGGGCCTCTCACTGTTGTGGCCTCTCCCGTTGCGGAGCACAGGCTCCGGACGCGCAGGCTCAGTGGCCATGGCTCACGGGCCTAGCCGCTCCGCGGCATGTGGGATCTTCCCGGACCAGGGCATGAACCCGCGTCCCTTGCATTGGCAGGTGGACTCTCAACCACTGCGCCACCAGGGAAGCCCTGCAACATCATTTTTTAAATAACAGTTGTATTGTGATATAATCCATATAGAATAAAATTTACCTGTTTCACTTTAATATGTTTATTATAGTTGTTTTGAAAGTTACTACCAGACTGTTATTTTCTTAATAGTGAATTTTAAATGGTATTTTTACTCCAGTGTTTAATACTGTAAACCGTGAAATGTCTCTGTAAATCATGGCATGATGTGTTTCCAGGATATGGAATAGACAGCTTTAACTCAAAGCAAATGAGTGCTGAGTAGCCTTTTTTTCCTTTCAATAGAATCATTACAGAAATAGGATCATAAACCTTCTATTAAGCACTTTTGTATGAAATCTGAGGTTTCTGTCAAATTAGACATGGAAAATTAAACAGAGCTGCACAAGTTACTGATCTTTGCAGTTTTTGAGTTCGCTCTTATGTTAGGCTTATTTTTTTTCCTTCTTGTTTGGATGACTTTCTCTTAAATACTAGTACAAGAATGTTATGATTTAGACAAAATTATTATTGGTTTCATGTCAGTAGTTTTTTCACCGCCCCCCCGCCATAGAATTTAATGATTCTTTTGAGAATCTATTTTTCTTCCTAAAATGTATCCCTGTTTATTTTGATTGTTGTGAAGGAAATACTTTTCAAGTAATTGAATACCTTCATAAATTTAGTACTTCCTTAAGAAGTCATTTAGCGATGTATGTAAAAATAGTGTTGATTTTTCTCATGCTTCTTAATTCGAATCATCTTAAAAGCTTTCATTTGAAGCCCGAAGAACAATTGATTCACTGTTTTTCATAGCCCGTATTTGTATACATTATGTCCTAAGCTCATGAATTCTCTGAAATACCACACTTTTTCCCTGCTCTGTGGTAAAGTACTGTTTGAGTTGCTTTGCCAAAAGTGCTGTGGCTGTCTAAAGATTACCACTTTAATAGTTAGCTCTCTAGGATGTGTGCCTGTAAATGGAGAATTTTCTTTCTGGAGTCTAAATAAAAGCAATGGTTTAACTGTGAGATATTTCAGGACCCAAATACTAAAGGAAACTCAGAGAAAAAAATTATATCTGTTCTCTCCCTTCAGCCTTCATGCCTGTTGAAATCTACGGGGCCATGTTCCTTAATACAGCTGTCATTTATTGAGAGCCTCTGTTGAACTAGGTATCTTATGTTTAATCAGTTCTTACCTCTGCAAGGTGATTTTATGATTTTGCCAGAGAAGGAGATTGAGGTGCAAGGAGGTAATTAATTAATTGTATACTTAATCAGCAAACATTTAAGGCCACTACTAGGTGCCAGGGATCCAGGGCTGAACAAAAATAAGACATGGTCACTGCCCTTAAAGTGCTCATGATTTTGTTTCTTGTGATAGCAACAATAATAATAGTAACAACTGCAGTCATTTATTACTGCTTTCCATGTGCCAAGCTTACTTCTATGTGTTCTCTACACCTTTATTTCATTTTAATCCCCACAACTCTTAAGAGGTGGGGTTTATACATACTTCATGGTTAAGGAGACTGAGGCTTGGAGAGGCTAGCTAACTTGCTCAGGGTCTCGCAGCATGTGGCAGAGTTGGGACTTGACTACGAGTCTCTGACTTTAGGACCCAAGCTCTTTATACATCAAGAATATTTCTAGCAAGAGTTGAAATAAGTAATTATGTGAAAGGAACATCCACTGTGAGCTGTGATTTTGGCAGAACTTTGTGTAACTTTGACTTTGCCAGTAAATTTATTTTTATAGTTAATTTTCTGCTATATAATCTCCTATTCTAGAAGTCATCAGAGAGTTTTCATGATTCATGAGAGATATTTTTTGTTTTATTTTTATTAACAACAGTAATGTACAGTCCCTCCAGAAATTTAGGAATTAGACATAAACAAAAAGTACACATGTGAATAAATGACACTACCTGGAAAATTTTCGTGGTACAACTGGTGTTTTTCTTTCCAGACTAAATTTGTAGAGGGAGTGTATGTGTGCATTTATATATACCATATGTGATCATATTTTATATGCTCTTGAATATAAACAGGTTATAAAACAAGTTTCATGACTATACTTTTGCACGATATCAAGTAACCTGTGTAATCATTTTAATGGCTATATAGTATTTCATTGTATGGATTTAGATTTATCCTTAGATCACTCATTACCTTTTCAAATTAAAAAAAAAATTTATTTTTATTTTTTGGGCATGCCGCACAGCTTGCGGGATCTTAGTTCCCCGACCAGGTATTGAACCTGCGCCCTTGGCAGTGAATGCCCGGAGCCCTAACCACTGTACCTCCAGGGGATTCCCTCACTACCTTCTTTTTTTAAAAAATTTATTTATTTTTGGCTGTGTTGGGTCTCCGTTGCTGTGCACGGGCTTTCTCTAGTTGTGGTGAGTAGGGGCTCCTCTTCATTGCAGTGCGCAGGCTTCTCATTGCCGTGGCTTCTCTTGTTGTGGAGCACAGGCTCTAGGCACGCGGGCTTCAGTAGTTGTGGTGCGTAGGCTTCAGTAGTTGTGGCTCGCGGGCTGTAGAGCGCAGGCTCAGTAGTTGTGGCGCACGGGCTTAGTTGCTCCGTGGCATGTGGGATCTTCCCAGACTAGGGCGCGAACCCGTGTCCCCCACATTGGCAGGCAGATTCTTAACCATTACGCCACCAGGGAAGTGCCCCTTATTACCTTCTTATTTGAATATTTAGGTGGTATTTCTTTTCTTCCCTCCTTCCCTCCCTTCCTCCTGTTGTAAGCACTGCTGTGATGAACAGCCATGTACATAATCTTTGTATTCTTATTTTTTTTGCTAGGGCAAAGGCTGTATGTTTCAACAGCTTTTAATAGATACTGTCGAGCTGTCTACAGAAAGTTTATATCATTTACACTCCCACTGGCAGAGTATGAGTGCCTGTTTACCATTTATTTTTCCATAATCTTTTTTTTTTTTTTTTGGCTGCGCCTCACGGCTTGCGGGATCTTAGTTTCTCAACTAGGGATTGAACCCAGGCTGCAGCAGTGAAAGCCCAGAATCCTAACCACTAGGCCACCAGGGAACTCCGTTTCCATAATTTTAAGAAAGTTTTTTAAAAATCCAACATTTAAAAGGAAGTTTTAAATGCCATAATAAAATTACTAGTAGAATTACTGGACTGCTGGCAACCAATTGTAAATAAAAGAACTCTGTATTTCTAAAAGAATAGAAACTCATGAAGCATAGTCCCTACTCTCTTAAGCACTGAGAGTTAATCTAAGATTGGTTCTTAATATTAAAAGGCACATAATGGAACTTTCAAATAAAGAAAGTTACTGATAATCATGTTCTCTGGCTTCTCCTTAACTGCCAGTCCTAATTAACTCCAGCAGTGAGATAGGGAAATGTTTGAGATAAGATTTATAGAGATGGTATGGAGTAAGGTACCCTTCTACACAAAGTGCTTTATGAGAGATGACCTGTGGCCATTCTGTTCCACATCCAAATGAACATAAGAAGCTTTAAAAATTAATATTACATCTAATTTAATTATGAACATGCAGAATTCACATATGTTCCCAAAATCACAGTCATGTGTTGACATTATGGTTTAAATAACCAAGAAAATAATCAAATTAAACATTGGTCTATGCTCTTGACTTACTAATCTGACCAAACATTTTTCTGTGAGATGGATGAGTTAATTGGTCTTAACTATGATAGCAATGATTTTTAATTAGATAATGTTAAGATTTTCTGTACTATAGGTAGGAAGAATTAGTTGCATAGCGAGTTATAAGTCAGATAGGTGCATAAGCTGGTCTCCTGGTACTCTTGATTCACCAAAGTGTCTCTGTTCTGTTGGGCATTCTTAGCAGTATTATCTTGCTGATCTTTAGCCTAGTCCTGGTTATAGAGAAAGATTTGCTGGTTAATTTAGTAGATAAATCCTCACTAGAAGTGGAAGAATTGATTTATGCTGGCTCTATAATAGTGTTGTCCCGGAACATGTAGACTGTTATTCAGTTGTGGGAGGACTTCTGTGATCCTGTTGGAAATACCCAGTTTTTTATGTAGCGTACCTGATTCTTGAACTGTTCAGATTTCATTGATGTGTCTGGCGGTTATTTTGGTTTGGTAGGAACCCTCTTAAGTGGAATTTTGAGGACATCTTCTCTGCCGACCTAAATTTTCAAAGGGCCTCTGTTTTGGAAATCTTTTGGGATCAGGTGAGCATTCTTCTTCTTTCTTCTTCTCCTCCTCTTCCCCCTCCCCTCCTCCTCCCCCTCCTCCTCCCCCTCCTCCTCCCCCTCCTCCTCCCCCTCCTCCTCCCCCTCCTCCTCCTCTTCCTTCCTTCCTTCCTTCCTTCCTTCTTGCTTCTTTTTTCTCCTTCTCCTCTCCTCCTCCTCCTCCTCCCCCTCCTCTTTTTCCTCTTACAATCACATTGCTTGGACTTGAATCTTAAAAGTGTGCCATCCTGCTTTCTCACTGTTTCCTCCCACTGGTAACTTAAGCTATAATTTGTTTATCAGAGAAGCTAGTCATTTTAATCCTAGCATTTTCTTGACAAACTGCCCTTTTGGAGATAGAAAGGGGAGTAATAACATTGAGCAGAGCAGGCAAGGACTGGGATCTCGGCCTCTAACATTTCAGAGGGTTCTCCCTTTGAGTCTTTTGACTTTTTCTTTCCTGGCCTATGGATTTGGGCATTAACATAATAGGTCTGGTAATGTACCAGTGCTAGGAGTTAAATGTTTCACTGCAGTTGTCTTGGGACACATGACAAGATTAATGGGGAACAAAGTAATAAGAGAATGTGTAATGTGAGAGTAATATAATAATATAAGAATAGTAAGAAAGTAAGGGGTCAGATATAAAATCAGAGAATTGAAACTCACTGACTGTGATAAAGATGCTAAGGGTAAATGTTGATGCAGAGCATTCTGTAGCTGAGGAAAACTTGATGGTTAGTGGATAGACACTGGCTTCCAATTCAGTAGATTTGTGTTCTGGACTTAGTTTGCTGCTGACAACCTTGGGCAGGTCACTTAGACATACCCCTCCCGTACCCAGTTTCTGCCATTAAAAGTGAAGTGTGTTCATTTTTGTTTTTTAGTTTAGTCCCTCCCCCCCGCCCCACCCCAAATGGTATTCTCAAGCCCTGGGGATTCCTTAGAGTTATATCGGGGGCCAAGTGGGGTTGGGCAGGGCATGAGGAAGAGACCAAATTGTCCCCCATAGAGTAACTCCAGTTTTTTTAATTTTACGTTTGTGCGTTTCCTGTAGTATTTACTTTGAAGAAAGTCACATTGCCAAGAATCAGTTTGGAAACATCTAGACTGAAACATCTTGAAAATGCTTTTGGATGCTAAGATGTGGAGTTTGTGAATACTCTTCCATAGTCTTTGTTCTTCGTGTAATTCTCTCAGAGTTAGGGAACTATTGGCTCAGTTGCAAAGTAACTGCGCAGCACAATAGATAATTGTGGTGTTTGACTATTTGGCTGTGCTCTGATGTCCACTGCACATGAGCTATTTCTCAATACACAGTTAGAAATCAAAGTACTTTCTGCCTCTCATAACTTGCATAATCCTAATAAAAGGGTAAAGAAAATCATATTCCATGCTTATCAGAACATATTTATACTACCTGCCACTTTTTTGAGCAGCTGCCTTGTAGCATTTTATATAAGTTGTCTCATTTAACCCTGGGATGGTCTGTGAAGTTGCTGGAGTTAACTGTGCTGTAGGTGAGGACATTGAGGCTTACAGAGATTGTGTAGCTTGGCCAAGCTCCCACAGCCAGTAAGAGATAGAGCTGGGGTTTGAAACTAGGATTGCACTTCTAAAATATGTGCATGCTTTATTGGTTGCTTGCCTTTCCTAAATTTACAGGAGTTTTGTAGCGTGAAGAAATTATCAATAGCACCATTACTACTCATGTTTCTCACTAATGAAATCAGGTAATATAAGTAATTGGCAGCTTTCATTGTTTTGGGGTTTGTTTTTGGCCACACTACGCGGCTTGTGGGATCTCAGTTCCCTGACCTGGGATTGAACCCAGGCCACGGCAGTGAAAGCATCGAATCCTAAGCACTGGATCACTGGGGAATTCCCTCATTGTTCTTAACTGCTTAAGATTATGCCAAGGACTCTCAATCATAAGGCAGAAATGGTTTGATCAGACTGAATATATATTCCTTATCTTGTAAATACAGAATAAATGAGACATTTTTCTGATTAGAGCAGGATGAAATAGTCTATACGAAAACTTGGAAACTATTCCTAAAAGAATAATAGATGTGAAAAAAAACAAGAGTATACAATAGATGATACAAAATTCTTTAAAGTCAGATTAGATTGTTTAGTAATCAGAAAGATATTTGTGATATCCATAAAGCTATATGGGAAATTTGGTAATAATTTTGGTGCCTCAGGAACAAATTTACTGTGATGTTATCTAATTGCTAAGAAACTAGGCATTTACTTAGTAATTAGTTTATTACTGGACATTGTAAAGACAACACATTGTGATGGGCATTAGTGCTGCTCACCAAGGTTTCTAGTTCTCCTTTCTTATTCTTATTAAGGATCCATTGCCCAGACTCATTCAAGTCCACGTGGCTATGAGACTTGCTTGTCCAATGAAATGCGAGCAGGAATGACAGGCATCACGCTTGGATGGAAGTATTTAAAAGCTGATGTGAAATCCTTTCTCTCTCTTTCCCTACTGTTGGGGTCCTACCGTATGACTAGAGCAGACTGAATGCTGAGTCCAGGCATGAAGGACAGCTGCTCTAGAGAGTTTCCTGGAACCGTGCTGATCTTTGAGTGAGCGAGAAGTAAACTTTATTGAGTTCAGCCTCTACCACCTTCTGGTTGGTTGTTTGCATAGTATAACCTAGCCTGTACTGATGTTACTACATGCGTTGTCAATACTCATTAGTGTAACAGATCGCTGAGGAGAGGGACTGACGGAGAGCAGAGCAGAATTATTTTGGATGTAGATAAGCTCAATGATATTAAATACATATTAAATAGCAGAGTTTCTCTTTAGCTATCATCCATTTCATATTATGTCAGTTTATTCTTCCAGAAGCACAGCTTTGGTCATATCACTACCCTATTTGAAAACATTAATAGTTCCTCAGTGCTCACAGAATAAAATCTGTGCAAGGCCTGCCACATGCTTTAAAACTGTTCTCTTGCTACAGTGAACTGTACCTCCAGCATGTGCCTTTGCCCATTCATGCAGTTGAGAAACACCTATTGACCACTTTGTGTGCCAGTGCTGAAATTTGACTCTGGGGACGCACAGAATGTTCCTTCCCATCTCTGCATGTCCAAATTTGACTTAGCTTTTGATAGGAGCCTTGAAGGATATTTCCTATTTAAACCCTGCTTCATTCTTATAGTTCGATATAATCTTTCTCTCTGACTTCTCAGGCGTTTTTGTCACACCACTTTCTCTCCTATGTTGTGAATTTTTATGTTATGTCTTATTCCCTTTGCTTGGGGTAGAGTCACACCTTTCCCTAGCACCTAGCTCCCAGCAAAGGGTAGGGACTCTAATATTTACCGAGTGAATGGTTGATAGATTGTGGTCCTGTTGAAATGTCAGTCAGTGATTAATTTGCTTTTGTTTGACAAATTGTGTTAGTTATCTTTTTTTTTAATATAGGTACTCATTACATATGTTAGAGAAGGATTTTTATTCATATTTTTAAAAAATTAATTAATTATTTTTGGCTGTGTTGGGTCTTCATTTCTTGTGCAGGGCTTTCTCTATTTGCGGAGAGCGGGGGCCACTCTTCATCACGGTGCACGGGCCTCTCACTGTTGCGGCTTCTTTTGTTGCGGAGCACAAGCTCCAGACGCGCAGGCTCAGTAGTTGTGGCTCACAGGCCCAGTTGCTCCGCGGCATGTGGGATCCTCCCAGACCAGGGCTCGAACCCGTGTCCCCTGCTTGGCAGGCAGATTCTCAACCACTGCGCCACCAGGGAAGCCCTGTGTTAGTTATCTTTAAAGTTCTTCTGCCTTCCTTGCTTGCACTTGCTGCCTTCTGGTTATTATCTTTGTATTTGTACATTCTTAGCAACTTATGTATGGTTATGTAGTAGGGCCTTATGTGGCAATGGCATTAAAAAAAAAAAAAACATCTAGAATGCTGTATTCTGACATTGACACCTGCTGAGTCTTCTTTACCACAGCGTAAGGTCTGTTTTGTGTTTTCTTAAAGAGTTACCATAGAGTTTTTTAATGTGACATATGGGATGAGTCTAGGGCATAAGAATGTATGCCAATTCAAACTTTGTTTTGTCTTGATGTTTTGCTGTCTCTATTGATAATCTCCTGAAAGATGTGGGCCCTTGATTCAGAGTTTCAAAATGGGTGGTTAAAAAGATGCAGATTCTTGTCTGGTTTGGCTGTTAGCTAACTTTGTTAGTTTTGGTTGTGACCTTTATGTCCTCAAAACAAGTGGGCTTGACAAGAATCTATGATTCTCTTCCTGATTTTACAGAGGACCAAGTACTTTATTTGAATTCTAATCTAGTGTGGTTGCAAAAATTGGAGACAGCATCCTGGTGGAGTTGGGATAGGATGAGGGAGACTTTGGATTTATTGAGTGCTTACTATATGCTGGATGCTGTTTATTCACTTTATCCACTCTCTTGTGAGGGAATTTTTATCTCCGTTTCAGTTAAGGAATCTGAGGCTCAAAGAAGCTAGGATCCTTGTATAGGCCACACATCTGGTAAGAGCAGGATCCAGAACATTGGTCAAAATCCGTCTCACTCCAAAGCCAAGGTTCTTTCTGTTGTAAATTGCAGGCAGTTCTAGGTTTTTCTAACAGAGTGGCCTTTGGGGCAAAATGAAGGATGGTTTGGATGTGTCTTGAAGGAAGCACTGTATGTTGCATATGATACTGTTTGTAGAATAATGTTGCAACACAAAGGAGTGACTGGATGAACTTTTTTTCTGGATCTTCTGTTAAACCATGTATTCTGTAATAGTGGAGTAATTCCCTTTGTTTTTGTTAGTGTGCTTTATGTCCTGAGATAAAGGGACTTGACTGAAATCCCCACAGCTTTGTGTGGTTTCATGAGTGTGGGTTTAAGTCATGCTTGCTCTTAACTAGTTTTTGTGGCTTTGGGCTAGATAATGTAGCCTTTTCGAGCTGAAGTTCTCTTGTGTGTAAAATGGAGAAAGCAACACCTGCTTTATATAGCATGTTGCTGGATTTCATCTGTAATTGTAGCTGTTATTGGGAAAAGATTTTTTAAGTACAAATCGTGTTATAGGATGTTGGAAGGTAAAAGAAAACCTACACGGCAGGCACTGACCTTGCCAGTGTGGGCTCCTGTTGAGAAGTAAGTTAGTTATGATATTTGTGTATTCCTGTTTTAGGATACAAGCATTGTCTAGTGCTCTAATAAGTTATTTGAAACTTTGTTTCTTTGCTAAGTTTTGTAAGTACAATTAAATTTTCATAATCAACGTTTTCAAGCAGAGCGTAGACACTCTGAGGGGAAAGTATATAAGCATGAAGCTAACTTGATTTGTTTCTAGGGGTAAATTATCTTGGGATTCTGTTTAGCAAACATTTGAAACATCATATTATGGGCTAGGCCCTGAAAGAACTGATAGAGAATAATACACAGTCCCATTTCACTGAAGGCTCATCTCTGGAGGATAAGCATCTTGCTCACAAAACAAAAAGAGTAAATATTATGCCAATTATAGGTACAAGTAGTATTAGCTCGTTGAAAAAAAAAATGAGCAGAACGAATGGAACCAGCCACTAGGAATGCAAAGATAATTTTTGGGTGAGATGGAAATTTGTGGTGTAACAGTGATATATAAAAAGCTCTAAGGAACACAGATGAGGGATGTGACTGGACTGGATCTTAAAGTGTGAGTATAGGAGTTTGCCAGGCGTGGGTTGAGGAGAGAAGGTATAGAACACAGTCCTGCAGGGACAGAGTCTGTGCAAAGAAACAGCCAGCCCGATGTGCTTGAGCAGAGTGAGCAGTGGGTGGAGGTATGTAGTGTGAGTGGGGTGTAGCCACAGAATTAGGTTGAAAAGTTGGGTGGAGTGTCACATACCATGTCACATGACCACAGAGTGTCACTCTAGGGAATTGCGTTTGCCCTCCCGAAGCTAAAGGGAGGATCGTCTGTTTTTATTTTGGATGGTTCATTCTGGGAGCAGTATAAGTAGTGACTTGGTGGGGGGCAGGGGAGCACTGCCCCTCAGAAGAGGTAGAGGAGACCATCACAATAGTTTAGGACAGAGGTGATGAGGGCCTGGATGGTGCCGTGAGAAGAGAGGGGTGTCAGCAGATCTCCTGGACATTGTCAAGGTCGAATGGATTAATAACTTGGTGAGTAGATGGTGGGCAGGAAGGGGTGCTAGTTGTCCAGGGTGACTGGAAGTTTCCAGCTTAGGCTGCTGGGTGAATGCTTGTGTACTTAGGGCATGATTCTTTCTGGCACAGTGGGTATGAAGGAGTGTGCTTCCTGGAGGAGGTTGGCTTAGATTACCCCTTTCACCGGTTTTTGTTTTTGCTTACTGTCTGTTTTAGAGTTTATTCATCCAGAAGACACCATCTGCTTACTGTGTGCCAGTAATTGTTATTTTTTAAATTAAATTAATTTTGGTGAAATACACATTACATGAAATTTACCATCTTAACCATTTTTAGGTGTACAGTTTAGTGGTATTAAGTGCATTTACATTGTTATGCAACCATCACCACCATCTGTCTTAAGAACTGAAACTCTGTACCCATTAAACAATAACTACCCATTTTCTCCTAACCCCCAGCCCCTGGCCACCACCATTCTACTTTCTTTCTTTTAATTTGGCTATTCTAGGTACCTTGTATAAGTATAATTATGTAGTATTTGTCTTTTTGTGACTGGCTTATTTCACTTAGCGTAATGTCTTCAAAGTTCACTCGTGTGTTAGAATATCCTTCTCTTTTAAGACTGAATAGTATTTCATTGTATGGATGTACCACATTTTGTTTATTCATCCATTGATAGACTCTTGGGTTGCTTCTACCTGTTGGCAGTTGTGAATAATGCTGCTGTGAACATGGGTATGCAAATATCTCTTGAAGTCCTCATTTTCAGTTCTTTGAGTGTGTATACCTATAAGTGGAATTGCTGGATTATATAGTAGTTTTTAAAAATTTTTTCAGGAACTTCCATACTGTTTTCCATAGTGGCTGCACCATTTCATATTCCCATCAGCAGTGCACAAGAATTCCAGTTTCTCCATGTCCTTTCCAACACTTGTTATTTTCTGTTTTTTTTCCCCCTCAATAGGAGTCATCCTAATGGGTGTGAGGTGGTATCTCATTGTGGTTTTGATTTACATTTCTTTAATAATTAGTAATATTCAGCATCTTCTCATGTGTTTATTGTCCACTTGCATATCTTCTTTGGAGAAATGTCTGTTCAAGTTCTTTGCCCATTTTTTAAATTGGATTTGAATTTTTATTATTGAGTTGAAGGAGTTCTTTATATATGCTGGATATTAACCCCTTATAGGATATATGATTTACAAATGTTTTCTCCCATTCTTTTCTTCTGATTGTGGCCTTTGATGCAGCCAGTATTCTTTTAACAAACATTAAATTATGAGGGAGAGTTGTTGCTTCTGAGGTAAATTCACTGAGTTCAAACCAACGAATCAGTTTCTTCCCTTTTCCTTTAGAGTTTCTGGGTTTAGTTGAAGGTGGGTTGGAATTCTTTTTCTGGAATGTTGCTTTCTAGGTGTGGTTTCCTGACCTAGTATCTCTTGAATGGTGTCGCTCCCCTTTCTTTCTTTTTCATGCCTCATAGCTATGGTTATTAGAATAAGCATCACAATTTATTTCCCTCGGCTGGTCCCTCATCGCCAGCTGTCCCTTTAGAACCAGGCCCTGCCATAGTTTCTTTTGTGTAACATCCCTTTCGTGTTGTAGTTACATGAAACCTGCTCATGCCCTTCCTCATTGACTTTGACCTGGATCATGGCAGTGGCTTCCAAACAGATCTCCTGCTTCATATTTCTCTTACCTTTATTCTTCTTGCGTACTATTTAGACTGGTCTTTCCACGGCACCTCAGAAATGAAAACTGAACCTCTTTCAGGGGCTTCGTGATGCTCCCAAGATCAGGTTCAAACTGCTAAGCTTGGCAGTCAGACTCCTTCCACCATAACCATATAACCTTCCTTTCCAGCCTTTTTACTTCCCAGGTCATTACTGTGTTGGGGTTCTTGGTCAGGGCATTTTATTTTCATTGGCTGGGCTAAGGAGCTTGGCAGCTGGGACGTTTCTCCTTGTCTGTGACTTCAGATTTCCTCACTGTGCCCTGAGCTTGCCTGTGCTCCTGCTGTGCCCTCAGCTTGTAGTGCTCTCACCTCTTCTCCTTGCCTTGCTTTTCAAAGCCCCATTCAAATCCATTTCCTCCCTGAATCCTTTTCCAGCTGCTCCAACCCATAGGGATCGTCTCCCTTCTTCAGAATTATTATGGCACTTATTTTCTGGGCTGTTCATCAAGCAGTTGATTTTAACTGCTCTGTATTGTTTGCCTTTGTGTGTGTGTGTGTGTGTGTGTGCGCGCACATGCATGTATCCTGTCCTTAGTTCCTTGAGGTAGTAATCATGTCTTATACTCTGTACAATCCTGTACATATAGGTCATTGATAGATATTCATTGATCTATAATATTGGTTCTCAAAGTATAGTCAGTGCATGACCCTGGAGGATTCCTGAGACCCTTTCACTGGGTCTGTGAGATCAGCACTATTTTCTTAATATTAACATGTTATTTACATTTTTATACTGTGCAGATGTAGGCACTGGCACTGCAAAAGCAGTGCTGGGTGAAACGGCTGATGTGCTAGTAGGAGCCAAGGCGGGGGCCCTCAGCTGAGCTTGAGTAGTCATGGCAGTTGAACAGTTGTGTTCTCGGAGTGAAAGATGGTGCCAATTTCACTAAATGTTCTTGATGAAGCAGTGAAAATTATTAGCTTTATCATATCTCAGTCTTTATAGTACCCCCTCACCGTGGGGCATGCTGGATCCTTTATCTTGCAATACATGTGTTTTCCCAGTTTCACAAATCACAAAAGCGCAGGAAAACAGAGCGGTTAAGTCATTGGCTCAGACTTATTCAAGAGGTAAGTAGCAGATCCAAGTTTTAGGCCTCATTCAAGTCTGATTCAAAAGCCTGAGCTCTTCATGCTGCTCTACCACTGCACAGAAAAGCGTGTGTTATGAATCAGCACTGTATACACACTGCAGATGAGTCATTAGAATAAAAGTACATTATCTTTTATTTTCGGCCGTGCTGCGGCATGTGGGATCTTAGTTCCCCAACCAGGGATTGAACCCGTGCCCCTGCAGTGGAATCTCGGACTCTTAACCACTGGACCACCAGGAAAGTGGTTCAGGAAAGTCCTGAAAAGTGCATTATCTGAAGATGATTCATGCAGGGCTCACGCAGTGGCTGAAGGTCCCGCCTATGCTTTTTTTTTTTTTTTTTTGGGAACCCAGGCTGTAGTCTTGTACTGTTTTGTGGAACCAGATCCTTAGAAAGTGAGCAAAACTTCACAGCAGACCGTCACTGGAAGGCTGTAGGCTTTATGTCTTACAGATTAGTAGTAGTTAGTATGTAAATGGAGCTCAAGGTTGGGGAGATTTATAGGGTGGCTGTAGTTCAGAGGCCACTGCTTGGACTAGTAGCCCTTCTTGGTTTCATTCAGGGGTACAGAAACTTTAGGTCATCTGAAAGTGTTGTTTTGGATCAGCAATGGGTTCCCCCACTGGCAGAAGAGGAAACAGGAATGGAGTTGAAGGCAGTGAACGTGAGGTTAGCACTGTCTGTCTGATCCTAGGCTCTTGGGTTATTTGCTGAGAGCATCAGGTGACAGAAAAGCAAGTGTGAAAGCAGATTGAGAAAAGGGGAAGCTACCCCACCCACGCACCCTGCACAGGAGTGTATATTGCCAGTTTCCACTCTGGATGGTGTACAGTAAGGCCCTCGCATTTGGGATCATCTGCAGAACGCTTGTTTCTGCTTGCTAGGTTTGCTGACCGAGAGAACTTCACAAGTGTTTGTACTTTCAGTGTCCCAGATGCTTAAGCAGCTTGACTTTCTACTGTTTAGATACTTCAAAATTGTCTTTGTAAATTTGTTTTGAAAGTAATTATATGAACTTTATTTATATTACACATTATACCTCTTTATTAAAGACTGTATATTTGTTATACTTTATTATAATTATTAAACTCTCATTGTTTTCTTTCTTTGTAACCGCCTCAATGGAAATGGAAATATGAGTACCTATTTTAGCCCAAAGAGCAGGGAAAGGAGGTGTAATTCTTTTTTTCATATTTTGGTCTTCACCAACTTGTTTTATTCCCAGGTTTCTCATAATGTGCTTTCAAACCAAAGTCTTCCATTTGCTCAGCACTGCTGTTGCCAGTGTGTAATTGGAACTTGTCCTTTGGATTTGTATTATGTAAATAGGCTTTGACAGGGGCAAATTTAAACTGTTGTAAAGATTGCATATTTATTTCTAAAACTGTATTTTGCGGTAGAATTGAATTGCTAATTGTGTTGAAGGATTTTTAAAATGAGGGGAAAATAAAACGAAAACTTATGAATAGTTGCACAGTAAAAAAAAAAATAGAAGAGGAAAATATGAACATTGTGCATTTTGCCTCTGAACTGGTCAGTAGCTGTTCATTCCAATGATAATTAACAAAAAAGATTCCCAGACATAAATGAAAATGAGTTTTAGTGGGATGTAGCTGCTTATATATAGAATGAAGATGGAAAACGTACTATAAATATAAATGATACGGCTTCAGAGTGTTCCTTTATTTAGTAATTTGGGAAGAGTTAGGGAGCTCCAGAATTGGCTAAGCAAGTTGGTGTACTACATATTTTGTTAATTCTTATGTCAGAATGCCTTTTCTTGGTGTGGGTGCATTTCTAAGATGAATGGTTAATTTGTACTTGGTTCTTTTCAATGACTGTCTTTGAGCAAATGACAAATTGAAAAGATGTCCTAACTCTGAGACTGCTGGCATATGCTTGAGACTTTTTCTTCTTTCAGCTTTCCCATTGTATTTGGGAAGTATATGACTGGATGTCACCTACACGGCTTGGGAGAAGGGTTAGCTTCTGTTTTCTAAATTTGATTCTGGGCTTTGTATTATGTAGGATTGCGGCTTTTTGATGAGGAAAAAAAACCTTACTTGTAACCTCAGAGTGTGATGAAGGGTGTCGTGTGAAGTTTTTTGGTTGAGTTCTCTGGGGTTGGGATGTTTTGTTTGTTAAATTTTAGTTTCAGGGGTGGGGTGGTAGTCAAGTTATTCTAGAAATTGATCATTTTTCTTTGGTTAGTCTCCTGAGAAACTTCAGAGAGAAATGACTTTTTAAAGTGAGATACGAGTAGATACATTATTAGCTCCTAAAATGTGATGGGAGGTGTTTGAGCTGGTGCTTTGAGTAAGCTCAGAATTCATGGGTCAAGGCAGATTTGTAAACAGAAGGATGTTGAGTCAGTATGTTAAGTGGCATTAGAAAGATTTGAACAAAGGTGGAAACAGATGATAGAGCAACTTTATCTGCGTTGAGGAGTTGAGGAGGGAAGGAGGGAAGTAGAGTTGACCTTTGAATAACACTGTTTTGGACTATGTGGGTCCACTTATATGTGGATTTTTTTCAATAGTAAATATTTCAGTACTACATGGTCCGTGAATGTGGAACCGTGGATACCAAGGAACATATACATTGGGCCGACTATAAGCTATATGCCGATTTTCAGCTTTGCCGAGGATCAGTGCCCCTAACCCATGCGTTGTTCAAGGGTCACCTATACAGTCTAAAACCTTGAAAGTGTTAAAGAAGAATGGGATGAGGTTATCCTTTTATAAATTCAGAGTTCACTGGACTGCTAGGCACTTAAGAATTATTCTAAACAACTATTCTTTGTGCAGTTTATGTTTACCTCTGTGATAGGTGCTTGAGGAAGGAGTTACAAAAGAAATATGTGGTGGTCTTGCCTCAGTAATTTTTTGGAGCAGCCTGATTAACTTTGGGTTCAAGACTGTGGTGTGGGTAGCCAGATACTTTGGCAGACTGGTGCCCTTTTGTTCATTCTGTTCATTTCTCCCCTTCCTGCTATTAAATTGCTTTGGAAATCATCCATCTCATTAATGTAAAATCACACCTTATACCTCTCGCCATTAGTACCCATGGGCATGAGTGGTAGCCACAACAATTTTAGGGACTTCAGTGGTCAATGAGTGTGTCCAAGGTGCTTAATTTCTTCTACAATTAACTAGTTTTAGTGGGGAAAAGGAAATTTGAGAGCTTTTGGGTGACTTGCTGTAACTTACAGGACATGTAAAGTATCACATTGTATCATGATAGATTATCAGAATTTTGGTGTATGTTGGAATGTTAGAAATAGTGTCAAGGTCATTCTCCTGAAAATCGACCCATCTGAAAACCAGTATGTTTGCGCTAGTCCATTCTCACCAAGGCCATGGTTTCCATGTTCATTCTTCTTCCTCCCTCTCCATTAAAAGATATAAATTTTAGGCATCCTCTACACACACTCCTTTAAAATTGTACTGTAACTTGGAAGACGACCTGTCCTTTAAGGGTTATGTACTTAATAGAATTGACATTTGTTATCTGTGGTGGAGTATGATATGTTAACATCATAGAGATGTACTAGGTTTCAATATGAAATATGGGATTTTTTTTAACATCTTTATTGAAGTATTATTGCTTTACAATGGTGTGTCAGTTTTTGCTTTATAACAAGGTGAATCAGCTATACATATACATATATCCCCGTATCTCCTCCCTCTTGCGTCTCCCTCCCACCCCTCTAGGTGGTCACAAAGCACTGAGCTGATCTCCCTGTGCTATGTGACTGCTTCCCACTAAGCTACCTGTTTTGCATTTGGTAGTGTATATATGTCCATGCCACTCTCTCACTTTGTCCCAGCTTACCCTTCCCCCTCCCCATGTCCTCAAGTCCATTCTCTGTGTCTTTATTCCTGTCCTGCCCCTAGGTTCTTCATAACCATCTTTTTTTTAGATTCCATATATATGTGTTAGCATACGGTATTTGTTTTTCTCTTTCTGACTTACTTCACTCTGTATGATAGACTCTATGTCCATCTACCTCACTACAAATAACTCAATTTCGTTTCTTTTTATGGCTAATACTCCATTGTATATATGTGCCACATCTTCTTTATCCATTCATCTGTTGATGGACACTTAAGTTGCTACCATGTCCTGGCTCTTGTAAATACTGCTGCAATGAACATTGTGGTACATGACTCTTTTTGAATCATGGTTTTCTCAGGGTATATGCCCAGTAGTGGGATTGCTGGGTCGTATGGTAGTTCTGTTTTTAGTTTTTTAAGGAACCTCCATACTGTTCTCCATAGTGGCTGTATGAATTTACATTCCCACCAACAGTGCAAGAGGGTTCCCTTTCCTCCACACCCTCTCCAGCGAAATATGGGATTTTGTTCACCAAACTGTCTTGCTTCCTTTCTTCCCAAAAGAATATTAATTAATGCTTAACTTGAACAACTTGATTTTTGTAATAAATTTTTCTTGTAAGCTTGCTAACTTATGAACAGCAGGTAACTTTTTCTTGCTGTTTTATTTGCTGATTGTTTAAGTTCTAGAATGGTATTAGAAAATTTTTTTTTTTGAGTTTTGAACTTATTTTTGGCTGCGTTGGGTCTTCGTTGCTGCATGCAGGCTTTCTCTAGTTGAGGTGAGCGGGGGCTACTCTTTGTTGTGGTGCGCGGGCTTCTAATTGCGGTGGCTTCTCTTGTTGCGGAGCACAGCGCGGACTTCAGTAGTTGTGGCTCGCGGGCTCTAGAGTGCAGGCTCAGTAGTTGTGGCGCACTGGCTTAGTTGCTCCACGCCATGTGAGATCTTCCCAGACCAGGGTTTGAACCCGTGTCCCCTGCCTTGGCAGGCGGATTCTTAACCACTGTGCCACCAGGGAAGTCCCTAGAATGGTATTAGAAATATTAATATGTTCATCCTAGGTAGGGGCAAAGCCTTTTTTTTTTTCCTAAATATATACCAGGTGAGCTTCCAATAGTTCTGGACTTAGAGATTTTAGAAACCGATGCGCAGGCTCAGCGGCCATGGCTCACGGGCCCAGCTGCTCCGCGGCGGCATGTGGGATCCTCCCGGACCGGGGCACGAACACGTGTCCCCTGCATCGTCAGGCGGATTCTCAACCACTGCGCCACCAGGGAAGCCCTCTCAAACCTCATTTTGAGAGGGATTTTGACTTTGCTTTTTCTTTGTCATAATTTAAAATTGCTATGTATGACCAAATGAATCGTTCTGATACGATTTTTTTGGGTAAAATTGGAACAGCATTCAAACAGTAGACCTTTAACTTAGAAGATATTATTTATATAAAAATAAACCAGAAATCACTGAAATGTAGTTTTGGAGTATTGGTCAGTGTTGTCGAGTTAATAAGTTAATCAGTATGGTTAAAAAGGGTATTTGGCAGAAACAGAAATGTTGAAATATAATGACAAGTCATGCAGTGTTAAAAGAACAGTCCTGGGCTTCCCTGGTGGCGCAGTGGTTGAGAGTCTGTCTGCCGATGCAGGGGACACGGGTTTGTGCCCCGGTCTGGGAAGATCCCACATGCCGCGGAGCGGCTGGGCCCGTGAGCCATGGCCGCTGAGCCTGCGCGTCCGGAGCCTGTGCTCTGCAACGGGAGAGGCCAGAACAGTGAGAGGCCCGCGTACCGCAAAAAAAAAAAGAACAGTCCTTTTTTAACCCATTCACAGACTTTTTGTGATACTTAATTTGAGCGCAGTGGCATCATTGGCAGAATTTGTTATCCTTTTTGTGTGTGCTACCATTTACTGAGTTTCTTCTATGTTCTAGCCATTATGTCCTAAGTGCTCATTAATCCTACCATGACCCAGTGAAGAAGGTGACGTTGTAGTTTCACAGAAGGGGAAATTAAGTGTAACTATTAATCAGCTGTTCAAATGGCACAAAGCCACGGGAGTTATTGGTCTTGGGAAACGAACCCAAGTCTGTCTGGCTCCTGCTTAGGTTTGTCCGATAGAAATATAATGTGAGCCTCATATGTAATTTAAAATTTTCTAGTGACCATATTAAAAAACTAAAAAGAAACAAGTGATATTAATTTTAATATTTTCCTTAACTCAAAATATGCAAAATATTATTTCAACATATAATTAATATAAAAATTGAGGTATTGTACATTCTTTTTTGGTATAATACTAAGTCTGAAAGTCAGTGTGTACTTTACATGTATAGCACATCTCAGTTTGGACTGCTTTTTAAGAGTTCAGTATCCGCATGTGGCTGGCTGGTGGCTCCAATGTTGGATGGTGCAGTCCCAGCACCTCTGCTGTTGCCACTACTCTATTCTACTTAAGTGTCAAGGAATGAAGAGTTCAACATCAGCCCTAAGTTTTGCATGTTTTTGATTGATTTCCGCTTATAGTGTATGATTATAGCATTGACTAGTTTAATAAAATAAGTCCTTAGAAAAAGTGGCAGAGTAGCCTTGTGGTCATGCAGATATTTGGTTGTCTTTCCCATATTTAGAAATTCTGCCCCTCTGAACAGGAGTAGATGATGTAGGTTAAAATAGTCAAGCAGTATTTAAAAGGCAAGTAATTACCCTTAGCCTGGAGATTTTAAGGAATTCAGTTACGTACTTATCCTTAACAATAAAGACCACAAATGACTAAGACCACTTTTAACCACAAAAGGGGAACAGCTGAAATAGTGTACGTGCATTTAAGGTAGATAGTTCAGCAGTCTATTTTCAGCGCCTACTGTGTACCAGGCATTGTTACATGTTTAGGGATTAAAATAAGAAATGAACTCTTAAGAATCTCATTCTCAAGGGTTTAATTAGAACAGTTGTTTCCAGAAAGATATTTTTCCCCCCATCTGATTGGTGTTGAGAAGAAAAACTGGGGGGTGATGGGAAAAGTCAAACTGTATATCTTTTGGGATATTGCACCATGAAAACAGTGTTTGCTTCAGGTACAACTTTTGTCTCACAGCATTGTAGGATTTCAGGAAAGTGCTTTGCAAATTTCTTTGTGTGCATTTTAAGAAGGTATTATATTGTACTGAGAGGGTTGAAATGTCAGAGCCCCAGAACAAGTTTAAAATACTCCCCTTCTGACAGTCTGTGACTTGCCATTATGTTGCTACATTTCTGTTCCTGGTAAAGACCCGTTGATCATGTTGATTAACTTGGTGTGCATTTTTGACTGAGCTTTTCATACAAGTAACATCCCCCAAAGTATGATTGTCAGTACTGACCTGTATATCATTATGTACAGGATTGCTTCGTTGCAAGGTAGATGGAAGTATAGGTGCTTAATCATTTAAAGTTAAGAGTTTGTTGCATTCTAGTTTATTTGGGCTGGGGAGGAGAGTAATGTTTTTCCAAATTCAGTGATTTTTTTGGTGAGAGGAAAGAGGAAATAGAAATGATTAGTTAACTAGCGTTTATTGTTTCAAAAAATTGAAAGCTCTTAAAGATAGTGGCATTTTGTCAGCGACAAAACATGCATGTGTGTCATATTTTCTGTTGCTAAAGGTCATTGCCTCAGGGTTAATAGGGCAATGAGAAGGGAAATTGTTCACTTCATTTTTTTCTCTGGAGTCACAGAGTGAAGAGGATGGGAGAAAGAAGACACACCTTTTATATTGTCATGTCATTTCTAGATGCCTAAGGGTGTCTGACCCTTGAAACAGTGTTCTTACACAGCAGTGGTAGCTTCATTATGCAGACTCTTGTCACTTCATTTTTATGATGATCTGCAGAACAGCTTCTTTTTTTCTTTTTTTTTTTTTGGCTGCACGAGGCATGTGGAACTGGAACTTCCCCCACCCAGAGATTGAACCCATGCCCTCTGCACTGGGAGTGCCTGTGTAGTCTTAACCACTGGACCACCAAGGAAGGCCCAGAACAGAAAGTCTGACCCACGACTTTGGGTGCAATTGTTGGGCTTGTTAGCCCAGTCTGTTACTCTTTCTGCTTGAAGGAATGGGTGCAAGGTTGTTACTGTTTATCCAACGTGAAGACCATTGCCCAGCTATTTGTAAAGCAGTCACTTGACCATCTCCTGAGATAAAAAAGGCAAATACAAGTTGGAAGTTGATACTTAAAACTTATACCCTTATTGGGACATGGAGGAGGAATACCCTATTTTACCAGAATATAACGCCAGGAAATTTTGTTGAGAGTAAAAATGTAGGGACCAGAGATACATTTTGAAGGGGCTCAAGAGCTAGCTATTTTATGTGAGAGAAGTTATCTGAACAGCATGGAATTGTAGAAAGGGAAGCTGAAATATAAAATAATTTTTCTTTCTACTCCTTTCTTCAGTATTGGAAAACATTTTTAAGGGTTTATACCTAAAAATGTTAGATTTCACACTTAAAGGGGTTATTGGCCCATTCCTAGTTTTTCACAGATTAGGACACTTGAATTACGTGGAAGTCTGCAAACCATTTCCAGTAGAATCTCATTAAACAAAGGTGCAAATGGACAATGACTCAGAAATCCAGACAATAATGATTTTGATTATGTTTGTGTGGTTTCTCAAGTTTTAAAAAAATGATGGGACTTCCCTGGTGGCGCAGTGGTTAAGAATACTCCTGCCAATGCAGGGGACACGGATTCAAGCCCTGGTCCAGGAAGATCCCACATGCCACGGAGCAACTAAGCCCACACGCCACAACTACTGAGCCTGCGCTCTAGAGCCAGCGAGCCACAGCTACTGAAGCACCCACTCCTAGATCCCATATGCTCCGCAACAAGAGAAGCCACTGCAATGAGAAGCCCGCGCACCACAAGGAAGAGTAGCCCCCGCTCGCCGCAACTAGAGGAAGCCCGTGCACAGCAATGAAGACCCTACGCAGCCAAAAATAAATAAATAAATCGATTTAAAAAAAAATGGTGACCAAAAAAATAGTGAGTCTCATAAAATAAGTCTTTTGTGAGATATCTAGGCATCAGAACAGTCCATGGTGCACATAGAATTGGTATAAATTAAGGGAGAATGTGCTTTAGATTGTGTTAGAGCTCTTGTAGTGTGCTAGAGACTCTTAAAGGGTGGGCAAAGCTAAAACTAAAAATAGCTGGAGGCTTATATGCACATTTGAACTTTTGAAGCAGCTGGAGCGGGTCTCTTAATTCCTTTACCCCTCCCAGCTGAATAGTTCTCCCTCTCTGTTAGCAGTTTTATTGAGAAGTCTTCACTGGCTCTTAGGGCATTTTTGAGAGAGAGATGTGAAAGGAGCTTGGATTAGAGCACAGAAGGTGGAAGGAATAGCATGGAACATTTGATGATCTCTGCCACTGTCAAAAAATAAAAGCAAAATTTGATTGGAGAGGTTCCAAGAGAGTAGCAGATGTTTTTATGGAGGGGGGTGTGTGTGTGTTCATGTTCATATATATATATTTTTCCTTTACCTTTCTCTCCTTCAGTCTAATACTTATTCTTGTCCAGACTTCGACAGTGTAATGGAAGAGGCAAAGACTTTTCTTCCTCTGTAAATGAGTTACAAATTTTCCCAGGTCCAAGGCGGGTAACAGAGGGAACTTTATAGGTTTTTTCTTTACTTCATAGGTTTATTAATATTGTTTTAAAATGTTTGAATAAAAGTTGATTTCTCAGGTTGCTGTTTTTCAGTTTGTATGCATTGTTAAACAGCTGCATTTTCCCATGTTGATTAAGGAACATTTGTTTTAGTAACACCACTGTCGCCGCTCTATGAGTGAGGTCTCCCCTCCTCCCACTCCTTTTCATATCCAGTACCTAGAACACTGCCTGGCACTAAAATAGGTGCTCCAGTATACATCAGCATTCCTAAGGCCTTTGTTACAGCTACAACTAGAGGATTGATAGGAGTAATACACATGATGATGGGCTCTATCATTGTTTCTCTCTGCAAATTATTTATCCACAGTCATTTGAATGATTACTTTATACCAACCATTATGTGTGGTCCTGGGATATACATTTTTAGGACCTAATCTCACCCTCAGGGAGTTTATTATTTTAGTTGGAGAGGCTAGACTAGTCAACCAACAACCAGCAGTATGAAGGTGCTGTGTTAAGAGTTTTGATAGTGTGCTTTAGAGAGTATTGGGGGGGGGGCACTTGACCCAGTTTTTCCATGCATTGAGAGAATTAGGTGATTGTTTCTTGAATGAAGTGATGTTTATGTTACCATGTTCTGAAGGATGGGGAGGAATTAGTTGGGGAAAAGTTGGGGTTAGAGTAGGAAAGGCTTGGAGACATGGAGAGCCTGTCCCTTGCAATGCAGAAATACTATATTCAGTTTTCAGGTTACCTACCATTTTGACTCATCTATGAGGAAGAGTAATTGGTTTTGTTTGGATTTAATTCCTGTTGTAATTTGAACAAAGCTCCTTTCCAGTGGAGCAGTTTAAGAAAGAATAAGTTATCAATCCTACCTAACCTAATTAAACCAAACCAAACCAAATGTTGCACCCTTCCCAGTATATTCCTGTACATGGTTCTAAATTAAGGAAAAAACCCATTTCAACTTTATTGTGGATAGAAGTTGTGTTACTGTACACTTTCTTATATTGGCAGCAACTCCATCTCAGTAATGCAGATGCTCTGTAGTAAAATGGATGACTGAAAAATACTTAGTGCAATATTTTCTTATTAATATGATATTGATACCTTATTAATTATAATATATTGCATGGGCAACATACAAGTGAGCTCCTTGAATATTGTACAACATTATATATATTCAGGTTTATTGTATTTTTATTGGAATTCCCTTTATGTTATTTATAAAGAAAAGCCTGGTTGTAAATGATAATTTTGGAGGCGTGTTTAAATTGTAAAAGATAAAAACTTACAGTTCTTGGGAAGTAATTCTTGGAGTATCAGACGGTATTTGTTCATTTAAAGAAGGTCCTCTAAGGACTTTAACACTTGGAAGACATAATCATTTTCATTCCAGGACAAAGGCCTCTTTGAAAGTATTGATATTAACTGGTGGGATAGATATGTTTTTTGGGGTGAGAGATAGTTTTGGTTTTTAAAAATAACCCCAAAGTTATTTAGAAACAAATAGATAATAAATTGCAAAGAACTATTCTGTGTTAAGAAGAAAATGAGACACATCTATAAATATCTAATGCTATTTTGAAGATCCTTATAAAAGAGAAGCTCCAAAAATACTTTGAACAATGGCAGTGTTGGTGGAATAAGAATTGACTCTTCCAAAAGGACCTTGAATAGGATAATCAATGGTTCATTGTATAATTTCCAATTTTGACTCTTAAGTGCTTGCAGTGGTAAATGGCTAGTTTGAAAATAAGAAAGTGTGGTTTTCCAAAAGGCTTCCCATTTCTATTAGGATTCTATGTTATCAAAGTCTTTAATATTCTGTACTGGTTTAGTGAGTAATAGTAATGGGTGTTTCCCTTAATTAATTTAAACGTAAGGTTTCACTGTTGCATGAGGCCTTGATAATTATTAAGCCAAGTGTTGATTAGGGCGGTGGGCAAAGGAGCAGCGTTCAGTCAGTGAGTTGAGAACTTAATCATCTCTTACAGTGAATTAATGAGCCTTTACTGTTGGGGGCCTCTGACATTACTGTCAAGGATCATACAAAAATAGGTAAAAATCTAAGAGAATTAAGTTTTTGTTTAGGCACTTTCACTTGTATATTGAGGTAACATAGTCTGTGGATAAATCTTTGTTTTTTTTATTTTTTTAGTGTAACTGAAGCAGTCGCACATATTTAAAGAGTATTTTCACACTTGGATTTAGGCTGAGGAAAACATAAAGTGATCGTGAAAATGTAAAGGAGAAAAAATATTCTGAGTTCTCACTGCCATTCAGGGAAAACTTGGTGGAAAATCGTACAGGATGATTTAGGTTTACCTGACTGGTGAGTGCAGTTTCTGCTCAGTTACCACATTTTGTCATTTAAAATCCTAAGACGAGAGAAGTTCTAGCTGTAGTCCTGTCCCCACCCCTAAATGTTTTTTAAAGGATGATGTATTGCAGGAGATTTTTACTTTATTCCACATCATACCCTCTCCTACATAACCGTCTCTGAGGAATTTTCTTTTAGGTAATTCTTGCGGCCATCACTTATGTATATAGTTACTTTGACTAGAGATTTAGATTGCATGTGTGAAATCCTGTTTCAACAGAACCTTGTTCTTCATGCTTTAATAGGAGTAGAGAACCCTGGTCATCAGAAATGTTGGGATTTGTTCTCCTTCCTTTTCCCAGTATAAAGTTTTGAGAAGTTTATGTTATCTTGAACTAAAAGCTCTGTAGGGTGGTTTTATGACAGGAGCATGAGTGGCATGCAAGGATAATGAGTCCTTTAGGCAAAAATCTGTGGCCATTTGTGGTTTGGAAAAAAAAAAAGTCCTTTGAAAATCCTGGGGAATAAAATTGCTTTAAAACTAAAATGTTAGCCATAAATGTTTAGTAAGTGCTAGAATATAATGTTGCAACTTGAAGAAATCATTGAAATCATCTTGTCCAGTTTGTTCATTTTATTGATGAGAAACCTAAGGGTCAAAGAGGTGGAAAGAGATTAAAATAGCATTCCAGATCTGATAAGACTAATTGTAGTAGAAGTATATGTAAAGATCTGCATTTGGGTCTAGAAAACCAGTTATGCAGGAATAGATGAAGGAGGTCTTGGGTTAGTTAGAGCGTTAATTGACCATAATAAGCGTACTTTAGTCATGAGTGACATGGCCATCAGAATTGCTAAATTCATTTTTAATTGCAATAGTAAAAGTATAATCTCCAAAAAAAGGGACATTGGTGGCCTCTTAGAGAAGAAGACCACACCTGAAGATTCAGACTGTTAATGTACTTAGTCCTGGATTATCTATTTTCAGAGAAGCAATGACAAATGAGTTTGTCTTACCATCCAATTTATACTCCTGAGCACTGTTTGAAACCAGATGCCCCAGGTCACTGACTTCAAGTGTTGTTCCTGGCCTCAGGAGCAAGGCTGACCTTTTACCTGTTTTCTTCAACATGATTCTCTTGCCTTTCCTACTGCCTCAAGATCACAGTAACACCTTTTACTTTCCTCCAGGCCTGCTCAGGACATGGTACCCTTGTTTAATGCTGTGAAGGATAGAAGTTGTTTCTCAGCGTCTTGTGGAGTCAGGCCCTGAACCTCAGTAAAGATGAGGCCTCTCCTCTTTTTTCAGAGTGGCTGGTGAGGGGTGGGTGTTAAATGGTCATTTGTGGGTTTGCATTTCTGCTGTTAAGGTTTCTAAAAGGGACTTAAATGTAAGGCCCAGAAATCTTTTACTTTTTGGCTTCCCTGTGATTTTGCATATATCAGAGATGGTAACTGAGGATAGCACTGAGGACTGACACACCTACAGGCCTCAAAAAACAGCAAACACCTGAGAAGGCACACATTCAAAAATGGTGCTAGAATGACCGTGTGGTCCTTTTCTACTAGGTTATCATCGTTTTTATTATTGATATCTTACCTTCTGAGTTTCTACCTGAGGAGGAAGGGAGCTAATCTTTATTGAACATCTAGGTAAGGAGCCACATGCTTTACAACTATCTCTTCTTATCTTATAGTAGTGTTCTCACCCCACTTATAGGGTAAGATAAAGAAACTGTGGTGTGTGAATGAAGTCATATCATGTAGCTAGTGGAATTGTAATTCACTTGTGTCTTGACTCAAAAGATCTTTTGTCACATTTATTTGATGACCAAGGAAGACAAATTAGTATATTTTTCTTGTTTAGAATGGCCTAACAACCACCATTCTTTTCTACCTAATTGTTTACTTTTATACTTGTTAGGCTCTTTATCTGTGTTTTCCCTTTTTCCCTGGTGGATTTTGAGTTCTTAATTTTTTTGAGTTTCTAATTTAGGATCACATGCTTCTGGAGTTTCCCTGGATGATCTTCTCCCTTCCTGTCTCCCTTATAAGACTAATGGTCCATCTGGAAGTTGTTTTACAGGCCAGGGAAGAGGGAAGCATGGGAGGTTATTCCCTAAACTGCTTCTTAATATTTTGTTTTTATTGGACTAATTTCCTTTACTGGTTGAGCATCTATTATTGACATGATGTGGTGCGTGGTGCCCAGGAAAATAGTAACCTCCCTTCTGGCCCTCAGGAGATTTAGGATTTAGTTTGGGAGCTAAAGTATGTACAGCTGGCATTGTGATAAGTGCCACAAGGCCATAGATTGTCTAACCAACCAACCAAAAACCAAATAAACAACTGTTTAGAAGGGGAAGGGAGCACAAATTTATACAGATATTACAGGGAGGCTGTGGTTCTCAATCCTGGCTCGAGATCAGAACATACTAGGGAGATTTTAATTCAGTAGGTCTGGTGCAGGGCAGGAATCTGTGATTCCAATACGCACAGTGATTTATGCCATCCAGGAGAATCTCTTAGTTCTCAGAAACAGGTTTGTTCTTATCTTCTGAATAAACCTTTGCATTTTCCTCTAGCCTGTACTTTAAAGTGGAAATAGTTGAACTTGAGTGCATTTTGGCTCATTGCCCTTGTCTAGTTAGTAGATCTGTGAATGTTATCTGTGATTGACTTAAGCAGAATTTCCAAAGTAGAAGTACATTCAGTCTTTCTAGGAGTTAGGTGTAGAACCTAGTATAGTAGACTTCATTTATTTGTATATTTTTTGGGATAAATTTGTGTATTTAATAGCAAAGCATCATCATCTTCTATAAAGTCTCATTAATTTGGACTCTGTTAATTTAAATTTGTATTTTGGAGGCAGACAGGCACCGTTGTTTACCGAGTGTGCTGATTACATGTTTTAATCCTAGTTAGCAGGTCAAATGGAACCTCTTATCGGTAATGTTTTATTGGCTCGCAATTTCAAGTTATCTGCATTAAAGTAGTGAAAATTTCTTAAGTTCGTTAACAGTTGTCACTAAATTATCTTTCTGAAGCAGTTTGAAATTGGTTGAAGTTGTAAACTCTGTTTTCCGTATAGAAATATGCTGACACTTTCTCTTCAGTTGTAGAGAGATGCTGTGTATGACTCAGAATCTTTCCCATCAGGGGAGATAAAAGTGATGTGTATGTTAGTGGCTCTTGGTAGGTTTGTTGCTTAAAACCTGTAAGTTATATTTCTCTGAACCAGCCTGTCTGATTTCCAGCTGTATAGTTATGTTGTCTTGAAGTTCTTAGTCATTCCTACACTTGTGCTTGAAGTGGTACTGTGGGCCTTTGTAGTGTTTCTGCTTTTCATCCTGTTTTAACATGTCTGACAGTTACTGTTTATCTAGCCGCCTCCATTCCTATCCTAATCATTACATATAACAACTAGCATTTGAATACTTACTATATACCAGGCATTATGCTTGATGGCTTTACACTTATTACCTTAACATTCATAATAATACCTATGTGAGTAGTATTGTTATTATCCATATTTTGCATATGAGAAAGTTTTGAAGGTTTAAATGCTTGCCTTAGGTCATAGAACTAAAATTAATGGAAATCCATGTCTGTGCTGGGAACCCATAGTTTTAACTTTGCTGTACCAGGACCAGGCCAGATCTTCATCATCAGTTAGCGTTATTTTGTTTTGTTTTTTTGTATAGTCACTGGGGATTTTGATTCCAGTGGATGGAATAGTCACAAGTGTATTACTTCCCAGACATTCACACTAATGGTGTAGAGGCTCATGCTCAACTAAGGACAGTAAACATTATAACATTGTTTAGAAGCATATTTGTTACAAATTTAGGAACCAGGTGTATCAGGAAAATCCAAAATACCACTGGTTATGCCATTATAGTGATTAAGAACTCAGGTTGGGAGCATTTATACCTTAGTTCTGCCTGTCCTGTGACCCCAGGCAAATGATTCAACCTTCCCAGTCCTCGGTTTCCTCACCTGTAAAACAAGGGTAGTACTAGTACCTTACTCCAAAGAGAGATTGTGAAGGTGAAATACTTAGCAGAGTATCTCGCAAATAGTAAGCTTCAAATGTTGCCTTCCTATTATGAGCCAATAGGAAAATCATAGTAGTATTAAATTTAGATTATGTAAAAGCTCTGAGGTGGAGATGATCAAGTATTGAGGTTCTGGTACTTTGTACCAAAGTACTAAGGTACTTTGTCCCTTAGTGTTAAGCAGACTTGTGTTGGTGGTCTTAAGCTCTGCTATTTCCAGCCATAGATAATTACTTCAGGAATATAAAAATTCCAAGTTCTGAAATATTTTAAAACATTTTAGAGTGGTTTATGTTTAAAAATATTCTTGCTAATATGAAAGTGAAGTAAATGGTAAGAAAAATCGATTACCAGGTTATTTTAGCAGAGTGACCTTAGGATAGATAAAACTTGAAAAATATGAAGTAGAGTTGTATGTGCTTGTGGGCTTGCATTTGGTAGGAGGGATGCAGGCAGAAGAGATGTCAAGTGACAATTATTGATCAGAAGGAAGGGTTGATGTAATTGTGCCTATGTGTGGTTTTGTGTATGAAAAAGATGCCTTTAATGTTAAAATGACTTTGAGAAATAGCATTCATCTAACCAAACTCTGTCATTTAGTCTTCTCTATAATATTTAAACACACTGTAAGTTTTCAAAAGAAAGCCATTAAGGAAAACTGTCTTGCCACGTAAGGTAGGGGTGGGAAACCATTTACTTTGTAAAGAGGACTCTGAACTGTGCAAAAATTAATTGTAGGACATCCGAAATAAATGATTTAATTGGTGATTATTTGTTTCAATTTCCATGTTTGAAATTAGAACATAGACTGTTTAAAACTATATAAGGAGCAACATGCTTATGTTATATATTGTGGTCAGGTCAGGGAGAAGGAAATGGAGAGTGAAGTAGACAGCAGATTGTTGGAAACTGCTGTGACAGAAAAGTTACCCAACGAGTGGCATGTGTATGCATGACCTTCTCTGGACCAAAAAGTGACACAGTGCAATATCACTCCCATCTTCAGGTCTTTTTTAAGTTAAAAGATAAATTTGTGTTGCATTTTTACAAGTACAGGAAGAGTGGCAATCTTCTCTGGTTGTATCTGGATCAGCTGATGAGCTGGAACAGACGATTTCTAAGAATTTTTCCAGCTCTAAGATTTTATGATTCTTTGTCATCATCTGATAGAAATAATGACTGAAATAGCTGAGCATTTGAAGATTTCAAAAGTTCAATTGATAGAAATACTTTTTTACTAATTACTTCTGAATTTCATTGTGAGGCAGTTTATTTTTTTATAAATTTATTTATTTTTGGCTGCATTGGGTCTTCGTTGCTGTGTGCAGGCTTTCTCTAGTTGCAGCGAGCGGGGGCTACTCTTTGTTGTGGTGCACGGGCTTCTCATTGCGGTGGCTTCTCTTGTTGCGGCGCACGGGCCCTAGACGCACGGGCTTCAGTTGTTGTGGTGCAAGGGCTCAGTAGTTGTGGCTCATGGGCTCAGTAGTTGTGACTCACGGGCTTAGTTGCTCCATGGCATGTGGGATCCCCCTGGATCAGGGCTTGAACCCATGTTCCCTGCATTGGCAGGGAGATTCTTTTTCAATATTTATTTATTTATTCATTTTTGGCTGCGTTGGGTCTTCGCTGCTCTACATGGCCTTCTCATTAAGGTGGCCTCCCTTGTTGTGGAGCCTGTGGGCTTCAGTAGCTATGGCACACGGGCCTAGTTGCTCCATGCCATGTGGGATCTTCCCGGACCAGGGATCGAACCCGTGTTCCCTGCCTTGGCAGGCGGACGCCCAGCCACTGAGCCACCAGGGAAGCCCCTGGGAGGCAGTTTAGATGAGGAGCTCTTTCCAACTGTGTTTCTGGGATTCTGTGTTTTTAAGTATTGAATGTTACATAACAGATCAGTTCACATTTTTTTTCCTTTTCAGTAGAATATATGAATTTACCTAAGAACAGTAGAAAACGGCTTTCTCTTTTAGCTGTCTCAACTCATTCTAACCTCATTCTAACTTAGCCTAACTTTATAGTTTATTTTGGCTGCAATATCTTGCCCACTTTTTATCTGCTATAAAAATGTATTTTTCCTTCCATGAGGGGAAAAAATGCAAGCTAACACATATTTATTTTGGATTATCTTTTTTCCCCATTATTTTCCTAACCCATTGAGCTCTGTTCATGCCTCTGCCAGTCTTTAAAAAAAGTTGATTCAGTTTGAGGATAGCTGAAACATTTTTTATGTAGGAGTGGTTTGTAAAATGTGGGAGAATTCTACTGACTTTCCTCTCACGGCATCATTCGGTAGCACCTTACCAGTGATACAGAGATTACTGTTGATGCCTTTACTGTTCTAGGATAGCTCTAGGTTTTGAAGGAGTAAACACAGTTTTACTTCAGTATAGAAACCAGGAAAAACTTTGTCATCTGAAAAATACCTGGGTGTATGTAAGCTTCATTATACGACTAGATTTTCATTCACTTTGCAAATTTGGGCTTCATGAAGCTACTATAAGGTGAAAAAAAAATGATCTATGATCCTGCCAGTTTTGCCACAGACTATTCTCTGTCATGCAGAATCTTGTTACTCTAAAAGAGCAGAACACTACTGAGAGAGAGCTCTGGGAAGATTTCCAACAACTTTGTTTCTTATGGTTGAAAGCATTTGCCATCATATTTTTATAAGGTGCTGGTGGTGGGGCTCTCTCCTCCCCCTGCTACCTCCCAGTTGTATAAGTGATACATAGAATTTGGCAAATATATAATAAAGGAAATAATTACCCATAATTCCATTACCTAGAGATAGTTAATATTTTGATTTTCTTCTAGTCTTTTTCTTCCTTGTACATGGTTTAAAAAATACATAGTTGATCAGATTATATAAACAGTTTTCTGCTTTTTTCCGTTTAATAGTGTGTTCCCATGTAATACAGTTTCTCGAATATTATTTTAAGGGATAGCATAATTCTATTGCTTGGAGTTATCAAATTTAATTGTTAGTAGATTAAAAATTTTTTTCCAAAGCAAGTTTTCCTTCAATTTTATCATTATTTCCTTGTGGTAAAGTAAAATTACTGAACATTTTCAAGTTTTTTTTATTACAAATTGTTAAATTTTATCTAAAATGCTTTGACTGCATTATAGTTAATATGTATCATCTGAGTAAGGGAGTATTTTGCTACATCTTTGTCATCAGTGGGCGCTTTTGTTTTCCTACCGTTTCTTGTTTTATAGGGGAAAAAATACAATGAGATTATACCTCTCTTAGAAATGCTATGACTATCTAGTCGGTTCATAAGCTCCTTGGTCTTCGTTTTAGGCTGAAACCGATTCTGGGGACTTCTTGATCATCCCTTCAATATTATTAGCTAAGCTTTGTAAACACATGAGTGTTTTGTGTTAGACCAGATCTGGAGTGGGTTCATTAAAACCAGGCTGTCACTGAATAGTTAAGCAAGCATTTGGAAATTCCCTGTGAAGGAAAAAGAACACCCAACAAAACTATCCATGTTTATGGTGTTCTGTGCCCATCCTTTGTATAGCTAGCAATTACTTTGGCGGAACCAGTTTGTGCATCCAGAAGAACTAGTCCAAATGTCTCTGCCCTTTATCAATGCAGACACCTGGTCATCCCCTCCTGTTGCCTTTTATTTTCACTGTAGCTAGCAGGTTTTCAGCTAGCTTACAGGTTACATACAGACTTGTTTATTCAACTTTAGCTCCGTATTTACTAGGCATATTTCTGTTTTATAGGTGAAACTCCTAAGTTAAATTTCTCTGCTTCTGGAACTTATTCATGTGTTCTGAAATGCTTCTTTTTATTGTAACTGACTATAGTGTAAACTCATGGATCCTACCCAGGAGGGACTTGACTTTGATATCATGGAGAGAGCTGGTGCAAAATCTTCAACAGGCAGTTGTCATAGAGATAAAAGAGCAATTCTTCTGTATTCATCAGTAGAAATTGTCCTATCTGGTATTGCATAGGTGAATCTTTTCTTTAATTAACCAGTTTTCAGTTACCTTAAGGTCGGTCAGGTGCCAAAAAGGAGAAAAGGAGACATCTAAGCAGTAAACCACCACAAAGATGTCAACATGGTGGTGCATCAAAGCTCTCACATGCTTTTATTTATCCTAGGAAAACTATACTTTCTCAGTCATCCAGTTACTCTTGTCATATTGCAATTTGAAGAAGGTTACTTACCTCTTTTCCTAGCCTCTAGCAAAGTATTGATGGCCATTCAGAAGCCAAGGATTAAGTTTAGGGATGGCTTAGTGTGGTGGAAATTGAAAAAAAAAACTTCTAAGGTGGTTTAAACAATGCAAGTGGATTTCACTAAAGGGGCTGAAATAGTTTGATAGCAAGAGAAACTGCAAGAAACATACTTAACTCTAAGCTCAGTAGTCTGGTGCCATTTGAAAGTTTGAGCATTTCTTTTCAGGTCTTTATGTTGTTATGTTTTTCACATATGTAAATATTTAGAAGGAAAAGTTTTTAATTCCGAATAAGTCTAGTTTGTCATGTGTTCTTTTGTGGGTTGTACCTTTGATGTCATATCTAAGAGATCTTTGCCTTAGCCAGGATCACAAAGATTTTCTCCTACTTTTCTTCTAAAAGTTTTACAGTTTCAGCTCTTATGTTTTATGTCTGTGATCCACTTTTGGGTTAATTTTTGTGTGTGGTGTGAGCTAAGGGTTTAAGTTCTTTTTTTCTTTTATTTTTTGCATGTGGATATTCACTTGTTTAGTGCCATTTGTTGAAAAGATTCTTAACAGTTCTTTTAAGCTGTATTACTACCTCTCAGTCTTGGATGTGCTAATGAACAGAAGCCTTCATTTTCTGGCCAAGTTAGGGGAGGAGGGAGGGAAGGGGTTTGTCTTGAGTCTTGGCCTTATTGTAGGGAGGTCTTGTACCATAGTTTGCTTTGCTTGATTCTGATTCTATCTATTAAGACATCCACAGGGTCTTTGTAAACAGTGAGTAGAGTTTTAGCCAGCTTGGCTTTAGTTAAGAAGATGCTGTTATCCTCTCCCTCTGAGGGTGATCATGAAATCTTATTTTAACACACAGTTTGGGTTGGATAAGCTTAGGATAGTATAAGCTGACTTGAACATTTGTTAAAAATAGTTTTAACATGAGAATGATGAAACCCTTCTTAAAACATTCTCTTTTCTTTTTCCAAACAGTTACTTCTAACACTGTAAGTAAAACACGTTTATTACAGAAACTTGGAAATTACCGAAGTATAAAGAAAAACCTCTCTTTCCCCATCACTACCATCCTGATTTTGGCGCAGCAGTACTTTAAGTTTTGTGTGGTTGGTATATGGACTCTGTATAGCATAGTTTTTGGGAACAATACTTTGTTCTACTGATGGATTCAGACCTGTTTTCTTGCATTTCTCATGGGAAGGGAAAAGATTAAGAGCTAATATTTGATGAGCATCTATTGTGAGCCAAGCTTTGTAACTTATTAAGCTCCATAAAGTATCAAAATTATATTATTTAAAGTATTTATTAAATTAAAAAAATTTAGTATTAAAAATGTATTCCCTCTCTCCATCTTCCCTACCTCCCCCCTGCTTTTTTTACAATCTTGGGTTAAATTATTTGCCCAGTGTCATTCAGCTAGTGTGATAAATCTGAAAATCAGGGAGAAAATGTAAGCATCTTTCATTTAAAATAGTTAACCTGTATTTTCTTTCATGGTTGGAAAGGCTTGAAAAGAAGAGAGGATGAAATATTTCTTATTTTCTTTCTTTTTTGGCTCATGTGGTCTCCCTTTTATTATTCTCCCTCAGAATTAGAAGTTACACGGTCTCCTTACGTCCTGCTCAAATTAAGGCTTTTTTCTCTTCCCCTTTCTGTGCTGTGCTTTCAGCTCCAAGAGCCTTAGTTTTAACTTTGGTACTGTTAGCTGAATAGAAAGATAAAGAAGAGAGTGAGGATTTTTAACAAGGAAAATCCCTTGAATTGGATTGATTTCATCAGCAATTATAAGTTATTTAGCATTAACTAATAACTAGCTGTGGATTACCAGGCAGACCACTCAGTTTCTTCATCTCTGAAATGAATCAGCTACTCACCAAAGATTTTTCTGTGGTACATCAGCATTTCTAACTTTTTGTGTTAGTGGAAACATGAAATAAATTTCTGGTGATAGGGTCAGGAGTCATTGCCATAAGGATGAGTATTGAAAGAACCTCTGTCTTCTCCTAAGTGCCCTTAAATCTCAAATCACCAAACCATTTGCATTGGAGTTAATGGGTAAGAAGTGTCAATTGCAGTGTACTCTTTCTGTGTGTGCACGTGTGTGCACGCACACGCGAGTGTGTCTGTATTGAACATATGTAATCCTGGAGCCTCATTTTTCTTCCTCCTCGTTTAGGAGGTATTTATGACTGTCAAGGCCTTCTTGACAGCTAGAATGTCCCATTGACTCCCTCATTTTACCAAATAGCGTAACTATTCTAATCTGTTGCTTATGTTGTTGCCATAGTATCCTGTCTGGAAACAGAAAGGTGGTTGATACGTTTGTACAGGAATCCAGATTTTTCCCCCCCTCACTGACATACGCCAGCAGAAATTTTTTTCTTGTGATTCACGCTAAGGCCTGGGGGTATAAATGAGTGCTAAGGGGGGAGGGGTGTCTGGACTCTGGACAGTTAAAATTAGAGTCTTTATATTAACCCATTCTGTTAATCATTAAACTGTTCTGTTTAGTGATTTAGGGCTTTCCACTGGAGCCAACTACTTGCTATATGAATTGTATTTATTCCTGACGAATGTTATGTTTGAGGTACACGTAGAACTCAGGCTAGAGCGGAGCATCTTCCTGCTACCTCAGGCTCATTAAAACAAACAACTAAAAACAGAAAACAACTGAAGGTGGCAGCCTCCAGGGGTCATCTTAACATATTTGGACAAGTGAATCACAGTGAAAAATGGGAAAAGGTGGTTTTGGAGGTGTGGAAAAGAAATCCTAAAGGAAATAAAAAAATCCTAAATCCTAAAGGAAATAAAGAAATCCTAAAGGAAATTATTTTTATCCCTTTTATTCTAGTGGCAGTGAACCTTTGACTTGATTGTGGAAGAAATCCACATGGGAGTAGGAAGTTGTTTAGAGTAAAATCTTCACTTTGCATTGATATTTTTGCTTTTCACGTGTTCAGAAAAATTGGAAAGAGATGCTGTTAGTGGTTGAGTGAAGTACCAACAGACAAAACACTACCCTTTCAGGATGTCTGAGGGGAAATACAGAATCAGTTTTTATCTTTTTCAGAAGACATGGCCATGTAGGCTTTGTGGGAAAGGTATTACAATTCAGTTAAATTTACTGAGGTTAACACCAGGATTCCAGCAACACTTCCTGGTGAGTGGATTTTGTTCTGGGTGGCCTTCTACTTTCCATTTTGGACCTCTTAACCGGAGGCTTTCTCTCCCAGCCCCTTTGCCCTGGGGTATTTTGTTACCACAGAATAGTTAACTCTTCATATGGTACAATCATCAGCTGTTTGGAAAACTGTTTCACAGCTGAGGAAATGAAGGTAGAATTTGCACAGCGTCACGCATACCGTTTTCCCATTTAATGTCTTGTCTTCTCTTAGAGTATTTGAGACTTTAAATGAACTCTTCCCTTCTTTTCCCTCGCCCTCCATATGCTTACTCAACCAAAAAACCCTTATCCTCTGATCTCCGATAAGTACTTACTGGGAAGTTATCTGATCAAAATAGTTCTTTGGAATGAGCCTTTTTTGAGGTTATTTACATTTTTTAAAGATGTTGGATAGTTTTAATGAATGCTCAGCATAGTTTGTGGGCCTTGTTTTTGAGGCCCCTAAAACACCAAAGAAAACAACTTGGCACTTTACCACTGAAAGGCACTTGTCTCTAAACCTGCATTTCTAGAGCTCACAGTGGCAGTTATAGTTTATGATGACACCCCTGAGAGTCAGCCTAGAGAAAACTGATTGATGTACTGTAATTTTGGAGACAGAAAAGTAAACTGATATATCTTAGGATTTTTAGTGATCATTGATGCAGAAAATTTGTTATTTAAGATAGTCTGTGTCCTGAAATGTCATTAAATTCTCTTTTCCTATCTGCTTGTCATATTATGGAGGTAGTTTATATAGAAGTGTGCTCTGATAAAAATTCATTTAATTACATCTTCCTTTGGGCTCCCATAGTACTATGATTTACCTTTATTATGGTACTTACTTATAGACTGACTTGGGTTGAAAGATTTTATCAACTGTGAAAAAAGCCGGTTTATAATTAAATTAATAAAGTTCAGGCAGGGACAGAGAGAGCCAAAGATTATTTATAGTTGTCTCATTGTAATGACACTGTACCTGAAGTTTTTCTATGTATTTTACTTAGTTGTAGAAGTGCTGTGGTTGTTGAGAGCAGCCTGGTATTGCTAGAGTTGTAATGGCAGCAGGTTATAAAGATATTGATAATAATTTGGGGCTAGGGAGTTTGACCTTATTGTGAAGAAAGCCAGGGATTCTTGGGAGGGAGGATTTGATCAGAGAATCGACACACAAATCATAATCAAACTGTGGGGAAGTTGAGCCTTGTGATAATGTGGAGGTTATGGTTAGTGGCAGGGAGAACAGTTGGGAAGCTATATAGTCCAAGAGAGAGGATGAGGACTTGGGTGGTAGGAACGGATAAAGAGACATTGTAGAAGTAAAATAGTAGAGTTTGTTGAGATACAACGTAGGGAGTAAAGGAGAAGGAAATCATTGCATGAGAGCTTGAGGTGAGACCATTAATGAGGATGAAGGACAGAGAATGAGGGTATAGGAGATGGGTTTGGGACAGAACATCCATGGAGAATAGGATGTCTAGCAGGCAGTTGGCAATTAGGAGGGTATGGAGCTTTAGGAAAGAAGTTAGAGCTAGAGGGTCAATGTCAAGAGCAATCTGAATATACGTGATAGTTGAAACTGAGGGAATGGGATGGAAAAATGTTTGTTGGATGTGAGGGCTGCCTGGGGGTAGTAAGTTGCCTAGGTTGTCTGGCCAGGTAAACATGCCTTTTCTTCCTCCCCACTTTGCCCAGCCCTTCCTAGAGCGCTGGGCTCTGATGAAGAGAATTTAACTTAAAATCCATCATATCATTAAACATTGTATAAAGATATGACAGCATAAATATTTGGTTTTCACAGTGTATACTGTGAAAGGCAGTACTGCACGGTAATAAGAGCATAAATTCTAGAGCCAGAATGCCTGGGCCCTAAACCTTTCTCTGTTCCTTACTAGCTGTCCACTTACTAGTTGCGTGACCTTGGACAGTGTGTTCAACCTCTGTTGCTCCATTGCCTCTTTTGTAAAGCTGAGATAAAGTGGTTATTGTGAGAATTAAATTATTTCTTATTTTAAAACCCTTATAACAGAGCTTGGTATGTCATAAGCTCAAGTTACAGTTATTAGCTATTATTATCATATACTCTGATATCTGTCCTAAATGGTTCCAGATAGTAATTTGGTACATTCAGAGTCCAGTAACTCATAGTTAAAAATTATTCTCCTCAGATCTTTCCCTTTGCTACCAGTAACTTTAAAACTAATGAGTGGAAGTTGATTTGAATTTCTTTTCCTCTTTTTGCTTGCTTTGTTTCTGGGGGAAGTTAGAGCAGCTTTGTGCCCCTTTTGGTTGTAGATGAGATAGGAAGTGTAGCCATAGCAATAATAGATTTTGAGGCTGTTGCTTTCTTCTCCTACCTCATTCTACTCACATCAGTGTGGATGCTGCTGTCAGTGCCCTACATGGGCTGTATTGGGGCTTGAAGATGAGCTGCAATTCATTGAACTTTGTATTTCTAATCCTCCAGTCAGCTGCTGTAATCACTAGAAATTTTCAGAGGGGGCCAATTAAGTAAAAGTAATATTTTATGTTGGACAAACTTGCCTTGGTAGTGTGAGGGGATTGGGTGGTCAGGGTTTGAGTCCCATCCAGTTCTACCTCTGAACAAGTTACCTCTTAGGGTCTCATTTTTCTTCTCTTATAAGAGAAAAGAAACTGGATCTTTATTATCAACATTTCCATTTAGCTCTGATAATGTCATTCCTAGAAACAGGACTCAAAAGTTTAAGTGTATCCTAGCAATAAGTGTAGGAAATAAAAAGGACATTTAAACATGCAACTAAAATAATTAGTGTTTTATAATTTTATTAGAGAATGTCATTGTAGCTTGATTATTTAGTGCAGGAGAGAAGAAGGTTTTTGGGAAGGAAATCGAGTGCTGGCAGCAGAACTCCGTCTAGCATACGACACTTTACAGCTCTCTGGTGTTTTAGGGGAATATGCTTAGTATTTTGGAGTGTGCTTTTGTGAGGTGTACCTTTTAAACTGAAAAGTGTGATAGCCATTCAACTTTAGCTCAGTTTTAAAGTAGTTTTCATGAAAACTCTTTCCTATTGCTCAGCTAGAATTTTTCAGAATATTGGCTCAAAAGGGGAAATCACTTAGATAGGGCTGTTGCCAGCGTATACCGTTAATCAGTTAATTAGTATTTGGGGATCCACTGTGTAACTATCATAGAATCGAAAGTCTTGCTGGGGAAAAAGACAGGTCCACATGAATTCATGATTCTCTCTTTTCCACTCTCAATAAATGGCATCACTGTCAGTCTATGTCATGGGAGGCAAATCTAGAAATCATCCTTGATACTCCCTTTTTCTTACTCCCTATTTTTATTACATTATCAACAGATCTTGTTGTGCTTACTATCCAGATATCTGTCATCTACCGCCTTCTTTCCATCTTTATCACTCTCACCCTAGCCCTAGCTGTTCCTTCTTACCTGAATTACTGCCACAGCTTTCTAGCTGGAAGCTCTCTGTCGACATCTTGCCTTCTTTCACTCTGTTGTCCATTACATGAACAAGTGAGCCTTTTAAAATAAAAATCTAATCATGACCCTTACTTTTAAAATAAAGACCGAAATGGTCTGGCCCCTACACTTTTTTCCAGCCTCATTTCACACCACATTCCCCCCTGTTCTCCCTGCTCTACTCATGTTTGATTTCTTTTAATCTGTCATATTTACTCTTTTGCTAGGGTCTGTGTACCTGAAAGATTCTTCTCTTTGTTATTTGTTTCTTAGCTCTCATCCCAAAAATTCATTTCTGAAGGAAGCTTTTTCTTGACTTTCTCCAAAGAGGTAAAATCTCCTTATTGTTTGTTTTCATAATATCATGTACCTCATCTTTGCAATATTGTTGCACTTCTCTGTTTATGTGATTACTTGATTTTGTCCCTCGCTAGACTCTGAGCCCTCTGAGAGCACAGATTAAACCTTCAGAGGACTCAGCATTGTCTCCACGATACCTGGTAAGTCCCCTAGCAGGTAGTAGGAGCTCTGTAATTATATGTTAAATGAATGTGTGAGCTTTAGTTAATTAGTGGGCACAGAAGTAGCATTCTAATATGTAAAAGTGTGAGACTTGGATAGAAGTAACCCTGATTCTGTAATGAGGACAGAGAGGTGGAGTTGGGGAGTGGTATGGACTGATGCCGTCAGGCAGTGTCTTACGTTGAAGCTGTGTGTTGGATGTGTTGGATAATGTTATTGTGGAATGTGGACGGTGTCATACTGTTGGAAATGCAAGTCAGGTAAATGCGATTCCTTTTCTGTTTGGAGCAAAGTGAACACTGGATAAACAACGTGTGGGAAGACTTGAGCCATAGTTTCCATGACTTCATTGGGTTTTGTTGTGCTACTTGACAGGACTTAATGTTCTTTATCCTGCGTTCTGAACTTTAAGGAAGGAATGGGGAATGGGTTAAGCCAAAAAAGGAGGTGTGTAATCAGAAAATGACAGAACCTCAGATTTGCTTTTTAAAATAATAGATTAAAAAAAAGAGAGAGCTCTTCAATAAAATGGAAAGGGTATCGACCTGGGTTTGATTCTCAGCTCTCTTTTAAGCAGCTTTATTGAGATGTAATTCATATACCATGTAATTCACTCTTTTAAAATGTACAAGTTGGTGGCTTTTAGTATATTCACAGAGTTGTGTAACAGTCATCACAGTGATTTTATTTTATTTACTGATTTTTAATTTAATTTAATTTTTATACAGCAGGTTCTTATCAGTCATCAATTTTATACACATTAGTGTATACATGTCAATCCCAATCACCCAGTTCATCCCACCCCCACCCCCACCCCCCGCCACTACCAACCCTTGGTGTCCATACGTTTGTTCCCTACATCTGTGTCTCAGCTTCTGCCCTGCAGACCGGTTCATCTGTCCCATTTTCCTAGGTTCCACACATATCCGTTAATATACAATATTTGTTTTTCTCTTTCTGACTTACTTCACTCTGTATGACAGCCTCTAGATCCATCCACGTCTCTACAAGTGACCCAATTTCGTTCCTTTTCATGGCTGAGTAATATTCCATTGTATATATATATACCACATCTTCTTTATCCATTCATCTGTCGATGGACATTTAGGTTGCTTCCATGACCTGGCTATTGTAAATAGTGCTTCAATGAACATTGGGGTGTGTGTGTTTTCTTGAATTACGGTTTTCTCTGGGTATATGCTCAGTAGTGGGATTGCTGGGTCATATGGTAATTCTATTTTTAGTTTTTTAAGGAACCTCCATCCATACTGTTCTCCATAGTGGCTGTATGAATTTACATTCCCACCAACAGTGCAAGAGGGTTCCCTTTTCTCCACACCCTCTCCAGCATTTGTTGTTTGTAGATTTTCTGATGATGCTCATTCTAACTGGTGTGAGGTGATACCTCATTGTAGTTTTGATTTGCATTTCTCTTATAATTAGTGATGTTGAGCAGCTTTTCATGTGCTTCTTGGCCATCTGTATGTCTTCTTTGGAGAAATATCTATTTAGGTCTTCTTCCCATTTTTGTATTGGGTTGTTTGTTTTTTTAATATTGAGCTGCATGAGCTGTTTATATATTTTGGAGATGAATCCTTTGTCCGTTGATTCATTTGCAAATATTTTCTCCCATTCTGAGGGTTGTCTTTTCGTCTTGTTCATGGTTTCCTTTGCTGTGCAAAAGCTTTGAAGTTTCATTAGGTCCCATTTGTTTATTTTTGTTTTTATTTCCATTACTGTAGGAGGTGGATCAAAAAAGATCTTGCTGTGATTTATGTCAGAGTGTTCTTCCTATGCTTTCCTCTAAAAGTTTTATAGTGTCCGGTCTTACATTTAGATCTCTAATCCATTTTACGTTTATTTTTGTGTATGGTGTTAGGTAGTGTTCTAATTTCATTCTTTTACATGTAGCTGTCCAGTTTTCCCAGCACCACTTATTGAAGAGACTGTCTTTTCTCCACTGTATATCCTTGCCTCCTTTGTCATAGATTAGTTGACCATAGGCGCATGGGTTTATCTCTGGGCTTTCTATCTTGTTCCCTTGATCTGTGTTTCTGTTTTTGTGCCAGTACCATACTGTCTTGATTACTATAGCTTTGTAGTATTCCTCAGGCTCCATTTTTTTCCCTCAAGACTGCTTTGGCTATTCGGGGTCTTTTGTGTCTCCATACAAATTTTAAGTTTTTTTGTTCTAGTTCCGTTAAAAAATGCCATTGGTAATTTGATAGGGATTGCATTGAATCTGTAGATTGCTTTGGGTAGTATAGTCATTTTCAAAATATTGATTCTTTCAATCCAAGAACATGGTATATCTCTCCATCTGTTGGTATCATCTTTAATTTCTTTCATCAGTGTTTTATAGTTTTCTGCATACCAGTCTTTTTTCTCCCTAGGTAGGTTTATTCCTAGGTATTTTATTCTTTTTGTTGCAGTGGTAAATAGGAGTGTTTCCTTAATTTCTCTTTCTTAGTTTCCATCATTAGTGTATAGGAATGCAAGAGATTTCTGTGCATTAATTTTGTATCCTGCAACTTTACCAAATTCATTGATTAGCTCTAGTAGTTTTCTGGTGGCGTCTTTAGGATTTTCTATGTATAGTATCATGTCATCTGCAAACTGACAGTTTTACTTCTTCTTTTCCAACTTGTATTCCTTTTATTTCTTTTTCTTCTCTGATTGCCGTGGCTAGGACTTCAAAACGATGTTGAATAATAGCGGTGAGAGTGGACATCCTTATCTCACTTCTGATCTTAGAGGAAATGCTTTCAGCTTATTACCATTGAGAATGACGTTTGCTATGGGTTTGTCGTATATCGTCTTTATTATGTTGAGGCAGGTTCCCTCTATGCACACTTTCTGGAGAGTTTTTATCATAAATGGGCACTGAAATTTGTCAAAAGCTTTTTCTGCATCTATTGAGATGATCATGGTCTTTATTCTTCAATTTGTTAATATGGTGTATCACGTTGATTGATTTGCATATATTGAAGAATCGTTGCGTCTCTGGGATAAATCCCACTTGATTATGGTTTATGATCCTTTCAGTGTGTTGTTGGATTCTGTTTGGTAGTATTTTGTTGAGGATATTTACATCTATATTCATCAGTGTTACTGGTCTGTAATTTTCATTTTTTGTAGTATCTTTGTCAGGTTTTGGTATCAGGGTGATGGTGGCCTCATAGAATGAGTTTGGGAATATTCCTTCCTCCACAATTTTTTGGAAGAGTTTGAGAAGGATGGGTGTTAGCTCTTCTCTAAATGTTTGATAAAATTCACCTGTAAAGCCATCTGGTCCCAGACTTTTGTTTGCTGGAAGATTTTTAACCACAGTTTCAATTTCATTACTTGTGATTGGTCTCTTCATATTTTCTATTTCATCCTGGTTCACTCTTGGAAGGTTATACCTTTCTAAGAATTTGTCCATTTCTTCCAGGTTGTCCATTTTATTGGCACAGAGTTGCTTGTAGTAGTCTCTTAGGATGCTTTGTATTTCTGTGGTGTCTGTTTTAACTTCTCCTTTTTCATTTCTAATTTTATTGATTTGAGTCCTCTCCCTCTTTTTCTTGATGAGTCTGGCTAATGGTTTATCAATTTTGTTTATCTTCTCAAAGAACCACCTTTTAGTTTTACTGATCTTTGCTATTGTTTTTGTTTCTATTTCATTTATTTCTGCTCTGATCTTTATGATTTCTTTGCTTCTGCTAACTTCGGGTTTTGTTTGTTCTTCTTTCTCTAATTCCATTAGGTGTAAGGTTAGATTGCTTATGTGAGATTTTTCTTGTTTCTTAAGGTAGGCTTGTATAGCTATAAACTTCCCTCTTAGAACTGCTTTTGCTGCATCCCATAGGTTTTGGATCGTTGTGTTTTCATTGTCATTTGTCTCTAGGTATTTTTTGATTTCCTCTTTGATTTCTTCAGTGATCTCTTGGTTATTTAGTAATGTATTGTTTAGCCTCCATGTGTTTGTGTTTTTTACCTTTCTTTCCCTGTAATTCATTTCTAATTTCATAGCGTTGTGGTCAGAAAAGATGCTTGATATGATTTCATTGTTTTTAAATTTACTGAGGCTTGATTTGTGACCCATAATGTGATCTGTCCTGGAGAATGTTCCATGTGCACTTGAGAAGAAAGTGTAATCTGCTGTTTTTGGATGGAATGTCCTGTAAATATCAATTAAATCTATCTGGTCTCTTGTGTCCTTTAAAGCTTCTGTTTCCTTATTCATTTTCATTTTGGATGATCTGTCCATTGGTGTATGTGAGGTGTTAAAGTCCCCCACTATTATTGTGTTACTGTCGATTTCCTCTTTTATAGCTGTTAGCAGTTGCCTTATGTATTGAGGTGCTCCTGTGTTGGGTGCATATATATTTATAATTGCTGTATCTTCTTCTGGGATTGATCCCTTGATCATTATGTAGTGTCTTTCCTTGTCTCTTGTAACATTCTTTATTTTAAAATCTATTTTATCTGATATGAGTATTGCTACTGCAGCTTTCTTTTGATTTCCATTTGCATGGAATATCTTTTTCCATCCCCTTACTTTCAGTCTGAATGAGTCCCTAGGTCTGAAGTGGGTCTCTTGTGGACAGCATATAGATGGGTCTTGTTTTTGTATCCATTCAGCAAGCCTGTGTCTTTTGGTTGGAGCATTTAATCCATTCACTTTTAAGGTAATTATCAATATGTATGTTCCTATGACCATTTTCTTAATTGTTTTGGGTTTGTTTTTGTAGGTCCTTTTCTTCTCTTGTGTTTCCCACTTAGAGAATTTCCTTTAGCATTTGTTGTAAAGCTGGTTTGGTGGTGCTGAATTCTCCTAGCTTTTGCTTGTCTGTAAAGCTTTTGATTTCTGCATCAAATCTGAATGAGATCCTTGTCGGGTAGAGTAATCTTTGTTGCAGGTTTTTCCCTTTCGTCACTTTAAATATGTCATGCCACTCCCTTCTGGCTTGTAGAGTTTCTGCTGAGAAATCAGCTCTTAACCTTATGGGAGTTCCCTTGTATGTTATTTGTCATTTTTCCCTTGCTGCTTTTAATAATTTTTCTTTGTCTTTAATTTTTGCCAGTTTGATTACTGTGTGGTCTCCATGTGTTTCTCCTTGGGTTTATCTTGTATGGGACTCTCTGCGCTTCCTGGACTCTGGTAGCTATTTCCTTTCCCATGTTAAGGAAGTTTTCGACTATAATCTCTTCAAATATTTTCTCTGGTCCTTTCTCTCTTCTCCTTCTGGGACCCCTATAATGTGAATGTTGTTGCATTTAATGTTGTCCCAGAGGTCTCTTAGGCTGTCTTCATTTCTTTTCTTTCTTTTTTCTTCATTCTGTTCCGCAGCAGTGAACTCCACCATTCTGTCTTCCAGGTCACTTATTCGTTTTTCTGCCTCAGTTATTCTGCTGTTGATACCTTCTAGTGTAGTTTTCATTTTGTTATTGTATTGTTCATCTCTGTTTGTTTGTTCTTTAATTCTTCTAGGTTTTTGTTAAACATTTCTCACATCTTCTCGATCTTTGCCTCCATTCTTTTTCCAAGGTCCTGGATCATGTTCACTGTCATTATTCTGAATTCTTTTTCTGGAAGGTTGCCTATCTCCACTTCATTTAGTTGTTTTTCTGGGGTCTTATTTTGTTCCTTCATCTGGTACATAGCACTCTGCCTTTTCATCTTGTCTCTCTTTCTGTGAATGTGATTTTTGTTCCACAGGCTGCAGAATTGTAGTTCTTCTTGCTTCTCTATCACAGTGAGTTTAGAACATTGTCATCACCCCCAAAAGAAGCCCTGCACCCTTGAGCTGCCATCTTGACCTAGCATTTAATAACTTTTATCTCAACCCACTTAACACTCTCTGAGGCTCAGTTCGCTTTTCTTGTTTGGGCTCTTAAGCGCTGCCAGGAAATTGAGCCAGATTATTACCTTCCTAGACCTGAGAACCTTAATTCATTTTGTTGACAGAAGGAGAGATTGTTGGTTACCAAAGTCATAGGTGTTTTTCTACATATGCCAATAAGATAGGTTTCTTCTCTCTTCTCTCTGTTCCTTTGGGTGTTTTGACATAAGTTCTGGGTGTTTTGATGTAGAAGTGCAGGATTTATTTATACCCATATTAAATTTCATCCTGGTACATTTGGTCTCTCATGCACTTCCTTGATACACGCTGTTAGCCATTCAGGGTTTTTGGATCTTCAGTCTTAACTTTCAATATATTAGTGTTCTTAATTAATCTCAGATAGTCCGTATATTGGATCATTTTATCATTAGATATTTCAAGCCCTTGGTAAAAGTGCTTATCAGAATTGCACAGAGATATGGTGGTGAAGAGTTGGAGTTGCCTATAATGGAAACCTTGTTTCTTGTAGATGTTCATCAGTTATTCGTTTTGCTTTGTTGTTGGAAACTATTACAGGGTTAGGATGGCAACAGTGGGACATGGGGCATGTTCTCCCCCTCCCACAGTGTTTCCCCAAATTCCTAGAACATGCTTTAACATAGAAGCACATTCTGTGGCTTTAGAAGCACAGACAGAATCATGTGCTGGGGAAGGGAGAATTTTATTCACTCTGTGCTTAATCTGAGGCTACCATGTTCTCTCAACCCAGATTTCTTCACTTCATTTACAGCAATATCATGGAAGATTTGGCCAGGTGTTTTGCTGAAATTCAGACACATTGTCAATCCCTAGGATGAATTAAGTTACTAAAAAGGAAAAAAAAACCACAAACCGTGAACTGTCTGGTGTGTCTTAATTGTGGCTATATGCTGGATTTTTAGATTGTAGCTTCCCTCTCCAAGGCTTAGAAAACATCCCTTTAACAATCTGTGTCTGATATTGAGATAAAACTCAGTAGATTAGTTTATGGAATCTACTTTCTTACTGCAGGCTGCTGTTGTTCTTTCTAATCCTCCATCTCTTTTATTCTTTTTTTTAAATTAATTTTTTTGGAGTATAGTTGATTTACGGTGTTGTGTTAGTTTCAGGTGTACAACATAGTGATTCAGTTAATATATATACATATATATTCATTCTTTTTCAGGTTCTTTTCTCATATAGGTTATTACAGAATATCGCATCTCTTTTATTCTTAAATAATCTTTCAGGACTTGGGAAGACTCTCTTTCTAGCCTGGGGCAAACTCCTTTAAGTCAGACACTCTGACAGTGTCTCCATGTCTTGGGCTGTTAATTTTTTTCTTTGCTGTTACTTAATGCTTTATCGTGTAGTCCGAAGTTCATTCTGATTGGGAGAAAAGGAGGAACTAGAATGGATAAGGAATTCCTTCATGTACTTCCTTTTGTACACCACCACCCTGAGCAGTGGGTCTTAGATCTTCCTTCCTTGTCTTGCCTCAAACATAGAAAACCCGAGAAGGCTTTTTGTAGTCCGTGGCATTTTTCCCAACTTCAGGTCATTTTTTGGAGTAAAGATTCATATCCTTTGTGCCTTTCTACTCTAAACTGCTGTAAGTTCATCCTTCTTGTTGTAAACAAAATCAGAAGTGTTTAATTGTTTAGTCACTTGGCTATATACACTGAACATTTTAGTTAAACAGGTTTTTCTGCTTTGGGTTGGAGGTGGCTATTAATAAGGTGTTAGAGATGAAAACTAATCCTGACCACCCCTTCTTAATCAGAATCCAAATAATCAGGACTGCACTGCCTCAGAGTCTGTAGGAGACTCACTGCCTTCGCTTTCTGTTTTCTTACTGCTCAGGTTGGCAGCTTTCTTTCCCTGCAGTGAGTCTAGTGGCTCAAGTAAAACTATTGCCTGCGGGTTTTTGTTGTGCTCATGAATCTTCCCTCAAAGTTCCATGAGGTTATGGCTCAGGGGAGATGTTTCTCAGTCCATTCAATACTTAAAACAATAATAACTACAATTTATTATCTACTGTGTGTCAGGCGTTCAACTTATATTTGCTTGTCCTCCCAACAGCATTGTGAGAAAGGTATGATCCCCTTTTTACTGAGAAGGGACCGGAAGCTTAGAGAGATTAAATGAATTGCTCCAGACTTCATAGAAATAATCTATTTGATATCTGCGTGTTTTTGTCAGTCTTTGAGAGTAACTTATCTGAAATAGTAAGAGGCATACCTAGAATTCTAATCTAGGTCTATTTGACTTCCAGAGTAAGTGATTTTTCTCACTGCTGTTGGGGTCCTGCCGTGATGTGGTGCTGTGCTAGCTGCTTTGGAGGATATGAAATGGAAGAAAATACATTCTTGGCCTTCAAAGACTTTTTTAAAAATAAGGGTGAGGGGAGCCATTGAGTTTTTTAGGGGAGGGCCTACCTTTCTTTCGGAGGCAGTGGGCTGAATCCTTTCATCAGTGTGCAGAGTAGGAGCCTTAGTTGACGCAGGTAGAGATTGCCTGTCTCAGCACCATGGTGTTGGTTGTAGCCTTTGACTCCTTGGGGTGATCTGTACGTCATCCTCTACTTGGACACAGCTGTTTTCATCAAGCCTTGTCCAATGCATACATCTGTTGTATGGTAACAAAATGATTTGCCTTTATTTTAGGCTCTTCCATTTACGGTGTCTTCACATACTCCAGCAGAACTTCACAGAGCTCTAGCCCTTGGTGGAGGGTGACTTTGAGTTGTATCTACATTACTTAATTGTCGTGAATTTGACTTTTCTAAGCCACGGTGTCAAGAAAAGAGATTTGAATGTTTGCCAAATAGAGGGTAGGTTCCTTTAAGGGATGAGACATCTGCCTTAAGCAGTTTTGAGGAAAATAACTTTTAAGTATTCCTTAAAAGTAAGTATCCCCTTTTTCCTGATTTTTGGTAATGCTCATTATGGAAATTCTGGACTACGTAGAACTTAACTCATTGTGGAAATCTTAGAATATAAAGTAGAAAAAATAAAAATTACCCATAATTGAACCATCCAGGAATAATCACTGAACATTTGAGTCTGTCCCCTCCCTCCTTACTATTATGTATGAGAGAGCTACATGTCTATATTCTGACTTTTATCACTTTACATTATAAGCATTTGCACATGCTATTAAGTTGTTCTTATGGTTTTAAATAACCTTAATCATTTTCCTAATGTTAAATAAGTTATTTCCAGATTTTTTGTCATACACAAAATCCTTATAGATTCCAGTATTTTTAAAAATATTTGTTTGATTTTTAAGTATGTAATATGCACAGCAGAAACCAGATTTCTGCTGCCTTGAAACTTGGGGAAATCATTTTGAATAGTTGGTAATTTCTAGAACTGATAGGTTTTCCCTTCAAAACTATTTTAAGCATTTTGAACAGCTTTTTTCTGAAAAGCGTTATGTACTGTAGTAGATTGCTTAATAGCTTAAATTTTCCTTAATGATTCAGGGCCATTATTTTATTATAAACATCAATCTTGCTATGTTACTAGAATAGTTTCCTCTTAATGGCTTCTATCACACCATCCTTTCTTGCTTCTCCAGACTCTCCGGCTTCTTTCTAATATTTGTTTTCCTTAGAGTGTTGGGTTGGGTCCTACTTTTCTGAATATACTTGTCTACATGATTTCATGTCTCCTGTGACATAAACTGTTACTTATATGCTAATGATTCCTAAATTTATGGGAACTTATTTCTCATGAACTTCAGATCCATGTATCCATCTTTCTTTTGCTCATTGTCAATAGCTATTATTCTTATCTGTATCAAGGATACCTCAAAACCAGCATATCTAGAATTTAACTCATTATATTCCCCTAAAATTACCACATGCTCATCTGTTTTTTCCCAGTAGTACCATCATCTAGGTAGTCAAGGTAAAAATCTTCCTAGATTCCTACTTAATCTTCACTCGCAAGGGTATGTGATCACTAAATTCTAGCTAGGCTGCCTTTCGCAGATCTGTTTTCTCCTCTCCATCCTTATTACCATATTTAAACTCACTAGTTTTTATCAGGACAGTCACAATCGCCTCTCATCTTCCTACTTACAGACTTACCTCTTCAAGTCTCTTCATCATGGCTAGAAATTACGTTCTTGGGCATACATATCGTGCTGTTTTAATGCTTATAGATCTTTATGGTTTCTAGAGTAACCATTACTCTAATTACCTCTAGAGTAAAGTCTACATTCCTTAACAGTCTAGAATTGTTTCTTCTTAGCTTTCTGGTCTTATCTCCTGTCTGTCTCTCTGTCTGTCTGTCTGTCTGTCTCTCTCTCTCTCTCTCTCTCACACACACTATCTCTCTCTCTCTCACCAGACTTTGCCACCAAACTTCTAGCAGTTATCTGAATAATTGTGTGAAATTTTATGTGCATACGCATTTGCACATGCTATTTGTTCTGCTGGAGAGTACACAGCCCCTCACATAGCTTACCCTGCATTTTACCTCAGCATGATAATAAGTTCTTACAAGATACAGCTGAGTTCACTTGTGTCACTGTTCATGAACCGTGTCACCCCGTGTTGGCCAGAAATACCTCACCTGCTTCATGTTTATTGAACCTTTTATGATACTTCCTGTGGTAGACAGACTAATGTCCCCTCAAAGATGTCCACATCTTTATCTCTGTATGAATAAGTTACCTTACATGGCAAAAAGGACATTGCAGATGTGATTAAGGACCTTGAGGTGGGGCGATTACTTGGAATTATCCAGGTGGGACAGTCTAACCACAGGAGTCCTTAAAAGCAGAGCACCTTTTCTGGCTGTGATGGGGGGGTGGGTAGAGGGACGGGGTAGTGGGGTGTGGGGGGGGGGGAGGTGGGGGGAGAGTGGGGGGGAGAGGGAGAGAGAAAGAGTGCGAGTGAGAGCGGGCACCAGTGAGGGGGAGGTTGAAAAAGGGTCAGAGAAGTTCAATGTTGTTGACTTTGAAGGTGGAGAAAAGGGCCACAGCCAAGAGATTCAGGTGCCCTCCAGAAGCTGCAAAAAATGATAGGGAAACACATTTTCTCTGAGACCCCCCAGAAAGGAATGCAGTCCTACTGACACTTTGGTTTTTAGCCCAGTGAGATCCGTTTTTAGATTTCTAACCTAGAGAATTGTAAAATAAATTTTTTTGTTGTTGTTTTAAGGCACTGAGTTTGTGGTAGTTTGTTATGAAAGCATGAGAACTAATATCCTTCCATTGTATCTTATCTATCTTATTGTATTAAATGTTTGCTTTCTTGTCTTTTTCACTAGATTTTAAGCTCTGTGAGAGCAGGATTATATATATTTTCACCTCTGTCCTCAGCATGTAGTCCAAGTGCTAAGACATTGTTAACATCCAAAAGTTTTGAGCATATGAATTAACTAATATAGTAATATTTGTAACCTTATAAATGTCTTTTAGGATCTTTGCCACCTAAATACCCCATGCTTCTTTTTGAGTTACTGTTTTGTCATTTTAAATATTTTGTCTCCTTTTTCCTGTTAACTTACTTTACTTACTACTCCTGTTTTTTTGTTTTTTTTGGCCATGCTGCACGGCATGTGGGATCTTAGTTCCCCGACCAGGGATCGAACCCACGTCCCAGCAGTGAAAGTGTGGATTCTTAACCACTGGACCACCAGGGAAGTCCCTCTGCTCCTGTTTTCTTTAACTATGCTGGTTCTTCTCCTGTTGGTGTTTTTTTTGTTTGTTTTTTTGCTTTCAGTACAGTCTTTCTTACATCATTTGCACATGGCAGTTTAGAGTAGCATAGTTTCTGAGTCCCTTTGGAGAGAAGCTTGTACAGATGTCCAGTCTTATTATATTTACTCAGTGCTTCTTTACAGGTGGTGTGTACTTCTTCTTTCTCACAAAGAAATCTGAACCAAAATTTTACTTTGATAATTTCCATAAATGAAATAAAATTATTGATTTTCCCACTCTTTTGTTAAACAGCATTCCATTATAAATCTGGCATGAATTCCAGCTTCACTTAGACTGTCATAATTTACCAACTATAAATTCTAGATAAAATACAAAAACAACAATACTAAAAGTACTAGAGAGTAACCAGCAAAGTGGATTCTGGAGGGCAGTTGATATGTGGAGGAAGGGACCAGGGAGTCGATCACTGGGTGGATTTCTCATTTTTAAGTCCATAGGAAACCCCCAGTATTTATATTTATGGCTTGTTATCACCAGAAGAGACAGTTCAGGGCAGTCACAGCCATTGAACATGAAGGAACATGGGGGATCCAAGCCAAGGCTTAAACTGGAGATTGGAGTTGCTATCCAAGAGACAGAAGTTTGCTGTCTGAGTTCAATTAACTGCCTGCTAAAACAAACAAACAACGAAAATCGAGATTATTTGGAGGAATAAAATAATCCAGAGTCTCTACAATATCCAGGATACAATCTAAAATTACTCAAAATATGAAGAAACAGGAAAAGGTGACCCTTTCGCAAAAGAAATCTAATCAACGGAGATTGATCCCAGGATGACCCAAATGTTGGATTTAGGGGATAAGGATGTTTAAGCAGCTATTATTTATACTTCGTTATGTGCAGGGAGATCTGCTTGTAATGAAAAAACTACAAAATCTCAGTACAGAAATAGAAACTGTAAAAAAAGAAAAACTATCTGAAATAAAAACTTTACAGGTTAAATTTAACAGAGAGGACAGAGAAAAGAATCACTGAACTTTTAGATCAATAAGAATTACCTAATCTGAAGAACAGAAAGACAAATGATTGAAACAAAAATGAACAGAACCCCAGAGCCCTGTGGGATAATTTAAAAAAGGTCTATAATATGCATGCAGTTGAAGTTCCAGAAAAAGAAGAGAGGGAGAATGGGACAGAAGAAATTATTTGAGGGAATAGGGATATAAATATTTCCTAATTCAATGAACGAATTAACTAGAAATCATTACTGTTTTGACATTGTTTATGAGAAGAAGGGGGAAAAGGATGACGGGCATAGAACCTAGGAAGAATTGAGGCTTGCTTGTCCTACTTTCCCCCAAATGTCTGGTCTTAACCAGACTGACTGATTTCAGTCCCTGTAGTGTTTCTTTCTGGGTCTTACACATCCACCCTGTTAGGACATCAGTAGTTTAAGTTGCAGCCAAGACTGAATTGCACAGAGTGGTAGAATACAGTGGTTTTTGAAACGTGCCAGGGCTGGTTTCTTTTGGAGGTCTGCAGTGAACACTGAATCTTTTTGTTTGTGCTGCTTTTCCTTTTGCCTTTCTTCTTTGCTTTCCTTTCCTGCTACCCTCTTGTTTCTGAGAAAGGGCAAAAAGGAGCCTGAAATATTTGAGCTGGACTGGCTAGATCAAAGGCAGTGAGTTCTATTGAGATCAGAGTCAGCTTTGGCAGAGAGTAGCCTCTGGGGAGGCCTTTGTTGGGTCTTTGCTTTTCTCTCCTAGATGATGTTGCTGGTGGCCGTGCATGGAGTCACTTGGTAATGAGTCGTTGTTAATATGCCTGGATTGAAATGTGGAGGCCACAGTCCTGTAATTCTGACCGTAACTTTTAAAAAAATGCATGCTTGCATGCTCACATCCAGCTAGTATGCACTGGTGAGGCCATACAGATTGTTAGAAGTTTGAAATACTGCCCCAAGCCCTTGTTCCCACTTCTCTTTGCTCTGGCTGTCCTTGGACCTCCCCCAAGATGGCTGGTTGTCTTCCAACACATTCCTTGTGATCCAGCAGCCAGAGGGTTTCAGTCTGGCATGAGGGCTGGGTTCCTCCATTAGGCTTTATCAGACTAGTGACTTCCCTGGTCATAAATATTCAAACATCTCCCTGTCTGTCCCTCTAGTTCCTGTGTTTATCCACAGGTGTGCACCAGTGTATGTCCTAGATAGGTGTTAGAAATTTGGTTACCGATTTTGGGAGGTAGTGTGGTCTAGGATTAAAAAATAAAGTGTTTTGGAGTTGGATTGACTCCAGAGTCTATCGATTTTGAGCAGGGTGTCCTTGGACAAGTTCCTTGAATGCTGATACCCACTTTCTTGTAGAATAGGGATAATGTCTACTTCTCAGGCATTAATGGAAGGTTACAAGAATCTGTATATAATAATATGCCTTCCACATAAATGTTGATTACTTTGATTTCCTTTTGGTTTCATCATAGCCAGTTATTCTAGGTCATCTCTAATTTTGTACATTTTTGTGTAATTCTGTTTTAAGGAATTAATTTTACAGCAGGAATTTAAAACCAGTAGTTTCTCACTCATCTATCTTTACAGAGAGAAGACTGAAGCTCAGAGGTGCAATTGGGTTGTCCAAGATTATGTGGTTAGTAAGTGATGTAGCTAGAATTTAACCTCAGGCAATTTGATGTCAGAGCTAGGGCTCTTAACAAATTTATATCAGGATATACCTAATAGTCAAGTTAATGTAGGTTCAGACTTTTCAATTGCTACCCCACCCCACCCCCATTTACCAGTTTACATATAGATTAATGATAAAACCAGAGGGACTAAACTGTATAGTTTTCTTTTAATCAGAAATGTAACTATCTGTATTGATCTTTAGGCACTTATTATAATTTAACCTTGCTATATATCTGTCTATAGATCTGTCTTTTGTACTCTAGTCTCTGGTCTTTGAAAGTAAATAAGTACTTGGATTTTAGTACTTTTGAATTCTGCAAAGGATTCAACATCCTATCCATCTTCCTCTTCTCACTGTCTAGCACTGCATCCTACTCATCATAGGCACACTGTGTATTTTATTGGTGACAGTGATGGCGTGAATAAAACTTTTGAACCACCATAAATAAGCTTTTAAAATTTATGCTTTGTCGTCAAGCTATAGAATCTTGGAGTTAAGAGAATCTTAAAGATCCTTTAATTTAAAGATCCTTAGATCTTTTCTCCTGGTTAAGCCTGTTTAGTTTTATCAAATGTTACTTTTTAAAACATAGTTTTCATTTCTCTTACCATCCCTTTCACTTTGTTCCCAACCTTTAAAATTTTTTGCCTATCTTGATGGGGTTCCCAGAATGGACCATTATATTCTAGATATGTTGAGTAAACAGTGGTTTGGAATCATCTGTCAGCTTCTTTGCTTTAGACACTGAGTACACTTATTAATGCATACCAGTGATTTGGGCAGCTCTTTTATGCTGTCAGCTCTTCATTTGAGTTTAGTATCAACCAACCCTTAAGTGTAGTTTACAAGTGCTTCTGCTGTGCTACATCTTACATGCCTTTATTTTATATAATTGATTCTAGATGTATACCTTGATTCTAAATGTATACCTTGCATATTTTCAGTACTTGGTACCTAGTAGGCACTTAATAAATGTTTGAATGATTCTGATTTTTGCTTGCTTACTCCCCAAGCTTTTCCTCCCTTCCTGCCTCCCTCCCACCCACCCACCATCCCCTTAGAACCTGTGCTCTAGCCCTACTGAACTACCATTAATTGTACCCCAAACATCTGTGAGTTATATATGCCTCTCTATATGAGTATGCACACAGTTTTATCTCTCTAGAAGGACCCCTCTTTTCTGTCATCTCTGATGTGTTTCAACTTCTTTCAGCTCAAGAATCACCTCTTCTGCTGTGAAGCCTTTCTGGACCATTTTTTCTTCCCAGACTCTCATGTCATCTACCTGGATAACTAAGGCATATCATTCCACTTAACTTGTGTTCCTCTCTGTTGCCCTTGGAATGTATGTACTTTGAGAGCAAACACTGTGTTTTTATTATTATTTTCATCTTCAGCATCTAACACAATGTGCCTAGCAGTAGCTGTATACTAAACTTTGGTGAATGAATGAATGAATAAATAAACAAATGAACAGAGTCAGGGCCTGACGTTCCAGCCTGTAATCTTTTTGGATCTGGGTTCTGGTATCGAACCTGCTACCCATTATTAGACGCAACAAGTTTGATCAACCTGCTTTCTCTGTTTTCATCCAAGTTATTGACTTAAGTGTTGACTAAAAGCAGGGTTGAGGAGGTCATTTCTGATGCCTGTTTTTAATATCCTCAGTGACTAAAATTTACATACTAATTTTTTTCTCTATTTTTGTCTCAGAATAATATGAAAGAACCACCACACAAAAACTTACAGTTTCATGGCTTACATGGTATAGGAACAGCCCAGAATAGCTCACTTTATAAGCAGATTGAGAGTCAATTTCTGATTATTTGCTCTGAAAGTATTGTGCAGGGAGATGGTTCTTGAGTATTGACTAGATCAGTGAATATTAGGAGACCATGGTGTAAAAGCTTTCTTGTATTTTTCAGGGTAAAGGAAGTTTTGAGATATTCCATGGAAACCCACTAAGGCTGCAAGGAACTGAAATTGGGAATCCTGTTTTTGCTTTCTAGTTTTATCTAACCTGGCTCACAATCTGCATTACATGTTTAAATTAGCCTGAGCATATTCTGTTATGGCTGATGACCCTTTAGGGCTGGTGACAATCCAAGCCCTTCTAGAAGTATATCAACATTTGAAAATAACAGTGTATTATGACTATGACTGTATTATGATTTAGTGGTAGTTCTGTAAGTTTGGACTATTTTAATCTCTAGTAGTAGATGATAGGTAATATCTTTGGAAAAATGACTATGAAATAAAATTAACTTGCGGTAAAATCAGTTGTGACTTGTAGCTTGTAAGAGTAGTACATTAGCATTTTAACAATGTAGCTTTGATATTTTAAAGAAGATTGGGGTACTAACGAGATGTCTTGATTCTCTCATATGAGTTCCATCATATCACTTTCAGAAGTTTTGTTCTTTATCATATGAAGAGACCCAAACAAAGCAGCACAAGTATAAAGGGCTTTAGGACATGAACTGGATTTGTAGAATTCTGTATAAAGTCTTACTTAAAATGTAATTCAGTTAATATTTGGGGAAAGAGTTTAGTCTTTGCAATTTTTTTTTAGCTCAGATAGTGCTACTGTGAAACTTGCCCTATTCCACCCTTTCTACTTTGGTAAGTATCTGTAGAATGATTATCACTGCCTTGCAGTTAGGTGTTTACGTATTTCTCTAACAGGTGGAGAGCTCCTTCAGGGCTGTGACTACCAAGTGGTTAATTTCTTTGTCTGCAGAGTAGCACAGTCTCTGGTCCTCATTAGATGCAGAAATATTTAAGAGGATGAATGAGAGACCCAATACCTGTGCATGTGTCCTATGCAACCAGAGTGCCTTCTAGTATATAGGTAGATCTGGAGTTACTGGCTGTAGTTGCTGCGTACAGTGTGTATTACTATTGGGTGTTACTGTCATCAAAGCTACCTCTTTCCAAGCTGCTCCAAATTGTGATAAACAGCTTAATCCGGTTTAGACAGGTTCTGTTTTAGGTGTAAAATTATAGCATTTACCCCTAAGCATACTTCTGGAATAGCTACTTGGTAACACGGCTGCCATTATTTCAGTGATTGATATGATGCAATTCTGAGTTAATCACTTGAGGGTCATTTCTGGTGGACCTGCTACCATTAAGATATAGATTTAATTACTAACCTCTTTCCTTTCAACCCAAGGACCTGTGACTGTTAAGCAGCATGTATTAAATAACACAACTGATCTGTCTGTTTTAATAACTATGCATACAGACTTTAGCCAGGACACCTTAGACCCTAAATAGAAAATCTTAAAATATTAGCATGGGGTTTATAGAGTTTGCTGTATAGGGGAATAAACAGGCCTAGGGAGATTAAGTGGCTTGTACAAGGTTCTTCCAAATTCTTATCTAGCTTATAGATTTTTAAAAATAGCTTTTCCCTTTTCAAAATATCTTCTCCCCTCCCTCCCTGCCTTGGATGTTATAGCTAATGAAGTCGGTATGCCGTTGGTATGCCCTAATCAGTTTCTTTTGTTCTGAGTACCCAGTGTGCATTCAACAGATGTGCAGTTAGACAAAGGCCCAGAGCTTTAAGCATTGACAGTGAAGAGAATTCAGTGATTTGATGTCTCTTTGGAGATGTGGGGAGAAACAGAGATGCTTCTTCACAGGAGCATTCAGTTTTATACTTTTCTGTGAGCAGTAACATCCTGTGGCTGCTGTGTCATTGTAACTTTGCTCTTGTTATCCAAGTGCTTGTCAGTGCTATTTAACAGACATATGACAATGTCTTAGTTACCTCGCTTCATGTACTTTTCATGCTCCTTGTGACTTCTTGCTGGCCTCTTGCTGCCAGCCCATTACCGCGCTTGTGGTGAGAGAAGCTGAGACTTTGTCGTCCTGGCCCAGCCATGGAACCAGGGGTAGTTGATGTTCAACACAGTGACATCAGGCATTACAGCTTTTTAAAGAATAGTTGAATTGTTTGAAGAAATAAAAAAGAAATTGTTTTAAAATCTGCGTTGTTAGAGTATAATTTACATACGATAAATTTCATCCATTTAAAGTATACAGTTAATTAGTTCTGTCAGCCGCATACAGTCATATAACCAACACCCCAATCAAGGGATAGGACATTTATGTCACTCCACAAAGTGCTAGGCAAGCACTGATATACTTTGTGTCACTACAGTTTTGCATCTTCTAGAATTTCATAAGAATGGGATCATACAGTCTATAGTGTCTTGTCTCTGGCATTTTCATAATGCTTTTGAAATCCATCTACGTAGCTGAATGTGTCAGGATTTCCATTCTTTGCCGAGAAGTATTCCATTGTTTGGCTGTATGACAAATTGTCTCTCCATTCACTGGTTGGATGCACATTTGGATGGTTTCCAGCTTTTAGCTATTATGAGTAAAGCTTCTGGAAATACTTTCATATAAGTCTTTTGCAGACATGTATTTTTATTTCTCTTGAGTAAATACCTAAGAGTGGGATTGCCAGATCATATAGTTAGTATATCTTTAACTTTACAAAGAACCTGTCAAACTGTTTTTCAAAGTGGGTATTCATTTTTCCAATCCCACCAGCAATGTATGAGGGTTCCAGTCACTCTTGTCAAAAGTTGGTATTGTCAGTCTTTTAAATTTAAACCATGCAGGGGGTGGATAGTGCTTTTCTCATGGTGGTTTTAATTTTCATTTCCTTGATGACTACTAATATTGAGCATATATCCTTTTTGGTGAAAGATCTGTTAATTTCTTTTTGAGATATTTGTCTTACTGAATTGTAAGAGTTCTTTATATATTCTGAATACATGTCCTTTACCAGATATGTTTGGCAGATAATTTCTCCTTTTCATATTAATGGTGTCTTTTGAAGAGCAGAAAGAAGTTCTTAATTTTGTCATCATCCAATCTATCCATTTTTTCCTTTCTAGTTTATGCTTTTTATGTTCTGTATAAGAAATCTTTGCCAAACCCAAGGTCACAAACATTTTCTCATGTTTCGTGTGAGAAATTCTGTCCCTTAGATTTAGGTTTGTGGTCTGTTAGAGTTAACTTTTATAGCTGGTGTGAAGGAAGGGTTGAGGTTCATTTTTTGCTTATGGATACCCACTTGTTTCAGCACCATTTGTTGAAAAAAACCATCCTTTCCTTATTGAATTACCTTGACCCATTTATTGAAAAATGAATCGACCATATATGTGTGGGTCTGTTTCTGGATTCTTCTGTTTCATTGCCTTTATATCTCTCCTTAGACCAGTACTACCCTGTCTTGATTACGATAGCTTTGTGGTTAAGTCTTGAGGTCAGATAGTGTAAGCCTTACAACTTTGTTCTTTTTCAAAATTCATATGGATATTATAGGTCATTTGCATTTCCATGTGCATTTTCAAATCAGCTTGTTGATTTCTGTAACAAAGAATATTGAAGTTTTTATTGGAAATGAATTAAATATGTAGCTCAATTTGGGGACAGTTGGCATTTAGCTATGGTATGTGTATCTATTTTTAAATATCTTAAGTATTTTTTAAAAGCATGTTTTCAATTGCAACATTTTGTTATACTTAGTATTTCATATTTTTGGAACTATTATAGATGTTTGAAATTTCAACTTCCAATTGTCTGTTGTAACATGTAGAAATACAATGGATTCTTGTTTATTGACCTGCCACCTTGTTAAAATCACTTGTTTCTAGTAGCTCTTTTGTAGATTCCCAGTGAGAACTGATATTCTTGTTGCCTATCTTAGGGATAAGCAATCAAACTTTTATCCTTCTATATAATTTTAGCTATAGGATTTTTGCAGATTCCCTTTTGTCAGGTTGATGAAATTTCCTTTCTATCCTTAGTTTCCTTAGTTTTTTAAAATTTAATTTAATTTAATTTAAAATTTATTTATTTATTTTTGGCTGCATTGGGTCTTTGTTGCTGTGCGTGGGCTTTCTCTAGTTGTGGTGAGTGGGGGGCTACTCTTCATTGTGGTGCGTGGGCTTCTCATTATGGTGGCTTGTCTTGTTGTGGAGCACGGGCTCTAGGCGTGCGGGCTTCAGTAGTTGTGGCATGTGGGCTCAGTAGTTGTGGCACGTGGGCTCAGTAGTTGTGGCTCACGGGCTCTAGAGTGCAGGCTCAGTAGTTGTGACGCACGGGCTTAGTTGCTCCATGGCATATGGGATCTTCCTGGAGCAGGGCTTGAACCCGTGTTCCCTGCATTGGCAGGTGGATTCTTAACCACTGTGCCACCAGGGAAGCCCCTCCTTAGTTTTTTTTATAATGGATCAGTATTGAGTTTTGTTAAATGCTTTCTCTACATCTAATGAGATATTTGTATCATTTTTCTCTTTTATTTTGTCAATGTGGTGAATTCCATTAATTTACAAAAGATAAGCCAACACTGTATCCCAGGATAAACCCAGTTGGGTCATTGTGTATTATACTTTTTCATATTTCTGGATTTGAATTGGTAACATTATGTTAATGGTTTTTGTGTCTGTGTTCATCAGAGGTTTGGTTTGTATTTTTTTCTTGTAGTGTCTTTGTCTGGTTTTAGTGTCAGGGTAATGTTGGCCTCATCAAGTAAGTTGGAAAATTCCCCCACCTCTCCATTTTTTTGGTATTGATATCATTCTTTTCCCCTTATCTGTTTGGTACCTGTCACTTTGATCCTCTCTGGGCCTGGAGTTTTCTTTGTGATAAAACTTAGCTAAGAATTCAAGTTGTTTAATAGATATGAGGTGATTCTGATAGATGTGCATCTCATTGTAGTTTTAATTTGCCTGTTCCCTTATGACTGATGATGTTGAGCATATTTTCATGTGCCTACTAAGCCATTTATATATCTTATTTAGTGAAATGTCTACTTCTTCCATTTTTAGTTGGGCTCTTAATACTGAGTTGGAAGAGTTCCTTAGAAGTCCTGGATATGAGTACTTTTTCAGATATGTGATTTGTTGATACTGTCTTTGGCTTCTCAGAGTTAAAGTTATGAATCTTACTCAAATATAAAATGAACATGTGTTGAAGATTTTAGCTAATTCATTTATTAATGAGGTATCCAGTAAGATGTTAAATGAGATATGTGATTCCACGTATCTAGTAATTTTTTGTCGTATGCTACACATTGTAGATGGTATGTTTTAGAGACTACTCTGTTTTTTATCTTCAGAAAAATGTTAACTTTTGTTCTGGCAGGCAGCTAGTTGGATTGGACTCAAACTCCCACTTTAATTTGCTCTCTGCTCATCAGTTCTTTCAGCCTCACAGATTTGCTTTCTGTTGGAAATCTTGGACTCTCCTCAGTATATGTACAACTCAGGAGTCTACCAAGGATTTGAGGAAAGCTGACATGCAGAGTTTTAAGAATGCTGCTTTCTGCTTGAGTTCTGTCTATTGTCTCAAGTGGTCTGGGAAGTAACCTTAGTTGAAAAGCAGTGTAAAAGTGAATCTCACCCAGTACTTTTCTCCTTTTTTAGCTTTCTGTCTGCTTTTATCTTCTTCCAGTGCCTTCAAATGGTACCTTTTTATATTTTATTCAGTTATGATTGCTTATCCGTAAGCACAGTAGTCTACTACAGTACAGGGTAATCTGCCTTTATTTTTTTTGTTGACTTCTTTTTTTTTGCGGTATGCGGGCCTCTCACTGTTGTGGCCTCTCCTGTTGTGGAGCACAGGCTCCGGACGCGCAGGCTCAGGGGCCATGGCTCACGGGCCCAGCCGCTCCGTGGCATGTGGGATCTTCCCGGACCGGGGCACGAACCCGTGTCCCCTGCATCGGCAGGCGGACTCTCAACCGCTGTGCCACCAGGGAAGCCCCTTTTTGTTGACTTTTTAACTAGTGGAGCTCTTTTTCGGTCATCTCCAGTTAACTTTCCATAGTGTATATCTTCTAATGAGGTACTGGAAACCTAACTCAAGAGTTGAAAATTTTGAAAGTGAAAGGAATAGGTTGATTTGGTTGGCAAGATTTAAAAAATGTTTTCCTTGCTTCTAGTTCCATTTTGACTACAGTCCATGAAAGGCAGAACTTGTCTTGGGATTGGTAAGTGCAGCTAATGCTGACCCTTAGAGGGGTTTTTGGCTGTTACTTGTTGAAGCTCAAGGCCTGAGGCTGTTAGCCCATATCTGAATATCAACTAAGAAGGAGTGTCTCCTTGGAGATTCCATAACTGAGTTTTTAGATTCCCCAACTCTGTGGTATTCTTTTTTTCTCTTGTACTGGGTGGGGAGGCATTCTGTGGGTGGCTGCATTCTTCACTTGTTCCTTGCTCTGACCTGGGATAGCCATCAAGGTCTATAATGGAACGTCACAGTACATGTCTCTGGTCTGTCCATCTTGCTTTTAACTGCTTTGTTTTTTAATTTTCTGTCCAATTTAGTAGCACACTTCAAGACTGCTGATTACCTATACGAAAAGCCAATGTACTTTCCAGTATGTGCCATGAAGTGATAGGATGGTGTACTTCTTTTTAGTACTTACAGTTTGTAAAATTTAATGTAGTACCAACAGAAATGTTATTCACTTTGATTGCAGTTTTGAATGTGAAAGACTCCTTGTTCATTCTCTTGAAGCTTGGGCATTGGTTTTTAAGCTTGATTATTTTCTTTATCAGATTTTTTTAGAATTTAGGAGAAAACATTCTCAGAAGTTCCTGTAACAGCAACTAAATTTTTTGGGCAGCAGATTTTAGCTGGCGGACATTAGCCTGTGTTTGTGTAGAAGGGAGTCTGTCCATTCCCCAGCTGATTATCAAGCTTGTAAACATTTCCATTTGGATGTGGGTAGGAACATGTTGGTCTGTTGAGTTGCATTACTTGTTTTTATTACGCAGCTGACTTTTTCTGTAGGCCATTGCCTACTACTTTGGAAAAAGAGAATAGGGCACCTCTATAAAGTAGTCTAAAATGGTTCAGTTTGGTGGGAGATGAAACAGATGAATTAGTCTACAGAGAAGCTCTACACAAGCATGTCTTTGTCTTCTTTCTCACCCTTCGGTCTTTAATTAGTGAAATGCTGCTTCCTCCACTAAGCATTTTCCATTGAAATTCTTCTCATCCTCACTGTGTTTAATTCCCAGCTCACAAAACCAATCACCTTTCCTCCTTTGTTTATATACCTAAGGTACCCAGTGTTTCTGTACGTGGAATTATGATGTGCTAGAGATGGAAGGAACTTTCATGATTACCTACTCCAACCCCTTCCATTCACAGAATAAGAAATGGAGGTCATGAGGCTTACTACAGAGTAGGAGAGGCAGCAGTGTAGTAGTCTAAGGGTTAAGGTCTGGGTTCAGATTTTGGCTCCCACCATTTACTAACTGTGGGACCTTATCCAGGTTACTTAACTTTAACCATGAATCTCTTCATTTGTAAAATAGATTAAGTGAGGATTAGCAAGGTGCCTGGAACAGATTAAGAAAACTCTTCTATAAGTGGCAGTGAAGATGATGTTGGTGGTCGTTATGTCTTCATAGCTGATAAGCTGTAGGATGTTAGGATGGTAGAATTACGATGTTTGCCTTTTGGTTGAAGAATGAGAAGAACACCCACTGAGGAATGAAATAGGAGGCTATGATGTACCTGTCAGTGAGGTATATACACATTTTTGGTGAGTATGAATTCTGAAAGCCAGTGAGCGCTTGTTTACCACCCAGTGTATTTCCAGTGTATGCTTGAGAGAGAGAGCGAGGGAGGAAGGAATACTTTTTAAAAAATGCCCTTGGTTGAATTTCAGAAATGGATTTCAGAGGCCAGGAAGCAGCTTGTAACAAGAGGTTGAGATCAGTTGGTATAATTGGAACTAGTTGATAATCCTTTTACTCTCTTCTCTGAACATTCAGTGTTCCTATTTTTATGCAAACATATGAGCTAGAAAATGACTAGGTCTCTCCATAGATAATGCCATGTGTCACATTGGGGAGGGTGAGGGGAATGTGGGATAGAGCCGGCAGTCAGTCTTTATCCTTCATCTTTGTTTAGCTTTTTCCTGTGGTAGGTACTGGGGCCGTTTTGTTCTTTTTAAAATGCCTCTGGAGGTTTGTTTTAGAATGCGATCTTTAGTTTGGTTGTACTGGCACTTGGGGAGGGCAACAGAGGGAAAGAAAGAGGAATTAGGAATATATTTTTAAAACTATGAAAAAAATTGACCTATGAGCTTTTACCTCGTGGGGTAGGTGCTGAGACTGTTGGCTTGTGGTTTTCACCATTTTACTTCCTGCTGATGGAGAGCCAGCCACGAAGTCAGCTGTTGCTGAGCCCAAGTTTGATAGCTGAAAACACCTTTTTCATTTTATTCAAGTCACTTAGAAGGAGAATTCATATCACTGAGGTTTTAACTCTAAGTTTCCAAACTAGTGGTTAGTTGAGTGGCCTCTGTTTCTCAAGGATTCTGCTGTTGCTGCAAGTAAGGAGTAAGGATTCTGTTTCCCAGTCTTTTCCATTTTGCATTATTGTTTTTTTCTTGTTGGTTGTCCCAAGTCAGGTTTGCCTGGCTGGGTTTGTGCCAGTGAAAGACAAAGTGTATAGAACATCTACTCTGTGTCATTACTGTACCGAAGAGCTGCCCACTTTTGATTGACCCACTGTGGTTCTCAGAGGCCCGTGACTACCAGCTGCTTCATGCAGAGGAGAGAGGTCTTACAGCTGGCAAGGGCTCAGACTTCAGTGCCCTCCTCTGGGTGCTCCTCTTACTCTGGTCAGAACAGTTCATCCATTCATCAGTTGGCGGGGCATGTTGAAGGTGTTGCCTCTTCTATCTTCCACCTCAGATCTTAGGAGCAACCGTGGCTTTTCATTCTTTCGGCGCAGTCTGAGTTCTGGCCGTCTTCTAACTGTGTGTGACAAATCCAGCACTGAACCAACTGTTGCTGCAGTGGGGGTGGGACCTCTGTGGGGCCTGTTTAATTTATGTGGAGAATCAGAAAGCCAAGATCACAGAGCTCTCAGGAGAGGTTATTTGGACTATTTATAGTTTGTTGTTCTATCCGCAGTCTCTGTCTAGAGTACACACGCAAATACTTGCTGAATTGAATTATTTCCTCTTGCTGCCTTTCACATACCTTTGTTTGCATCCTTTACATCTTCTCTTCGTCATCCCTTCCACATCGAATTGCTTTCTGGACAGCCTGGACTCTTGGAAGACACACGTACAGGTACCTGTTCTTCAGTCCCACCCTCATTCCCAGTTAACAAAACCTGCAAAGCAACAGTTTGGGGACAGTATGCCTGGAAATCTTTACTCTTTTTCCCCTAAATTAATTTACTAAAAAAATTTTTTTACTTTTTAATTAATTTTTATTGGAGTATAGCTGCTTTACAATGTTGTGTTAGTTTCTTGCTATACAGCAAAGTGAATCAGTCATACGTATACATATATCCACTCTTTTTTTTAGATTTCCTTCCCATTTAGGTCACCACAGAGCATTGAGTAGAGTTCTGTGTGCTATTCAATAGGTTCTCATTAGTTATCTGTTTTATGTATAGTAGTGTATATATGTCAATCCCAATCTCCCAGTTCATCCCACGCCCCCACTTCTCCCCTTGGTAACCATAAATTTGTTCTCTATTTCTGCTTTGCAAATAAGTTCCAATTGACTTTTTTTTTTTTTTTTTTTTTTTGCGGCACGCGGGCCTCTCACTGTTGTGGCCTCTCCCGCTGCGGAGCACAGGCTCCAGACGCGCAGGCTCAGCGGCCATGGCTCACAGGCCCAGCCGCTCCGTGGCATGTGGGATCCTCCCGGACTGGGGCGCGAACCCGTGTCCCCTGCATTGGCAGGCGGACTCCCAACTGCTGCGCCACCAGGGAAGCCCCCAATTGACTTTTTGATTGTAAAGATTTTCAGAAAAAGTAGCCAACTGAAGTGTTCATTATGACCAAATTATTAGCACGTGGGTTATTCTTTGACCCATTCTTTAACATTTATTTTATGAAACACCTATATATATTTTTTGTATTTTGAAATATTGTAGTTTTAAAGGAAAGGGTATTGTGTAGCAGATGCCTGACTTTCTGTAGCTATATTTTTTTGTATATTCTAAATATATTAAGTATTTGAAGTTTCATGTGCATAGTAATATTGTCTGTTTCCACATTTACTTGAAACAATTCATCATTATGCATTTCTGTTATGTGCCACTTATCTACTCACACATAGCTAGAAATGCTAAATGTTTTAAAGCAACGATCATATGTTTTAACTTAGTGCAAATAGGGAAATTAATAACTGATACAATAAGAAATGGAAAATTAGGGGGCTTCCCTGGTGGCGCAGCGGTTGAGAGTCCGCCTGCCGATGCAGAGGACACGGGTTCGTGCCCCGGTCCGGGAAGATCCCACATGCTGCGGAGCGGCTGGGCCCGTGAGCCATGGCCCCTGAGCCTGCGCGTCCGGAGCCTGTGCTCCGCAACGGGAGAGGCCACAACAGAGAGAGGCCCGCGTACCGCGAAAAAAGAAAAAAGAAAATTAGTATATGTGATCCTCTAAGAGTTTCCTATTAAGAGGAATTCAGAAAATTTGAAATTCAGGGAATAACCTCTAAAGTTTCTCGTAACTCTGTTATTTCTAAATCCAGAACAAGTGTAATATCACCCAAATTTAGCCGGGCAATAACCTTTTAATAATTTGATGGAAAGCTGCCTTTTGAATCATTATTTTAAAACCATTTTTCAGTGAATTGATCAAGTTAGCAGAATTTGCAGAACATGTTGTAGTTGATTTTCGATTCAGTTGAGATATAATCTTACCAGTTCTTTACTTTAGTGTTGTCAAACACTTGTGTTTGTTTTGTGAAGCTGTATGTCCTAATTGAAAGTGAATTGTCTTTATTAACATCCAAACAGAGTTAGCGGCAACTCTTGTAAGTCACCATTTTCAAAATGCATAGGCACTTCCTCCTCTGTCGTGGACGCTATGAGTGCAGAGTGTTTCCTTTAGACTCCCCTTCAGTGTGACTTGGAGGAGAGATTACTGAGGGAGACCTTTCCCATATAGTGAGAGGGTGAGAAACAGTTCTGTTATGTCAGAACACGGATACATTTTGGTCTTTAAGTAGCTAAATTCTCTGCTAAAACTGCTAATCACATTATCACAGGTTCTGTATAGTTTGTTATGGTTCTGTATGGCATCTAGATCGTTAGATGTAGGGGTGATGATTTTCGTGTGCTTTTAGTTGACTGGACCTAGTTGTTTCCACCTAAACTAAGTTTATCAGTAATTTTAAAAAATACTCTCTGCTCATTGTATGGTATAAAAACAAAATGACTCCCTAACGGATAACTCAGGCCAGGGATGCTTTATGAATAGAAAATCTCCTTTTAAAATGAAATTTTTCGCTTAAGAAGTTAATAAAGTAATATTTGAAAAAACCCTAACAGGGACTTCCTGGTGGTCCAGTGGGACTATGTGCTCCCAATGCAGGGGGCCTGGGTTCGAACCCTGGTTAGGGAAGTAGATCCCATATGCATGCCACAACTGAGAAGTCCGCATGCTGCAACTAGAAGATCCCGCATGCAGCAACGAAGATCCCACGTGCCACAACTAAGATCCAGCGTGGCCAAAATAAATAAATATTTTAAAAAACCCAAAAACCTCTAATAGCGGGCTGCTGAAAATACTGGAGTTTCTTTGACTTTGTAGAATTTTCATTTAATTATGAAATATACAAATTTCTTTTTCCTGAAGTCTTTGTTGTTTAAAACTTTCCCTCCGATTTTGAGATCGTTTAAAAAAAAAAGTCCACCTCTCATGTTTTCAAATACCATTGTTCTCAAAATGTTAAAGACATACTACTGGAGAATAACATTGAAGGCAATATTTATCCTTGAGATATGAGAACCATTTTAACAATTTAAAAGCTAACATTGACATTCCTAGCATCTGTTTCTAATACCTCTTCTGCCTGCCACTTGTGGGAATGATGTGATAGTGCTTTTGTCATGTAATGTGACCAAGAAGGTGGGCTTTGTGTCACTGTGAAATAATTTCTAACCAAGTAGCCACTCCAGGCCTTGGGATTTGTCCAGGTTAGGTCATCCAGCTTCGTAATGTCTACATTTGTGTGAGTGCCCACTTGCCTATATTTAGTCTTTCCAAATAGTTTATAATTGGTTTAGCACATTGGATTGCTTGCTTTTTGGATGATAGAGGTTGGGGAGGATGAAGGAAGTATAAGGCTTGAATTTGGCAGTCTCTTTACAGGATGTCCCTTTTAACCCCTGCTGAGGTTAATTTACATAAAACACAGCTGTGTGTGAATTTTTCTAAATTTAAAGTTTATACTTAATACCATAGGGATAAGATTGTCAGCACTTACTGAATTTATGGTCTTGCTCTCCTGTATCTGGACCTCCTGGCAGCTTACAGTTCCGTTTCCTTTGGATAACAGGATACAGCTGGTGGCAAAATTCTCACCTGTGGAATAGCCATTTGGAGTTTTGTTCTCTATATAGGTCTCTGCAAAGCAGCAGAAACTATTTTTGCAGAAAACCACAAGCCTGTGTAAAACACCAAAAGAGGATTGAAATAACATGTGCAAGTGTTCCTCTTCCCTGAAGTACCAGTCATCATGCGAGAGCCTAAGTATGGTGTTAAGCAGCTCTTTGCCCTCCCTCCCCTTTACTTTGGGGTTGTTGTCCAGTTAAATGATGCTGAATTCCCCCACTCTGGTCTCTGTTACGTCTCTGGCCAATCAAGCAAATTGATCCAGGCTGGATTTCTTAATAAGCTACTAGGTAAGCCTTCTGGGACTAGACTGACCTTAGATATTTTGGTAAGATTGATTTTTGTTCTTATAGCTGTGGATCCTTTACCATCAAACGGTGCGGAAAAGCTGATTAATTTCTGTCTCTGATGTTCATGTCAATCAGGTATTTCTTTAGTGTTTATTGGGTGCTCAGTACCATGCCAGATGCTGCGACAGGAGCAGTAGTGGTGTGGAGGAGTGCTACAGAAGACATATACGGGTGTGGTGGGCTGGAATAAACAAGTTAAGGAGAAAAGGTAAGCACAGAAGTAAAAGAGAAATAAAACCCAGTGTGTGACTTATTGCTGATTGTATAGATTAGCTTATCAGCAAGGTGGAAGGCATTATCTTGAGCAAAAGAGTGAGGACTGGACTGAGCATGGTGCATGCAGTTGGTGTGTGTAGGAGCTGAGTGGAAGGGAGGGTATGGGGTAGGGGAGAGGAGTGCTAAATAAGGCCACATAGATAATGCACTGAACACTATGCAGAGACATCAGAAGGGGTAGTGGGGGGGGGAGCCTGGATGGCCTCTCAGAGTTCACCAAAGATAAAGGGCATATTTAGTAGAGCACTGTATCTGTTGGGGTCCCCGTTTCCCTCATCAGTGCCCTTTATTTAGAATTAGACATAAGCAGTGATTAGGATGGAGTAGTTGAATGTGATGCAAGGTGAGTGCTGAGATGGCTAATCACATAACTCATTCCAGGCAGTAAGAACAGGAACTTAATTTATTGAGTACTTTCTTGTTGCTTAGTACTGTATAAACATTTTACACACATCTTTTATTCTTTTTTCCCCCCATTTTACACATGAGAATAAAGCCTGGCAGTTAAATAACTTCTCCAGGGTATGCAGCCAGAAGTGCAAGAGTTAACAACTCAAATCCAAGTCTGTCTGTCTCCTTCTCTGAATTATATTGCCATTCTCAGTTCTAGCCTTACATTCTTCTGTGAGAGGTTGCTAAAGAATTGTTTTTTTTTTTAATTGGGGTATAGTTGCTTTACAATGTTGTGTTAGTTTCTGCTGTACAATGAAGTGAATCAACTACATGTACACATATATCCCCTCCCTCTCGGACCTGCCTCCCCCCCCCACCCCCACCGCCAAGAATTCCTAAATGCTAGAAGGTTGTTTCCCCAATCTAGATGGGCACTGTGCAGTCATCTGTTCCTTTAGTATCTTCATTATTATCAAAGTGGCTTATAGAGAGTTGGTGTAAAATAAATATGATATTGAATATTTTGCAGAGGAAATGTAGTGAGCTTATTAATCTCTCTGTTGGCAGCTGCCAGTCCTAAGCTGCCCATGTGTGTCTGTGGATGCAGCACCTGGGCTTATGAGCCCTAGGGTGCGGGGCTCCACCTTTAGAAGAACTAAGATGGGTTAAATGTGTTCCCAAAACTGTGATCACATCTTATTTTTAGGCTTTTCCCTCCATTTCTTGAAGCAAGGCAGATCTTAGTGCTATCGCCTAGAACTTCCTAAAGAAAAGAGGTTGGTGCCCCCAAAGAACCTTGCTATGTGATTGCATACTACTATGTAGGCAGAGAGGAAGCTGCAGAACGAAAGAAGCATTTTAGGAAGGTTGAGTCAGAGGTGCAAATGGAGCATGGAGAGATTTTCTCAAGGTGATAAGGCCCTGGCACTCATATCTACAAGCAGAGGCAGGTAGACTGGCAGTGATTCCTACTTGGGGCAGGAGGGTAATGTGGGCTGCTTCTGAGACCGCGTTTATAGAGTTCCATGGCTGACAGGATTTGGCTAGAGTTTGGGATGAGGATCCCAGGGCCTGTGGAAATTGATTGGGAAGCCAGCCTTTGCTTGCTGCACCTCAGGAAAGCCATGGTGAGGTTCTGGCCTGACCTTACTGGTTGTAACCCACAACAGATACTTGCTCTGTCTGGGTTTGAGGTTAGGCTACATGATTACCTTCCAGTGAAACTTTTTAATGAATCTTTGAACCTGCAGTTGTGTATGATCTGACATTTGAGCCTGAGCTTTAAAAAAAAGAGAGGTGACAAAGAAAGGAAAGAAAAGAAAATGAAAAAGAAAAAACAAAGCAGAGATTTGTTGATGCCAGTGTCATCGTATGACCATAATTTCTTTAGGCTAGAGCTGTGTCCACTGGTTTGTATATTTTCTCTGTCTTCCTTCCTTGGCTTCTGAGGCCAAGCAGCTTTTAGGCATGTGAATTTACATGAGTGCCTCTCCTAACTTCTCCCATCATCCCCTGCTTGCACTTCTCATTTCTTCTGTATTGTTCTTAAGAACTTACTGTGCTGTCTTGTCTTTGGTTATGCAGTTTTTTCTGCACTACACTTCTATGTCCACTTGGTGAAAATTGCCTCAGGGTTGGCCTCTTCCAGTAAGCTGTGTCTGGGCCTCCACCTTCTAGAGAGTTTATAGGTCCTTCCTGATCCTTGTAAAATTTTTATTATTGCACTTAATCATATTGTACTATAAATTACCTGGTTACTTAATATGTGTCACTTATGAAATTGGTACCAGCCATGTGGTGTTTATCCCTAAAACTCAGCATCCAGCTGTACATGGAATATTCTAAGGGCTCAGAAATATGAGATTATCTCCCATTATTGAGTCTTTATGTGCCAGGCAGAAATTATATACATATATAAAGAAAAGGAGGCCTTAAGCTCTAAAAAGACTATGGTGTACTCTCCCTTATGAATTTTAGAGCAAGCTCTAAGATGAGTGTAAGAAAGTCAGAGTTTTAAAATTAAGTTTAATTTCTTAATTATTTTAATTAGTTAATTATCGTGGAAAGAGTTCTGATTTTTTTATTCCACGATAATTACTTTGCGTGTGTATGTTTGCCCTAAGTTCAGGATCATTCTGCCTATTGGGTAATGCAGCACTGATAAAGAAGAAATTAAATGAGTGAATGTGGGTGTTAGTGTTTTGTTGTTTGTCTTAGTTTGCTGAATCCTTTTGTTTTACTGTGAGTATTGCACTTTGTTAGATTCTTCGTTCTTTTCATGTCCTGACTACCTGCTTTAGGCCCCTCTTCCCATCTCACCCCAATTCCGACTAGTGCTTTGCTTTTTTCTTGGTGTGTAGTAAGTACTGTGTCATGAGACGGTGGGACAGAGCAAGGCTTACTGTGCTGTGAGAGAATCAGACATGTGTTATGGATCTTAACACCATTGTTTCCAAAAGTGTGGGCCATGATTTCAAAGCAAAAACATCACAAGGTTTGGTCTGATTTGGACTCTGATGGTGGAAGTGGGGGGAGGGGACCAGGCAAGAGTTGGCATTATTTAAGAAGGCTCCAGTGGACGCTCATGTGCACTAAGATTTGAGAATCACTGCTTAGAGCAAACTGCTCCACGGCATGTGGGATCTTCCCGGACCAGGGCACGAACCCGTGTCCCCTGCACCGGCAGGCGGACTCTCAACCACTGCGCCACCAGGGAAGCTCAGTGCATCTTTTTAAACAGAAGAACTTGGACATTTATGAGGCTTCTGTAAGATTTCCTCAGTCCCTAATTCAGGAAATGTATTTCGTACATGTAGTGTTCTATATTTTTTTGTATAACTTGACATCCTCCCCAGGAAGAGTCTGTCTGCTCTTTGTACTGTGCTTCTTTTTCTATTGTTCAGAATTCCTGGCTCCCACCCTCAACCAGTTCATAACATGTTTATAGCCACCAGCCCAGACTCCTTAGGAATGAAGGAAGGAGTCTTTGGATCTTGTTATTTTCCTTGAGGAAGACCTGAATGTTGACTGTTTTGCAAGAATCCAGAGTATGCATTGTCATTTCCATGTTAACCCTCGCCCCAAATGTTTGTGGGTTTCGAAGGGTTTACTGTAGCCCAGTCTTAGCAGGGTCTCTGGCCAGGGAAATTCATTTGAAGCACATTTTGCCATGGAAGTACCCGGCAGGTAAAAATACTCTGTTTACACTTGGCTGTGTCCCAAACAGCTGTCCTCCTCCTAATGAGACTGGGGGCTGCACATCTTTTTTGTGGATTTAGAAGCTTTCCTGTTGTGGATGACAAAAATCATTTGCAAAAACCAATGAAGTGATAGGTTTGTCAGAGACAGACAGCTGGTCCTTAGGAAATGGGCTGAGATCTCCACGCTCACAGGTTCAAGGGAGTTTGCAGCCTGCAGTATAATTACCTGATACGGTGTTGAGGGGGGCCTGTGATTTGCTCCCCCTCCCGCCACCTCCCCTTGGGCATTTCGTTAAGGGTGGAGCACCTGTTAAAGGCTTGTTTAGTGTACTGTGTGGCTGTGGCTAAAGAATAGTGAGTTTGGTTTAAGTTTACAAACGTATGGGTGTGCAGACATTCTTGTTTTAATTGCTTTGCTTTTATTAGCTCCAGGGACCTTTAGTAAGGATTGTAGATTTATTCAGTGTTTTCATTTAGGGAAAAAAAGGTATTTTTACTCATTTCTAGGTCAGTTGCGATACACTGAATGACCAGGGACTTAAACCAGATGTGCTGTGTGTAATGTTTCCTTTCTGATTGCAAAAGTAATATCTGTTCATTGTTTGAATAGTTATAATTAAGAAACTGATAATTTAGGAATGAAAATTCCCTGTAATCTCCAGAAATACATACATTTAACATTTGGGATTTGTTCCTCCAGATCCTTTTCTATGGTTATTTTGTTATATTTTGCAATTCTACTTTACCCACCAACGTGTTTTAAGACAGAAATGCATCTCTTGCTACCTGAAGCCTTTCATTTAACCATTTATACTTTTCAAAGTATTTTATGTGGTAGTCTCCACTGAGACCCAGAAACTCTGCCAGGAAGAAGGAACAGTGGCTTCTACTCTGTGCCTGGCAAGTGTGCTTAAGTGCTTTACTTGGCGCTTTTTCTTTTTTTCAATTCAATATAAAAAGATTTATTAAGAAGTCATTCTCCCACCCACATCTTCTTCTACCCTGTGACCCTCACCTTTCATATCCAGTTTTATTAGTTTCTAATGTATCCTTCCAGTGTTTCTTTATGCAGATAGTAGCAAACATGAATATATGTTCTTATTTCCCCCTTTCTTACACAAAAAGAGGATACTATGCGTACTGTTTGGCATCTCACTCTATTCACACAGTATACCCTGGAGACATATTCTGCATTAGTACGTGGCCCTTGCTTTTGATTCTTACACCAACTCCATAATATAGGCAGCAGTTACTATGCCCTTTCTACACATAAGGAGGCTGAGACTCAGACAAGTTAAGTGACTTGCTCATACAGTTTATTAGTAAAGAACTTGGATGCCTACCCATTTAATCTGATTTCTCATCTAGAGAATATTGTGCCACACCCTATGCCTTTCCTGTATTGAGAAGTGGTTTTTTAGATGAAAATATTCTTTGAGACATATAAAAGTGTTGAGTGAGGGCATAGTGCTTCTTTGGATTATTAAGAGGTATTTTTTTTAGTTTTTGACCAGGAGTTGGCATTCTGTGGCCCACTGGCTGAATCTAGCCTTCTTCCTCTTTTTGTAAATAAAGTTTTATTGGAACATGGACCCACCCAAGTCATTTACATATTGCAGCACAGACCATATGACCTGCAAAGCCTAAAATATTTACCATCTGGCTCTTTACAAAAATGTTTGCTGACACCTGTTGTGGACACCAAGTTTTATTTAGGTGTGTAAATTTTTTTTTTTTGTAGCTTCTAAGGTTTTGCATTCGTTTGCTCAGGCACATTGGTTGGTGGAAGTGCTTTCTTTCCTTTACTTCCCCCAAACTAATCAAACAGGCGTATCACTTCTTGCTTGAGTTTCTCTGTGATCCTGTATAGTGACTGAGTTTCTACACAGTCATTTTCAGGTAGAGTGAATTGCAAAATATTCCAAAACTTTTGCTACTGTTAATGTTCGTACAAAACTGGTGTACATCCTGATGATGGCTTGTGCATTGCACCCTATGGTGATAGTTTATGTTAAAGTGCAAGAAGGGATCATCAGCACAAAGTCTAATCATAATCAGCAGCACCCTGAGACTTCTTGCATGGGGGTGTTGTGGGAGTGTGTAGATTAATATAATTGAGACAGTTGCATTAAAATTGCTTGACTCTTGTTTTGACATAAAGTGAACGTGTGACATTTATACAATAGCAAACTATTAAATTTGGTTTTCCTTTGAGCATTTTGAAATAAAATGCAAAATGTGGAAAGAATAAAAATACTTAATTACTGTGCTTGTAATTATTTCACACCCCCTGAATTTATGACTCCTCGGAACTGTAGCAGGTTACTACTGAGTGGCAGAGTTGGTGAACATACTTAAAATCACATCATTTAAATCTTTGAGTTTTGATAGTTCCTTTTCTTCATGGTCTCTTTCAAATGGCATGCAGCCTTTACTGTCCCACTGTGTCTGTCACATGTTGTGCTTGTGTTACATGGAAGCAACCCAGTGAACTTGTGCAAGGTCACTCACTAGTTAGTTATTGGGTAAGGAAGAAATTCCAGGGTTTTCTTTCTTAAAATTCCTTAATGAAATGATTGGATGGACATAGTGCATTTCTTTAGTTTTCCGTTTGGGAAAGCTTGATAAAAATTCTGTTGGCAAAGCAAAAGAGTCCAGTGATCTCCAAATTGGTCTTGGTGTATACGTTGATTTTTAAGTGCATTTACTTTGACCCAAAAGACTGCCTTCCTGTAATATGCTCCTTTTTGTAGAACACAGCTCTCAAGTAAGTAAAGTAAGTTTGTTTAAATGTGTGAAATAAGTTGAGGCATTATACGTAGCAAGTTTTCGATGGTTTAGCATCGCAACTCTGAATTTTCAGTTTTAGGACCAGTTTGAGGGTCTTTCATCTATTATCTGTATTACTAGCTTTCTTAATCTCTTTCATTTTTTGGGTAAAAGTCACCTCACAGAGGCCTCCCCTCAGCACCATATTTAAAACTGTATCCTACTCATTTCCTGTTCCCTCTTCCCTGTTTTATTTTTCTCAATAGCACTCACTAATCACTCTCTGAAAACCGTTTATTTTAATGCTTTATTTATCTGTGTTACTACGAGAATAAGCTCTGTGAAGCTTCTGTACTCTCAGTGCCTTGAGTACGGTGCCTGGCACATGGGAGACGCCCAGTGACAGTTGAATTAACAAAGTCAAAGAGAGTCTGTATTGCTTGTAGAATGAGGGCTAGATGTAGGGCAAGTCAATTTGTGGCGTCAGACGGGATTTGAAACTGGGTTCTCCCACCTCTTGATGTTGATATTAAATAATTTAATCATTGAAAGAACTTTTCCCTCCCAATGAAATGGGAGAAAATAATATCTTTTTTATAGGGATTAAAAATTATATTGGATATAAAGCTCTATAAATGTTAGTCCTCGCTTTCCCCTGGTGTGTCAGCATTGAAGAAGCCTAAAGGCAATGTGAATTTACCAATCCTGTGCTTCTGGGGTCATTACCTCGATGACTTTTGACAGATGTATTCTTTCAACGGCTGTGTTGCCAACACAACAATGACCTGTGCCTTTGACCAGTGTGAGTGGACAGACACTTTGTCGTCCCTCTTTAATCCTCATATCAGAATAACTTGTATGGGTTTGGCTTTGAAATAAGTTTAGGCAAGTTCATGATTGCAGACAGTTCAGATGGCATCAGCCCTTAGAGCCAAGTGAGTTTCACCAGATCTTTCGTCAAATGCAGTGGGAACGTCAGATAAGTTGATGTTTGTGGTCCTTATACACGTCATTCTAGGTTTTTTGGCAAATCAAGAAGCATCAGAGGGCTGTTAAGTCACTAGTTTGTCTCTGTGGATTTCTCCAAACCTTATGGATTACAAAGTGTTAATTCCTGTTTTGGTTTCCCCTGATATTTCTTCTGCTTGGGATGACAGGAACACTTCAGAAGTTAGTTAAGGCAAATTGGTTCAGAAATTTATAGGTTCTTTTAGTCTTTTGTCCCAGGTAAGTCTGAATAGGACCTGGAAAGCTGATTAAAAGACCAGTGAGGGGCTTCCCTGGTGGCGCAGTGGTTGAGAGTCCGCCTGCCGATGCAGGGGACACGGGTTCGTGCCCCGGTCCGGGAAGATCCCACATGCCGCGGAGCGGCTGGGCCCGTGAGCCATGGCCGCTGAGCCTGCGCGTCCGGAGCCTGTGCTCTGCAACGGGAGAGGCCACAGCAGTGAGAGGCCCGCGTACCGCAAAAAAAAAAAAAAAAAAAAAGACCAGTGAGCACAGGGAGCTTAATTTTAAATTAAATGGATATTTAATGCGTTGAGAAAGTACTCAATCTTCAGTCTTTCTTTTTTTAATCTATGCTTGCTATTTGCATCTGATGGCCAGGAAATCTCTATTTTTCTACTAAAAGCATTGGTTATTGCTACGTTTCTCAAGCTTGGTTTTCAGTGTGGATTTTTGCGGGTGATTTTTAGCACCTATGGGTACAAAACCATTAAATGAAGGCCGGCAGAAAGGAAAGAGTGCCCTGAGCTGGGAAGTCTCTTACAATCCTCTGGTAGACCAGAGGATGAACGGGGCAGGCAGGGAGGTGGTCAGTCACTGCGGGGGCTTCCTGGCTGTGAGCCTGTCTTCCAGCAGAACACAGTGAAACCCGTGGCCTGCTGGTTGGAGGTGATTGTGCTTAGGAGCCTGGTTATAGATTTTTTTTCCACAGGTGTGTGTTAACTTTTTTTTTTTGGGTGAGCCTTGATCCTCAGACACACACAGCCTGACCAAACTGGCAGATTTGTGAGAATTTTAATATTGAGAGGATTCTGTTATTGGAGTTATGCACGGTTGCTAAGGCATTGCTTTTTATTCTAAAATTTGGTCTTGGATAACCTCCGGTTTATGCTGTTGGGATTTCAGTTAATTGTTACACTTTTGTGATCTGGTCTGGTATAATACCACATATGGGATTTTATCTTTTTTTGCATGTATGAATGACATTCCTGTACTGTTGTTTTTTATATTGCTGGATAATAATTTAATCCAGTCCCCTATCATGGGTAAGACACTTGAAGTTGACTATAATGAAATCACTTGGGTCTGCTCCTCTGACTCTTGTGAAGATGGGATCAGCTTATTCTCAGATTCATTGTATTTGGCAAAAGACTTGCCCTTCTGAAGTACACAATACTGGACGATGATCATTTTGGCTTAGAGGAAATCCTGGTCAAATTACCAAGTTAAACTTTTAAGAACATGCTATTCTCAATATTCACAAATGTATTATGTAATGCTGGAAGTCTCCTCTAAAGTTCTTCCTAAGATTTTTGTGAGAATTCATTTAGTGCAGGTAACCACAGGGAATCCAGCTATTAATTTTGAGGAAAGTGACAACTTCTAGCTGTTGGAGGCCAGCAGTAGCCCCTCTTCTCTGAGAGGAGGGTTGAGAGGAAGAGGGCTCTCTAGTGGTCTGCCGAACCCTTCTACCCTAAGCGCCTCAGTGAGACTGGGGGAATCCCTGGTTAGGTAGCATTATGTGAGTTTGGGGGATTATGTAAAAGTATAACTGCACACAGGCTGTTCTTGCTTTGGTAACTGATTTTAATATCCTGTTGGTTTTGTTGTTGAAACTTCTTCTATGACAGTGAAGCCTTTTGTCTTTATTTTTCAATCAGAAAATCTTTCTCTCCACTTGAAAGGATGGAATCGGGGCTACAAGGCATTCTGCAATCTTTGACCTTCTTGCCTCCCCAAACCTCTAAGGAAAGCCGGGCATCCAGTAATCTCAGACTTGTGATTGTGCTTTTGTAGCCTTGCTTGACATCTAGGACTTTTGGAGGGTTTTAGATTTTTGACGATAACTTTTAATTTTATTCTCATTTATTTCTCCCTTTTCTGTTTCAGTGTCCTGGGTCATGAAACTTAATCCACAACAAGCTCCACTATATGTGAGTAAATCGCAAGATTTCATTTTATACTTAACTTTTGCTGTTTAATTCTTATAATAAACTCAAAAAATGATCTCATGTGATTATCAGAGGAATTTTTAACCGTCTACACGTGAATTTATTGGCCTAATACACTTAAGAAATTGAATTTGATTTAGTAAATATTAAATGATAATAATTCATGGTACTGAGCTCAGAACAAATAATACTCGTAAGACTTGTGAGATAGACTGATCGTGGTGATAAGATGCGTGTATAAAATAATTGCATTGCCCTGCCAAATGATACTCCGGCTTATTTTTACGTACATTGCATTTCTGTAAAAGTAGTATGTAGAGCTTCCTACTGCCATGGTCAGTTACCCTGTGCCACAACTAGGTGGCACTCTTTCATTGGCAAAAGTGCTATTTACTTTAAGAATCTGGGTGAAAGCTGATGTACCATCTCCCTAAAGTGAGGGAATTATAAGATGAAATGGATAAATGAATGAATCGAGGCTGGAAAAACTAAATTCTAGGTGTGTGTGTGTGTTTTTTTTTTTTTAAATGTTGTAAGAGTGAATTATCTGAATCAGAGTGGTGAAAAGTGCCTGTTTGGTGAGGAGCTGGCTTAGAGGTGTGGATAGTTAGACTTGTGAGAGGCTGGAGGGTTTGGGGTTGGTATGGTCTGGAGACGTGAAAAAACCTTTTTTGATGGGACAGGATTTCAGTCAGGTCTTGAAGATTAAGGATCATTTCGTTGGCTGAAAAATCCTCAGAATTTGTTCAAGACACAGACCAGATGGTAGAGGGATGAGTGGCAGTGAGCATGTTGTTCAGTGAGCGGGGAAGGATGGTAGTGGAAAGTCTGGCCCTGCTGAATTTGTGTTGGGGGTGATGGGAGATAAGTCTGAAGAGGTGGGTGACGCTTAGTTGTGAAAGCACACAAGAAGGTGCGCGGAGTTTATTTTGTGACCGCTGAGGAGCTTTTAATGGTGTTTAAACAGGCTGTTCATTTTATGTATTTATTTTTAACCGTGCCGTGTTAATTAAAGTCATATACCTTTCTATCATAGAGCATTCATGTGATCATGCTCCATAGTTTATCTCTATGTTAAATGTAACATACAAAGAAAAATATATGTGTTCTTAGAAGATATTTTATGTTCATATTTTCTTTCCAGACTACTTGGAGACAATTTATTATGTTCACCAGTGGGTTTGCACATGAATTGAATACCTTGGACTTAAGAAAACAACTTTATTTTTTGGTTTGTTTTTTAAAGTCCTTTTTTAAAAAATATTTATATTTATTTATTCATTTGGTTGTACCGGGTCTTAGTTGCGGCAGGTGGGCTTCTTAGTTGTGGCATGAGAACTCTCAGTTGTGGCATGCATGTGGGATCTAGTTCCCTGACCAGGGATCGAACCCGGGCATTGGGAGCGCGGAGTCTTAACCACTGCATCACTGGAGAAGTCCCGAACAACTTTATTGAGATAAAATTCACACACCATGAAATCCACTCATTTATGGTTTTTAGTATATTCACAGTTGTGTTATCTTCACTTCAGAACATTTTTATCATCCCCAAAGAAACTCCGCACCCTTTAGCAGCCACTCATCAATTCCCCCTCCTCCAGCCCATGGCACCCACTATCTACTTTCTGTCTTTATGGTTTTACCTGTTCTGGAAATTTCGTATAAATGGAGTCATGCAATACCTGGCCTTTTATGACTGGTTTCTTTCACTTAGCATCATGTATATAAGGTATATGTTAGAGTAAGTATAAGTACTTTGTTCCTTTTTATTGACAAATAATATTCCATTATATGGACCTACTGCATTTTATTTACCCACTCCTCAGCTGATGGGCATTTAGGCTGTTTCCACTTTTTGGCTATTCTGAATAATGCTGCTGTGAACAGCAATTTTTTTGGTACTCCTCCAATTTTATTCTTACCCCGTTGAATTTTCTGGGGCATCTTTGTTGAAAATCAATTGATTATAAATGTAAGGAATTACTTCTGGACACTCATTTCTGTTCCTTTCATTTAGGTCATCCTTCGTTAGGTCAGTTTCTTTCAGCAGTGATTTATATCGGTAGTTTTCAGTGTACATGCCTTTTATTTTTGTGGATTTATTCCTAAGTATTTTATCCTTTTGATGCTATTGTGAATGATATTTTCTTAATTTCATTTGTAGGTGGCTCATTGCTAGTATATAAATACAGCTGATTTTTGTGCATTGATCTTTTAATCTACAACCTTGCTGAACTTGTTTATTAGCTAGTACTTTTTTAGTGGATTCCTTAGGATTTTCTACATCTAAGATGATGAAAATAGTTTTTTTCCTTTCCAGTCTTTTTTTTTTTTTTTTTTTTGCGGTACGCGGGCCTCTCACTGTTGTGGCCTCTCCCGTTGCACAGCGCAGGCTCAGCGGCCACGGCTCACGGGCCCAGCCGCTCCGCGGCATGTGGGATCTTCCCGGACCGGGGCACGAACCCGTGTCCCCTGCATTGGCAGGCGGACTCTCAACCACTGCACCACCAGGGAAGCCCTCCAATCTTTTTATTTTATTTCTTTTTCTTGCCTAGTTGCCCTGAGTAGAACCTCCAATGCAGAGTTGAATAAAAGTGGTAAGAGCAGACATCCTTGTCTTGTTTTTGATCTTAAAGGGAAAGCATCTGGTCTTTCACCATTAAGATTAGTATGATGTTGCTAGCTGTGGGTTTTCATAGATGCCTTTATCAGGTTGAGGAAGTTCCCTTCTGTTCCTAATTTGAGTATTTTTATCGTGAAAAAATGTTGGATTTTGTTGAACGTTTTCTCTGTCTATTGAGATGATTGTGTGGGTTTTTTCTTTCATTCCATTACTGAATTACATTGATTGATTTTTGAATGTTAAACCAACCTTGCATTCTTGGGATTAATCTCATTTGGTCATGGTGTATAATCCTTTTTGTGTGTTGCTAGATTTGGTTTGCTAGTATTTTGTTGAGGATTTTTGTGTCTTTGTATAAAAGATATATTCTGTAGTTTTCTTCTGATGTCTCTGTCTGCTTTTGGCCATTGAAAGCGTTTGATCAGGGGGCTGATATAACTACGTAGTTGTGGTAGGCAGAATAATGGTTTCTCAAGTGAGTCTATGTCTTAATCCCCAGAACCTGTGAATGTTTATCTCACATGGCAAAAGGGACTTCACAGATTTCATTAAGCTGAGGATCTTGAAACTGGAGATTGTCCTTTAATTATATGGGTAGCCCAGTGTAATCATAAAGATTCCTGTAAGTGAGAGGGGGAGTCAGAGAGAGATTTGTAGATGCCACGCTGCTGGCTTTGAGAAAGGAGGAAGGGTCCATGAGCCAAGGAATGCCACCTCTAGAAGCTGGAAAAAGCCAGGGAACGGTTTTTCCTCAGAGCCTCTGGAAGGAACACAGACGTCTTTATTTTAGCCCCATGAAAGTCGTTCAGGCCTCTGACCTTCAGAACTGTAAGATAATGAAATTTGTGTTCTTTTAAGCCTCTGAGTTTGTGGTAATTAGTTGTAACAACAATAGAAAGCTAATACAGTAGTAGTTTGGGAAAATTAATTGGTGGTAGTGTGCTGGATAATTTAGAAGGAGAGAGTAGAGGCAGAGAGATCAGTTAGAAGTTTTCTGAACTTTTCATCATGGAATTTGAGAACTTTAGAGTTAATAGAGACTTCAGATAATATCTGCTTCAACCTCTCTGTTTTAGAGATGAGGAAATGAGTTCTGAAGATACTGTGATAAGGTCACACAGCTCATCGATGACGGTAAATTGTGATTTAAATATGTATTTTCTGGGCTTGGTCATAGAAACCACTGTAAAGCTTATGAAGCTTAAAAAAGCTTCGTTCTGTTAGGGAAGCAAGGTTCTTAGACATCAGTTCTGGGGAATATACTTAATAAAGTAGTGCTTTATATATGATTTATGTGTTTAATGAAGTTGGGCAGGCTCTACTGGGGAAGACTATTTTAAATTTCAGATTTCAAATATGTCGATCAGCAGTAATACTTACTGAGGCAATTGGTTATCCCTTTTTAAAGAGTGACAGTGTACTCCATTTTCAGTGAACTAAGCCAAGTTTCAGGGATTTACACTGTTTGGGTGAAGAAAAGTGTAGTAGTTTCCCCCTAATTCACGGTTTCACTTTCTGTGGTTTCAGTTACCTGCTGTCACCATGGACTGATAATATTACATGGAAAATTCCAGAAATAAACAATTCATTAATTTTATTTTATTTATTTATTTTTGGCCATGCTATGCAGCATGCAGCATCTTAGTTCCCTAACCAGGGAACGAGCCTGTGCCCCCTGCAGTGGAAGTGTGGAGTCTTAAACCACTGGACCACCAGGGAAGTCCCACAATGCATAAATTTTAAATTGTGCACTGCTCCGAGTAGCATGGTGGAATCTCACACCATCCTGCTCTGTCCTGTAGGGGATGTATTTAAATCATCCCTTTGTCCAGTGTGTCCTGCCTGCTAGACACTTAGTATCCGTCTGGGTTATCAGATCAACTGTCGCAGTATCTCAGTGCTGTGTGCAAGTGACCCTTATTTTACTTAATAATGGCCCCAAAGTGCAAGAGTAGTGATGCTGGCAATTCAGATATGCCAAAGAGAAGCCATGAAGTGCTTCCTTAAGTGAAAAGGTGAAGGTTCTTGACTTAATAATGAAAGAAAAAAATTTGTTTGCTGAGGTTGCTAAGATCTATGGTAAGAATGAGTCTTCTATCCATGAAATTGTGAGGAAGAAAAAACAGATTCATGCTGTTTTTGCTTTCACACTTCAAACTGCAAAAGTTACAGGCACAGTATGTGATAAGTTCTTTTATTAAGATGGAAAAGGCATTAAATTTGTACAATAAGATATTCTGAGAGAGAGGGTGGGAGAGACCACATTCACATCACTTTTATAGTGTATAATGGTTATTGTTCTATTTTGTTTTTAGTTATTGTTGTTCATCTCTTTACTGTGCCTAATTTACAAATTAAACTTTTATCACAGGTGTGTGTGTATAGGAAAAAATATATATGGGGTTAGTACTGTCCATGGTTTCAGGCATCCACTGGGGGTGAATGTACCCCCCTGAGGATGGGGGCACTACTGTAACTGTACAGGACAGTCAGTTGGTAAGGGGGTCAATTCTCTGCACCTAGAGAAAGAAGTACTAAGCAAAAGAATAGAGTGTGTTGAAGTTTTTCTTTTAGTTTATATTTGAGATATGCTAGGGGTACATGTCATCAACAGAAGAGAGAAAACTGCTAGTTAATAAGGAAAAACACTGGATCCTGAGAAGAACTTTTACCTGAAAGTTAAGAAAAATAGGCTGGATTCCAAATATTCCAAATAATCATCTTAACCAGTCTTTGAATAAAAATGTGTCCACAATTGCCATAGTTAAAATGTAAGAAATGTCCCACTGTACAGGTGGCAGTACTGTTGAGTGTTTAAATGAAGCTGTTGTAATGAGTTATTTTTGTGAACTGTTCACAGTGGAGCACGCGGGACCTGGAACTTCGGCTGCCAGTAGTGTAACCTGGCTGTGCCTTGGTTTCCTCGTCTGTCAGCTCTGTGATTCCACAAGTACACCCTTTGTGTTAGGCAGAGCTAGTTACATTACCAGGTCAGGTTTTTCCCTCAGCCTCTACAAAAATGTTGATTACTGCCAGGTGCATGTGTGAGAATCGCAGTTGCAGGACCTTTGGGTGGCAGTGGTAAAAACGTTGATAGCTTTCCTAGGGTCCCTGTGGGTGGGGAGGACCTAGGTTGTTTAGTGGCGGTAAAAATGGAGAGGCGGTGGCAGATGCAAGAAATATTTAAAAGAAGCAGTAGGACTAAATACTTTATTAGATGCGGAGAGTGAAAAAGAATGAATGATAGTTGATTGAGGACTTGAGTGTGAATGACAGCTGATGCCATTGCCAGATGTGGAAAAGAAGGAAGGTGATGACTTTGTTCTTTAGACATGGTGAAGGGCATATTGATGTCCTGATTACAGTGGGAGATGTGGGCTTGGAGCTGTGGAGTAAGAAAGTTGATTTTGAACTAGAGAGAGTTTGAGTCATCTTTAAGAAATTGGTACTTTTGACTCTGAGAATAGATGAGTCCTTTGAGCGGATAAGAGTGGATGGAATTAGGATAGTGGACTATGGCAGAGAAGGCAAAGTTGAATCAAGAGAGGAGGAAGGAGTTCCAGAAATCTGGGTTGCATGTGAGTCTTTGACTTTTTATTCCTGGAGTTGTTAAATTTCAATCACACACTAGTACTGGAAGTGAATTTTGAGCTGGAGCTGGGGAATTCTTTCATTCAGGTGCCCGCTTTGTGCAAACCCCTTTTTGGATGCTGGAAATTTAGCCATGAACAGAATGGAAGGGTCCCTGCCCTTCCGGTACTTGTATTATAGTGAGAAGAAGGCAGATAATCATAAACAAGAAAACATCAGGAAGAACAGTTTAATGAAAGTAAATAAAACAATAGGATGTGATGTGATTGTGCCTGAGTAGAGGCTATTTTAGGCTGGGTGGTCGGGGAAGGCCTCTGAGGGGCGGCCAGTTAAGCTGAGACCAGAATGACCAGAAGGAGCCCGCCACGTGCAGATCCTGGCACAGTGTTCTAGCCCAAGGGAACAAGTGCAGAGCTCTAAAGTGAGGGCTAGGCTTGATACGTGTGGGGAACAGAAAAAATGGCGGCGGGGATTCAAGAGTGCAGAGGGGGCGGGGTGCGTCCTCTCCTGGATGAGCTTGGAGACTCAGGGAGGAGATGGAAAAGCCTGATCTTGAAGCACTTCACAGACCATTGGGTGACCTCCCTAGGGCCTGCCTTTCATCATGTCTGGGACCAGCACAGCACCCACCTCTGAGTGTACTCTGAACTTCAGAGCCTTCAGTGGCTCAGGGTCAGGTCAGGCCTCTTAGGGATGTTGGATTAATCCTAATGTGGAGCTGTGGGCCCTGGGCAGACTGGATTCTCAGGCAGTTTAAGCATAGTAATTTGGACTACCCATCTGAGGAAAAATAGTTTTAGTACTCTGTAGTCATCTTTAAGATCCGTGTTTTAGATGTAAATTGGATTTTCTTGAACGGAGGAACATTTTAAAGCAGATTTGGCTCTCATTTGTTAAAGGGCAGTGTAATTAAAAATTTCTGCTTAGTTTTTATATTCTTTCATGGTTGAATTGCTTCTGGGGAGAAAAAAATGTATTTTCAAAGTCCATTTGTGAACCTAAATGAACGGTGTATGATAGGATTTCATTGTAGTCCTTTCATTTTCTGGTTTTCTGTGAATGCTTCACCTACTGGTGTAACACTCATTTGCATCACCTGTAACCTTTCTGGATGACAACTCCTTAAAAACAAGAGTTCATGTTCATATACTACCTCCTGGTTTAAAATGCACATTTTGTAATGAGGTGGATAGACCTAGAGTCTGTCATACAGAGTGAAGTAAGTCAGAAAGAGAAAGACAAATACCGTATGCTAACACATATATATGGAATTTAAGAAAAAAAAAGTCACGAAGAACCTTGGGGTAAGACAGGAATAAAGACACAGACCTACTAGAGAATGGACTTGAGGATATGGGGAGGGGGAAGGGTAAGCTGTGACAAAGCGAGAGAGAGGCATGGACATATATACACTACCAAACGTAAGGTAGATAGCTAGTGGGAAGCAGGCATAGCACAGGGAGATCAGCTCGGTGCTTTGTGACCGCCTGGAGGGGTAGGATAGGGAGGGTGGGAGGGAGGGAGATGCAAGAGGGAAGAGATATGGGAACATATGTATATGTATAACTGATTCACTTTGTTATAAAGCAGAAACTAACACACCATTGTAAAGCAATTATACTTCAATAAAGATGTAAAAAAAAAATAAAACGCACATTTGAATACATTATATCATTTGGTTCTCTCAGCAACCTTGTGAGGGTGGAGGAAGCTTCATTCTTACCCTCATAATACGTGAGGAAATAAGAGCTCAAGATGGTTCATTTAGTATATGCAAAAGTTAGGGCTTTACCCAGAAATCGTGACTCTCAAACCCATTGTCTTTCTTCTGTATACCAAGCTGACATGCACAGTTGCTGTCCATAATTGTTATATAAAACACACAAATCTCATCCCACTTAATGTGATAGAGACTTGCACATATAAAGTCCTTTTTAAAATAAGTAACCCAAGTTTAGTCTTCCATTTCCCATGTTTTATTTGAAATAAGTTCACATTTATAGAAAAGTTAGAAGAATGCAACTTCACCTCTACTTATCTTTTATTAACATTTAGGTGTGACCTAAATGTGATTTGCTTATCATTTGCTGTATTACATATATTTTTTGAACTGTTTGAAAGTTGCTTTTCCCAGGCATCATACCCTATTCTCCTTAAATATTTCAGCATAGATTTCTTAAGAACTGGGACATTCTCTTTCAGAAACACAGTACAATGAACAAAAACAGGAATTGTAACATTGATGTAATATTCTTATGTAATGTAAGTCCATATTCCAAATTTCTCTGATCATACCAATAATGTCCTTTATAGCATCCTCCTCCCCTCTTCTCCCCAGTTCAGGATTTAATCCAGAATTACACACTGTATTTATTTACAGTCTCTTTAATCTCTTAATCAGGAACAGTTCCTTTGCTTCTCTTTGTCTTTCATGATACCGACATTTTGGAAGAGTATAGGCCATTTAGCCAGTTATTTTGTAGCACTTTGCTTCTTTTTGACAGAACAACTGCCTTTTAAAAGTTGCTCATTAAAAAAAATAAAGATGCTCATTTGTTTCCCAAGTTTCATTATTAAGTTTACCTTGTGTGAGTCCTGAATAGTCAGTAATGTCATCTTTGTGATTAAAAGTATTGCTAACAAGGAAATAAATGTGATAACGATGTCTCTATTGTGCATATGTAACTTCCTTATAATTGTAAGGAGATATGTAGAGCATCCCTGCAAAGTGTAGCCTAGAGTATCTGATTTTATTCCAGAGATGTATTCTGTGAAATAACTAACCTACCTAGTCATTTAGCTAATTGAAAAGGCATGCTAGACATGGTGCCTATATCTCTTGAGTCCTGAACTATTATCTCTAGCCATCATGGGACTTATGGTCTGAGCCACTTGTTTACAGTAAACAACATGCAGCAAACCACGTGGCTGCTAATAATTTTTATGAACATAGGACATGTACCCTTTGGCTCTAGAGCCCTTCTCACTATCAAGATAAAAGCATAGACTTTTCCACGGAACTCTACTTCACTTCGCTGTACAGTAGAAACTAACACAACATTGTAAAACAACCATACCCCAATGAAAAAAAAAAGCATAGCCTTCTCCCAGAAAGCATAGGGGGGATGGGGAATGCTATCAGGTGATAAAAGAAAAAGCCAGGCACATGAAGCAAAGGTTGGTATTTATAAAACAAAATAGGCCCTACCACCAGCCCCACACACTAAGCACTAGGGGACTTAGCAACCTAGCAACTGGACATTAGCAACAGTAAATAAATCCTCCCCCAGACTAACAGCTGAAGGGGATGAAAGATTTTTAAACTTCTGAAGGAGGAGCATGAAAGGGTCTTTGGATGCTTCTTATCTCAGGCCTCAGGCTAATGCTAGAAGAAATGTGGCCAGGCCAAACCTGAAGGTCTACAAGGCACAAGGAGACAATAGGGGTCAAGAATAAGGAGATCTGGATTATTCCAGAGAAAGTCACTTCCTTTCTCCTCTCATCACTTTACTTTTCTGGAGAAAAAGTTGTGATGATGCACCCAAGTGATTGTCCCATAGTCAGCGCTCCCTGTGGGGATGCACTTTGTAGGAGAGGTCAGGACTGGAGAACAATTTGATAAGTCATATGGATCATTGTATTTTCGGGGTGGTTGAGCTCACTCTGTGGGAAGAGTGAAGAAACTGAGCTACAGAGAGATTGAGGGATTTGCCTGAAATTTCACAGGGGTTGTGATAGATCTGGTCAGGTAGCAGGATCTGCAAATAATTGGCCCAGCCAGTGTGCAGGAGGCAGTGGCTTGAATTTAGGATTCAGAGTACACATACAGAGAAGTTGTGGTGTAAGTCTGGTGGTAAGTGGGCTAAGTCAGAGGAAAAAAGGTAGCTGTGGGAACGCCGAAGAAGAGAGAAATATTTGAAAAGATAGCATTGAACTCTTTTTCAAAGTATAACAGGTAAGGATTAGAATGTCTTTTGGGCTGTAGACACATTGGAGAGTAGTTTACAGTTATTAATTGAAATCCCTCTTCAGTAGAAAAAAAGAGTAAAAATAAAATGTGGGTTGTAACTTTGGATGTAGGAAGTCAGTAATAGCCATCCTGGTGAATTACTTGGTCAGATACTTATCTTCAGGAGGGTGGGTGGCTTTTTAGCCCTGGACCAGTGAAAGGAAGGGAAGGTCAAGGCCCTTGAACAGTAAGTGAGGCATTTCTCTTGTTAAGTGCAGCTCCTGCAGGTTTTTGATGTTTTTCTGTATTAGAATAATGTCCTTACTGGTTGCCAAAGTGTTCCAGTGGGCATTGGGCACTTCATGGTTAATGACACTCCAGAATGGATGGTTGTGACTCTTAACACTGACTCAGAAGGTTTATATTGGACGCTGATGATTCACTAACTAAAATGACCATAAGGACACATTTAAAGAGGAAAAACTTGGGGTTCATTTCTCAGATCCTTCAGTTATAAACTTGTTTTTTTTTTTGGTGTCCCCAAGATTTGTGGTCTATTGAACACATCTCTAGGTCTCCCTCAGGAAAACCAAAAGGCATTTTTTTTTTTACCTTACAAACTAAATACTTTTTTTTTTTTTTTTTTGCGGTACGCAGGCCTCTCACTGTTATGGCCTCTCCCGTTGCGGAGCACAAGCTCCGGATGCGCAGGCTCAGTGACCATGACTCACGGGCCCAGCCGCTCTGCGGCACGTGGGATCTTCCTGGACCGGGGCATGAACCCGTGTCCCCTGCATCAGCAGGCGGACTCTCAACCACTGCGCCACCAGGGAAGCCCACAAACTAAATACTTTTTTAGAAGCAGAGAGATAGATGTGAGGTATAAATTCTGTTCTAAGCGTGCAGCAAGGTTATGTATGGGATACTTATTACCTGCCATATGATTGAGATGAAACCCACATTTATTAGATTTTCAAGGGGAAGAGCCATTCTAATTACAAAACAAATTTCCAGAACCCCAACAGATCTGGTTTATTATGTCCTTCCGCATTTCTCTTTTTCCTTAGCACTGAGTGTTTGCCTGGAACATCCTGACAGTAGAAGAACATCATAGGAAGGTAGATCTTTGGCACTGGATTCCTTTCTTCATTTAAAATCAACAAAACAAACCAATATCCAGTGATTATAACTATTTCTATTCGAATAGGGTCCGTCTCTTAAGATGATGTTGCTCTCTGTTTTCTCAAGGAAGGGAAAGGTGGGTTAGGGTGCTGGTATTGGTTGAGAACAACTTGAGAACAACTTCTTGGCAGGGTACCCTGGTGGGCACTTATATACATTCCCTCATTAATCTTCACAAGAGACAAAAGATTTGGTCAGTATTTCCACTTTAGAGCCCGTGAAGTGAGGATTCCAAGGGGTAACTGACTTGTCTGAGGTTGCAGCTATGGTGGACCTAGGGTTCAAATCCTGTGAATGATTCCCAAGCCCGTTTAAAAAAGGGAAATCAGAAGAGCCTTTCCATTTGACTCACATTTAGATCTTGAGAAAAACTTAGAGTGATTTCCTGCCATCACATTGGATTCTTGTTGACTCTGGACTTCTGTGTCCAGCCTCAGTGAAGCAGACTTTGTGCAGTGGATTAATATGCTGTGTGTGTGCTAATCAGAAGTGGCCTCAGAGCCTAAACAGTACCAGAAGATGAGAGTGCAAGTGGAGATGTGCTCAGAAAGAAGCAGGTTTAAAATGAGCAATTAAAACAGTTTATTCTTGCATAAGTATAGTTTGCATAAATAATCAAAGCTGTGAAGGGCTGCAGAATTTAAATTACCCCAGCTTTACTCTTCTCAGTTCCTCGTTTCAGGGAAGAGGACCTATTTGGTAATAGCAGCATTTTATCTCTTCCTGGGAAATGTGTTTCCATAGCAGGAGTTGAACTAATCTGGCTGTGCCTCTTGCTTGGCTATTACTTTGTCACATTTTTCTCTTACAAAGAGAGCTTTATCAGCCTTCTGATCTCTTAAATGAATTACCTGCCTTAGCCTTAACAATACATGTCTGATGGGTCAGCTCCAACATTTTGTAGCCTGGAGGCTCTTTCCATCCAGATCTGAGGACTGTGTTTAAATAATGACAACTTTGTCACTAGTGCCAGAAGAAATAAGGAAGTCAAGTGTTCCTTAATTTAGCTTTTGATGGTTTTACAGAGCAAGAGCTTCAGTTTCCTTCTGTTGGGACTTTTTAATCCATCTCCAGAAACGTGCTTTGAAGTTAACAGATTTTGCATTTGCAGGTAGCATTTTCTTATTTTTCCTTGGCATTTTCAGAGCAGATGAAGATACATAGAGGTCAAAGCCTTTTCAGGGTCTGTGTACATGATGCCTTTACAATAACTTGGTGTTTCCCAAGCATCTGGATATGGGGCAGGGGGGCTGGAGTTAAATTTTCCATTCGGTTCTAGTGAAGAGAAGTCTTGCTGTCCAAAGAAGACCAAAATGTAGTGCTCTGTACCCTTAGCTCATTCACCAAGTGTTTGTGAAGCACCTATTAGTGAATGGAGGACCTGGTCTTAGAGGAATAGATTCTTTCACCGGGGCTCAGATGCTTGAAGAGTTAAATGACAGCACAAGCAGTACTTGTTCAGGTGCTTGGATGAGTTATACAGATGGTTACACAGTGACAGTTCATAGCAGGGAGAGGAATGAGATGTTGGCAGAAATGATAGGGAAGGCTTCAGGAAAGATGGGGGGCTCTGTTAGCCTGGACAGATTTGGCTGTGGAGAAAGGGAAGAGCAGAGCGAGAGAAGGGAGCACAGTCTTAGAAGTAAGGTATGGACATGGTGTTATCAGTGGTGGTGAGGGATCTGGCTTGACTGGAGAGGACAGTTCACATGGGAGAATATGTGGAGATGAGATTGCATAGATCTACTCTGTTCAGTATAGTAGTCACTAGCCCATGTAGCCATCTAAATTAATTTAAACGAAATAAAATTAAAAATTCAGTTCTTCCATTGCAGAGTGCTCAGTTGCCACATGTGGCTGGCGGCCACCATCTTGGACAGTGCGGATATAGAATATTTCCATCCTTGCAGAAAATTTTCTTGGCCAGCACTGATGGAATATAGCATTTTACAAGCAGGATAGAGAGCAACTGGAGGTCTTCTGATTAGGCAGATAGTAACATGATGAAAGTAGTACCCAAAGAACATTGATGGAGAGGTGTGGAGAGCAGAGGAAGAGCAGTGAGGGACTCTCAGGTGAGTAGCCTGTTCACCGTTACAGTGTGCTGAATGGATGTGAGGATGATAAGCGGTTCCGAAGAACAAATGGATTTTGTTTGGTAGAATGACTGAAAGCATCAAAGAGCCACAGATATGAACACCGAGGATTTTACCGTGAGAGGCAGAGGGAGAATGGTGTAGCACCAATGGGCGAGGGAGGAGCTGCCTCGGCAGTCTGAGGGAGAACAGTTGTGTCTTTACAGCAGCCTGTGGCGGAGGGGCTGGGGTGCGGTGGTGGTGCTGTTGGTAGTGAGGATTAAATGGTATAAGCATATTTCACAAATGATGGATAGAAACTTTAAATATATAGGTAGTTTTTAAAAGAGACCCATCTCCTTTATTTTGACAGTACAAAAGCGTATAAACATATCGGGTGGCTTCCTCGTGCATCTCTGCACATGCACTTGTGTTGACAGCTCTTTCCCTTGTTTGCTTAGAAAGAGGAGGGGAACAACATTTACTGAGCACCTTCCACGTAGGGTGACTTATGTACATTTTCTCCTCAGCCTTGTGAGGCCCATATTATAGATGAAGGACAATAGCTAGTAAGAGGTGAAACAGAGGGTTTTTTTGTTTGTTTCTTTCTTTCTTTTTGCGGTACGCGGGCCCTCACTGTTGTGGCCTCTCCCGTTGCGGAGCACAGGCTCCAGACACGCAGGCTCAGCGGCCATGGCTCACGGGCCCAGCTGCTCCGCGGCATGTGGGATCTTCCCGGACCGGGGCGCAAACCTGTGTCCCCTGCATCAGCAGGCGGACTCTCAACCACTGCGCCACCAGGGAAGCCCGAAACAGAGGTTTGAACTCAGAACTCTTGCCCTTTCTGTCTAGTCTCTCTAAGTAAGGATGGTTTCACTACCAGTCCCTCAAATTGCTACTACCCTCTCTTGACCTGGGAGCTCGAAACCTGATGCTTATATCACATTCTACATTTAGAGGTTGGCTTTAGCACTGAATTCCACTTGCCATCGCTTTTTCAAATGTAAGATAGAGATCCTATAAACATTGTTTGCTCACAGTAATCATTGGTGTGCGGAGTTACCCGAACTGACTTTCAGCTGAATTGTTCTTGAGCACTGGTTTTCAAAGTGTGGTCCCTAACCACCAGTGTGAACATCATTAGAAACTTGTTAAAAATGCAGATTTTCACGCCCAACCCAGATCTACTGAATCAGAATGCTTGGGGTGGAGCCCTACAAGCTATTTTTAAATAAGCGCTCCAGATGACTCTGATGCACCCCAGTGCTTAAGCATGAACCAAGTGAACAAAAAGGGTAGTTTTAAAAGCCCCTTTCCTGTGAATTAAATTGGAGCCTTTTGGGTAGATTTAGATCTTCCAACATGGCTGACTGTTAACCCATCAGCAGTGGTTGACTGGAGATATATGGGAAATGATATGCATTAAGTAGGACATTGTTTCAAATGGATGGATCTATGGTGGATTCCTGAGTAAATTATTACTAGGTTATTGACTCAAACTAACGTCAAGGTGTGCAATATTGAACACAGGGCTGCTTATTTCTTAGCAGGAGGTGGTAGTGATTTTCAATTAAGGGAGTTAATACTTTGCATTATTTTTCACAGTATTTTTATGTCATTTAAGATTCCTCATTTCTTCTTTGTGTGGTTGTGAATAATTAAAGCCAGATCTGCTTTATAGTTAGTTAGCAGAGCAGTTCATGATGCAAATGGAACTCATAAGAGCACCTGGGTTTTGGAATGGTGTTGTAAACAGGCTTCTGTAATGGATTTTTGGACGGCATCAGTGAATTTTAAAAAATTTGAAGTCAGCCTTTGGGAGTTTAGCTATGGACCCTATGCTGAGTCAGTGGTACTGCAGGGAAACCAGTTAACAGCTCTGTGTGTGCTAGCCTTCAGCTAGGTAAAACAGTTTTTGCATTTCTCCCTCTCTCTGAAATACAGTCAACCCTCTCCACTACCCCCAACACACACACAAAGAAAACTGCTCATCTTTCAGTATGCAGTTCCTGTCATTTGGCTCTATGGAGCCCTTCCTGAACTTTCAGCCTCCTGTGGAATCTATCACTCCTCTCTCCAGGCCCCAGCTACTCTGTACAGACTTTACTATAACACCTCAAGCACTTTAAATGATTGCACTTTTGCTTACATGCCTTTTTTCATTTACTGTGTCTATCTTAAGTACAGAGACTTTATACTTGAGTTGTTGTTTTTATTGCTCTCACTTTAACTTCAGCTTCTATCACAGTACCTTGCACATAATAGGTTCTCATTGTTTTTGATTAAATATAATAGAATTACAGCTGTTTGGGAAAGAGCTTTGCTGCATGCATGGATGGTTATAAATGTCTGTTTAGTCAAAGATGAGATTTTTTTGGGGGGGAGGTAAAACTTATGACCCTGAAGGGTAAGCCACTCAAGAGATCAAACAGCATAGGGGACTTTGTGACCTGGAACCAGTGACAAAGGGTCACTTTGACCCCTGAGATGGGGCCTCTAGGAAAACTTGGGAATGATACTTGATGAAAAACTGAATTTCAACCCAAATAGTTTAATACTTCTGTGTTGTGTATGGGCTCTTTACTTGGAACTCCCTGTGTTTGCTTCTTTCTGTACTAATCTCACTTTATTGGTTTGACAAACCTGTGAATTAGGAGGAATTGTTTTGTTACTTTACAGATGGGGAAACTGAGACAGTAAGGTTTATATTTTGAAGTTTTAGTACAGCTATTAAGTACAAAATAAGCTACAAGGATATATTGTACAACACAGGGAATATAGCCAACATTTTATTATAACTACAAATGGAGTATAGCCTTTAAAAATTGTGAATCACTATATTGTACACATGTCACTTGTAGAATATTGTACATCAACTATACTTCAGTAAAAAAAAAATAAAAATAAAGTTTTAGTAAGTTCATTATAAGACCAAAGGTCTTTATTGCCCTCTTTGGAATTTACTGTGCCATCTGAGATGAAATTGTTAGGTAGTTTCACAGAGTCACCCCAGTGAATCTGTAATTCAGAAATCCGAAAATAGCTCCATACAGATAGAACATTAGGAATATATTTGTATCAGCAGGGATGTAGAAATTAGATTCTTCTGAGAGGTACACTAATTTATTGATTGATTAATGAACTGGTGATGTGCATCTTTAGTACTTTTTCTCATTCCTACACATTTCTTCTCCAGAGATTCTGATTGTTTCCTTTTATGTGGGTCCTTATCTTTAAGTATAGAGAACATCATATGTACTCTCAGAGATTTGTTTGCTTGTTTGTTCTTTTTTAAACCAAAAAAGAGCTATTGGCCCTTGTGCATCCTTGGAGCCCTTCACAAAGCTCTGTGTTTGGATTAACTGCCGACCCCATGTGATATACAGAGCATGTGGCAGCTAGGATGGAATTTTCAGCTGTCTCTCTTTGTTATGTCCACAGAAGGAAATGTGAGTTTTATCTTACTACTCAGGTACATTCCTTTTTTGGTCCATGGGATCCACCAATCTGATTGTGGACTTATTTTCTGCCATTCCTGTCATCTTCTTGAACTAGTTAAAAGGCCAGGGGTGATCTTAACTTACCCTCATGACTATGAATTTCTCTTTGGTCACTTCCTGCATTCTTAAATTCTACTTTGATTAAAGCTTATTAGGTTTTGCCAACATTGTCTGGTTCATCCTATCTTGTGTGGTTAAGGGATCCCAGGCAGCATAATATGAAGGAGCTACTACTGTGGGTGTTTCTCATAGCCAGTGTCTCTTTTCCACAAATCCTCATTTTCCAGATCTCCATACAATTGGTTCTTTTATCCTTACCACATGTATGGGTATGATTATAGGTTGTCCATATCTTACTAGGTCTCAGAATTAGAAGTGGGTCTTCTTTATTATGAGACAAAAGTGGGCATTTTAAGAAGTGGTGTGCTGAGATTCCAACTCCAGTCTTCCTGTTGATTATGGGGTTGTGGTCTTGATTTTTCATTTGCTGTAATGTATGTATATGCAGTAGAAGGCAGCAGAAATGCATATTGTATTAAAATAATCCTAAGAGCCTCCATTTTTAAAAAATTAATTTTTAATTGAAGTATAGTTGATTTACAGTGTTTCAGGTGTACATCAAAATGATTTAGTTATACGTATACATACATACATATACACATACATATATATACACACATATACATACTATGTATATTCTTTTTCGGATTCTTTTCCATTATAGGTTATTACAAGTTATTGAACATAGTTCCCTGGGCTATACAGTAGGTCCTTGTTGTTTATCTATTTTATGTATAGTAGTGTGTGCCTGTTAATCCCAAATTCCTGTTTTTTCTGCGCCCCTACCTCCCACCCCCTTCCCCTTTGGTAACCACAAGTTTGTTTTCCATGTCTGTGGAGCCTCCATTTATTGAATACCTTCTGGTACTTGCCCACTATGCTACGTGTCCTTTCATTTTCTCATTTAATCACGCTGAGATAACTTTTGTCTTCTGGATGTTAAAAGGTGAGGAAATAGGGCAAGAGAGCTTCAGCCAGTTGCTGAGGTCGTGCATCTAGTAAAGGATAGAGTCGGAGTTCACACTAGCCTTTCTTACTTCAGAAGCCGGGCTCCCGATGTCAATGTACTGCTGCTGTGTGTCGGCTCTTACCCTCCATGGTGTGGGAAGAAGTGGACTGTTGCTGAGGATTTGTAAAATAAAGGTATTGATGGGATTATTGAAGGCAGAAGGAGACAGTGAAAAGTGGAATTATTTGCGAAGAAGGGAAACTGTTTGGGGACAGACACTAGACCTTCTGTGATAACCATTCCAGTGGGGTACAGTGCAGTGCGGGCTACTGGTTCTCAAACTTGAACCTGCATGGGAATCACCTGGAGGACTTGTTCACACAGATTGCTGGGCCACAGCTCCAGAGCTTCTGATTTCCTCCGCTTGGGGCAGAGCTGAGAATTTGCATTTCTAATAAGCTTCCGGGTGATACTTTTGGTTCTCGGACAACACTTGGAGAACCTGTGTAGAGAAAAGTGACTCCTTTGTAGGTGTCAAGTAGATATAGTTTTAAATTCCTGCTGTAGTACTAACCAGCTGTAGGAGCCTTAGAGTCTTCATCTGTAAAATTCAGCAGGGTAATACCTGTATTACAGGGTTTTTGTGAGGGTTCAATGTGATTTTTAAAATGACAACAATATCTAGCACTTATTGAATACTTACTAAGTACCAGGTTCTTTGAGAAATGCTTCACATACATCATTTACTCTTCAACCGTTAAATACTGTTGTCCCCACATATAGAGCTCCTAGCACATGGGCGTTGCTTAGTTACCACTCCTGCCCTTCCCTGTCCGCATTTAAGAAGGCCAGGAAATGTGTAATGCACCTTAGTTAGATTTTCATAAAGCTAATTTATTTCTTTTTAAAATTTTGACACTTTAAAAGGAAAACTTTAAAAAAAAACCAAAAGAACAAATTCTGGATATTTATATGCAATGGTTTTACCAGTAAGGCTGGATAAGAAAAATGTTGCTATCATCTGAAATGGTAGAATATTTCTTCTTACTACTTTACGGTTTTCAAGTATTGTGGATCGCTTAATGCCCATATAACTATTTATTATCAGTTAGGAAGCTTAACCAGCTTTAAGAAAGCTTTATAATTTACCTTTAAAACTAATCAAGTTTTTAACTCTTTCTCCCTTCCTTTATGGCTGCTTTTCAGAAGGTGTCATATGGCCAATTTTGCCATCCAGTTACAGTCCTTCACCCATAATTAAATAAAACCCCAAAATAGTAAATTTATTACTTTATTTTGCTTTGTTTGAGAAATAATATATTTTACGAGAAGAGAGTATAAAAGAAAGTAAAAACATGGAGATTCTGAAATGGGGGATATTTTTATTTACTTGTGAATGAGTGGGGACATTTATTCTGTGTCTGCTAGATACTTGTTAAAATACTAGTACTTAAGGGGATTAAATAGTAACCCTAATCTGTGTAAGGCAGTCGAAGTGGTGCTGGTTTACAGTGAGCACTTGATGAAAGAGCCGTTATTAAATTATTTCAGGCACTTCAAATATATGGATATCCTAACACAGCTTCTACCCTTGTGGAGTTTACAATCTAGCGGTTCCCCAGAAGGACTCGAGGTGGCTCCTAGGAGAGTCACACAGCTGGTGACAACTGAAGCTGGTGTTCTGAGTCATGCGACTTCAAGGCCAGTGACCTTGCCTCCCAAAGCGATGCCTCCCGTTCTGTATTTGCATCTTCCCTCCTAATCTTGGTGTAGTTGACAGTGTCCCCCACTGGCCAGCTTTGAATATCTCTTTTCGTGGTCTCACGGTTTGTTGTATCCTGGGCCAGGAATGAGATCTGAGCAGGTGTGGTTCAACTTGACGAGTTGGGTTCCCCTCCTGAGGCATTGCCCGGACACATGCCCATTACACAGACAGGGGAGGGATTGGAGAGACCTTGACCTACGTGCAGTGAGTGAGGCATAGTGTGTTAGATAAGGTAAGGAGGCCTTTCCCCTGAGGAAGGAGCCCAGGTGTCTCCTCAGGAAAGCAAGGCAGGGCTTGTTTCATGCTGTCCTCTCTTGGGCCAGTCACCAGTCAGGTGAGAGGAGGATGTGACAGGTAAAGGGAGCAGCATGGCCAGGTAGTGAGTGAGACATGTAGTGAGAGTGAGGCTTCAGCCTCTTGGCATCCTCCTGGTTTGGTATGATTGTGGTGAGTGTGTGGGGAGAGGCTCCGGGAGGGAGGGGAGCCTGGGGAGGTTAGCAAGGGCCAGGCTGTGGGGGCCTTGTCTGCCACTGGTGGGAGGGACGCACTCCTGAGTTAGGATGTTATCCTGTTGACCGTCCGTGAGTTTCAGGGGAGTAACTTGATCAGATTGTATTTAGGAGACTCTTCTGTGGCCCCCTACTGTGTGAAGGGCTAGCCTGGAAGCCTGGAGACCCAATTTCATAGATGACTTGAGAGGAAAACCAAAAGAAGTGACCAGGGAATATCCAAGGAAGCTAGGTGGATAAGTATGGGAGATGGGTGGAACAGAAGTCAAGCTGATAGATTTTAATTATAGAATGTCCCCACTTGAATCATCTGCTCTCCAGGAGGGCAGAGAAGGAAGAGAGGACTATTCTGTGAAGAATTAATAAAAATCCTTATGGTCTCTGCATTTTAACCAAATATCTGGTCCTGTTAGCAGAGGGGGACTGTCTCTTGAAGTGTTGACCTAATTACTCTAGCAGTTCCAGAGAGCTGTGTAACATTTGTGAGAGGGTGAGGCTGCTTTTTAAAGCCACCAGCTAACTCCCTTCAACCAATTTAGGTTTGCTTATTAACAAGAATAGATTGAGAGGCAGGGTTGTACATTGAAACAAAAAGCTCATACTCTTAGAATTCTAAAAAACTCTTTATTTTTAAGCAACACTTTCCATTAAGGGGACCATACATTAAATGATTTCCAAACTTTTTGTAATTTTGATTCCTTTTCCAGCTGAAGTTTCAAGATTCTTCCCTGTTACAGAGAATAGTTCCTAAAACCATTCCATACAGAGCACTCTATAGACTCATTGAGCGCCATCTGCTGGTTTTATTTTAATGGACCAAATAGGTGGTGCTTGGAAATCTTTAAGTATTTGTGTATATTTTAGTGTTGAAAAATTATGAGGCTGGAAGACAGTATGAACTTTGATCATAATTAGTAGTAGTATTTAAAATAATGGTTTTGCATTGAGAAGGGGAATGCTTTTTGGCTGGAATATAGACATATTTGATTAAAAGTGAACGCAGGTTATAGGGATTTTACTGACCCATATCTATATCTGGCAAAAGATTAGCCTGGTTGAAATAAAAACTAACTTCAAATGTCAAATAAAATGGTTACTTGTTTTCTAACATTAAAATCAACCAAAATCTGCTTATATGGAATGAATTTAGTTTATGCCCCAAATTAATAAATTTCACAGTTGACTTTGTTCATGTTACTTGAGGTGCTTTGAGACATCTTTCAAGGAAAGTGTTATGAAAAGGGCTTTGCTGGCCAGTCTGGAGAGTGGCCTTTCTTCTGAGGGGAGTGGAAGAGTATCTGAATATTTTTCCACTTAAGAGAGAGATGGGTAGAGTCCCTAGGGTAAAAAAACAGGGACGATGCTGTTTTGTTCTCTTCTCATCACTGGCCCCTTTGAGTCTTAGTTATATTTTACGTGACTGTTTAAGGACCACTGAGCTAAAAATTTGGCATAGCCAGAGCGTTAGATTTACAGTCTTTTAATTTCTCATCTCGTCATCTTAAGTGTTTAAATGGGTTGAGGAGAGAGATGCAGATTGTTCACAGGAAGAAAGTCCAGTTAGGAATTCAATCATTCATTCATCCAACATTTATTGAGCACTTAAAACAACCAGCTATACTTTTAGGCCATTGCATTGAGTAAAGCAAATGTGCTCCCTGACCTCGTGAAGCTTACATGATAGTTGGGAGGAGAAGAGGGAATCAGGGCAATATGTAAATAAATATATACTCTTAGAATTTTATGTATGTAAAATATACACTGAGTGTGTGTATATAAACTCATGTACACACATAAACGTAAATATATGCGTCAGAGAGTAAAAATTGCTATGGGGAAAAAACACAGGGCAAGCTAAGGAGAGTTGGGGCCGGGGAGTTCCATATTTCATTTAGGAAGACCTCACTGATAAGGGGACATTTGAAGAATAATCATTAATGTTATATAAAAGTTTATGATTTTCTTATTTGATCTTTCAACAATGTGTAGAAAGTACACGGGGGAAGTAATGTTGTTAAGCCTTCCATGGCTCCCCTTGCACTAGTATAAAGACCGGAATCCTTGGCATTTCTTTGTGAACCCGTTTCCAGCTTATTGTTCTCTGTGCTCAAGCCATAGCGTGTTACTCCACAAACGGGCCATGGTTGTTCAAAGTGTGTAGGCGTGGACTAGGCAGACAAAGGATGAAGTCTTTCCAAGGAAAGGGAACGACAGTGATTCTTTTAAAACGTGAATCAGATTATGTCACTCTTTTCAGAACCTTCCAGTGGCTTAGCATCACACTTGGGAAAAAATCCAAACTCCATCCTCATCTCCTATCTAGTGTTATTCACTTGCTCTTCCAGGCTGACCTTTGTTCTGTATACATGCCAAGTTTATACTTGTCTTCCAGTTGCTGTTCTCTCGGCCTCGAACACTTGTAACTTGCTTCTTCATTCAGGTTTCTGCTCAAATGTGAATTAGCCCGTAGTAGCCTTTCCTCACCAGCCTACCTGAAGCAGCCTCTCACGCCCACTTCAGACACACCTTAATCCCTCACGCTGTCTTATTCTTTTTAATAGAACTTTCCCCCTGATGTTATTTTTTTATAATTTGGTTGTCTTACCTGCTAAAACATAAGCTCTATGAGGCCAGAAGCCTTGTCTCTTTCATGTTTATTCCCTAATTCTTAACAGTGTTTGACACACGTTTGATGATCAATAAATATTGTAATGAATAAACCCATTTTGCTGACAAACAAGATGAGTTTCAAGTGGTTATTTATCAGGTCTATAAAACAACCAACTATACTTAGCTATTAAGTGATTCTGACCTTACTCCCGTGTCAGTTTTTTTTCCTACTTCACTACCCTTTGTGGTGGCAGATACTCTGTTAGTGAGTAACATGTTACGTTGAAGAAATAGTGGATGCTAAATAATATTGACTTGTGTATGTGTGGGCACATTTGTGCACGCTCTCTCTCACGCGCACGCACATACACACACACACACACACACCTGTGTGTGTGTGCTAGTGCTTTGTGATGGTGTTAGTTGCCCAGAAAAATGGAAGCCACTGTGAGAACCATACAAGTTACTTTGGGGAAATATTAAAAAGCCAACAGAACCGAACAGCCCTATCCAGTGATTTGGGTTTGGGATTTTTTTTTTTCTTTCTGGTAAGTCTTCTGTTTTTAGCCTGATGGCAACAATATCATGATTTATGTTAGTTCTTATCTTAAAGGCACTCAGGGTACTACTTTGCCATGACTGTGCCTTATAAACTTGCCTATTATTTCCCTACCTAGAACACTCCAGTAAATTAGGCAGCACAAATGTAACTCTTGTGTCCTTCTGTAATTAAAGTTTGTGGTAATTCTCCTTTGGAATGAATCCCAGTGTAAAGAAGGCCAAGGAACTGCAGTTTGGGGTGCTCACAAAGATAGAAATACAAGATTGCTATTTCTTTGAGGTTTGCTAATATTATATATATATATATTTTTTCTTTTTTTTAAGCTTCATTACATCCAGTGTTTAAAACCCCTCTGATCTGGCAGCTGTTTCCTGAATGATTTTTGGATTCATTTAGTTTGTAGCCTCTTTCACCTCCTCCCACACCCCTGTCCACTCACTGCAACCACCATCTCTTTCAGAGGGAGTTCTTGTTCCTCTGGCTCCTTCCAGCGGCCTGTGTTTGAGATGACCCTGTGGGAAGCCTCCCTCCCCTGACTTTTGCTCAGTCTTGTGTCCAGTGCTTCCTCTAATTCCTACAGTACCTGAACCTTGCTTTTCCGGCAAAATTATTGTGGCTGAATTACTGCTTTATGTGTCTCTTTCTCCCTTGAAAAACTATGAACTCCAAGAGAGCAGAAATTGTCTTGTCTTCATATGCTCGGTATCTACTGTAGTATCCTACCCAAATGCTCAACCAATCTTTAGTTAAGTGAAGGAGGTGATAAGCAAGACAAACTTAGTGTTTGGCTTATTTGTAGCATTTTATGTTTTGTTTTTTAAAAGGATGAAATGTTTTTGGTTCAGCCCAGCAAACACTGAGCCCTTGCTGTACGTCAGGCCCTTTGAAGAGATGTTGAGTGTACAAAGATCAACTAGATAGTCAAAGATGAACTACGTAGTCTCTTCCCTACCTTCACTGTAAATGGCTAAGCTTTCAGAAGGTATCTTCCTGCCTGGGATGATCTGTCCTGAGCCATGAGCAGCACTGGGCACAGCCATTTCTCCCCAGAGGCCTTCCTAGTATACCCCACAAGGCAGAGTTTGGGCACATCTCCTCCTCTGCACCTAGAGACGCTGGGTGTTTATGCTAATTATAGCACTTACCCGGTGGCATTCTGTCTATATGCATGTCTGTCTAGTCCTCTGGAGGGCAGGCAACAGGAAGTATTTATAATTCTAGTACCAGTTCATAGCAGAGACAAACTATATTAAATAGAGGCACTTCGTGCTTGTTTACCATGAATGGATGAATAACTTAAGGCCTTGCTAATGGGAACAGAACAGAAAGGAAGGTAAAGAACACATTAATATTGGGCTATTAAATATCTTTCAACTATTTAACTTATCTACTTGATGGATGGACTAAAATAAAAATTTTATACTAGGAGTAAAAAATTATGAAATAACAAAGTAAAATAAACTAAAGGAAGTGTTTAAAGTAATAAAATATTTTCAAATATTTTAAGGCTCATTTACATATAACATTAATGTTTAGTATAATATTCATATTTTCAAAATAGCCCCAATACTAATGGTTAGCAGTCCTATTATATGTGATAGCAATAAGTCATTGGAAAATCCTTTAACTTTAATTAATTCAGTCCAGCTTTCTACCTGATTAGTACAGATCAACAATTATATTTTGCCTAGATCATATCATCCCCAAAGACTTTTTGTAGTTACTGAGGGTATTGTTAACAAGATGGTTAAAATAAAGAGAAATTTGAAATATTTTAGATGGTGGGAAATTAACTGCATCATGAATCTAGGAAATGATGTTTATTTTAGTTATGAGCTCTCTGGAATACTCAAAATGAGAAAATCTAAGTATTTTAAGTTTTTGGCTAAAGAGGGCTCAATTGTGGCTGCCATTAGCAAAGGGAAATATGGTAAGTCTCATAATCTTTCTTGATGGCATTTGAGTTTGAGTTCCTTTTGGGTCCAAAGTATCCTATTTCTGGGTTTGAGGCATGGGAATAGGTAGATGAATAGTATGTTGTGAAAAGACCCATTTAAGGCTGGAGAAAAATGAAACAGTTCTGTAGTTTGCTGCTTTTCTGTCTTTGGATCTCTCCCTTGTGTGTTCTGAGGATTGCTTAAAAATCATTCCTTTTAAAACTGCAAGTCCTTTAATCCTTGCCTCTTTTAGCATCACTGATCCTCTGTTTCCTGATTTCTCCTTTTATCTGGCTGGCCTTTCCCTGCTTGGTTTGTTTCTCCCTGCCCTCCCCTGAAGGAACCTGGGGTCTGGTCCTTGGCTCTCTTACTGTGGAGACTTCATTGATGGTCAGGGCTTCTTAGTGCAGGTTGACTCTCAGATCTGCCTCACCAGCCCAGACCTTTTCTGACAGCCTGTCCTGCTAACTACCTCTTGGATGTATAATATCTACAATTTCCCATCCTGTTGGTAGATGAAACTTGACATTTAGAGCTTATTATTCTCTTTCTCACAAATCATTCCCATACCCCCTCCCTTTTTTCCTTAGAGAGATACTCCCTTTTCTGTTAATGTTGCTTAATGTTTACTCTCTTCCTATCTTTGTTCAGCCCCCATTGTCAGTTATCATATTTCATCAAATTATTTTCAACCACATGCCTTTCTCACATTTATTTCTTTTTAGATCATCTTGGTACTATAGCAGTTTAAGCCCATTTTGCTTCCTCACACTATGTTTTTGTAATATTTTCCCCAGATGGTTTCCTTGCCTCTAGTCTCTTTTTCCTTCTTAGGATACTGCTGTGAGATAAACCTTTCTAGAACATTTGCTGCTTTTAGCATGTCACCCTCCACTCCTTGACCTCCAATTTTCTCCCAGTACATACCACACAAGGCTGTGTTTTTTTTCTTGCCTACACACAGGTTCAAGTATGAATCTTTTGGCTTGCCATTAATATGCTACGTAAACTGATCTCTGCTACCTTTGTTCGTTCATATAGTTATTGAAAAGCTTCCTGTTGCTACATAGGCATTGTGTGAAGTGCCCCAAAAGACACAGTTCTTGCTTTCCATAAGCCTCAGATGGTGATGAGAAGTATGTACGATGTAGTGGGCTGAGTGTACACTTAAATACACTCTGGCTCTGTCACACATCCTTGGGTCCAAGCAGCCAGTGTGCCTAGGTTTGAGTTTACCCCAAATGTAAGCGTGTCTCCTGCCTGCTCTCTCCTTCAGCACCTCCGGATACTTCTGTGTCCCTTGTTTTCGGCACCCTCTTCCTTCTTCCTACCTAATATGGGACGTGTCCACAGCCTCTCTTTCTCTTTTATGGCCTGGACCATTTTGAAGAATACAGTACCCCTGTTCTACCTATAGACCGTTTGGTGTCTGTCACTTGCTGGCTATTGAACATGTGTTTCTTCTACTGATAATTGCCTCTTTGCACATTTCTCCTTTCTGCCACTTAACTCTGTCTCCTGCACTTAACCTTAGTGTCAGAATTGTGGAAAGAATACAGACTTTGGAATCCTACTTGGGGTTGAATCCCAGCTTTAGCCCTTTCTAGCTTTGTTCTTAGACAAGACATTAAAAATCTTCTGGGTTACAGTTTTCTCATCTCCAAAGCAGGGGTAAAGATACTCACCTGGCAGTGTTTGCAAAGCAGCTGGTTCTGCCTCCAACCTGCAGAAAATGGTTGTAGTGAGCCTGTGTCCCTTTCTCCTGTCACCAATCTCCTGTCGTGTTTATTGTTTATAGAATACTAATTTGTGATTAAAATGGTTGCTGCGTTGTATTAGTTATTTTTCCTCTATTGTTGGGTAAGAGACAGTTGTACAGGGGTGAGGACAGGCTCCATGCTCCCAGCCTGGGGTGGAGTGCCAACGGAACTTTATAAGCAAAGTTTGCTGTTGGTATAGAGCTTTGTCCACATCTGTGATGATAGAGCATAACATATCCCCAGTCCATAAGTCCGTTAAAGCCTTTTGAATTAAACATTTTTTTCCTTATCTTTATGTTCTTAAAACTTTATGTGTGGAAATAATTTCAAATTTATAAAAAGTGGTAAAAAACAGTACAAAGAATACCCAGATATTAGTTACTCAGGATTACACCTGTTAACATTTTACCCCATTTGATTTATCATTTGCACTCTCTAGCTAAAAACCTAGATACATCCACAGTGTTTCCTTTACTATCTGTCAGTAAGGTGTGTATATCCTGGCCTTTTATCCCTGAAGTGCTTCAGTCTGAATTTTCTAAGACTGGAGCTGCTCTCTTATAAATCACAGTAGGGTTAATTACTGGTTTTTAGTTGTCATGCCTCTTTTAGCCTTCTTTAATATGGGACATGTCCACAGCCTCTCTTTATCTTTTATGGCCTTGACCATTTTGAAGAACACAGTACCCCTCTCCTTTTTAATAGAACGTTTCTCATTTTTTATTTGTCTCGTGCTTCCTTGTGGTTAGATTGAGGTTTTGTGTTCCTGGTCAGAGTAATGCATAGGTAATTTTATGTCCTTCTCAGGGTATCACATATGGAGGCACACAGTATTCATTTATCTCTACTGAGGATGTTTATTTTGATTATCTGGTCAAGGTTTTGGTAGATTTATTCCCTGAATAAATACTGCTTTTTTTCTTCCTTGTAACTTGTTAGAAGTCTGGGGGGAGACAATGTTTAAGACAGTGTACATATCTTGTTAACTCATCAGAATTTCCCCCTAAGTTGAGCATTCATTGAAAATTTTTGCTGGAATCAATTTCTACCATTATGATTGCAAAATGATAGTTTTACTACTTCAGCACTTTTCCCACTTGGACTGTCAGGCTTCATCATTCCACCATACATAAGAGTTCTCTCTTTTCCTCTTTCTGTCTATTGTTAATATAGATTCATGACGTCCTTTTTTTATTGTGTATAATTCATTACTGTTCTTAATTGACAATTTGGTCTAAAATTGGTCCCAGATTTGGCCAGAGGAAGCTACATCAATGTGCAGCATGGCAGCATGTCCCCATCCTTTTTTTTCTTTCTGTCAAAACAAGATGTTCCCTTATTTTCTGTCAATTTCCTTATTTTCTATCAAAACAAGATGTTTCAGTCTCATCTTGTACATACCCTGACCTAGACCTGGAAACAGCCATTTCTTTGAGCAGCCTTGGTTCGTTTTAGTGGAGAAGGCTATCAGTGACCAAGATCTGAGCATTAGGTATGCTCATTGCTACTGGGTGTCCCTCTGTGGTGTGAGGCTTTAATGAAATTAAAAACTAGCTGCCCTACATTTCCAGAGGATAGACTTTGCATTTCAGACAGTGGAAAAGCTATAGCTGACTGTCAATCTTTGGTTGCTTTAGGAAATGATTATGCAAAATGATATGTCAGTTGCCGGTACTCTTGTATTTAAAGGGGAGAATGAAGCTAATTGCATGGATGCATATAGTATCTGAATTATACAAGGACTCACTTTGGAGTTATTCTTTTGGTACTATAATATTTACCACCTCATGGAAAGATAATACTTTGGAGTAATGCTCAGTATTTACTTAGTATTACTTACTTTCTTTGTTTCACTTTTCCCTTATGATTCTTGGGTATAAATCTTGTCATTTTGGCAAACTGGGAAATTGATTTGGGAAGACCTGTAAGCTTCCTTTAAGATTCTTGAATAAAAGCTAGTTATTGTTATAACTTCATCATTCTGGGATCCTGCAAGAATATCTGTACTAAATATTTATGTCTGCAAGATATAAAAATTAGCCTCAGAAATGTAACTTAATTTTGCACCTTTTAACTTTGAATATCTGATCATATAAATTATTTGAAAATTTTTTTCTTGGAAACTTCTTATTTTAAAATAATTTCAAATTTACAGAAAAGTTAGAAATCCCATATACCCTAAACCCAGATTCACCAACTGTTAACATCCTGCCTCATTTGCTTAATCATTATCTCTCATTTTTTACCCTGAATCATTTGAGAGTAACTTGTAGACGTGCTCCTTTACCCCAAATACTTCATTGTGTATTTCTTAAGAACAAGGATATTCTCTTACACAACCACAGCACAGCTACCAAAACCAGGAAAATTTTAACATTGGTACAGTGTTAAATGTGTAAACCTCATTCAAATCTGGACACTTGTCCGTTAATGTCCTTAATAGCAATTTGGTTTTTTTTTTGTTTTTTTTTGTTTTTTTTTTTTTGCGGTACGCGGGCCTCTCACTGCTGTGGCCTCTCCCATTGCGGAGCACAGGCTCCGGACGCGCAGGCTCAGCGGCCAAGGCTCACGGACCCAGCCGCTCCGCGGCAGGTGGGATCTTCCCGGACCGGGGCACGAACCCATGTCCCCTCCTTCGGCAGGTGGACTCTCAACCACTGCGCCACCAGGGAAGCCCAGCAATTTGTTTTTATTGTTCAGGATCCAGCCCAGGATCGTGTATCGCATTTAGTTGGAAAGTCTTTTCAGTCTCCTTAATCTGGAATAGTACTTCAGTCTTTCTTTGTTTTTCATTAGTGACATTCTGGAAGAGCACAGGCCAGTTTTTTTGTGTGTGTGTGTTTTTTAATTTTTATAGAAGGCCTCTCAGTTTGGGTTTGTCTGATGTTTTCTTCTGACTAGGTTGAGGTTATGCATTTTTATTAGGAACACTAAGTGATGCTGTGTCCTCAGTGGGTGGGATCAGAAGACATGTGATGTTAGTACATTTCATTATTTGTGTTGTTAACTTTTTTGATCACTTGATTCATATGGTATGTGCCAGGTTTCTATCTTTCCCTTTGTAATTTATAAGTGAGCAGATTATTTTTAAAAGTAAGTTTTTTCTTTTTAAAATAATCCATCTTTATTTTTAAAAATTGGAAAACCAAAGCACAAAGTAAATTAAAATTGGCCTCAGTTACTACCTAGGAATAACTACTATGTTTTGGGGTCTCCTTTTCTTTCTTTTCCAATATGTGTTTTGAGCACCTGCTACTTACTATTCTAGACAAAGGGAATATCTCAGTGAGTAAAACGTGTTCTCATGGGGCTTACATTCTGGTAAATAATAACAGCTATCATTTATTTTTTTATTGAGATATAATTAACATATAACATTGTATGAGTTTGAGGTATACAACATAACGATTTGATATATTGCAAAATGATTACCACAGTAAGTTTAGTTAACATCCATCACATATAGTTACAGATTTTTTTCTTGTGATGAGAACAATTAATATTTATTCTCTTAGCAACTTTCACATGAACAATACAGTATTGTTAACTAGTTAACTGTAGTCATCATGCTGTACAGTACATTATAACTATCATTTATTGAACATTTATTATGTGCCAGTGCACTGCTGTAGGTGCTTTGCTTTTATCAATCATTTAATTCTTAAAACAACCTTATGAGGTAGGTGTGATTGTTGCTCTCTTATGGCAGAGATTTTAGTATACCCCATGTTAAACAGCTGCAAAGTGATGTGCCATACTGTGATTCAGGCACAGACCATCCTCTTAACTACTGTGGTGTGGTAACAAGTTATAAGCCAAGTCTGAAAGTTAGAAAACAAATTAAGGTGGTGATTCTGTTCAACTCTTGGGAACAGAGCTATGGCAGCATTGTTGTCTATACCTGAGATGCTTTGTACTTGCCTAGGGTTTTCTCTTACTCCTCCACTCTTACTCCATGTAAGCAGTGAGCTCTCTTGATTGGGCCTCCCTAAGGAAATTCTCTTACTTTCCCCCTCTTCCCTTCTACTGACCTGTTCTCAATGATGTGACAGTTAAAAAGAAAAAACCAAACCAAACCCTGATTTGTAGCATTTGCCAATTTCAGTGGTGTAAATATACCCATAATCATTGACTTCAAGATATCAATGCTACATCACTGAACACAGAATTGGCAAGAGGTGTGTTGGGAAAAGATGTGCAGTAGCACATCATTATAACAGATACAACAGATGTAAACCTCAAGAGCATAGATAATAGTAAGATGTGGCAAAAGATTAAAATGTGATGTTTCGAGTATTTATTACATCTCTTTTTAATTTATTTAATTGTAAGCTTATATCATTTACTTTTTTTTTTTTTTTTTTTTTGCGGTATGTGGGCCTCTCACTGTTGTGGCCTCTCCCGTTGCGGAGCACAGGCTTTGGACGCGCAGGCTTAGCGGCCGTGGCTCACGGGCCCAGCCGCTCCGCGGCATGTGGGATCTTCCCGGACCAGGGCACGAACCCGTGTCCCCTGCATCGGCAGGCAGACTCTCAACCACTGCGCCACCAGGGAAGCCCTTATTTACTTTTTAATAATGGCCGTGTTTAACACCTGGCTTGTAGAAATCCTGAAAATATGATGTGCTCTCGCAAGCCTGTACAGGCCCGCTCCAGCATGCCACTGCAGTTATCTTGCTGCTGACTTCCCACCTTCAGGAGCCTCATGACTGACACTGTCTTGCTATCTAAGAGATCAGTGCTATCCCTTCTTTTATCATTCCTCCCACAAAACTCCCTATCTCATTCCTCTAATCTCCACCTAACATCTTCCCTGTTTCCAAGGCCTTGTTTGCCCCACACTGTAAGTCACTCTCTCCCATCCCTCAGATGCTTTTCTCTTCCCGATTTCATTTTTTTCCCCAAATCAAGTTACTGTCCCCAGTTAAAGGAAGGCCCCAGACACAACTAATATCTTGGGGCATGGAGAGTCTCTCAGCAAGATGGTAGGTCTAATGTAGGGAGAGAATCCTTGATCTAGAAAAGGAAGATCTATTCTTAGATTTCCAGGTTAGAAATCTTAGTGGAAATAATATATATTTTTTTACTTATTAATAAGTACATAAAGGTGATTTCAGTACTATTAATACAGTCCCCAAGATAGGGACTTATATACAAGTCCAAAAGTGTAATTCTAAATAGTGTCTGAAGTCAGTGATAATTCTGTTGTACCGACTGTGCTATTCCTGTGTTAGGGTGCTTTGGAGCTTTCGAGTTCAGCAGTCCTAGTAAGTTACAGCTTATTTGTAGTTCTTTCTGACTTCTTACAACAGATTGGAACCCCTACTGTATACAGGACGCTACACAGAGTACTGGGGAAAAATAAGAAAGAGACAGGGCTATAGGAAATACTTTGAATTTGGTCTTCAGAATCAACCTGCTGGAGCATTTCTGTTACTAGACTTGATCCCAAGTTTGACTTCATGGTTTTTGGTTTTTATTATTTAGTGAAACACTACCTGCTGCTCCTTTCTGCTGCTGGCCGTTAAGTTGTGGCCACAGGGAGCCATGGTTCTCTGATAGGCTTTATTACTGCTAAAGTGGAAAGGAAAAAAATGTTTTAAGTAATGGGAATTCTCTCCCCTATTTAATGTTAAAAAGGCCTGGCTTTCTCTAAATTGGATTTTCCATAATGCATCATTAAGGTTTACACAGTACTAAACCTCAGTGCTTTAAAATCTTTTGTTTATGGTTACCACATGAATTATATAATGCTTATGATTGGGAGAATGGTAATTAGGACTGTATTTCATAGAATAAACTTAATTTAGCCAGTGACCTCAATTTTTAAAAATGTATAAAAATTGCTAGAAGAATATTTCCAAATAAAGGACGAAGATGTCTTAACTTCTAAATAGTTGCAGAGTCACGGGCAGAGTTACTGGCACAAGATTTATGTCTGATTCCGTGGGCTTAAGGGAGGGGTGGATAAAGAAGAGTAGCGATTCCAGATGGTCAGGAAACACAAATTGTTGGAAAAGCGCCCCTCCCATCCTCATAGATTAAGAATATTATCCCAGGCTGAGTGGTGAATATGCTTCAAGAATTCTCACATATTAGCTGTAAGAAGAGAAGGTATTATCTCCATTTATATAGTCAAGGAACCTGAGACTTAGAGGATTTAAGTAAAGTCTTTGTAGATGGAATTTAAACCCAGATTTGTCTGGAGCCCAAGCTCTTTGCACTCTACCACTTCCAGGCCAGCTCTGTTAGAGGCTCTCCATGTTTGATGGAGAATGGGTGGACTTGGCAGTGATTCTGTGGGATGTAGAGTTTAGAGAGTTATTGCTGCAAATGGAACACAGAGGTTAAGGGGCATTCTGAGTATAAGGATGTAACTGTTTAATATACTTCCTCCATCCTCTCTGCCTTATTTTTAGATTTTCCTGGAATTTTTACAGAGCTTTTTTAGGGAGCTATTTTACATTCTTTTAAAATTTTTTTTCCAAGTGAATGTACCATTATCTTGTTGGTTTACTTATTTGTCTAACCATCTCCACTAAAATGTAAGCTTAAAGAGGACAGACGTCTTATTTTCAGATTGTTTTGTATTCTCAATGCCTAGAATACTTCCTGGCACATAGGGGCTTAATCAGTGTTTATATTTGTATAAACTCACTAGAATGGGCACAGTTTAGATGATACATTTGATTTCCCCTTAAATTAGATGTTTTCTAAAGATAAGCTCCCAAGAGGAACCTTACTAATGCAAACTTGCTTTCTCTTCCCTTTTCCTAGGGCGATTGTGTTGTTACTGTACTGCTCTCTGAAGAGGACAAAGTTGAGGATGATGTAGTGTTTTACTTGGTATTTTCGGGTTCCACCCTCCATCACTGTACAAGTACTCGGAAGGTCAGTTCTGATACGCTGGAGACCATTGCTCCTGGTAAGTATTTGAGTGGAATCTTTACTAGCCTTTATTTATTCTGTGTTCTGGTATAGAGTAATCAGGGTGATAGAACTATTGTTAGATCTTTGTTTTAAATACACTTCAAAGTATTTTATTTCTTTCTTGTTGCACAAAAATCTGAGCCTAACTAGAAATAATTGAAATAAAATGGTGTCATAAATTGAAAGACAGTAATTAAGATCAGCAAAAATATTAATTTATTGGAATGTGGAAGAAAACTAAAACACATTTGAAAGATAAAAGTTCATGTGGTTACTATGGTGTGACTGCATATTTGATTCTGAATATCACTGTGGCAAAAGCAAAGGTAAAATACAATTAGTAACACATTCCTCAGTATCTGTGAGGTAAAGACTAAAAACCTTCTGTAAAAGCCAAAGCTTCCCCAAATTAACAGATTATAGTTCATGGTGAAATGAATACTTAATCACTATTGCATTTATCCATTTAACAGAATTAAAAGGAAAATGTTTACTTTAAAAAATTCTTTCTAAAGTCATTAAGTCATTGCTGTTTCCACCAGAAGCGGCTGATAACTTTGACTGTCTTTTGACTGACCCCAGGTATCTGAAGGTGTATTGATTCGTGTTTGGAAATGAGCTTCTTCTTTCTTTAATTGACCTTGCTTCAAAGTTAATAATTGGTTAATTTTCATCAGAATACAAAAGAGGGCACATTTAGGGGGAACCCCTAAAAATGTTGACAGTTGAACCATTTGCCTTTAGAGAATAAAATGGATTTAGTTCTTATGGAGACATTTCCTGTAACCAGTGATTTTATGTAACTCTGATTCCACTTTGTTGAAATAGATGGTGTAAAAAAAGTATTAGTTTATCAAGCACTTTCAGTATCTGGTCTTGCTGGTATTAGATCAGATTGTCAGTTTTTGGTTGCTGCTGTGCTATTTTCCATACATTATCTTCATATCTGATGCCTACCAGATCCTGGAAGTTAAACCACATTCAAGAACTGAGATTATGACAGTTGAAAGCTGTATTTATCCTCCTACTCGACAAAAGTGATTTTGAAAATACAGGATTTAAAGATTCTTGGCAATTTCTATGTATATTCCCCCCAAACTTTTAGGGATAGGAAATTTAGCTAGGAGTTCAGCATAGGTACTGACGTTTTCCCTAAAGAGTATTAAGTATCCTTCTTTGTAACTTAAAGCTCTAGTCTTGTTTCCTGTGAAGTATATCATGTCAGAGAGGCTGATCTGGAACTTGACGTCTGCTCCAGCAGGTGCCATCCAGTGTCACCACTGCTAAACATTTCTTATGTGTGGGTGACTGTGAGAAACAGACCCTCAGCTAGGTAGAATCAGTCAGTCCCTGACTGGGCTCTTATTAGGAAGGGAATGGAGGTAATTTTTATAGACTTATTCTTTTCCTGATTTAGAAGTGCTTTAACAGTTTAAGTTTGTGTATGTGTATGTGTGTGTATGTGTTTGTGTGTGCGTATATATAGAGAGAGAGAGCGAGAAAGCGTGCAAGTAGACATGAGAATGTTCGAGGAAGGCCGGCTATTACAAGGACATAGCCCTGTGCCCTCTGCCGTCCTCAGTCACAGGTACCAGCAGAGTCCAGCCTCCTGGTGGAGAGGGATGTGCCTGGTGGCTCGTATACCTTCAATGACGAGGTACTTAAATTAGTGTGGACTGCAAGCAGTTACTCTCCTTGGGTTCACAGACCCATGGTACTTGGATGACAGCCAAGAGCTCTGGGTTTGTACCACATCCTTGTACACTGTCCCCAGCCTACTGTTTTGGAACTTTAGTTCCCATTTCTTCTCTTGCCTTTGGTCTAACACTTCTTCAGTCTGTTTCAGGCCCCCCTCTTTTCCAGCCCCACCCATCTCTGGGTGTCCTTTGGTACTGACTGACTCTGAGTGCCCTAGACCTGTTGACTCCAGCCAACCAGAATGGGCATTGTATTCTGCTCTTTCCCTCTAATTTGATCTGAATCCTCAGTAATCATTCCTGACCCATTTGCTTGGGGCCTGGAATCACAGTACCTGGTTTCTCCTAATTTTTCACTAATCAGCTCTCCTCCCCTCAAATTATGATCTTAACTATTTACCATATTCTTACAGCTTGTCCCCTTTGCCCCCAATTGGCCTGAATGTTCTGCTACCCACCTGAATTCAGTCAGCCTGCTGCCTGAGGCCCCTAATCACAAGAGAGGTGACAAAGGATTAGAGTCCCTAAAAGGGACTGAACAAAGAGGCTGAACAAGCAGGCTGAACAAAGAGTAAGGCAGCATGTGAGACTGTGATACGTGCACGGGTCCCAGTGAGCCTCCCTCCTTGGTGAAGTAGAACCTCTGTTAACTGTTGAAACAAAGGAGATTCCTGAGTGGATCTTGCTGCTCTGGTCGTCACACGTGTCATTTTTCTGTTCACTTGTCTTCTTCAGCTGCTGTCCGGATTGGCCCAGTAATTGTTGTGGAGGGATGGGTAGAGATAGGGAGACTTTCGGGGGTTAAGTTAGTTTTGAATTGCTTGTTTATATCATGGAGTTAATAGTTTCGTCTAGAATTAAACTGCCTTAAATCTGCTTTGGGAGATTTCTTTGGCTTGTTCTGTACTTTCCTTGAGGTCTTTACTCAGATATCACCTTCTCAGTGAGGCCTTTCCTGTCCACCTTGTAAAAATATACAACTGCCTCCTCCATGCTCCCTGTTCCCCTTCCCTGCTTTACTTTTCTCCACTGCACTTATCAACTTTGGACACATTATATATATTATTTATTTTCTACTTGCCTCTACTGCAGTGTCAGCTTCCCGAGGGCAAGGATTTGTGTCTGTTATGTTCACCGGTATATGCTAAGAAGGCTTTTTCTGTGAATTCCTACCACTTGATGGGACTGAGTTTCCATCGTGTTGAAACTCATCCTGGTTCTCAGAAGCACCCTTCTAGAAAGGTTGTGCATATGTACGTGCATGTGTACACACACACACACACACACACTCACACACACACACACACACACACACACACACACACACACACACACACACACACACACACACACACACACACACACACACACACACCCTTTCTTTTGAAAACTGCAAGTCTGGCTTCTTGAGTTGAATTCTTGGCCTGGGTCAGGGGTCTGTGTTCTCTTTCCAGAGCTACCTCTGATGATTTCAGTGCATTAGTTAGCCATACTGATAGCCTCAAATTTCCTGTCTGTGGAGGGCAGTGTCAGATTAGTCAAGATTCTTCGTGGAAAGTCTGTATTGCTTTGTGCATCCCAGTTACTGGGTAAACGTGCACGGTCTGTTTGCAGCAGCTGCGACCGGGAGGGATGTACCTGCGCCCTTTCTGCTCCTGTGTGGGGCTAGCTCCTCAGGTCCTAGACATTTTGCCGACAATGGGCAGAAAAAGGGCTTTGTGTCTGGCTCAGATTTTTCTTTGAGTTCTTTCTCTGCGTGTTTCACTGTCAGTGTTTTGTACTATTTTAGTTTTCACTAAAACCAGATGATTGATTGACCTTCACAGACAGCTACTCCTTGATGTTAGTCTGTAACCTTTTATAATTTGGGGGGGTAGGGAGATGAGACATTTCTTAATAGTCTCCTGGAAAAAAACCTCTTAGACTTCAGATACCGAGATTACAGTCCATTTTTTTCCTTTTTTCATATTTTCTCACTCTTTTGCTTGTTTTCTGATGAGAAGCTTACAATGAATTGTGTATGTATGTTTAGTTATAAAGAAATTGTAAAGTGATCTTCTCTTACCTTAACACTACAGAAAGGCTGTAGACGTGATACAATCCTCCTTCTTTAAAAATGAAATTATGTTAAGAGTAGTAGCATCTTAGGGGACAGTTAGTTGGAGCCTTTGGAGGTTTTATCTGCCTTTAAATTGTTTGAATGTTTTAAAAGTGCACATGTTATTTTTAACATATTGAATATAGTAATTTTTAATAAAAACATATTGAAGACTTTGGAAATAATGTCCTCTCTTTTGAAAATAAACTATCTTTGTGCTAATGAACACTAAACAAAGACAAGCAAGCGTTATAATAAAATACCACATTCAAAATACTTATGAATTGGCTGGTTTAAGAATGTAATTTGCTGTGAAATACATCCTGAAATGAAAATATATCTCTACAGACAAAAGGTGTTGGCGTTTGTAATAAATGAAAGTAAAATATCTCCATTCTTTTCTCTTCATATAAAACAAATCCAACCCCAAATCCCATTTTAACAAAACAGTGATTTTCCTTGAGGGATGAAGCCAACATGTTTTCTTTAAAAGACTATAGGACTGGTAAGTAATATAAAGAAATCAGAGTATCCTTGGAAGGTAATTCTTGGGAGATGCGAGGCACTGTCATGGATTCATTTTTATTACTTAAATGTGAATTTCGACCAAGCAGACAGTAATTGCAGAATGGAAAATGAGACAGGATGTTTAGTGGATGCTCATACTACTTTTGTGAAAGGCTTTGGTGCAGAATCTATCATAAAATGAAATCTTTTTTTTTCAGCATGTCTGTTACTTACTTTTAGACTTCACAGCAAGGGATCTTGTTTGACAGGAAAACTGCAAGCATTTACTGACCCAGAATTTGACTCTGCTGTTTCATATCTTTCTTTTCTTTCTCACTTAATCAAAGGGAAGGTACTATATAAAGTAGATTTGTTATTAAAAAGAAAGGAAAAAGTACATTTACCATGATCAGAAGTCTTTTGTGGCTTAATTAAAAACCAGTGCTTACAGCCCCAGGTCTCAACAAGTAGTCCTGCAGTTAAGTTGTGTGTCTCTCAGTTCTTGTGAACCAAGACTCTGTTTCTATCAGTGGACGTCCAGAGGTTGCCAAATTGAATAACACATTTGAAAAGAAGTTCTAGGCTTTTAACTGGCACAATCAGAGAATCCTGGTGCCCTCTGTCTCTGCCAAAGTAATCAGTTATCCTGAATTACTATCCTAAAATACTCCTACTACAAGGCTGTCTCTAGACAGACATGATTTTATATCTTAAAAGGCTTAAGTTACTGTCCCAGTGCTAGTCAGTATATATAGTGGCTATCCTGGGAAAACAAACTGAGGACTAGTTGAAGGGAAGTGTATCTGCTGTCTGCTGTCCTGTTGTAATTGATGCCTGTGTGGATACTTCATCACCTTGGAACTATGAACACAGCACTAGAATGGAGCACACATGTTGCACTGGGGCCAGTATCCCCCCAAGGGGGTGAGAATTGGTTCTTAGGGGAGTTAAAAAAAACTTAACTCTTTATATAGAGAGCACAGATGCACATATACAAATATATGGTATATCTGTGGTGTTAAAGTTTCATAGGATGGTTGTGGCAAATAGAAATGTTTATAAAGGCTCCTTGGGGGATGACAATGAATAAAAGGTTGAAAAGCACTGCCTTAGAGTAATAAGCTGGATTATATAGCACATCACATTTTTAGTGTTAATTAGCCCCTTTCTCCCCCCCAGATGTGTCTTTGATACCTATCCCAAATTTGCACATCTACCATTAGACCACCGAAAACTAGCAGTAGGTACATACTTCTGCACATAATCCTATTCCTGTTAGAGTATGGATCTGAAGACTGAAAATTTCCTTCAACCCTGTATAGCTACTTCAAAGTGAAGAAAAAGACACCAAATTTTTAAATACTTTTGATGCCAAAATGAAGTAGTAAAAGATATAATTTTTATATTTTCCACCTTGACTACAAATGCAGCCTTCTGGTAGGAAATGACTGAGTGGGCCTGGACTTGGTTGGCCCAAGCACTTGCAGGGTTCCTTTTTGGATAGCTGGTGAAACAAAGTCCCAATTGTTTCCTTCTCCAAAGAGAAGGCCCGGATGGGATGTGTGCCACTTTTAGCCTAATAGGAAATGAAGTAATTCTTGGGTCATGCTTCAGCAGTTCTGTTTATCTGCAGCACTGTTTCGTTTCCATGGATATGGGTGCTTCATGTAGTGATAAGGAGCCTGCGGAAAAGCTCTCCAACCTCAGGAGCACACACCTCCTGTTGTGTGAGCTTAAAAACGTTTGGATTAGATGCTTTTAAGAGGACCATCAGCAGTTACATTTTTGTTTCCCTTCTAGGTGCTCCTGGTTGTGTGTTGTTTATTCGGATTCTTCCTCCTTCCCTTTGTTTCTTCAGTTCTGCAGTGTCAGGGGCAGCATTTGCTGTGTTGGGCTTATGCAGAAGCTCTTGATAGAGTAATAGGCATCTCTTTTCTTTGAGTCACCTGAATAGGAGGATTTTAATAGCTAATACTGATAATAAGTACCAGGTTTAGATGCCTGTTTATGCCAGGTGTCTGCTTTGTGTACAGCCATCTCTGATTTTTTTTTTTTTTTTTTAAATAACCTGGAAGGTTGGTGATGTTCCCATTTTTGTGCGCAAGCAAATAGACTTCAAGGTCGAGTGACTTTTTCAGGTTGACCCAGCCTGTTTGCAGTGGAGGTGAGACTTAAACCTGGTATCTTCTGACTCTACAGTTGTCAGCATACTTCAGTACCTCTTACAATTCATTCAGTAAGGGTTCCATCTCTCCCACCCCCAAATTTACTTCATACTTCTGTTGTAATCAGCTCGGACCTGATTGTAGCATATATTCAGAAGTCAATTTTAAAAAATGGAATTGAGGTTTAGGCCATGTTCCTTAACAGTTCATCTCTCTTCTTCCCCTGTCTCAATTCTCTGTGGGTATTTCCCTCAGAAGAAGCTCAGTAAAATTTTCAGAACTTCCCCTTTTAAAAGGACTTGTGATTTTTATTTTCTTTTTTTGTTACCAGGAAATTGAGTGGAAGGAAAAACACCACGGAACCAGCTGCAAAGCTTGTTACTCTTCTTTATGCTGCAGCTTCTGTCTTCATGTAAAAAGAAGTTAATTGTGGTTATTATGTCGAATTGGATATAGTTTCCCATCCCCATGTTTTTGCCCTGAAGATGTAGACATCGTTAATACTTTGTATTTTGTGTGTACAAAGGCAGTCATAAGACTAATGGCCCCTGAAAACAGTTGTGTCTTTAGAGCTAATTTATGGTAGTAAGAGATTTTATGTGTACAGATGCAGTGACTTCAGTTTTATTAATGGGTCCATATTACATAAACTTTGTTTTTGAAAAATGTTGATTTTTTTTTCTAGATGCTTTATCTGAAAGGTCATAGGGATTAAAAACTAATCTTGTGAACCATTTGAGCCTAATAGAAAACGTGAATATGAGACAGTAGCCCTGCCAGCCTTGCGAGGTGGTTTTCCAGACGGTAGGGGAGCCACTTTGCTCGAGCTCAGTAGTAATTCTTCCAATTTACTGAAAGTTTAATAAAGACTGAGCCAGGAAACCCTCAGTTCTTCACTCTTTTAACCCTCAGTTTTTCTTTGGAAAAAGAAGCCTATAATCATACCAAACAAATTCCAGATTTATGGCACATTTTACTTAGGATGATTCATAGTTTCTCCTTCAGATTGTGAGTTCATGTCTAAAGGGAAAATATTGGGCTAACAATTGGACGGCTTCTCCTAGATATCTATTTCATGGCCTTTGCTGACATTCTACCTTCTCTAATACACGGTTTTGTTTTAGTTCTACATAAATAGAGCAGATGATAGTTTGCCCATCCACCCATCCAGCTTCTAAGAGATTCTGCTAAAGCAGCAGAAAGAATTATGCGTGCTTATGCTGCTAAGCACATGTGCACACACAGGTGTGTGCACATGTGCTCAGACATACACACCCCTAAACCACCTTCTGTTTCTCCCTCTTGGTTTTCCCCACCCTGCCCTAGCCAAGTAAAGTCATTTTTGCAATTTCAGATAGATTTCTGTGTAGATGTATTACGCCTGCACTTTCCAGTTTTGAGTTAAGGTGGTTATTGCTTCACCATGGCTTTTGGCTCTGTGTGTGCGTGCATGTGCGCCTGTGCAGGAGAGTGTGAGATGAAGTTGAAGATCTGGACTATGGCCTGGACCCTGTGTATATACAGGAGGTAATTTTACAGAGCAGCGATGATGTTGACTTTCAGCAATGGTGTGACTCGCTTTCTGGCTCAAGCTCTCAGGTGTCTCAGACACCTCTGCACAGGCTTGGGGAAGGAGACAAGTAAGAAAGAATAACTGTTTGGATGGGTGGGGCAATGGATGTCATTATTGTAGGTTAGTTTAATATCTCTTCTAAGACAGAGTGTGTTTAAGTTTTGAAGGTAGAATTCAATTTGGATCCCACATTATTCACATTCTCATCATTGAATTGTGAAACCTGTAAGTTTAGTTTTTATTAACATTTATTCGTATCTACCTCAAAGGACTGTCAGGAATTTAAAAATGAGCTTAATCCTGAATAAATGGGAAATGCTATCATTACTGGTGAGATTCATGAATGAGAGCCACAACATTCTTAAAGTACAGTCATCTGTCAGTATCTGCAAGGGGATTGGTTCCAAGACCCCCATGGATACCAAAATCTGCAGATGCTCAAGTCCCTTAGTTGGCCCTCTGTATCCATAGTTTTGCATCCGGAGATTCAGCCAGCCATGGATCGTAAATATAGTAGTACATATATGTAGTATTGAAGAAAAAAATCCACATATAAGTGGACCCAGGCAGTTCAAACCTATCTTGTTAAAGGGTCAACAGTAATTATCCTGACTGAAATATGTATTGCTGTGTCTGTCTGTCTAGTTTGATTGGAAGTGAAATGAGCCTGTATATGTTGTTTTGGGTGATAGTATTACAGAATTTGAGAGGAGTCTTCTAAATTATAGCTCTTGACTTATGAGATTAAGATACTCTCCAGATTTTAAAGTGTTAGAGAAGTTGTCATTTACCTCAGGCCACATAGCTTAGGAAGTAACAAAATAGGTTTGAACCCAGGTCTCTCCTCACACGAAACATCTAGGTGTAGCCTAGTTAATATCTTCCGGAAACTGTCTTTTGCAGAAATTATTCCATCCCTTGAACTTGCTCTCTGCTTCCATTTTTATGTTTTTGAAACTGTTTCTTGTTCCTGGAATCTCTTCCTAAGTTTCTGTCTCTCCCCACCTTCTGCCTGGTAAAACCCACGGGTTTGTACAGCTGGGGAAACCATAGAGCCTGCAGAGGCTTCCCTTATTCTGTACATGAAGAAATTGAGGCCTGGAGAAGCAGAGATGATCTGAGGTCATGCCACTTAGGAGTCTTATAGTCAGGATTTGAGCATAGTGTTTTCCTTCCTTTCCTGTTAGTTTTTCCATGGTACCTTTATTTCCCATTTAAACCTTCTTGTCTCCATGAATCTTGGGTGTAGGGGCAGACAGGAGAGCAAGGAAACTTGGGTTCAGATTCTAATTCTGCCACTTAGGAGCTTTATAACCTTGGACAAATTACTTAACATTTTTGTGACTTGATTTCCTCGTCTGGCAAGTGGGGATAATAATAGTACCTACTGCTAGGGTTGTTATGAGAATTAAATGAATTGTTATTAGGAAATCACTGAGGATGGTGCCTGGCACAGAGAAATTATTAGAGAAGTGATAGATAGATTAGATAGATAGATAGATATTATTAGAGAAGTGATAGATAGAGAGGGAGGGAGGGATAGGATAGGACTATGCATCTGAGTTCTGAGGGTTGCAGTGAAGAACTGCTGCGGTTGGAGAGTTGGGAGCAGGATGCCTATGGAAAAGGTCCTTCTTGACTGCCACCTTTCTTTTGCTCACCTGTGAAATGCACTGGTCCTCTCTGGCGAGTCGCATGGTATGTGTTTCTTTAGAACCAACCCCATTTTGCAGTGATCTGCAGCTTGGTTGATTGCCACCTAATAGACTATAAACCTCTGGAGAGCTCAGATTCACTGTAATTAGCTTCTGGTTACAGTGTGCTAGGCTTGGTGGATGTCCACATGTTATTTTTGGCTGCACCGAACAGCTCACGGGATCTTAGTTCCCCGACCAAGGATTGAACCTGGACCCCAGCAGTGAAAGCACCGAGTCCTAACCACTGGACCGCCAGGGAATTCCCCAGATGTTAGTCGTTAAATGTTACAGAACAGTTTAGAAAAACTACTTTCTGCCAGAAAAACACCCAAACCTTTACTACCTGAATCAGTTGATTTGTTTATCCTGATGTTGTTGTCTTATGTAATTAGGCTGGCTGCCCTTCAAAGAAAGATTAAGATTCTTTTTTCTGATTTCATTTCACATAGTAGACGTATAAATTCAACATATTTATTGAATTGAAATACAAACATGGGTGTATACACACCGCCGTGCACATGTGTGCACGCATGCATGCCAGAGGATGCTTCACTTTCCCACAGCCTTCATGGAAGGAATTCCACTGGGAATGCGTGGGAGTTATATATATATATATATATAACTCCACCTTGGTGGAGTTATGCGTTTGTGTGGAGACTGATCTCGGTGGTTCATGGACCCGTTCCTCTTGCTTAATAGTCATACTGGCCTGTCATTCCAAGTGTTGGGCTCCTCACAGGTAGGGACGTAGCTGTCACCCCTCCCTCTTTATAAGCAATGTGTTACAAAACTTTTGCATCATGATATAATAGGCCATGACCTTTGGCATCCGACTTGAATTTGAATGATGGATTCTGCTTCTTCACATGTGTGTAAACTTGGGCAAATTACTTCTTGAAGTCTCAGTTTTCTTATCTGTAATGTGAGGACAATATGCACCTCATAAATTTGTTGTGTAGAGAAAATGACATGTCAGATGCCTGGTATGTGGTAGGTTCTTGGTTAGTAAGTATTGATGCTTGTTACCATCCTCAGATTACACAGCAGGGAGAGATTTCTTTTGTCACAAAGTAAAGGCTTAAGGAGGCCCCTGGGGAAAAAGTATATGTGGAAAAAAATAATTGTTTTCTCTTTCAAAGACAGCAGAAAGCTTACTTTGTTCTGTGAGGTGTGAAGCCTCGTTGGCTGTGCCCGTGGTCTGGAGAGCCAGATTCAGGGACCCTCCTCCTCACCCCGCTGCTGGGAAGCGGTCAGTGCGAGCCGGTGGGCTCAGGGGAGCCCAGGCCTCAGGTGCCTGCAGTTTATCAGGCAGCGCACCAGGGGGAGCAACTCAAACAGAAGCATCAACTTCATTTCCTTTTCTTTTTTCTCATCAGAAAGATACTTATGAAAGAAATGATGATGTTAGGAGCATAGTTCCAGCTAGTTGAGATCAGTGCCTGAAAGTTGAGGAAAAACGTGTCTTGATTAATATTCTATATCTTGGAAATACTTAGTTCTGTGAGGCTGAAAACCCAGAGAAAGTCTGATTCTCCAGGAAGGCCTCCCCACGGGGAACACTGCTGTTAAACCTTCCTGGTCTTACTTGAGCAGAGCTCTTTGAGGTGACATGTAGCTTGCTGCCAATGTCGCAGCTCGTGAGGTCTCTGCCCCTCTGGACAGTGGGCACTGCAGTCTCTGGCATGCTTGCTTCTCCTCAACCAGGTTTCTAGCCACAACATTGTGTCATCCCTGGGTGACCTAGGTGATTTGATTGAAGTTCTCTTTACGTTACAGGAAAGAACGTGTATCTCAGAGCAAAAGTTATTTTCTAGGCTTTGAATTGCTTCATAATAGTAAAATAAAATCAAGTCGTTTTGTACTTTTCTAAGTGCTTCCTCATTTGCTCAGTGGTATCGTAGTGAAAGTGAGGCAGGTTCTGGGGCATCTATACAATTCCTGCCATGTAACCTGTATGAGTGACTTTTTTCCTGTTGGGTTTTCGGATCCAGAGCAGTTCGGGAGGGGTTAGACTTCCCATTGTACGCTAGGCCTTGCAAGGTCCTTCAGCTTTCTTTCTTTAATTTGTTCAAATTGAACCGCTGTAGTTCAGTGTATATTGAGATTTTCAGAGACTGTTAGTACCAAACACTACGCTGCCGGCACGGTGGCAGCTGGAATACAAAGTTACTTGTTCTTTGGTAGGGGAACCAATTCATATTTGCAAATAGCAATTGTAAAAATGAGTTGGAAATGGAGTTTTAAGAAGTTTGGAAGATTGCTGTTAGAGCTCGGAGGAAGGAGAGGTTTGTTTTAGGAAGGGGAGCTTGTATGTCATGCAGGAAGAGCCGAGAAGCACCCCCCCCTCCCCCCAGTGTCCTCCTTTCAGGAGAGGGCTCTAATCCTGTTTTCCTTGCTGCGTATGTTTCCTTAGGTCATGACTGCTGCGAGACGGTGAAGGTGCTGCTCTGTGCTTCCAAAGAGGGCCTGCCTGTGTTTGTGGTGGCGGAAGAAGACTTCAGGTTCATCCAGGACGAGGCCTACGATGCAGCCCAGTTCCTGGCAACCAGTGCTGGAAATCAGCAGGCTCTGAACTTCACCCGTTTCCTGGATCGGTCAGGACCCCCGTCCACGGATGTGAATTCCCTTGATGAGAAGGTTTCCCTGGCGTTCAGGCACCTGAAGCTGCCAGCGGAGTGGAATGTGTTGGGAACAGAGGCAGCTTCGCATGGTAAGAACTTCAGTGACCCACAGTCTCTGAATTTGGAATTCTTGTGTTTTTGGATGGGGCTGCTTTTATATGGCGATTGTCTTCACATCTGCCACGGTGGCTGAATAGACCTTGCAGTTACTATAGCGGAGTGACCTCGGTGGCCTCTCTCCTGGGTTCTTCAGCTTAGCTGTTAGTCCTGTTCTTGCAGTGAAATGAACCCAGAGAGAGCTTGCTGTTGTCGTCGGCAGCTCTCATTTAAAGTAGAGGGTGGCCAATCAAAAAATGGCAGAAGACCTAAATAGATATTTCTCCAAAGAAGACATACAGATGGCCAAGAAGCACGTGAAGAGCTGCTCAACATCACTAATTATTAGAGAAATGCAAATCAAAACTACAGTGAGGTATCACCTCACACCAGTTAGAATGGGCATCATCAGAAAATCTACAAACAAATGCTGGAGAAGGTGTGGAGAAAAGGGAATCCTCTTGCACTGTTGGTGGGAATGTAAATTGATACAGCCACTATGGAGAACAGTATGGAGGTTCCTTAAAAAACTAAAAAGAGAGTTACCAAATGACCCAGCAATCCCACTACTGGGCATATACCCAGAGAAAACCATAACTCAAAAAGGCACATGCAGGGCTTCCCTGGTGGCGCAGTGGTTGAGGGTCCGCCTGCCGATGCAGGGAACGCGGGTTCGTGCCCCGGTCTGGGAGGATCCCGCATGCCACGGGGCGGCTGGGCCCGTGAGCCATGGCCGCTGGGCCTGTGTGTCCGGAGCCCGCGTACCGCAAAAAAAAAAAAAAAAAAAAAAAGACACATGCACCCCAATGTTCATTGCAGCACTATTTACAATAGCCAGGTCATGGAAGCAACTTAAATGCCCATTGACAGAAGAGTGGATAAAACAGATGTGGCACTTATATACAATGGAATATTACTCAGCCATAAAAAGGAACAAAACTGGGTCATTTGTGGAGACGTGGGTGGATCTGAAGACTGTCATACAGAGTGAATCAAGTCAGAAAGAGAAAAACAAATATTGTATATTAATGCATATATGTGGAACCTAGAAAAATGGTACAGATGAACCAGTTTTCAGGGCAGAAACAGAGACAGATGTAGAGAACAAACGTATCGACACCAAGGGGGGAAAGTGGCGGTGGTGGTGGTGGGATGAATTGGGAGATTGGGATTGACATATATACACTAATATGTATAAAACAGATAACTAATAAGAACCTGCTGTATAAAAAATAAATAAAATAATATTCAAAAAAACCAAAATAAAGTAGAGGTTGGCATGTCGCCCTTCCATGGGCCCAGATTTCAGGCTTGATCTCCTGTGTGTAGAAAGAGACCTGACCTTCATGAGGAGGGTAGCAGAGTAACTTGGGATACTTCTTTCATGTTTAATTATCAAAGCAGGGTTTTCCTTATTGTCTTCTCAAGTTCTCTAGAGAGTCCACGAAGTTGGAGGAAAGGAAAAGACTGGGAAGTAATTGGGGGGCAGCACGAGAGCAGGCTGAGCTCTGGAAAACCCTGCACATTTTTAACCAGAGTATTTTCACTCTTGTTTATTTTATCTACTGGCTCTCCATATGAGAGTTCATTGAAGGAAGGGCTCTACTTTTTGAAAAACACTGATGTAGTAAGTATCTATTTATGTTCCTCTTATTCAGACAGGGGATTTCCTGTGTAATTATTCTTGTGGCAAATGACATCTACTAGATGTTGTGAATATATATGTATGTGTATATACACACACACACACACACACACACACACACGTATTTAATGAAGCAACATATACCTGGAGTCCAATAAATAACATCATCTTTCCCTCCTGAGTGCAAATCATGGAAAGATTTAGGAGTTACACAGAGTTTAAAATGTTTACCTTTTTCCTGACAAAAGCTAGATTGAAAGGCTGACTTCAGACCGCTTGCCAGAAGGCGTTGCATATCCTTTCTACTTTATTTCCGAAAGAGCTGGACAATCACAGGACTGCCCTTCAGCGTCCACCAGCTTTGATTATTGTGTTATGTAGGGGAGCACCCAGAAGTCACCCTCCCCACCCCCCCGCAGGCAAGCAGATCCTGAGGAGAAGCGCTGAGCCAGGGGCACGCTCAGTTCCTGCTCCCGCAGACCTGTCAAGGAACTGTTCTTCCTCCTGTGGAAGAATGGTGAGGAGGTGTTTGCTAGTTTGGGCTCTCTTAAACCCACTGAATTTAACTATTAAGGCGGTGATCAGCTGCAAGAATGATGTCCCTCACTATCACTGGCTTCCTGTCAAGGTAACAACCGGGGCCCTCCTGCCAGGTAAAATACAAAAGAAAGCGTGGACTCTAAAATGAAGGGAAAAAACACTTGTCCTTTGTCCTTTTCTTATTAATACAACGTCTCAGAAACCTTTGCATTGCTGAGATCTAGAGATCAAAATATTTGCCATTATACAGGACACGGGCACCTTTTCAGAAATCTAATGTTTGGAAACCTAGCTCGTGCTGTTTCTGTGTTGTGATCAGAATGATTATTCCGGTTGACCTTTATAAATCAGTATCAGAAAGGATTTCATTAGTTATTTGTGGGGCTTAAAGTTTATTTTGTGTGGTTTTGCTTTGTCCTGTTTAAAGAGGGTACAGGAATTGGATAGTTGGTTCACGCCACATGATTGGAAAGAACTGTTAGAAAAGCACAGGTCTGAGACTTTAGGCATATCCTTCCCTTCTCTGGGTCTTAGCATCTTTGTCTTTAATAGGCAGCTCGCCAGCTTTAATATTTTTATAGTCTTTCCATGTGCTTCTGAAGTTTCTGATGTACAAAATTGTTCAAGCAGTGCTAGTGAAGACTAAATCAAATTTGAACACTTACGGAAATGCCTGAAAACCACAATAACGTGCCATTACACACCTTTAGGAAGACCAAAATTAAAAATACCAAGCACTGGGCTTCCCTGGGTGGTGCAGTGGTTGAGAGTCCGCCTGCCGATGCAGGGGACACGGGTTCGTGCCCCGGTCCGGGAAGATCCCACATGCCGTGGAGCAGCTGGGCCCGTGAGCCATGGCCGCTGAGCCTGCGCGTCCGGAGCCTGTGCTCCGCAATGGGAGAGGCCACAACAGTGAGAGGCCCGCGTACCGCAAAAAAAAAACAACAACAACAACAACCAAGCACTGGCAAGGATGCAGAACAACATCTCATACATTGCTGGTGGGAATGCAAAATAATACAGCCACTCCAGGAAACAGTTTGGCAGTCTCCTACAAAGTTAAATGTACATTTACTGTATGACCCAGCAATCCCACTTTTGGCTCTTTGTCCTAGAGAAATGAAAACTTATATTTACTCAAAAAAATCTTTTCACAAATGTGCCTATAGCAGCATTATTTGTAATCATCCCGAACTAGAAACAACCCAGATCTCCCTCATTGGGTGACTATGTATGCAAACTGTGGTACATCCATACAGTGGAATACTACTCAGCAATAAAAAAGGAGCAAACTGTTGACATGTGCATCAACTTGGATGCATTTTAAATGCATTCATTGCACTAAGAAGTCAGTTTCCAAAATTATTTACTCTACGATTCTATTTATATGATACTCTAGAAAGGGCAAAATTGTAGGAACAGAAAATAGGTTAGTAGTTGCCAGGGGCTAGAAGTAGGGAAAAGGTCTGACCACAGAGGGGTATCATGGGGGAGTTCTTTGGGTGTTGAAATGGTTTTGTGTCTTAGTGGTGGTGGTTTTAAGAATCTATGCGTGTGCTCAAACTCATAGGACTGTTCACCCCCCAAAAGTGAATTTTATTGTACATAAACTAAAAACAAAAGAACAAAAGAAATTGAACAAGTTAACTATACTTTACAAGGTGAAATGCATGCAAGGGACTAATGGCTGTGATTTCAAGTGCTGGATTCACATTCTGCAGTTGAAATTGTTCAGTTAATTGTGGATTAGAATCTGCAAACAGTGGGTATTTTAAGGCTGAATAGCATCAATTAAGAGGTCTTTGCTTGCTGTTGGGGGACAAATGCAAAGGAACACTCTGCTTACAGCAGTGAGTTGCACATCAGATGCTTTTTTAAAGGTGTTTAAAGGAAGAAGGTATGAAGTCAGCTTGTTGCCTGGGATAATCATGCAGCTAAATGGGCACGTTGTTACATAACAGGACTACTTGCTGTTGAAAGCTAGGATGTTTACAGGTGTTCCAGCCTAATACTTGTACAAAGGAGTCATGTAAGATTTATGGTTAATCCTCCCACTCTAATCGTTTAAGATGTAGTGCTTTTTAACTTTTTTTCAGGTCAGTGACTCCTTTGAAAATAGCTTGGATTTCTCCTCAGGAAAAGATACACATAGGGGCTACCTGCAAAAATTTACATATTGTTTCAGGGATTCAGTCTCCCTGAACCGCAGGCGTGAACATGATGTTAAGAACTCTTGGCTTAGGCTTGATATTGTAAAGTAGAAAGAGCATAGGCTGCAGAGTCAGTTTGTTGATATCCGGTCTTCATTGCAAGAGTTTGTGCAGAATACTTAATCTTTCTGTTTCTCAATTTCTTCATCTGTCAAATGGAGGAAAATATATCCAATAGTGTGTGCTACTTTGCAGGCTCTTTATTTTTAATGTACCATGACCAATGTCCAGTAGCCTTTTGAAGACAAAACACTGTTGAGCTCTGATGAGGGAAAGTGACATGTTCTATAAAAGGATAAAACAGTATAGAACTTAAAAGAAAAAACCTCTTTGAAGCAGAATGAGACTTTTTTTTTTTAAGCTTATTTCTACAGGCAGTCCTTACTTTAAATATCAGCAAGAGGGAATTTGTCCATTTTATTCTTCCAAGAGTTCTTTAATCCCTAGTTACATAAAGCACTGTACTTTAGCCTTAGTTCTGCCTTAAAGGCAAATAATATGGATTCGTCTGGGTGGAGGGTGAATGGTGGGGTTGGAATATCTTCCCTCTGATTACCAAGTCTCACTTAGTTGTCTCAGCTCTTCAGTGCCTCTGTGGTTAGTGAAATGGTGAATTAGGATGGTTTTTCCCCTGAAAGACACTTGTACAGTAGCAATCAGCATAACTCTCAGGTAACAAAGGGTGGGCCTTTGAGGTCCTGGGGGAAATCTGCATTCTTATTTAGTCATGGTGTTGTATAACTAAACGAAAAGAAGATCTAATCACCTCTGGAATGGGACCCCTCCCCACATAGAGAAATTTGGATGGAGAGAAGGATGAGACAGGTTTAAGCCAGGCTGCACTAAAAGCAGTCTGTGTGTTCTCAGTTCTTTATATCTGATGTTGGTTAATAGAACCACAACCTTAATCATTTAGTGTTTTAGTTCCCACACCTTTTCCAGATTGATAGCTTTCCAAGAAAATGTTTCCTTAGCTACACCCACTAGTAATTTTGTATGTTTTCAGCTATCGTAGCTGCTAAAAAAGAACATAATAAAATATTAAAAGATATTTTAATAATATATAATATTTTAATAGTCTAAGGGATTGACTCCAGGACAAGTGGTTCCTTGTAATGGCAGCAATTTTAACTCCAAAAGGTTTTGTTCCCTCTCAAACCTTGATTCTGTCACAAGGTTACAGGTGTCATTTTTCCAAATGCCCATTTCTCACATGGGCCTGCTGTTTACCTTCCCCACGGGGTGTGAAAATTCCTGCATCATGTGGGACTTGAGGTTTATTCAAGAAGTAGTACAGAATAGTAGAAAGAATGGTGATTTTGGAGTCTCATAGATACACAGTCGAAGAGTCCTGTGAGCAGGATGGATCGATGGGGTAGGAAAAGTACCTGTAGCCTTTGAATACTATTTTGTTCACAGAACTCACAGCGTTTTGCTTAGACAGAAAACCTGACGACTTGAAAAGGTGCAGCCATCTCTCCTGCTTCTCACGGTCTAATGCCTGTGAGGCCCAGCGCCTTTCTCTGCAGAGCTGAGGGAATGCGTGGAGGGGTGCTTCCAGCATACAAGCAGATAGTAAACAGGACTTCAGACATTTTCTCCTACCTTCTCCGTGGGAAGCTGGGCCCACAGAGAGATTTTGCCAGTTTAACACGGTTAAACAGGAAAACTAACCAGCCAACATATGGCCTATGAAATAACACTACAGCATAAAGGAAATGGAAAAGTATCATGAATATTCAGATGGAAGACTCTAATTTTCATTAAGAAACCAAAGAAAAATTTAGAAGAGGTTTGCCATTTGTCCTTTAAAAGATTGAAGAAGTCAGACCTATTATAAAATAGGAAGGAAGGAAGGAAGGAGAAGGAAGCAACAAGGAGAAAAATAAGTTTAATGATTTTTGTCAGTCAGGGTCACCCAGAGTATCAGAATCAGTAGGAAAATATGTATCAAGATGTTTCAGGGAATGGCTTGCACAATGGTGGGGGCTGGCTAAGCAAGTCCAAAATTTATAGGGTAGGAGTGGAAGAGAAAATCACGGGCAAGCTCAAACCCACCAGCATGAGCCAAAGCTGTCATCCTCAGACAGGAAGGGGAAATCCTGAGCTGGATGGCACTCCACGAGCACAGCCTGACGCTGTCCTCCTCAGGCAGGATTTCTTCTCTCTCCAGGGGAAATCTCAGCCCTGCTTTTAAAGGCTTCCAACTGATTCTGTTAGGCCTACCCAGATTAGCCAGGATAATCTTCCTTAATACATCAACTGATTAGGCACTTTAATTACTGCAAAAAAGCCATCACAATGAGGGCAAAGATGGAAGGGAGTTGGCTTAAATGATGCAAGGACATCCAGAATCCCAGAGCATAATTAAATTCAAATTGGGGATAAAGGACCCAATTGACATCATAGGAAATGCAGTTAGTGACCTGAAAAACAAAGTTGAGTAGCTCTCACAATACAGAGGGAAAACACAAAGATCACAAGAGAGGAAAAAACAGAGTAAAGAGGTTGATTCTAAATTGTAGGTGCTCTGGATTTTAAACAGACAAAAGGAACAAAAGCAATGATGCAAGGTATGTTAGGTAAGAGAAATTATTTTTGGAGGAAAACCTGAGAAGGTACCTTTTTTTTTTTTTTTTGCGGTATGTGGGCCTCTCACTGCTGTGGCCTCTCCCGTTGTGGAGCACAGGCTCCAGACGTGCAGGCTCAGCGGCCATGGCTCACAGGCGCAGCCGCTCCGTGGCATGTGGGATCCTCCCGGACCGGGGCACGAACCCGTGTCCCCTGCATCGGCAGGCGGACCCCCAACCACCGCGCCACCAGGGAAGCCCCAAGAAGGTACTTTTTAAACTACAACATTAGAATGCTTGCCTGATTGATTTTTACAAAAAGAAACGGGGTGGAGTAATGGAAAGGGTATGGTTTCTAGACCCAAGACAAGAATTTTCAAATCTTGATGATTTTTGCTGTGAGTAAGTTATTAACCTGTCTTCATCTGCAAAATGAGGATAATGAGACCTCACAGGGTTATTGTGAGAATGATAAAAGTGAATACAAACAGTTTAGCCCAGTGCGTGGCACTTAGTCTTCACCAGATATTACTTATTATCTGTTGATTGCAGAGAGGGGGTGACCTAAAAGCACATGTGGCACCTGCTGCTAAGGAAGTTAGGATGAGATTTGGGAGCCTGCAGGTGCTGGAATTGGGGTGCCAGCTTGGAGCAGGTGTATGGCCTTGTTATTGGAACTCTACTCTTTTTTTTCCCCCCACCAAGAATGTGAGATCTTTTTTCTTTTTAATTTTATTTATTTTTTTATACAGCAGGTTCTTATTAGTTATCTGTTTTGTACATATTAGTGTATACATGTCAATCCCAATCTCCCAATTCATCCCACCACCACCGCCCGCCACCCACACTCTCCCCTCTTGGTGTTGGAACTCTACTCTTGAAGGCTGAGCTGGCTCAGAGCAAGTAGGGGATGAGAAAGGGTGGGGATGTAGAGGAAACTACTTTAAGGAGGTGTCAGGTAGTGAGACCGGACTTAGCTAGTCTCTGAAAAATCACCTAGTTCCTGGGCAGTACCTTATTAGCTTTTTTGTATTTGATAAGGATGTCAGAGTGCCTGTGAACAACTGTAAGGCACAAGTTAGATGGTGATATTTGATCTTTTCTGAAGGTTCTTTCTGTCCTTTTGTCTGGCCTGGCCACCTGCTCTGAGTTGTTGATTATTAAAATTTGTACCTACACGTGCGGTGGTTTCTTCTGTAGTGTTGATGTCTTTCCAGCCTGTGCCTGTGCTGAACATCATATAAATCCTGAATTAGTCAGTGTGCAGAGTTCTATAGGGAAAGTGTAAAATATGAAAGATAGTTTTTGCTTCCAAGGAAATTTACCCGGCAGTAAGGAGACAAGACTAAGGCACACGTGACATTAGAAGACAGTGCAGTTCATGTAAAACTGCAGGGTCAAAGATGCCTTCATTCTTACCATGCTGCTCATGTACAGAAGCACTGGGGACTTCAGTGTGAGGAGAAAACACTGGGGTCCGAGAAGTCTGAGAATGCTCAGTGAGGAAGTTGAGACCTGCGGGAAGCCACGGAGAATGAGCGATGTTAGCTCAGCTGAGGAGATGAAAGCAAGCACAACTGCAGGGCACCATTCCCGTTTCCAGACCCTGAGTGGTGGTCCCTGTGGTTAAGTAAGCCAGCATCGTGGGCTGTGTACTGAAGCCCTGGGGTAGCTGTAGCTCCCGCCTTAACAGGTTGGGCACAAGAGGATGCCCTAGGCACAGAGAATGTTGCCAGGGAACCTAGAATGTGATTGGAAGTTGGGAGGGACAGAGAAGTGGGGTGGGGACGGAAGGAACCCAGAGATTATTCAGTGAGTGCCTGCTACAGGCCATCATCTGACTAGCATGTCACTTACCCCCCTGATTTGTTACTGCAGCCATGGGAGTGAGATGGTGGTACCCCACTCTAGGGATGAAGAGAATGAAGCTCAGAACTGAAATGGATTATGCCCAGTCACATGATGGTAAATGCCAAATTTGAACCCAGATTTGTCTAACTCCAAAGCCCTTCCTCATTCTGCCACTTTCTTTTTTCAAAATTAATTAATTAATTAATTAATTTATTTATTTATGGCTGCATTGGGTCTTCGCTGCTGCGCATGGGCACATCTCTAGTTGTGGCGAGCGGGGGCTACTCTTCACCACGGTGCGTGGGCCTTTCACCGCCGTGGCTTCTCCTGTTGTGGAGCATGGGCTCTAGGCATGCGGGCTTCAGCACCTGTGGCCCATGGGCTCCAGAGCACAGGCTCAGTAGTTGTGGCACACGGGCTTAGTTGCTCCGCGGTATGCGGGATCTTCCCGGATTAGGGCTCGAACCTGTGTCCCTTGCATCGGCAGGCGGATTCTCAACCACTGCGCCACCAGAGAAGCCCCCTCTGCCATTTTCAAAGTGACTCTGTACCAAGAAGGGACCTTGACTTCACCTCAGGTGAAATAGACACATATTTTTCTTTCTGAAGGTGTTAGCATATCATCTCGGAGTTAGTCTTTCTTATGCCTGGAGATGCATTTCTTTCTTTCATTAAGCAACCAACCAAAAAAGCTGGCTGTGCCAACAATTTGATTTGCCCTTAGTGTGGGAGAATAAAAAGACCTGTGTGTACTTAACAAGCAGAACCTGTTTTTAGTGTTTAACTAGCCAACTGCTCTCTGGGTGTTATTTTTTTTTTTAAGTAATTATACCCTTTTTGATATACCTGTCTAAGCCCCAATAACTATTCCCCTTGGATCCCGATCCCCATGTTATGAGGCTGCATTCACTTCTTTCTTTTTCTTTTCAGGAAAAGAACATATGTGTAGTACAGTCACCCTTAAAATCTACCTGTATAAATTTGTTGAACAAATGCATTAAATCAGAATATAGAAATGGATTCTCTTTTGTAGGACTGTCTCCTATTGGAGATTTTGCTTCTTATATTTTTTCTAGCTTCATTTTGTCTTTGAGAGCTGATTCTACTCTGCCACAAGAAAATCGTTCATGTTGTATGTTGTGGCTTAACTTGAGGATCTTAGGTGCTTGGAGGCAGTGGTGTTTACCTGAACCATCTCTTTGTTTGTTTACTTTGGGTTTTCACATTCTCCTCACTGATTTTCATTTTCTCCCCCATCTGCAGATGGTGGCCCCCGAGAGACATTGATGCATTTTGCTGCGCGGCTGGGGCTGCTGAGGTTGACGTGGTTCCTGTTGCAGAAGCCAGGTGGCCGCGGAGCTCTCAGCATCCACAACCAAGAAGGAGCGACCCCTGTGAGCTTGGCCTTGGAGCGGGGTTATCACAAGCTGCACAGGCTTCTAACTGAGTAAGTGCTCCTTCTTCCCACTTCCTTCTTCTCACCACCAGCCCCACCCCCGATTCATGGTAGCCCTGCCCCCTTGGCATCTGCAGCCTTCGCCAGGAACTAAAACCTCAGCTCTGTGCCTTGCCTTTCGCTGGAGGTTTATAAGCTTGGTCCCACTCACGACTTCATTGTCTGAGAGTAACACAAGTAAGTCATATTCCCATCTTTTTTTCTCCTCTGTTTCCCTGCCCTTACTGCTTCATGCCTCTTAAATTTTACTGAAAACTCAGAATAAGTCTGGTCTGTAGGGGTAGCACTCCATTACCAAGGTATCCAGTTTTTCCCAGTTTAGTACAGAGGAAACTTTTTTTCTGTACTATACTTTTCTTTCTGGTATGTCTTCAAGATTTGAAAGAGTTAACTAGAAATACTTTAATAATTGCTTATGGAAAGTATGCTGAACACTGAGTTTTGGTTTGAATGTAATTTCTATAAATAAAATCGAGAGCAGTGGTCTCTTCATATGAGTAGCAGTAAAAAGCCACTGAGCAGTCCTGGAAACGTGCAGTAGGAAATCCTGTCTATGTGTTTGTGGGTTCAATTGTTATACATTCTGACTCTATTTAGAGAGTCCTTTGAAGGAAGGTTGTTAGTCAAAACATTAGAAGAGTTCTTTTTTCTTTTTTCTTGAATAAATAGAAAAATAAATGCATTATGACAGCCAACACTTTTCATAGGAATATTATAAAAGGCAGAAAATTTCAAGTATAGTTTCTCTTGTTTAATGATTTTTTATTGCTTTATGGTCATCATTATCTTTTCCATCACATAATCTAAACAAGAATCAATCCCATTGGATCTGTGTTATTTTTTGAAGGATCCTTGTAAATTAAGTCAGTATTCCCAAATTCTCAGACATTTTGCCCATGTTAGACTTAATTTAGTTGCATTTTATTTTTTTACCATTTTAAGCTGTTGTGTGAGGCGTTATCTGGAAGGGCCAAGAAGAGATCGCAGAATGTAATGGTACTTAGTGTTATATAAATAGGGGTTTTTTGTTTGTTTGTTTTTCTTTATCTGCCATGCTTATAACTTCCCCAGTCAAGCCAGACAGAAGGTTCTTTGCAGAAAGCTTTCTGATGGGTGCTATAGATACAATGACGGCAGGAGGGGCACACCTCATCTCAGATGAGCTTTGGATACTTGAGCTCTCCTAGGACAGTATTCCAGAGAGTGATATGTTCCATTCCTTTGTACTTCCCATCTGGCCAGTGATTTGATTCCTTCTGCTTGTTTGCCTCATGGCCTTAGGAAGACAGGCCTCTTCCCAGAAGTTGAAACAATTATCTCAGTATAACTATCGTGAAGTTCAAGTGCAGTTTCTCTAAATTCAATCTTAGAGCTCAGAGGTTTTGCTGGGAAGCAGAGTTGGTTAAGGATTGCCATCCAAATGGGGAAATAGTGATTACAACAGCTTCATTATATGCTGGGCAAGGATGTCACAAGACTATTCTTACAGCACAGCTTTAAGGAAACTAGAGTGTGTTTGTTCTTGGAGTATAGTTTTTGGCTTGCTTTATAGTGCTACCTCTGTTACATGTTGGAGAGCAACTTAGCTCCTTCTGAAGGGGAATGGGTAAGGGAAAGCCAACTTGAGAAGTCTTGGAATAGAGGACTGTAGTAGGAGAGTAGAAGCACCTTGCTGCAGATCTAGCTCTGAACTTAGATTCTTCTGGCTGTTATTGTTCTGCAACCTAGAAAAAAATGCTGAGTTATAATTAACAATTTTAAAAAAGATCGGGTGGTAATTTTCCTAAATCCTTCATTCTTACTGTGATATCAGTAGACTTTGCTAGAATTTCAACCATGAAATCAGGAAAGATCATCTTTAACAGATGAGGAAACTGAGTGGGTTAGAATGACAAGGTGGCAGGGCCAGAAACAGAAGCCACATCTCCTAACAGGCTGTCCAGAGCACCTTCCACCCCTAGGAGTCAAAGAACCCAAGAGTAGACTTCATGGGATCTGCATCCTTGGAAATTACAGGTAAAAGTTTATGCACGTGTGTTTCTGAATAAAGAGTTTGTTTTGTGAAATTCACAAAGAGATTTGTGGAAAGTTAAGAGTTGCTCCACTATATGCTGATATCTTTCTAGTAGTTCACTAAAATCTTTAGACTTGGGTGTTCTTACCCCTTCCCCCTTTCAAATTGAAAATTTTCATATAGGCCTGTCTCTTATCCTCTCTTTTCAGTTAATACGAAATTGAAGTATATACACTTTACATTTATTAAAGAAGTATATAGACTTTACATTTATTCCAGCCCTAACTGAAGTATCAAGTTTATTTTACTCCTTTTATACCTCTCCCAAAATAAATCTGTTGTTTTAATTCTTTGCTGCTTACTCTGGTTTTTTTGAGGGGGGGGAAGAGAGGTCATTGTGCTTATTAGGGTCCAAGTTATTTTTGTGTTTGTGTGCCTAAGGCTTATTTAGATAGTCCATTTTGATAAACTGAGTCATTTCTATGTGAAAATTGATTCTCCTGTGCTTAGAAGAAGAAGCTTTCTCTAAATAAGACTCATGTCTTTAGGGAACTCTATTTAGGACATTTTTGGCAGTTCCCCTTTTCTGTAACCCGAAACTGTTAACTTTCACTTCGTTCAGTGACAGGGAAGAGAGAGATTTTGTTGACTTATAGCTCTTTTGCTTTAGCTTGTATTTTGATTTACATTATGAATATGGATGCATTTGTGATCTGAAAATTCACCTTAAACACAAATGTTACGAGTTTTGCCTGAGAAATCTTAGTCCTGGAAGAGTACCCAGAACACCTACACCTACTTCTGCTCTTACGTAGATGCACAGTCATCTCCCACATTTTGAAGAGGAGTTGGTTGAACACCCTGCCCAAGGTCCCTTAATTAGCGATGGGCAGAGTAGGGAGAGAACCCAAGTCTTCAGGCTCTTAGTTTAGGATGCTAGGAAGTGATGATATTAGATGAGTTTTGCATTGGAGCCATCTAACAAGAGAATGTTAGAGCCAGATGCTGCCTGATATCTCGCTCACATATGACAAATAAGAAACCTTAGGACCTGGGTCACTCATTAGAGCTGAGATTGAGAGGCAGTTCCTGGTAATGGCAAAGTGTGCAAACTTTGGAGTCAAGCATAAGCTTGCATTTCAGCCCTGCCATTTTTAGCTGTATTACTTTGGTCACGTTGGGTAACTTTCCTGTCTAAGCTTCAATGTCTTCATCTGATTTTTTTTTAAAAAAGGATAATAATGCCTACTTCCTAGAATGATAACTAAGGGCTGGGTGTGTACAATGTAAAAAAATCAGGGTTTATTTGTCACGTGGTTATTTCCTGGAGCAAATGTAGGGGTTATAAATATTGCAGCTTGAAGAAAGACGGTATAGTATGGTGGAATTGCTTAGGGACGAAAAACTTAATTAAAATCTAAGTTTCCTCACTTAGTAGAATGTGTGACTCACAAAAAGTCACCTACCCACTCTGAGTCTCATGTTTCTCATTCCTTATGGATAGTATATCTAGTCTGTTGACATCATCAGGTCGTTAGAACCAAGTGAGATTTGTGCAGATACCTTGTTAAACTCTAAGGGGCTCTATGTGAAAGTTTCCTATGTAGTCATAAAATCAGTGAAATGATAGTTCGCTGGTCAGTGAAACTCATATTCCCATTGATTGATCTGGTTACACTATATTTATTTATTTATTTATTTATTTATTTATTTAGAGGTACTCAGGCCTCTCACTGTTGTGGCCTCTCCCGTTGCAGAGCACAGGCTCTGGACGCGCAGGCTCAGCGGCCATGGCTCACGGGCCCAGCCGCTCCGCGGCATGTGGAATCTTCCGGACCGGGGCACGAACCCGTGTCCCCTGCATCGGCAGGCGGACTCTCAACCACTGTGCCACCAGGAAAGCCCTGGTTACACTATCTTTTTTTGTAATGTTTATTGTAGTTCTCAGTGAATTACAGTTAGTAGAAAGGTTGGGAGAATTGTAGTGAGGCAGGCTAGTTTTGACTCCATGGTCTGCCTCTTATGGAGCGATGTGATCTTGGGTGATCCACTTCACCTCCTCAGTGCCTTGTTTGTAACATGGGAAGAATAAGAGGACTATCTTCAGGGGGTTGCTTTGAGAAATGAACAAAAGAATGCATAACATATCAGTGAGAGAGGGGCATAAAACAGTGACTGACATAAATGTTATCTATTATTGCTCTTAATTTTCCTTTCCTTCTAGGCCTGTATCAATTTTTCATACATTAAGAAAGTATGGACACAGTCTTGAAGTATTTTAGGGCAGCATTTGGACATCCCTATTTAATAAGAGTTTGCAATTATTCCCTTGTGTAATAGATAACACTTTAAAAAATTAGTTTGGCTCTCTGATATATGCTGTGATGTTGATGGAACTAGGAACTCTAGATTGGTAAGGAATCATTTACAATGCTGTTACTCTTACAGGAAGAGTATATCTTTGAAGAATTTCAACTCTCTAGTGTTGACATAAAAGTGCGAAAATATTTTATTTGCCCTAAGAGTGAGTTTAAAAGTATTTGTCCTCGGGCTTCCCTGGTGGCGCAGTGGTTGAGAATCTGCCTGCTAATGCAGGGGACACAGGTTCGAGCCCTGGTCTGGGAAGATCCCACATGCCGCGGAGCAACTGGGCCCATGAACAACAATTACTGAGCCTGCGCGTCTGGAGCCTGTGATCTGCAACAAGAGAGGCTGCGATAGGGAGAGGCCCACGCACCGCGATGAAGAGTGGCCCCCTCTTGCCACAACTAGAGAAAGCCCTCGCACAGAAACGAAGACCCAACAACACAGCCAAAAATAAATAAATAAATAATTCACAACATGTCAATATTTAATTAAGAAAAAAGTATTTGTCCTCATACTTCATCTCATTTTCAGTATCAGTTCAACAAATCTTTATTTGTTGAATGCCTACAATGCACTAGAAGTCATGGTTGGTACATTACACATAATGTTTCATTTTAACCTTATTACAACCTTTTGAAATATGTATTATCTGTTTTACAGATGAAATACGGAGGCTCAGAGAATTGAAGTAACTAGCCAAGGCTTTATAGAAATGGTAGAGCTACTAGTACACACACATCTGTGGAATTCCAAGACCCATATTCTTCCGTCTACAAAAATTTGACAGAAGGAAAGAGACTTGGGAAAAGGCCCCTGGGATACTGGATGAACAGCACTTCATTAGGAAAGGGTAATAGGCTTTCCATTTAGTCCTAGCCTCTACTTTCCTGAGGAGAACAAGACCCTCACTAAAATCTTTACATTTGTATTACCCATCATACGGTTTTAAAACTATTTTTGGTTACCCTTAGGCTGTCTTTTTGATTTTGATTCTCCCGACAGCCTAATGAGAGGGTCGGTGGCATTATCCCTGTTTTATAATCAGGGAAACTGAGGCCAGAGAGGTAAAGTGAGTTGCCCAACATCACAAGGCTACAAAACAGGCTCAGGCTCAGAGTCCAGTGAACGATCTGCTTAGGTTGAGATGACCCGTGTGCATATGCAGAGCACAGACCCAGCCTGGCGAACACTAGGCTCTCAGTCAGTGGTTTATTATTGTAGCATGCAGTATTGGCCCCTCTCAATCTGTGTCTGTAGTTCCCAAGTCCTTCTTTTGACACATTTGCACTTGAAACCTGGGTCAGGGTCAGGTGGTAGAGTAGCTAGTACTCAAGTGTACATATTTCACAATGGAACCGAGTCCTGTTGAGCAAGATGTTCTGTTGACATAGTGGCTGCCTTTTTAGGGTTCTCTTCAGGTACTAGACAAGTGAGTCCTCAGTAGCCCAATCTGGTGTAAAACAAGTTTGGAGCCTTTGCTTTTGCTTAGGAGGGGAAAGGATGAAACAAATGTACAAACTTAATCTTCAGAATAATGGCCAGAGAGCAAAAATTCTTTCTTTCTTTTTCTTTTTCTTTTTTTTTTTTTACTTTATATTTCTCCGGCCTAAGTCCTACCCATCTATCCATCCATTTATCCATTCACTCATCCTCCTTTCTCATTGTAAGATCTGGATCTTTGTGTTTTGGTAAAGATAAGGTGGTAGGACTAAGTGGAAACTAGAAAGAGGAGGAAGGGCAGTAACAGTTACTGAATGTGGATTACCTGCTGCATTGGTGCTTTACATGTGTTCTTATTTAAAACCTTTCCAGAAACGTCTAAGACATAGTTAATAACAGTCAGTACTTTTCTACAGATGAGAAAATAGACCCAGAGAGGCTAGATTGCCCAAGGCCATATAGTTAGTAAGTTGCCATTATTCACAAGCCTGTCGTTTTTTTTTTCCGGTACGCGGGCCTCTCACTGCTGCGGCCTCTCCCGTCGCAGAGCACAGGCTCCAGACGCGCAGGCCCAGCGGCCACGGCTCACGGGCCCAGCCGCTCCGCGGCACACAGGATCCTCCTGGACCGGGGCAAGAACCCGCACCCCCTGCATCGGCAGGCGGACCCTCAACCACTGCGCCACCAGGGAAGCCCCGTTTGGTTGTTTTTAAACTCTTTTAATAGAATTTTGTGAGGAGGCATGTTTGGTAACATTGTCAGACTTATAACCAAACTAATTTAATTACAGTGATTCATAGATCTGACTTTGAGTGACTTTTTTCCCCCTTTTTTTGGTAAATTTCTCACTGAAGCATTTTAAGAATTTCGACATTTCATAGATTTTTTAAAGCATTCAACTACTAATCTCAGGATTGCCCTATCTGGCAACCTGCTGGAAAATTGCAAAATGTACTTTCTGAGGATAATGTTTGTATGTATTTAACAATTACGCTAGTTACCATTTATTGTATTTGCGTTAGGCATTTTGTGCAAATTCTCACGTTTTCTCCTCTCCCAGACCCTTTGGGGGTGGGCATATTATCTTCAGATCACAAGGTGATCACCATAGCTGGTTAGTTACGGAGCAGTAATTTGAACCAGGTTGCAAATCCAAAACCCATGGCCTTTTACACTGTCTTGGGCTTTCTAAGAAGATGCGTGGGTATTGGAAGTTGGTTGGAATAACAAAGCCATTTCATATGTCTTGTGGTTCCTACCGTACACTTCTTTTTTCTCCCTGCTGTATGCGCGCAAATGGCCCCAGCCTATGTTTGTTCTTGGTGTAACATTTAGGCCTCAGAGGTTTTCTTCAGAGTTATGAAGTTACACAGCTTAACCTGTGGTAACAAATTCTCTATGGCAACACCATGTGATTTTTGAAAGTATTTCTGACTTCACTACAGACCCAGGTGGAAGTAAACATGAACCTGGAGTTCACGTTGATAGGTTGATAGGTGTATGTGAGAAAAATGAAGGATCAGTTGGCACCTTCTACCCTCTAAAAAATACAAACCTTTAGTATATTACACATTATTTGATCAATTTTGAAATTTCCTTCAAGGCATACCAATAGAAAGAATGACTTGAAATTTTTACCTGCATTTATTATTAACAAAAATAAAAATGATTTTTAAGCAAGGAAAAAAATAAGAGTTGTTGAATAAACATTTTGGCTAAAATCAATATGTGACCAAAGCTGAATATCACCAGTGTAGAATGAAGTTGTGTCGTACAGGAATAAATATGGAATAGTATAAAATGTAATTCTGTATGTTTATTAAGATTTAATAGTCTTATTTTAAAAGTTTATAGTGGAAGAACAATAATTTCTCAGCATTACCAGCTTCTAGATTGCTCTCGATTCATTAACAGCACACTCACTTTCTGCTGGAGCATTAGTACCTCTAAGCAGGTGGGTGATAGAGATTATAATTCAGGGGAGTTTTTCCAGAACTTTTTTTTTTTCAGAATTTTCCAGAATTTTGTACTTAGGATTCTTGATTTATTGAATCTCAAAGGTACTTGAGCTGCTGAACTTGTTTAACACTGTAAAACAATCATTTTGACAAGGTTTTGTTCAAATGTTTAGTGTCCATATACACTTATAACTACATACTATGCCATTTTATATAAAGAACTTGAGCATCCACAGATTTAGGTATATGTGGGGGGTCTTGGAACAAATCCCCTGCGGATACTGAGGCACGGCTGTATATTGTTATATCCTTGAAGTATTTGGTTAGCAAAACCAAAACATATTTGAGGTACCTCATTTTTTTCTAATACATTTCTTCATACATTTATATCTGGATTGAGGATGATTTGTCTTAGTTATACATGGTTTTGGCCATTTCTCCTTGTAAATTTGGAGGTGGCAGTGTTGACATTCTTTTAATTTTTTTTTTTTTTAAGATATGACTAATTTACAAATAGAATTTTCCCTTGAAGGACACTTGGCTTAAATGGAAAGAGATATGTACAACTTAAAACATTTATTCTAGTGAATGTTTATTTAATGTTATGAATGAGTTAACAAAAAGTTAATCAGAATTAGGATTTTTTTAATATAATATAATATCTATAATTCTGTAATTCTTCTGTCATTTAAATTGTTATAAACAGTTGTGGCTCAGAAAAGGTAAATGATCTTTGTAAAGTTATCTAGCCATTGCACTCTCTTAATTATATTAACTGTCAAGCTATTTCTCTATTAATTTAATCATTTGAAATATTCTTGTATTGTGCATAGCATTAACAATTTTCACAAACACTAATTATTGTAGTGTTTTACTCTTATAGTAAATACACATTTATGCTTTAAGTGGTCATTAGAATTTTTGTGTCAAAAGCAGATGAGGAGATGTGCACTTTAAATTATGTACTTGATCGTTGATCACATACATGTTTGGTAGACATTCAATTGTTTGGCCTTAAAAATGGCAAAGCTGGACTTCCCTGGTGGTCCAGTGGTTAAGAATCCACCTTCTAGTGCAGGGGACGCGGGTTCAGTCCCTGGTTGGGGAACTAAGGTCCCACATGCCGGGCATCTAAGCCCACGCACCACAGCTAGAGAGTCCACACAGCCAAAAATAAAAATGTAAAAAAATGGCAGAGCTGAACTTTAGTGCATCCCTATTGCTTGTCATCTGTGAGCCTTAGTTTCCTCATCTGTAAAATGGGAAATGATAGCATGAACCTCATAGGTCTGTTAGGATTAAATGAGAACATGCTTATAAAGTTGTTAGGAGCTTTAGCATGTCCCTTTATTTGGAGAGCTAGGAATGAAGAGTCATTGGAAAGTCACTCAGCTTTACATGAATATGACATCTCTTTGCACCACCATCTAGTTTCTGATGTATTTTTTCCTGGTCAAACTCACCCATATAGTCACAATTTATTGAGCACTTTGGGAGAGCCAAACGTTATGCTGGTAACACTTCACATTCGAGGTCATTTGACCTCACAGCAAACCTAGTCACTCCCACTTTACAGATGAGGAAATTGAGCTGCAGAGAAATTTGGGTAAGTAGTCCAAGATCCCACAGGGTTAACATCACAGTAAGGAGTCAAACCAAGTCTGTCCAACTTTCCAGCTTGTGTTCTAACCATTGCCTTATAAAACTTTTGTTTTAAATTATTTAACAGCATAGAATTTGTACCAAATTGCTGATGCACAGTAGTTTGTTCAAATTATGTGTTCTTTTTCCTTTGCGCTCTTCCCATTCTAGCTGTTAAGGGCAGAGTGGCAGTACTATGTCAAAAAGGAAGGAGGGAGGACAAAAACAGAGTATCAGTGCCAAAATTTCTAGTGAATCTGCATGTTTGTGAATGCATAACTAGTCTAGCAGTGAGTTCCCTACTGACGCCTAAGGTAGTAGCCTCCTATTCATTTTGAGGTGGATCAGTGATTCCCCTCCCCCTCCCTCCCCTCCCTCCCCCTCCCTCCCCCTTTTCTGGCATTTAGCCTCTCCCACTCCATCTCAGTGGAGCTGTGGTTGATTCTGTAGGACTCCTTGAGGTTTGGCACTGTTAGGGTGATGTGGTTTCATCGACGATATTGCTGTAACCCTCAAATAAGGAACTAGATGCTGCAGTTCCTGTCAGAAGTAGACTGAGCAAAACATGCCTGCTGGGTTTCCTCTGCTGCTAAAGCCAGGACCCAAATAGGATGGGCTTGCGATACTCGTGGTGCTTGGGCAGCCATAAGTGAGTATCAGCTTCCAGACTGTTGCATTGTTGACCTTCATTGTTTATTCTCTGCCATTTGATCTGGCTTTTTGCTGTATCTTAGCAAGTATCTTTGAGCTTCCGCCTGAATGACTAGTACCGGAAAAATGTTTTTCTCTGCAGTTGATTTGACAGGGTTTTACATTTACGTTAGCATCATACTGAACTTTCTTCTTGAGTTGCAACGTGCTAGACAAGGTAAGAAGGCAGAGGTTGATTGGTTGTTGACTGTTGCATAACAACCGGAATGCTGGGAAATAAGTTGGAATTCATTCTGAGCTTATTGAATTTTGTTGTACCACATACATAAACCTTGAGGTTTTGGGCCAGCTATGGATACTCAGTTTGGATGATGTAATCCTCTCTCTGAGGAATGGCGTCTTGATTTGTGTTTTTCTACAGTTGAAAATTTGCTGTGGATATTATAAAATTTATAACAGAAAACCCAATATACCTGATTAGCTTCTGATAAATATTATATCAGACTTAGAATTTGCATAATTTGAATATGTGCTCATAGTTTGAAACTGTTAGAGGGTAAGTATTACTGTGGATAGTGTAAAGAGGTACAGAAGTTTTAGAATTAGATCTGGGTACAAGTTCTGGCCTTTTCACTTACTAACTGTGAACTGGGGCAAGCTGTTCCTTAAGCCTAAGTGTCCTCACATGAAAAATGGAAATACACTGACCCCTGCCTCAAATTGGTTGTAAGGATTAAAAGTCAGTAATATACACCTGGTACCATACTAATTGTACTAGTATTGCTGGCTTCATTCTTTGCTTTTTTTCTCCTTTGGCTTCCTCCTTCTAATATGTTCTCACCTCATTCAAAATAAAATTCTGGTTCCTACATGATCTGCAAAGCTCCATGAGATCCAAACTCTGTACAACTCTCAGACCTCATTTCATAACATTCTCTTTATTTCCTTTGCTTTCACTGCACAGCTACACTGGCCCCAGCTGCACTGGCCAGCTGGTTGCTACCTCAGGCTCTTTGTACTTGCTGTACCCTTTGCCTGATACATTCTGTCCCAGTAAACTCCACATGCTGGCTCTTTTGTATGATTCAGATCAATTGCCTTATCTCCTGAAAGATTTTCCTGACACCTATCTTCAGAAGCCACTGTCTCCACTCCAGGGAATTTTCTGTGCTAAACACCTTGTTTTATTTTCTTTAAAGCACTTACCTCTAACTGTAATCATACCCCTCTATACTATAAGTTCCATTATGGTAGGAAGCTTGGCTGTCTTATTTATTCATCAATATATTTCTTGTACCTAGGAACATAAAAGATACTGCATGAATGTTTGTTGAATGTTTGAATGAATAAATGAAAAAATACATAACCTAGACTATTCATTTTCTGAAAATATGTTTTTTTTAAATATCTTGAAATATGAACTTAAGAACAGAGAAGACCAAATTCCTGGTAGAATGCATTTGTAATACAGTGGCATACCATCTTTTCAATGGACTTTTGGTAACATTTTATTTAGCAATAGAAAAATACGTATATGAACATTTGAAAACAAGTATTCATACAGAGCTTTTCATATACTGAGAAATAGTGTTTTTGTAATTGCCACATGTGTAACCCAGTTCCCTCCTATTTAATAGGATTTAGATTTTCATTTTAAACTTGTACAGAGTAAGTTAAAATTCTCTATATGTTTATGCTGTAAATATCTTCTAGGGTTTTTTTATACATATACCATTTTAGAGAATATGTGCTAATATGAAAATGAGTTTGTTAAGATACAGATGTTCAGTAGGATACCTCTTAGTACTTTTTTTAAGGGTAATCTAAAGAAACATTTAGCTTGTAGCTTTTCTTTTAGCTCATTAATCCGCATAAGTTACTATACTAAATTGCTTAGGAATAGATTGCTTGGAATGAATTTAAAAAATTGTATTTTAACCTTCATTCAGCCCTTAGCTCTGTGAAACCTTGGTTGGTTTACCCGAACTTTGTTCTTCGTCTACATGCAGAACATCAGCCTTATCACTTGGAATATTAAAAATGGTATTTATAATGAAAGTGCTCTGAAAAGCTGGGTACTGCTTTACAGTGTACAGTAGTCCCTCAGTATCCATGGGGGGTTGGTTCCAGGACCTGCCACTGATACCAAAATCCATGGATGCTCAGGTCCCATCGTTGGCCATCCATATCTGCAGTTGCGCAGCCTCAAATTCAAGCAGCCGCAGATTGTGTAGTACTATATGTCTTTATTGAAAAATATCCATGTATATGTGGGACCTGTGCAGTTCAAACTTGTGTTGTTCAAGGGTCAACTGTATCATTTTTATTATGTACAGTGATTAGTTTCCTGTATTTCACATTTGGTTAAAGGAAATCATGTCAGTAAATTGCAGAAGTTCTTGGTGACGTGTCTGTTAAAGTGGATTTTTTAGGTGCTTTTGATTTTCTAAAAATAATAATTATAAACACTGTTTGGGATTGAACTTTTAAAATACTCTTGAATATTATTGAGTTAGTTTTCAGCTTTTCCAGGACAATGTGAAGTATACCTTGGGACAAAAGGAAACTTGTCCAGTGGGTCCGTAGCTGGTACCACATTCCATATTCCAGTCTATGCCATGACTTTCCTTTCTGTTGCCACTTCTCTCCAGGGTCTCTAGATGTTAAGAATGTAAAATATGGTTCCTCGCAGTCTGGAGGGATCTCTGTCGTATAACACACTGCTGTTCAAAATGAAGGAGGCCCTGGATCAGGGCTGATCTGCCAACTCTTTGTCACTGGTCCATGATGAGATCAGTATAATGTATAATGAGAGTACTGTATGTGTTTAGAAACTTTTAATAGTAATTTGACAGAGTAATTATATGTCTATTGAATCTATTAAAACTTTGGGCATAAGTTTTTTATCTTGTAAATTTTGTTTTTCTAGTAATTTTTAGAATTTTTACTTCTGTGATGAATTGGAAATTCATAGTTTGAGAAGTTCTCATCTGACACATTTAATTTACTTATTGTATAGTTCTGTAATCAGGGAGAGTAGATCAATGTTTTATGGTTTCTGCAAAAGTAGCAACTTAGAGGAGACCTGAAAAAAAGTCACATCTGTCTGTGACTAGTCTTTATTTTGACTTATTTTACTTATCTAACTGCTTCTAAGTAAGATTAATCCATTTCATCAATTGAATTATGAAAAGTGTTGAATAAGGGCAGTGGGGTTTATAAAAATACACACGATCATTAGAAGCTTATTGGACTTAAGTATGGGTTCTTTTCTTAAATTTTAATGACAGTAACCTGCTATAAAGTCAAATGAACTTCATGCCTGAAGATAAGAGTCCTGCCCAGATTAATGAACAAAAATTCTTTTTCTTTTTCCTGAACTGGAAAAGCTAGTTTACAGAGTGATGACTTGTATTAAAGTTATCAGTTTCTATAAGTAGAACAAATAGCTTATCTATAGAATCATGGAATCTTCACTGTTGGAAGCCTGTTACTCAACTGATTTTAATGGTCACCATTACATTGGAGTTTGGGATTCATATTTAGCTCTTAGTCTTTCTATCATATTGAGTTTCAAGTGCTTGTCAGAAATAAGATTGGAAAAAATGGATGTGCGTTCCCTTCCCTCTATTATGAATAGGTTATTTAAATCGGTAAACATATAGGGTTGCTATTTGATTTTGTTTGTGTGTTTGCTCCATGAGAAAGCTAAAGAAGAAGAAACTAACATTTTAAAGACATATTACCTCTCTTCTAATAGTTGGATATTGGATTTTTCTTCCTGATTTGTTTTCTGTCATCAGTCTGAAGTTACTTCATACAGTTCTATTTTTCTTCCCAAGTTTCAGACTATTTTGTAAGCATTTCTGTCTCTTTTCCCAACCTAGAATTTAATTTTAGTCAACAGTGATGTTCTCCCTTTCAAAATAATTCCCACGTGCCTGTGTTTCTCACTCTTATTAAGTAACATCAGGCACTTTGTAGGCAAAGGACATAAGTAGGTATTAAGCCAATAACTGTCATGGAAGAGGCAGAGAATCATAAGTTGTGTGAGAGATCAATCTATCTTTATATAAGGATAAACCCAGTAATATTTAAATAGAAATCTCCATCATTTAGCTGACCTAAAGTCATCTGGGAAGTGAGGGGGCTGAGAAAGAGAGGATGCATTACTGAGTGAGTAGAAATTGATCCATCTGGGTTGCTTCTTAGCTGAAGATCTGTTTGAAGTGCCTGGTGTTGTTCTGGGGATGAATTAAATGTAACTGTATCAGAGTCCAAGCTGAGACTTCCGGGTTGTGGTTTTTTTTGTTTTTAAATATTTATTTATTCTTGGCTGTGTCAGGTCTTAGTTGCAGCACGCAGGATCTTTCATTGCAGTGCGTGGGCTTCTCTCTAGTTGTGGTGCGTTGGCTTCTCTCCAGTTGTGGCATGCGGGCTCAGTAGTTGTGGTATGTGGGCTCGTAGTTACGGCACTTGGGCTCAGTAGTTGCGACATGCAGGCTCTCTAGTTGTGGCACGCAGGCTCCACAACACACAGGCTCAATAGTTGCGGCACACGGGTTCTCTAGCTGTGGCACGTGGGCTCCAGAGTGCATGGCCTCTCTGGTTGTGGCACGTGGGCTCCACAGTGTGCGGACTCAATAGTTGCAGCTCGCAGGCTCTCTGGTTGTGGGCCGCAGGCTCCAGAGTGCATGGGCTCTGTAGTTGTGGCGTGGGGGCTTAGTTGCCCTGCAGCATGTGGGAACTTAGTTCCCCAACCGGGGATCGAACCTGTGTCCCCTGCATCAGAAGGTGGATTCTTAACCACTGGACCACCAGGGAAGTCCCTGTGTTGTGGTTTATATCTCCATGTTCCCTTGATGCAACTCTCGACGATGCCTGCACTAAGCTGCCTCTGTCTTTGACTTAGGCCAGAAGCAAGAAAGATAACAGGGAGGGAAGAATTGCATTTTTTTTAAACAATTACGTTTACATAACAAAGTTATTCATAATGCTGCCACCAGAAGACAGGTTTATTTTATTATCAGATATTACGTCCCACATTGCATGGAATTGCTTAAATAGTTGCAGCTGATATTCTGTTTTGTATTCTGATACTTTTTCACTGTTTCATCCTCTTAATCTATTTCTCTGGTCTTTATAATTATCTTTTAGGCCATCTAAAATATTTTGTTTATCATGAGTATTTAAACCATTTAACATTGAATGTTAATTTTAATCTTAAAAAACCCAGAAATTAACTAATGAATGCTGCAGTGAGCCTCATTTTTTACTTACTGATTTTTATTTCTGTTAAATTATTTATATAGGATAAATTCCAGGGAACTGTATAAAATTCCAGGGAACTGTATATAGGTCAAAGGATATATTAACAACTCTAGTATTCATTGCAGTCTTGCTAGCCTTAGCTATACTTATGTAAATGAATTGGGACCTGTAGGTTACTTTAATGTGGTGTTTTACAACCTTAGCTGCACATTAGAATCACATGGGGATTCTAATTATACGTTAGAATCTCCTGGGAACCTTTAAAAACTATTGATACCTCAGCGCCTCCTCCAGAGATTTTTATTTAGTTCGTGTGAGGTGTGATCTGGACATGAGGATTTTTAAAAGCTCTCCAGGTAATTCTAAAATGCAGTTAAGATTAAGAACTTTGCTTTAGTGGGAAAATTAGACTTAACATTGCATCTGAAAATTAATTCCTGAGAGTTTGTTGAATTAGGTTGGTGGCTTAAATCTGATTAAGTAAGAACAGTCAACAACTAAGTAGCTTGATCACATCAATAAATATTTAGATGTTAATCTAGTATAAACTTGACTTTAATTTTTACTTACCCTGTGAATGTTGGTATATTAGATATTGATGTAAATATAACTAGTATCATGGTAGGTATTAAAAATTATTTTTCAGGGGGCTTCCCTGGTGGCGCAGTGGCTGAGAGTCCGCCTGCCGATGCAGGGGACACAGGTTCGTGCCCCGGCCCGGGAAGAACCCACATGCCGCGGAGCGGCTGGGCCCGTGAACCATGGCCGCTGAGCCTGCGCGTCCGGAGCCTGTGCTCCGCAACGGGAGAGGCCACAACAGTGAGAGGCCCGCGTACCGCAAAATAAAAAAAAAAAAAATTATTTTTCAGGATTTGAAAGCAGTGCAATAAGGTGAAGCTAGAAAATAGAGAACTTCGACTGTTAGAGGAGCAAGGTATTCCAAAAGTCATGGAACCATAGAGTAAGAGAGCCCAAGTAGCCCCTCAGAGTGAAAAGGAACAGAGAAGAATGACCACAAAAGCCGTGGACCACAAACTATACCCATGTCCACAATGCACAACAATCTAGAACTTGCATCTCCAAAACTTAATCCTCCAAAGTCCATATGTTAAAAATATTTAGTTTGTTTCATTGGTCTGCATTTTCTAGTGCAAAATAGGCAGCAGAGACGTATATATGTGGAACCTAGAAAAATGGTACAGATGAATTGGTTTGCAGGGCAGAAGTTGAGAGACAGATGTAGAGAACAAATGTATGGACACCAAGTGGGGGAAAGCTGCAGGGGGTTGGGGATGGTGGTGTGATGAATTGGGCGATTGGGATTGACATGTATACACTGATGTATATAAAATGGATAATAACCTGCTGTATAAAAAGATAAATTAAATTAAAAAATTAAAAAAAAAAAGGCAGCAGAGGTAGTTTTGTGTGGTGGTTTAGAATATCAGCCCAAATTCTGGCTTAACAGACTGTTAGGCAAGTTATTAAATTTCTCACAGTTTCAGTTTCCTCATCTGCAAATTGGGGTAATAGTATCTTCCCTCACAGGATAGTTAAAAGAATAAATTAGGTGATATGTAAAACACACAGCTCAGTATTTGACACATTGTTAAATAATTAAATTTAGCTGTAAAAGAGAGTGGTTATGTTTGTACCCCTTGCTTGTGGAAGGAAATAGAACCCAATATTTAATGAGTACTTAACTAGGCATATATATAGTAAGGCTGTCTCTATCCATATATCTTTTAATCCTTAAAACAACTCTGTAAGAAAGTTTGTATTATCCCACTTTTTAAAAAGCAGATGGAAAAAACCTCTGGCTCATAGAAGCTAAATAATTTTTCTTAGATCAGATCATGGCATAAATGAGATTCTACGCAGACCTCAATACCCATGCTTTTCCCCTCATATTGCCTGGTGATTTAGCCTCTAGGGAAATCTAAATTAAACATAAGTAGATGAATTTGTGGTGATTTCTTATGGTGAGTAGAATATTTTCTCCCATTAGGAAAAGGTAGGTACTGATTGGTGTCAGTTTTATGGAAAATGTGGAAAACAGTTTGGGGGTGTCATTTGTGAAAAAGATTGAAGGGATAAATGCCCAAGTTGATACTGTCCTTCAAGTGAGTAGAATGTGCTCATTTTGAAAATAGCTAGGTAGAATGTGGGCTCTGCGATTTGTCCTACACTTTGTCAGAGTCTCACCAGACACCGGAGAATGACTGTGGTTGATTTGCTCATTCTGTGAGAAACTCAGAAGAGGGCAGACTTTAGAACTTTTCATTGGAGAATGCTTGTGTGTTGAAAAATGTTCTGCCTGGAGTGGACATTCTTTTAATTCGTGAAGAAATGTTTCCCCTAAAGGCCTCTTTGCTCCATCCTGCCTTCAAATGACCCTCAGTGCTTCCTGCTGTGGCACCTGATGAATTTCTATTAAAGACCAGCCCTTTCCACTGGAAGCAGTGCAGCATTAGGGGTGTGTGTGTGGGGGGAGGGTACAGGCTTTGGGGTCAGTCCAACATGGATCCAGATCTGTTACTCCATTACATATTTGAGTACTAAGGTTTACTGACTGCCTCCTGTGTGCCAGGCGTTATTAGATACTTTGTTTCCTGTCCCCTTTAATTACCACTGCAACTTTTAAAGGGACTCTTACTGTCTTTTTACAGATTATGATACATACTCAAAGAGACTACATATCTAGCCCAAATGCTTACTTCTCCTAAGTGGTAAAATTTGTCATTTGAAGCCAGATTTATCAAAGTCTGATGTATGTGTTATATCTTAAGCAAATGAATTAGTATTTCTGAGTCTCAGTTTCCCCTCCTCTGAACTAGAAATAGCACTTCTTTGAAAGACTCGAATGAGGATTAAATATATGGGGTATCAGGGTGCCTGTCTCTTAGTAGATACCCAAATATTAGTTTCTTCCCTACCTGAAGTAAATAGTAATCATAGAATAGTGAAAGAATTACTACCCTCTGCCTTTCTTTTAATTGATGTTTTATATTTAACTTTTTGTTGTGAAAAATTTTGAACTCATAGAAAAGGTGTGAGAATAGTACAATGGGACTTCCCTGGTGGCACAGTGGTTAAGAATCTCCCTGCCAATGCAGGGGACACGGGTTCGAGCCCTGGTCCGGCAAGGTCCCACATGCTGCAGAGCAGCTAAGCCCGTGTGCCACAGCTACTGAGCCTGCACACCTAGAGCCCGTGCTCCACAGCAAGAGAAGCCACCACAATGAGAAGCCCGTGCACCGCAACAAAGAGTAGCCCCCGCTCACCACAACTAGAGAAAGCCTGCGTGCAGCAATGAAGACCCAATGCAGCCAAAGATAAATTAATTAATTAATTTAAAAAAATTGAAGAATAGTACAGTGAACCACTGTGTATCCTTCACCTAAATCCACCAATTGTTAATGTTTTATTTGCTTTATCTGTGTGTGTAGATAGATGGATAGAATTTTACTGAACTCTTTCGAGAGTTGTTGCCGACATCATGCCCCTTTATTCCTAATTATTTCAGCATGTTCTTATAACAGGGCAGTTATCAAAATCAGTAATATAACATTAATATATTATGATTATCTAATATATAGTTTATATTCACTTTTCACCAGCTGCCAAAAATATACTTTCAAGCAATGTTTTTTCCTCCTGATCTTTATCATATACTGAATTCAGTTGTCATGACTTTTTAGTCTCCTTTACCAGCTAGACCTTTTAAGCCATTACTGCCACTACATTGGGTCTTACTAGAATTACTTCTTTAGGTTATCTGTCCTCTCACAGAGAGTGAGTTCTTAGTGATCTCAAACCATTTTTATAAAGAATATCCCTACTCTTTTGCCCTGGAGTGAAATCCCAACAAATATTTGAGTACCTACAATGTGTCAGGAGATGAAGCAGAGTAGTGAGACCCAGCAAGTCAGAAGGTGTATGGTCCTGCTCCTCCTTAGGGGGTTACAGGTGAATGAAGAAAAGGTTACGGTGCAGAACAAGTCTTTCAGGGCTCAGAGGTGGGAGACTGCACTTGGAGCTGTGCTGCATACTCCAGATGAAATTCAAGGCGCCTGAGAATGGTTGGAAGCAATATTAATTGCCTTACTGACAGGATGATTGAAAGTTTCCAGTAATCATAATATCAGTCCTTATATCTTGAAGTCTGATCTGGGATGTGGTTGAATGTAACAATCTAAGAAATTCTACGCCAATACCATCTGATGTCGTAGTAATGAAATAATGCCTATACTGCACAGTTGCCACAACTGGTAGTAAAAATACCCTCTTCTTTGTTCAGTGTGGTGGTGTCCTCATAGGGGTGAAAAATGAAAGGTCGTGAAGAGCTCTGTAAACCTTCCCGCAGCATTTATACTCCTTCATCTACAGATCTCCCTTTCACTCATTTTTTTAAAAAGCCTCAGCTGAGGCTATGGTGCCTCTTAATTCACCAGCTGAAATAACTAGAATTTCTAGTGCATTCATGGATGTGCTTTTCTGTCCTGCCAGACTTGATTTGATTACATAAAAGCTTTGTGAGTATTTCTAAGGTAAATTTTAGATACCCAGGCATATTCTTCTCCATGGCAGAAATACAAAGCCGAGGGGTCAACTTAATTACTAACTGTAAGCATACAAAGGGCTTCAATCAGGAGAATATGGAGTAGTTATTCTACAAGTGCAAAGGAGACTAAACAAGGAGAATGACCTTAAAGTGGGAAATGTGGTAGTTGTACATAAAGAAAGCCTGTACCTTGGGAATTAAGAACATTTAGCTACTCCTTGGGTTTAGTATCAGTCTCACAACCCACCTAGGAGGGATGGTGGCTGGAGGGAGGGCTGGGCTTTGCCTTTCCTTCCCTCTACTGCCCCTATCACCAGAGCAACTCTGTTTCTGCATGTGGCTTTATTTGAAACTGTTCAGCTACTTGAAAGTTTGAAAACTAGTGTCTTAGGTGTTTAAGTCTGTCTAAAGCCTCTGAGCTGCCCTTTTCACTTGTATCTGCTGTCCGTTTGTTGCAGGCTTGGGACTCACAGGCGAATGAAGTTAAGCAGTTGATGTTGGAACTGTTTGTTCATTTGAACTGTTTGTACCACCCATACCAGTATTCAGAGGGACAGTTGACTGTATTTATACTCTGTTATCTCTCTCTCTTTTTTTTTTTTTCCTTTGGCCACACCACGCAGCTTGCAGTATCTCAGTTCCCCAACCAAGGATCGAACCTGCGCCCTCGGCAGTGAAAGCGAGGAGTCCTAACCCCTGGACTGCCAGGGAATTCCCTGTATTATCTCTTTTAAGATGTAAATTTTTCTAACTTGTGTCATAATTTAACTCACAACAGTTCTTTTCCTTCTTAGTAATACAGAAAATGATGTTGCTTTTACAAGTAATAGCATTGTAATTTTGATGAAATATGGTATATTTAGTGCATAAAATGCCACACTCATAAGGGTAAAACTCCCATGAGATTGTTTCTGCTTTTCGTTTCCATGGAGGTGACAGTAACACCAGTAGGCCAAACTATGGCTATCTAATAGTAATTCATGTTTGACCTTAGGCTGTGTGTTTACATTATTCTTGAGAAAGGTATCATATTTAACCTTGTAGCCCTGGCATCTAGCACAGTGCCTACCATTTAATAGAAGACCAAGTTCAGGAAGTTGACATCTGTTCACATCTAAGATGTGAGAAGAAGAAGAAAAAGCCAGAGAAAGCAGTGGGTGAATAGGATGATTCTTTATGAATGTCAAGTGAGAATAAATGTCAAAAGAAGAATCAGGTCACCATTTTAAGATGCTACAAAACTCAAGGACAGTGGAGACAAAGAAAAGCCATTGGATTTGGAGATTTGTTTTGTCAGTGGAACCCGAGACAGAAATTTTAGTAGCAGTGGGAGGGAGTAGGCGCAAAGCCTTTAATTGTTCAAATGGCTGGTAAGGAGGTAGAAGGGAAGGAAGAGGAGGGCAGACAGAAAGGGGTTCGGGGGTTTACAGCAGGATTTCGCAACACCAGCACCACTGGCAGTTTGGGCCCGATGATTCTTTCTTCTAGGGAGCTGTCCTGTGCATTGTAGGACCCCTCCCCATCCCCAAGTTGTGACAACGAAAAATGTCTCCAGACATTGTCAGATGTCCCCTGGGGGCTGGATTCCTCAGAGAGAACCGCTGGTCTGCAGGGCTGAGTAAAGATTGCTGCTGCTGCTGCGGGCGCCTGTGCAGTAATCCCTTTTCCTGCCTCTGCTGTGTCTACTGGTGAGGTTTTCATGGTACTTGCAGGTGGATGGGGAAGGAGCTAGTCCAGAAGCAGGTGGAAAACTATAGGCATCCAGGGAGTGATTACCGAGCCAGTTACCTAAGGACGGGGGTGTGGAACAGAGCAAACCCACTGCATAGAGAGGTGCCCTGAAGTTAGAGGAGACGGGCACAGGCATTTTTGGGTGGATTGAAGATGGGTTTAGTTCATGTTAGATGGCCTCAAGCTTTTCACTAAGATGGGAGAAAAGGTCACCTGAGAATGAAGTAGACAAGGTTAATGTTAGGCCTTTGAGGAAATTATAGAACATTTTGGTAACCCCCGTGGGGATGGATTAACACACGAGTAAGAAGCATTACAGAGCAGCAGCGAGGCCTGGCTGAATAGGAACTTTAAAAAATTATTTAAGACATTAATTAAAATCCCAGAGAAGAAGAAAACCTATAATCCAACCACCTTGACACTATTTTTATTGTGCAGTTTACTGTCTATACTTATATTTTTTGCTCTTTTTATTTTGCTTATTCCACTGAATATAGATTTCAATGTTATTGAACTGTTTTTTCAGTTCTTTTTAATGGCTCCATAATAGTCTGTAGATCTGTTCTTTAATTTACCAAACATCCCTCTAGTTACTGACTCGGTTAGGGTGTTTCCAGTCTTTAGTACTATTACACCTAATGTTGCAGTAAACATTCTTAGTCATAGAACTTTGCCAAGTGGATCCAGCCAAGGTTTTATACAGTGTTGAATACAGAGCAGACAGTGCATTGGCTTAAATGTCACCTCGGTGAGGCCTTCCCTGACCCACCACATTTCAAATTGCAGCCTTCATCTCTGGTTTATTTTCTCCACCACACTTGCTGTCTTCCAGAATTCTAGGTGTTTTATTTATCTTGATTGCTTTTGTCTCCCTTGCTAAGTATATATGCTTCAACAGGACAAGGATTTTCGTTTGTATCACCAGCACCAAGAATACTGGCACAAATACTTGCTGAATGGTGGGGTTTACCCAGACCTACAGGCACGATGGGTTTGAAGAGTGTCAATAGCAACAGATATTCATGCAAGCCAGTGGGAGAATAATTGCATTAACTAGTCTTTGGTTTCTAGGTGGGCTAGGAAGCAACAAAAATCCACAGGGACGATGAATTGGGAGATTGAAGGGTTAGCACTTGTGGCAACAAAAGCACATTCTTCTGGAAGGGGAGAGCATGGGAGAGGTAGGAGATAAATAGTTTGTGGTTACAGAAGGGAATTTCCCAAGGTTTAGATATTAGAAAAGAAGCAGTTTGAGAATTAATAGTGGCAAGGTTGGTAGAAAATTCTATCTTGCTGGGAATGGACTGTATCACTGTTTAATTGCCCCTGCCTTGGCAAACAGTTCCCTCCTAGCTTGTTGTATTTGGTTCACACTCAGTGGTGGTGTATAAATCAAGTTTGTTTTCAAATACCTTTTTTTTTTTTAAATTGGAGCATGGCTATAAGTGGTAATCTGAGTAAGCAGATATGCCAGTAATGCCTTGTCAGACAGTTAAGCAGAGTTAGTGACAATGTCAACCCAAGCTCCAAAGTTGAATTTACAGAGACGTTGCCTCCCTCTCACTTGGTGGAGCTGATTGACTTCTTGAGTCATTCAGTTGAACTTTTAAGTGAGTATCTTTTAGGTACTTTTCTATTTGAGGTCACTTTGCTCAGTGTAGAGCAGCTTGGTAAATGCATGAAACATTTAGCATAGCATATGCTAAGTTCATTTTAAGCAACTGTTTGGGAGTCACTCTTGAGTATGGAAATTATAATAGTTTTCTTTTGGAGCAGCCTTAATTGTTACCTTCAGCCAGTGTATGACTCTCCAGTTTGTTACAGGTTTTCCACTATAGCATATTTTTAGCTTTCAAATTCCAGTTATTCTCTGGTGAATTGTTAAGAACTGACAGGTATGATTTAGTAGACAGAACACTGGAGAGAGAGTTGAAGTAATGTTTCCCTCTCATATTTGTCAGTGGATGGCATGTCTATTAGTTCTTAATTCTTTAGTTTTATTTTTTATTTTAAAACATGATAATGATCTCAAACACTACCTTCCACCTTCTTCCAGAATCTCTGGGATACCATATCAGCGTACTGGTTCATTAGAACCACGTAAAGAGAATTCATGTTTTGAGGCCTATCCCAGAAATGCTTTTTTACATACTGGGCATTTGTCGGCTTTATTTGAATATGAGGTGTATCTATAATGATGTGACTTGAGCAAAGTTGTTTGTCTTTTAAATTTAAAGTTATAGCTTAAAGTTCTTGGAACCAAGTGCTTCATTCAAAATAGGATTTGATAATTATATTGACAAGTATAGTATGATAAGGCATTATAATATTGATAGTTTTCCTCTATATAGTTGACTTCGAGAATTTTGAGAGTGCTTCCTCCACCTATCTTTAACAAAAATTGGAGTGCCCTTGCACGGATTCGATTGATTAGTTCTTCCTTTCCCAATATGATCAACTGCATTTAGCATATGGTATAACCCATTTTAAGAGAAACGCTTCATAAGCCTTGCTTTTTTTGAAAACCAGGGCAAAACCATCCTCCTTACATTTCCTCATTATTTGGTTGTGAGCATAATATTAACTGTTTTAGGATCCCAGTCTTCTCTTTATCTTGATCAAAAGAACATCCTTAGGGAGGAATCCTGCAGTTTTCATTTAGCCCATTTATGACCTCTTATGAAGAGAATGAAACAGTTAGTTATATGCCTGAATTATTGGGGAACTGTGCAAACCAAATTTCTGCTGCAGAGCCTCAAAGAGCAATGAGGTTCAAAATTTTGCATAAGACTTAGAGGGTTAAACCTTTGCCTGGGAGGCAGAATACATATATATGTATATTGTATACACATATATATATATATATGTTATTATATAGTAATATTATAATATATTCATGTATATTATGTATAGAATATACATATATATTAACCAGAGTTTGCTTCTTCCAGGGAGGATACTGGAGAACCAGACTCCTGGAGCAGTTTATCCTATGAAATCCCTTACGGAGACTGTTCTGTGAGGCATCACCGAGAGCTGGACGTCTATACGTTAACCTCTGAGTCTGAACCACACCAGGAACCCCCACTTCCTGGAGACAGTTGCACTGGACATATTTTTAAACTTATGAACATCCAACAGCAGCTAATGGTAAGACAGAAAATTTCCATTTTCAGGCTTTTGTGCCCTCACCCCTTCCCCCAATGAGCGTTACTATAATTAGAACATAACAGTGCTTCCCTCAAAGATTGTGAAACCTATAAAGCAGTTTTAGCTATATTAGATGTTAGCATTTATAGAGACAGAGCTCAGCACTGGGGTAGTAGCAATAGGAGACTGCGAGAATTTTTCTTTTTTTTTTTGGCCAGGCTTTTAAAATAACGAAAGACACACATACACCTTGCAGATACAGAAATATGCAACAACTAGAACTAAATTTTCCTGGCTTAAAAGGAAATTTATTTAACTCTATAAATTTGTTGGTTTAACTTTATAAAACGAAATGAGCTAAACAGTTTCTGAGATTTTTGCTGAAGAATAAGAACCAAATATGCTCAGAAATGGAGCCTTTTCACAGCTATTTCAATGAGTGATGACTGTGTTACTATATTTAAATTGGTAGTTGTGTGGTAGAAAGATCTCTAAAACAATAAAGATTTTATAATCCACTCAAGCCTTCAAGATAAAGTTGTTGCCAGACATAAAAACATTACATACTCCCTGGTAGCATTTATTATGGATAATATAAACGTCACATGGGTACATCTCTCTTGGCCACAACATCTGAAAGGCTAAGTTTAGATAATTTTTCCACCCATTTTATTTCAGAGTTGATTTGATTTGGAAAAAGCTTGGCAGTAATTTCATTTAAGGTCATCTGGGGTCAGCTCAACGCCAGAGCCTTCTTTGGGAGCAGGCCTTGCTTGTTTCGGAGAGCAGCAGGCCAGGACACTTCATAGCAGGTTGTAGATGTACCTGCCTCTGCCTCTCCGAGTCATATCTGTTCCAGAATAGGTGTCATTTTATTTTCCTCTGAAGAGACTGCCGGAAGGTCAGGTTTTCCTTTAGGGCTCTTCTTACTGGGTGAATGATAGTCCATTTGAAAACAGCACTTAGTAGATGCCAAAGCTACCTGCACGGTGTGGGAATATTTTACAGGAAACCATGAGAAATTAAAACTGAGAAGATGCTTGTGTTAGGAGCATCTAAAATTTTTCAAGCAAGACAACTTTTTTCTGCAAATCTCTGTTCTGTAATGTTCACCCTTTATTAAATTTAATGACCTGCTTTCATAATTTTTTTGGAGTCAGTTACACTCTCAGCAGGAAGGGAAGCAAGCCACTTTGAATACCCTAAGGAGCATAGCACAGACGCTTTCAGTGAAAATTCATTTTTCGTGTACTCTATTATTAGAAGGACTTTAGTGAGCGTAACTCGTTTTACACTTACATGTGTGAACTTTTACATCAGACCCAGTGAGTAGACAGGAATCAGCTGATGATGGAGTACTGTAAGTGCTCGACACAGGAACTGAATGGGTAAGTGAATGAGATGACAGTGCATGGTGGATTTGCGTGAGATTCTTGTAGTAGATCAGATAATGAGCGAAGAGCAAACCAGGTGTTATAAAAATAGTTTTGGGACTTCCCTGGAGGCCTGGTGGTTAGGCCTTTCATTGCCATGGCCTGGGTTCAATCCCTGGTCAGGGAACTGAGATCTCGCAAGGTGCGCAGTGCAGCCAAAAAAAAAAAAAGATAGAGAGCAAAATAGTTTTTATGTGTTGAAAAAAAATAGTATCATTTTAAGGATTCCCGAAATTTTGATATAAAGGTAAACCCACTCTAAAGATCAGCTGTGTTTGTTTTTCTCCATTTTTTCCTAAGCCTTATATACGTGTACTTGTAGTTTTTGCATAATTATAACCTTAGATTAACTATAAGTTTTGTTTATTTTCTTAAACATTATGTTATATGTTATAAATATCTTTTCCTTATTTCACTGTGGTCTTCATAGTTAACACTTATATAACAGCGTAGCATTTTCCATCAGGTTGATTAACCATGATTGTTTTAACCATTCCTGTATAGTTGGTTACATCTGTTTTTCAAGTTGCAAAAACTATTTTTGAGATGACCTATAATATCCTCAAAGGACAGTACCATCTGAGAATAATCAAGAATTAGGTACTACTAGTTCAATATATTCTTATTTATTTAATATTCAGTATTAGAGGAACAGAGGAACTGCTTTTATCAAGAGGTGAAAGAATCGACCGTGCCACTCTTTTTGAAATTATAACCCCATAACTAAAATTGTTAAACTAGATTGAACGGAGCATATTTTGGAGATTAAAGGTTGCTGTGTAACTCCTCAGTGAGAATTTAGGGCATGGGAGCATATGTCTGTGCCTTGTGATTGAAGAGAGTTTACCAGACTGGCCAGGATTTGTTTTTACTTGTATATATGAGGTGGGATGGAAGCAGCCTCTGCCCCTCTAAAGCCCCTATAAAAAGTATCTTTCTCAGCTGCTCATTTGAAGATAGCCACTGAGCTCTTTTGAGGCTCAGTTTTTATCTGTTTTCTAAAATAAGTTCATAATATAGAAAATAGTCATATTGTATTATTCTTGCCATTTTTATCATTCTAGTGGATATGCAACTATAAGAGGAAATTAACAGGAACAAGAGAGAATTTATTTTTATTTAGGTTGGCTTATCCTGTGACTTGAGAGGCTGGAATGCTACTGAGTTCTCTCCAACAGAATTTTTGCTTATAGGTGTCAGTGACATCTTTTCCCCCGGACAATTTTTTTTTAAATATCTTCCATTTCCTCCTAGAAAACAAACCTCACACAGATGGACAGTCTTATGCCCTCAGTGGTGATAGCACAAGAACCTTCAAGTCTGCCCAGTGACCAAGATACAGATGGTCAGTTTCTTCCCTGTGCATCAGAGCCCACAGCCAGCCAGCAGCTTGCTTCTCCTGAAGGCGCTGAGAGCTCTCAGTGCTGCCATGGGAGCACTGTGGGGCAGATTGAAAGTTCCTATGATTTGTCAAGTGTGGTTAAGGAAGAGAATACAGACTCTTCCTGTAGGAAGAAAAATACAGGCGTGGAGAGCAAAGGAGACGAGGTGGAGCCAGCACCTATCGTGGACTCTGGGACTACGTCTGATCCTGACAGCTGCCGTCAGAGCACACCTGATTGCAAAGGAAAGGACACAGAAGGCCTTCCATCCTGTGGAGTCAGAAATGAAGAAACTGGAACAAAATCATCGGCAATGACCACAGACCAGGAGTCTCCAGGCAGTGGAGGCCGCGTCCTGCAGGGAGGCGTAGCCCTGGAGCCCGGCACGGCCCAGTCTTTCTCTGGAGGTGAACTGGTGGTCCCATCACCAGCAGGTGCCAGCGTCCCAGACACTGCAAGGGAAACGGAACGCAGTCTCGTGAACCCAGAGGCCACCATCCAGAGGAATGTGCTTGCAGCAGGGGAGAATATGAAGGAAAGATTTGAGGACTCTAATATCAGCACAGCTGGAGCCTCTGACCTAAAAGTCACAGACGAGCCTATGGATAAAGCCAGTGTTCCAAATGGTGTCTCTGCCTCTGGCTCCCTGGTTGCTGACAAGCCTGCTGAGTCTTTACTTGTCATTAGTGATGAAGAAACTGCCATTGATGAAAGCACTGCAGAAACGGAAACTTCTAGAAGCTGTGAAGAGAGTGCTGATGCTCCAGGGGCTCAGAACTCTCAGTTAATTCTAGCTGCGGCAAAAGATGAGATTTCAGAAGGTCTCGAGCTTGACACTCCCTTAGCCAGCATGTGTGTGGCATTGTCACCCTCTGATTTAACCTTTCCCAGGCCGCAAAAAGATGTTATGCCAAACCAGAAATCAGAAACGGATTCATCTCATGTTCAAAGCCAAAACAGCAAATCACCCATCTGTTCTACAACTGGAGATGATAAACTTTGTGCTGCCTCTGCATGTCGACAGAACACGGGGACTTCTAGTGGTGTGTTGGCTGTAGAACACTGTGATGACATAGTTACCCAGCCTGAAGGCACCACCACAGGGCTGCTCAACACACAACCACTGCCCACTGCCAGCTGCTTGGAAGGCCCACAGGCTAACACGGTCACCCCTGACCCTGATGGAGACACCCAGGAACATGTGGATTTTTGTCCTCTCCAAGTTTTGGATAAAGAAAGCCAAGGAAAAGATTCGAAACTAGAAACACCTTTAGCAAATATGCTTGAGGTAGTTCCACATCCACATGCTCTTGTCCCCAAAGCTGAGAAAGAACGGGTGTCAGACCAGGCAGTGATATCAGGCAGGACTTTCTCTCTGACAGGCAGTCCCGGCAGTGAATCAGTAACCAAAGATGACGCACTTTCTCTTGTCCCCTACTCCCAGAATGAAAAAGGAACAGCAACTCTTGAACCACATACAGACTGTAGAGATGGCCCAGATGGAGACTCGAATGATCTGGAGAAGCAGCCAGCAGAAGACAGTGTAGCGGGCCTGTGCACACCCTCCTCTGCTCTAGATCTTCAGCCCAGCATGGGCAATACCAGTCCCATAGGACCTGGTGCAGAGTGTGAGCGTCCCTGCCTCTCAGCAGACCCTGAAGTCCTGAATATCGTCGAGGGAGTCACTGACTCTTCCCTGCTCCATGTGGGTCAGGCCGCTTTGGCCTCTGATTCTGCTTTGACTGAAGAAGGGAAAGATCAGGTGGTTCCAGAGAGCACTGCAGCTCAGGGACCAGAAGACAAGGATAAAGCAGTGACCTGTTCCTCCATTAAGGACAACACTCTTCATTCAGGAACGTTGCAGGAAGAGTCGAGAACACCACCTCCTGGACAAGAGGGCTCGGGATTCCATGAAGAACCTGGCTCAGCTGTCTGTGATGAGGGCAGAGCTCCTCGGAACGGTAATTCACTGGGCACACCCTTGGCCTGTCTTCACGCAGAAACTAAACATAACAAGGAAGTGGCCCCACCAGTCGCACAGCTGATTGAAGGTGGGGCTGCACAGAGCCTGGTGCCACCAGGAGCGAGTCTGGCTGCAGACTCAAGCCAGGAGGCCTCAGGTACAGAGCAGAGCAGCTCACCTCCATTGCCAAATCTGTTACCAGATGGGTTCGAGGTTCTTAATTGTGAGCAGTCTTCTGCTCTGGATGTTGAGGTGAAAAACACTCAGTCCCAGGGGAAGACCACTGCTTGTGAGGTGAGTGGAAATGCAGCATTGGATGGTGCCGTGGTCGGTGCTCTGCAAGGCACCACTGGGACCGGGAGAAAGGATACACCACACAACGCTCCAGACATCCAGATTCCGCAAGTCTCTTCGAGCCAGGAGAAGAATATGATCCTGGGTTTGCCGGGAGCTTTACCGGACAAAGGTGTGACTGACCCTCAGGGCGCCGCACCCCCAGAGGTCGTGTCCCTGGGTTGGGAGAAGGGGAAGGTGGGGGGAGCAGATGGCAGCCGTAGCACAGGCGACTCCAAGGAGACACAGGTGGATGAGGAAGCGCATCACGTCCCGCCGCAGCCTGCTGCCAAAGAGCACCCCACAGAGACGGAGCTCTCAAGCCGTGGTGACAAGGCCCCAGGCAGGGGAAGGGATGCTGCCCCTATGCCGTGCACCGTCGCTGCCAAAGCCGTGCTTCTGCCTGAGACAGCGGACTTGATTGAGGAGGCTGCGAGTCGCATAGTGGATGCTGTCATAGAACGAGTCAAGGCCTCGGGAGAACTGATGACAGAGGGGGAAATCAGTCACATGTCACTGCCCTGTCCTTCCGAGGCGGGCCCAGGGCCCGAACAGCTGGAGAGTGCTTCTGCAGGGAAGGCGAGTGCTTTCCAGCCTGTGGAGACCCCGCCAATGGGCAGTAGTCGTGGAGAAGCCTCTGGGAACCTTGCAGGATGCTTTGCTGGAAGGGAGGAGCCAGAGAAGATTATTCCGCCTCTCCAGGGACCAACTCCGGCAACAGGTAAGCAAAGTAGAGTACGAAATCAACAGTTCAAGAAACAAATTCCCTTAAGAGTCTCTGTGATGTGCTGGTATAAACATAGGTGTCATGTTGTTTAGAGGTCTGGCGTTCATCGGGTAGGTTGCCAAGTTACCAGTCAGCACCATCCGGAGAGGCACGTCATCTCAGGGTTGGGCAGTTTTTGCTCCCTGCATTCCAGACTTCTGGCTTGACTGCTTAAAGCCTATAAATGCTCTATCACACTGGTGCAGTCATGACTTTCCTAACCTGGAAAACAGTGCCTAGATCCCAGGTGCTCAAAAATGATAAAGGAATTTAGTAGATGTTTTTGTTCACATGGCATAGTCCTTTTTCCCGAGAACCATAACAAACAGTGCTGTTTTATTTACAAACCTGAAACTCCTTTCTTTCCCTATCATCCTAGTCTGTGTCCTGAGCAAATTTAGTCAGGGTGGTTTCACAAACAGCTCTAAGTATCATGGTAAGCCGATGGCCCAGCATCCCAAATGGTGGTATTAGGTCATTGGTGGAGGCTGTGAGAAGGGAACTCCCTCCTTTTCCTGCCTGAGGAGCAGACCTCCAGTTCCATTGCCTGTTGCTCTTGGGCAGCAGTCTGGGAATTGAGGACCCTGCGAAAGGCAGGGGATAGGATACAGGATTTCCGCCAGAGCCTAGTCTGCTGAGCTGCTGTCACAGGGCAGACGTTGTGTCTGCTTATCTTGGTGAAGCAGCTGCAGCAAGCAGATTGCTCACACAGCACCAGCCCGTTCCGTCTGTGGGTAACCATGTCCAGAGAGAGCAAAGAGAAACCACTGGTGTTCAGTGGAAAGAAACGATCTGAATAAAACTCCTTATTGGGGGTTGAGGCTGAAGTTCAAACTGGAGTCGGACTCGGTTTTGACTCTTGAAGTCGTTCAAGGTCAGTTTGATTCAGACTTTGCGACCACCACCTGTTACCAGCTATAGACAGAGGACCTATCTCCTTGCTTGCCCCCAGGCTCTCGTAGGTAAGAAGCCTGTTTTGTTTTTATCGTTTGATTGCTCTTGCCGTTCTTTCTAATTTTTGAAAACCCCTTTACTGTAGTAGGTGTTAAGAATTGGGGGGGTGGGGCATGAATAGAAATGAACAAATAGAATAAGGAGAGAAGTGGCTTTAGAAAAAGAGCAATTTAAATACAGTGGTCATTTTCCCTGATAGAGGGTGTTTAACCATTTATAATCTGTTTTTCCAGTTGAGGGATTTAAGAAACCTGAGATAGTATTTCTGGTGATTTCACACTTTTTGTTTTATTAAAGTGTCTTGGATTGTTAGCAGCCAACAAATTTCTATCACTAACAGTCTCAGAATTTCAATGAGAAGGTCTGTAATTTTTAAAAGAAGGTACAACAGCAAGTCTATTTTGGGGGCCCTGGCAGGTTGACATTTTAGAAGAACGGGAGTGGCTGTAAGCTGATGCCTGCCTATGTTGTTTGCATTTGGGTGCTGCGTCTTTGGCCACATGGGCTGGAATTATTTCTCTTTCTGGCTCAGTAGTCAGAATTTAATCCAAGCAAGTACAAACTATGTAAGGTTTGTGTCTATAGTACCTTATGAGAAAAGATAGAAACCAAGCCGACTTTGATTTTTTTTTCCCAGACTTTGATTTTTAATAGCACACAAAGATAGTAAAGGTGCTAAGAAATTATGTTTAAGATTTTAAGGCTTTAGGAAGGAAAATGAGATGAAAATCAAGTTTCAACTGTGTCTCTGCGCTTGGGATTTCTGTGTGTGTGTGTGTGTGTGTGTGTGTGTGTGTGTGTGTGTGTGTGTGTGTGTGTGTGTGTGTGTGTGTGTGTGTGTGTGTGTGTGTGTGTGTGTGTGTGTGGAGTTACTTATTCTGCTCTCCAGAGGAGTCATATGTGCTCCATGCTCATGGCCTCTCAAAGGACAGAGAGAAGTAACCAGTGATGAAGAGATTGGTGCTTTTTTTCAGAAAATAGCCAGGATTTGGGGAAAGTCCCTGGTCACGTTGCCCTGGAGAAAAAGCACCTGAGTGTGATCTCAGACCAAAGGGTATTTCTAGGAAGTTTACACTGCCATTTATGAATTTAACCATACTGTTTTATAAGTGAGGAGACATCAGTTTAACTGCTGATTTGGAAGGAGCCACATGGCATTGGCTTTTGTTTTTATATACTGCTGTTGACAAAGCCAAGTAGAAATTGAGATGAGGAAAACACAAAACTTCCAGTTAGGGTGAGGGGACGTAGCCCTTTACACATCAGGAGCATTGGCCGCAGTGCTTTGGGAAGTTAGTTGTGTATAACTGAGCCAGGCCAGTCCCGAGGGGGCTGCCAACACCCCACAGGTCTCACTAATCTCTGTTTACCGCTGGAACTGGTTGCTACTTGCCAAGATACATATTTTCAGTTGATGGATGTAGGATAGTAAGGATGTGTCAGAAATCACATCCCCAAATAAATAAAATAAAAATCATCAACAGCCCCCCCCCCCAAAAAAAAACCAAAAACCAAAAACAACCCTATCTTAGTCAGAAATGTTTTGATCAAGGAATACTTCTAAGGGGGTTGCTTAGTCAGTTGTTTTTTTTTTTTTTAACTTTAATCACATCTTATGAAATGTAAGAAAGATTTTGGTTCTTTGGGCAAGGAAACGTGTTTGCCCATTTTTTTAATTGCTAGTAAGATTATGTAATTAAAAAATTAGGGCAAAGAAAGGAGACTTACAACTGTTCATTTATAGGAATGTCACTTTCCTAAATCTAAAGTAGACCTTTATACGTCACAGTGTATAAAGGTATACACTCTCACAGTGTGCTATTAGAATAAAATCTTAATATATTTTATTTATATAATTATAAAATACATAATACAATATAATATAATTTATTCTTTGGTGAAAGGAGCCTCTGCCCTCTGGTGTAGGGAACATTTTTCTCTGCCAGAGTAGTAGTGTGACTAGATTAATAACAACCACAGAAAATCTTCCAAATGAAATCGAGATGATAGTTCCATTTGTATTTGGATTATCAAGGTGAATTTTGACTGTTCAACCATCAGTCCCCTTTAAAGAAGTGTTGAAGCCTAAATTTGCCTCAGGCATCATTTTATCACTTCCTTCCTGTATTAGCTTGACCATATGGTAGTCATGTAACAAAACCACTACTGTTTGGTCTGTTGAGCATAATTCTAAAGAAAACATGAAAAAACTTTTTCTTCAGAAAAGGAATTGCTGTTGATAGTGTGTAATTATGTTTTGGTTTGGGAAGAAATAAAAGTTAAAACAAAAACTAATTTATTAAGAATAGTTCAGTCTTATCTATTGCTGTGATGGGTAGGTGAGTGTATGTAGTATGTTTTTAAAGAAAGACTCTTCCCAAAGGCTTTATCTCATTCTCAGTAGCTCTTTCCTTTTTGTCCTGTACAGATACATCTCTTGCCTCTTTGATAATGGTCAGGATGGACTACTAGCTTTAGCTATTAATCTGTTCCCTTAAAGCTTGTCAGTTTTCTTTTCCATGTGCAAGATAGCACCACACTCATCAAATTGTCATGAAAAAGTCAGTAGTGAAGATGGAAGTTCAGTGGACATTGAACTGGATCTTACCTTAGCTACAAACCCACACAGAAGCAGGAGAAAACCATATAACCAGGTGGTGAGGGACTAGCTCAGCACAGGGTCAGAAATGACACCAGCTTCAAAATAATACTTTCTATTTAACACAAAGGGAAAGGCAAACAAAACACATGAAACCTGGAGCATGTTGTGTAAATAGTAAGGCCCAGGAATCAATTTTTCCAAATGTACTTTGTAACCACCTTGTTCTCTTCAGAAATGCCAGACACGAAAGCTGAAGATGAAATGGATTTTCTGAGTAATACCAAGGAGAGTTCAGTTTCTGAAGAGGTGGCTGTAGGAAACGTAGCTTCTACACCGGAGGTGAAACAAGGCCCGAAGACCCAGGCGGTAAGTCTGTATGAGCACAAAGTGTGTTTAGGCTGCTCTGTTGTGTCTGATTTATGGCCTTGCTTGGGGGATTTTTTTTTATTCACAGTAGGATTTTTTTCCCTTTCTCCCTTGTTCCCTCATATACAAATGTGGACATGTTGCAGTGAAGCTTTTGCATAGCATAATTTTAGAATGGACCCTCCTGCAGGGATCCCTTGGAGATAATAATGAAAAATGCTTTTCCTGTGAGCACAAGACTTTCCAATTTGTCATGAGGTTTAACATGTCACAAGATGGGAATTACCAGAAAAAGGGATCTATTAACCCTTCTTAAACCTGACTCTTCTTTCTTTATATAGAAACTGATAGCAAAAATGAGATTTTAACTTAAAGCTCAATACTGACTAAAATATGAAGTATGTCATTTTTAATGATGGAAAAAAAATTCACTAGGTTTTCATAATAGCTCTATTGAGACATAGTTCACATAACCGTAAAATTCAGTCATTCAAGTAAAGTGCGCAGCTTAGTAGTTTTTAATATATTTACAAAGTCTTAAAACTGTCACTGCCGTCTAATTTTGTAACCTTGTCATCATGCTGGAAAGAAACCCCATGTTCATTAGCAGTTCACTACCACCCCCCCTCAGCTAACGGTCACTAATCTCCTTTCTGTCTCTATGGGTTTGCCCGTTCCGGAACTTCATATAAATGCAATTATAGAATATGTGGCCTTTGGTGACTGGTTTCTTTCACTTAGTGTAATGTTTCAAGGTTCATCCATGTTGTAACATTGATCAGTATTTCATTTCTTTTTATTGCCAAGTAATATCCTGTTGTATGGATATACTACATGTTGTGCATTTGGATTATTTCTACTTTTTCGCTATTGTGAATAATAACTGCTCTGAACATTTGTGTATAAGTTTGTGTGGACATATGTTTTCATATACTTAGTAATGGGTGTGCTGACCCATATGGTAATTTTATATTTAATACTTAACTAAGTTTTCAGAAATGGTTTTCTTCAGGGTCTTGAGATTATTGTTCTTCTTGTTTAAAGCTATTAACTTGTAAAACAGAGAACTTAAACTTGTTGAGAGAAACAGGGTTCTAAGCTTTAGATTCCACACTTGTCTTAAAAAAAAAGAACACCTTTTGGAAGCTGAAAAATCGAGTTACTGGCCTAAATCATATTGCCCGTCGGAAAATGAACCTTCCTTGTCTAGACTTGAGGATGCACTGTGTTTGCTCTTCAGAGGGCTAAGTATTTTTTCATAAAGTTACCCCAGTACATAAACAGAATTATACCCTCCCAAAATGTTTCAAGTGTATGGACTGTGATAAACAAGCTTCATTTTTTTGGAGTACAGTGGTAGGGAGGTGCTGACTGTTTTCACCCACCCCTTATTACAGATAGTATCCGTGACTAATGCCTGGTTGGCTACTTGTACAGCAGGCACTATACAGACAAATATTGCTTTTGCCCCTGGGGAAAGAAAAGAGAACACACCCTGCATGGGTACATGTGTCTTTGTTTCCAGGAGCCCCTAAAAATGGAAAGGAACAAACTCACATCCTTGAATTCAAATGCCTCTGTTTCTTAGTCTTCCATCTGAAGTCTTGCTAATTAGTGTTCTGGAGTGCAGCCTGATGCTTGGCCATAGACCTTTTGCTTTCCCATGAGGATATCTCTGTCCTGACAGTATCTTGACTACTATAAAAAAGAAAACAAAACACTGTATTTTTAAAAGAAAGTACCTCCTCTCCTCGTCTCTTTCCTCTTCTCATTTTTCCTCCAGTTTTAGGAGTTGAGATAGGTAATATTCCTCTGGTTGGTCATCAAGCCTCATTTTACAGATAAAAGAATTACACCCTCAGAGAGTCACATGGCTAGCTCAAGGTCAGAGCCTGCTAGAATGGGAGCTTGTAGTTTGGTTCTAACCTAGGACTTGCCCAGTGGGGTGCTTTCCTCCCTGCCTCTTAACCCCAGGCTCTGTGACTGTGGGTATATTCTAAGGAGCATCAATATGTGAGAACCATGTAATTTGTCTGTTGCCAGGGGTTATCTGTGCTTTGTGTCTGCCTTCACTTAGCGTAGTTAGAGAAAGCATACGTTAATGGAATTTTTAGTTCATGAGGATTTTCAGGTCTACACAGTGGAGGGTTTTGTGTTCACGGCATTCTCAAAGTGACGTGAAATCTGACCACTGACCTCCCCTCCCTGTTGCTCTGCCAGCCTTGCCTTACTTGCTATGGATTGAAAGGAGAAAGCATGGACACACAATTTGATCTTTCCAATGCCCCATTTTCTCTTTTTATCCCATTTAACTTTCCACATGCTATATTCATTGAGAAGTTCCCAAACGTTTTTGGTAAAGGACAGAGAGTAAATATTTTAGGGTATGTGGGACTACAGTTTCTGTAACAACTAATCAACTTTGATGTTATAGTGTGAAAGCAGCCACAGGCTGCCTGTAAACAAGAGTGTGACTGTGTTCCAATAAAACTTTATAGAAATTTGAATTTCATATCATGAAGTAATTTAATTTTTTGAATTTTTTTCAATCATTAAGAAATGTAAAATCCACTCAGGGTGTTTTTTTACGGGCTGTACAAAAACAAGCGGTGGCCTAGTGGTGGTAGTTTGTGGGCTCCTGACCTAGAGGATACTTGTGCTTCAGTGGATGAAAAGAAAGAGAAAGCAAGTAGAATTTTTTTCTTTTCTAAATTGTTTCATCTTGCCGTGAAAGCTCTGGTTACTAACCTGCACATAGGAAGGTGGAGAGTTCCGATTCTGTGTTTCTCCTGAATTTGCTTTTTGACTTAGTCTCTCCAGGGCTCAGCTTCCTTACTCTATTCGTCTTCTAGCCTTAACCTTCTGGAGTCTGGGTTTGCAGTCTGAAAAGGGTTACTTGAGCTTGTGATTGTAGTTGAGGGTGGAGTGGCATTTGTTTAGCATTATTTAATTCGATCTTTCAGACACATGGTCAGTCTCTTTGCTGGCCTTGGGAAGAAGCCAGTCATTGCTTCATTGACTCATTGTTTCACTGAATCATCCTCTTCCAAATGTAAAACGGGAAAAAACTGTGTATCTTACGCTTTGCTACTGTCTTGAAAACCTAGAGCATAGGTTCATAAAGGAATTAGGCAGTATCAAGAATAGTGCTTGCTTATATCCTCAGAGAAAACGCATGCGTGTGTTAAATGCTACAGGTGTCTCAATACATGATATGTGGTCCTAACGGATATTTCTTCACTGAATCGAAAACTGTTCACAATTCCAGAGGCCAGGTTTGATACACAATATGGTCCATTCCCATTAGTCATTTCATCAGCATTTTTCTTTCTTTTTTTTTTGTGGTAAGCAGGCCTCTCACTGTTGTGGCCTCTCCCGTTGCGGAGCACAGGCTCCGGACGCGCAGGCTCAGCGGCCATAGCTCACGGGCCCAGTCGCTCCACGGCATGTGGGATCTTCCCGGACTGGGGCTCGAACCCACGTCCCCTGCGTCGGCAGGTGGACTCTCAACCACTGCGCCACCAGGGAAGCCCTCATCAGCATTTAGTAGTCATGGTTGTTATTAAGTATTGCCAAAGCCTTAATACTAGTTACAATTTAATATTCAACATTATCCCTTCTTATATACATTCCTGGTTTCAAGGTTCTCAGATTACCTCTTGTAGTCCTCTTTTTTTCCCCTCAGTGAGTTAATATATATCAAGTACTTAGAGCCTGACATGCAATAAGTACCACTTAGCATTATTATTATTAATTAGTTTTATAACTTTAGATTCCAATATCCTTTTTAATTTAAGTAATTTAAGTAGCCGGTGGCATATTGTGGTTCCTAAAACAATCAAGCCTCAGGTTCTGCTTCTTGAACATTGTTATAAAAGCTTCAGGAATAGCATCAAATGTTAATTTAAGTTGGGAGACATGGTGCTTGTTTTACTTCTGAGACCCTTAGAATTTGAGTGAAGCTTAAAGATTATCTGAAGTCTAATACCTTTGCTTTATAGGAGGAAAAAAATGGTTTCTGGAAAGTTAAGCGACTTGCCTCATTTTACAGCTAGTTAATTCTGTATGCTAGACTAGAACCTCATTTCTGTGTCCGTAATGTCTCTGCTATACTGTGGTTTCCAGAAAAGTCATCCTGAGGGTATACTTCTGGGGAATTCAGTTCACTTGGATGGGTTTTTGCATTTTAAACAAGTACCCCTGAATGATGCATACACACCCTAAGATTCTAAAACCATTGCATTATACCCTCGTGCCTTCAGTGATAGTTGGAGAAATTCCTTTGGCTGTTTTAGGATCTAAGCTGATTCACTTTAAAATAAGTCTCATGTTCTTATTATAATTTGTTTAGCTGTAGCTAAGTACCATCAAGATGGTATTTGTCCAGAGAGTTTGCTTTTGATGTACAATTACTAATATTTTCCAAACCTGCCATTTATTTCCTAAAGAATGATATGACTGGGTCTAGAGGTGACATTCAATACTTGAGTCCAGAACAGAAAGCTTTCTGGGACCATTCACCTTGAGAATATGCTCCATGGTGACCAGGAAGGAATTCTGACTCCTACTTCCCTGACCCAGTGCTGCAAACCAGCATACTCCATGTCCTCTGTGAATCTTTTCAACACGTGGCCAAGTTCATTAGGAAGGAGCTTGCTTCCCTGGGGTATCTGTTCATTAAGGTATTTCTGTAATAGTTCCTTTTCCAGATGATCATTGCAGAAGCTCATTAGCCATATGGAGGAGTTAATTCAATAAGCCAGGTATATCTTGTCAGGATGCCCATGGTCCTAGCAGCCAAACACTCAAGAACAAATATGTTCAAGCACAACTATAAAATCCCATATGTTGAGTATTAGGTTACTGGGAAAGTCTACTCTTCATTTAACACACACTCCCCAGTCAGAACCATGCTCCCTTTTAAAAAAAATAACTACATAGGGCTTCCCTGTTGGCACAGTGGTTAAGAATCCGCTTGCCAGTGCAGGCGACACGGGTTCGAGCCCTGGTCCGGGAAGATCCCACATGCCGCAGAGCAGCTAAACCTCTGCGCCACGACTACTGAGCCTGTGCTCTAGAGCCCGCAAGCCACGACTACTGAAGCGCGAGCACCTAGAGCCCATGCTCCACAACAAGAGAAGCCACTGCAATGAGAAGCCTGCGCACCCCAATGAACAGTAGTCCCCGCTCGCCGCCAACTAGAGAAAGCCTGCGTGCAGCAACGAGGACCCAGCGCTGCCAAAAATAAACAGATAAATAAATAAATTTATTTTAAAAAAACCCGACACAGCCAAACATTAAATTAACTGAATTTCCATTCTTAGTTATTTTTACAACAATATTAATATTTGTTTCTTCAAGGTTGTGGTAAGGGCAGTGTTGGACTATTTCTGGTTAAAATCTTGAATTCTCCCTGTAGTTTGATTATTTTCTGTGTTTCCTTCCTCTTGTCTCAAGGGGGCGAGCTTGCATTTCCATCCCTAGTCCAGGAATCTTCAAAAAAGTTTTCGTTTTGTGTAGCTTTTCACACCCTTCATGCACACCTGCCATAGGAACATATGGCAGCTCTCAGGCTATCTGGTAACTAACTGGACTGGTCGTAGCACTGATATTCAAAATGACTCACACATCCTACCCTCTTATTTAACAGTTTTCAATTTTAAAAAAGGTCTTTTTAAAAATGTCTCTGCTATCATATTTACATATATATAGTTTTGTGGTATACGTGTCATCTAGGAAAAAGCAAAGTGGCCTCTTCATGTCGCCAGTAAGTCTTCTCTGCGTATATTTGGCATGTAAGAGAACTAGCACTGCACCCACCCCCCGCTGCCAATTATCCTTTTTGGGTCCAAATCTAGAGCTAGCTTCAGTCACAGGGAAACATACTCCTCAGCTTTTTCATACAGAATTTTTGGAGATACTCTGGATGTCTCTTCTGAAATGGGGTTAACAAGAAATTCTCCAAGTGTTCTTCTAGAGAAGATAGCTGCAAAAAAGAGGTGCCTTAAAGAGCCCCAGATCACAAAGCCATAAGTGGAAAAACTACATCCTTAATGTAAAAATATCTGTAAATAATATATGTAAGAGTATAATTTAATGATCTAGCTATACATTTTTTCCTTTTTTTAAAAAACTGAGGCATAGATGATGCACAATATTATATGTTTCAGCTGTTTAGCAGTGATTCACAATTTTTAAAGGTTATGTTCCATTTATAATTACTAAAAAATATTGGCTATATTCCCTCTGTTGTATAATATATCCTTGTAACTTATTTATTTTATACATAGTAGTTTGTCCCTCTTAATCCCCTGACCCTATCTTGCCCCTCCCTCCTTCTTTCTACCCACTGGTGACCACTAGTTTGTTCTTTTTATCTGTGAGTCTCTTTCTGTTTTGTTATATTCACTAGTTGGTTTTATTTTCTTAGATTCCACATATAAGCGATATCATACAGTATTTGTCTTTCTCTGTTGGACTTACTTCACTTAGCGTAATATCTTCCAAGTTCATCCATATTATTGCAAATGGCAAAAATCCATTCTTTTTTATGGCTGAGTAGTAGTATACCATTGTATATAGCTATACATTTTTCAGTGACCTTGAGGAAATTATTTAATTTCTCTGATCTCCATCTTCCCACTTGTATAATGGTTAGGTAATCTCTAATGTTTCTTCAGGTTCTTAATTTTTAACCAGTGTGTGATTCTAAAATGATAGGAATAAGTCCATGAATGTTGGGGTGTATATCTTACTGTATTGGAGTAAAAGGGCAACCGCGAAGGACATTTTAAAATCACACTTCCTTTAATGGCCAGTTCTTACTGATCACTTTTTCTTTGAACATTTTCCAGGGTGTTTTGCTCTGCAGTCTTACTTTGATTAATAATCCACTTCTTTCTCTCATAGAACTGCTTAATCATAGGTCATGTGTGCATTTTGGAGGAGGCATGTGTGCCTTTTCTACCCCCCCCCCCCCCGCCCCCGCCTGTTGGGACAAAAGAACCAAATGTGATTCTTATCACTCTTTTGGCCCATTTGTTACACTCCTCATTTCACTTTTGTTCATTCTTATCTCATTATATTGACAGCCAAGGTTAGTAGCCAAGCACAGTGGAAAGATTATGGAGCCCAGTAAACCACAGTTTTAATCCCAATTCTGGCCCTTGATCTGCCACTTTGATCCATTTGTTTAGAGGCTCAGTTTCCTCATCTATAAATTTGGGATAATGATGCCAACTGCAAGAGTTATTTTTACTAACTAGAGTTAGTATAGTGTCCAGCATGTACTAGACGTTTTATAAGCAGTAGGGTGTAACTCTAATCTCATTTTAAACTAACTCAGAATTATCAGACCCACTCTTAAGACTCTATGGATGAATGATTTTAAATAGGTGATGGTTAAAATGATCTTGGAAGAAGTTACCAACTGTATCAGGCCATAGTGTTACTTATTTAAATTACCATGTCAGTTTGTGTTTACTGTGAAGGTACACTGATTTATTCAGAACTTCATTCAACAAATGTTCTTGAACTCTGTGCTAGACCTTAGAAATGCTGAAATGAAAATAAGCCTGTCTCCACATTCAAATTCATATTCCAGTGGGAAGAGACAATTACTAAACCAATAAGATACAGTCTGGTAAGTGTTAAAATATATAGGCAAACTCAGGGTGGCTTATGAATAGCTATATTTCAGCTAGATAAATGGTAAATTCTCCTCTCTAAGTTCCTATATACCCCCTGGGAGGAGGGACGTTTCTAAGGAATGGTGTATTATTTTTACACTGTTTACCTCAAGTGGCTTCCCAAGTTTCATTTTAAAGGAGGATTGTCTTTTGTGGGGGTGAAGATATGTGCATTCCATGTCAGAAACTCAGGCTTGGGTGTAACCGTTATTTCTGCCAGTAGACTTGGAAGGGCCCCCACTGGGCGACCTCTCAGAAAAACTAGTGTATTGCTTCTGACCCCAAGTTCTATGTTCATCTTACTGACATAAACATGACTTTATGGCTACTTGTTTTCCCCTCTTAAGAGAAGAAGCTTCCATAGTAGAAAAACTAAAAGAAAAATATCATTTGATCTGTGGAGAAAGGCTTAGGTCCTTCTCAGTGATGCACATAATTGGGACATTTATAGATTTCTCAGATTTTGATTGTGTATTTTAAGAAGACGCCTTGCTGGTTGGCCACCATAAGAGTAAAGGTGCACGCTGTATATGGAATTGTTTATCCAGAAAAGGTTTCAGGGGTACTGATTTCTGATATTTTGGGCCCATTAGGCTGCTCAACTTCGTGATGTAGTCTGTGGCTTTGATTTCCTTTATTCATTCATTTAGTAAACTTTAAATGAATACCTTTCCCTCTCAAGGTATTGCATCAAATATGTAGGGAAGTAAAAAAGAGGTTAGATATTGTCTTTGTCCCCAGTTTAGTTAAATAAAGCAAGCACATACAGGCATAATCACAGTCTGTGGCTGCAGTATGTGAGATATGCCATAGGTGCCTTTAAGGTGCTCTAGAAGTTCACAGAGAGATGAATTCTTCCTGAGAAGTGCTTGTCTGAAATGTAGTGATGTTTCCTTGGTGATAACCTTGTTGTAACACACATGGTATAAATATTCATTAGAAAGTAGGGATAGGTTCAGGGAACCTTTGGTGTGCTCTCCAGCTTTATAGTTCTTTATTGCTTTCACAATGTACTTGGCCCTTCAAAGATCCAAGAATTGCCAGAAATGCCCCAATTTCAGTTTAGGAAACTGAAAAGTAACATTTACCAAAAGAAGCATAAAGAATGGAAGTATTTGGTAATATGTGAACCATGTAGGAATTAAAAAGAGTAGTACCTCTGTTTAAATATTTCCATTCAGCCAGTATAAATCTGCATTCCCTCCTTGCCTCTTTCATGCAGTGGTATAGCCATTTTGCTTCCATTCTGAGAACCCCCAAAGCCCCATCCCTCCTTGTGGAACCGAAGAATTGTGACATGGTCTTAAGTCATTGCCACGTGTGTAGTCTTCAATAGAAAGTTAGTTGATAATGAAGATACTTTCCATAAAGTTCAGAACAGAAAATACTCTTAGGAGCACAATTAAAATATCTTTGAGTTTAAGTCTTACTCAGAAGTCACAGTAAGCCAAATATTTTTTATATTGATCTTCCTTATCTGTGTAGCAGTTGGCATTCTGTCCTGAGTCATTAGAATTGATATATATTTAAGAGTTTTGAAAGCCTAGTCATTATGCAGTTGGAATTTGGGGTCGAACCGAAGTATAAGAATGAAATAGATTTTTTGTGTTTGGTTCCTGGATTTGTATTGAATGTAGTTGCAGAAGATGATTTCTGGAACAGTTTGAAGTACTTATAACAAGAATAATTAGGTTAAGTGTATAGCTCCCCAAAGTGGACACTGTGGAAAGTGTTTATTTGAATGTCTAAATTTGACTCGGAACTTTCATTCATGCGAGATATACAGTAGTCCCCCCTTATCCACGGGGCATGTGTTCCCAGACCCCTGTAGATGCCTGAAACCTTGGATAGTGCCAAATCCTATATAGACTGTTTTTTCATATACATACATACATATCTGTGAAAAAGTTTAATTTATGAATTAGGCACAGTAAGAGATGAACAATAATAATAAAATGGAACAGTTATAACTATACTGTAATAAAAGTTATGTGAATGTGATCTTTCTCTCAGAATACCTTAAATCTGTAATGTCTTTTCCATCTTAACTAAACACGCACGGTGCGCATAATTTTTGCAGTTTGAGGTGCTATGGTAAAAATAGCACTATTTTCTTTATCCTTCTTCACAATTTCACAGAAAATTCATCCTTACCATAGATCTTAGCAACCTCAGCATACGATTTTCCCCCCCTTCCCTATTAAGTCTAGAACTTTCATCTTTCACTTAAAAGATGCACTTTACATCTGTGGTAGATCCAAAATGCCAGCATCACTACTCTTGTGATTTGGGACCATTATTAAATAAAATAAGGGTTAGTTGAACACCACACTGTGTACTGACATAGTCAGTCTGATAACCAAAACAGTTACTAAGTGACTAATGGGCAGGATATGCCAGACAAAGGAACGACTCACGTCCCAGGTGGGGCAGAGAGAGATGATGCGAGATTACGTCAGGCTACACAGAATGGTGCACAACTAAAAACATATGAATTGTTTACTTCTGGAATTTTCCATTTAATATTTTCTGACTATGGTTGAGCACAGGTAACTAAAATCATGGAAATTAAAACCTCAGATGAGGGGGGACTACTGTGTACATACACATGTGTGTGTTTCTTCTACTACATAGAACATGAGATACTTTTCGAGCATCACAGCATCTGGGAAATTTTGCTCTACCCCTTTCCTGAAGCAGTAGTACAACAACAAAAAAAAAAATGGAGAGGGGGATAAATCGTGAAAAAGTAAGTCTTACTTTCTTGCTCGGAGTCTCCTTGAAGAAAGATAGACCAGTAGAAAAAGGTACTTGAGTTGGAGATACCTCACCACCCCATTGGTTTGTTTGCACAAATGGAATGGGATCATAAGATTCGTAGTGGGACCATTTAAAGGTCTTTTCTGCTCCCATGCAGTCCTGGCCTGAGGAACAGGGGCAGGAGCTTCGAGACTAGCGTGGCGCGAAAGCCGTGTGGAGGACAGGCTCTTGGTGATCCAGCCAGCCATCAGGGCTGTGCCACTGAGGTGGGAGAGCCAAGTTCAGGACACTGGTCCACAAGAGACCTCCCAGCTCCACATAATATCAAACGGCGAAATCATCTCCCAGAGATCTCCATCTGAACGCCAAGACCCAGCTTCACTCAATGACCAGCAAGCTCCAGTGCTAGACACCCCATGCCAAACAACTAGCAAGACAGGAACAAAACCCCATCCATTAGCACAGAGGCTTCCTAAAATCATAAGGCCACAGACACCCCAAAACACACCACCAGACATGGACCTGCCCACCAGAAAGACAAGATCCAGCCTCATCCACCAGAACACAGGCACTAGTCCCCTCCACCAGGAAGCCTACACAACCCACTGAACCAACCTTAGCCACTGGGGACAGACACCAAAAACAACGGGAACTACGAACCTGCAGCCTGCAAAAAGGAGACCCCAAACACAGTAAGATAAGCAAAATGAGAAGACAGAAAAACACACAGCAGATGAAGGAGCAAGATAAAAACCCACTAGACCTAACAAATGAGGAGGAAATAGGCAGTCTACCTGAAAAAGAATTCAGAATAATGATAGTAAAGATGATCCCAAATCTTGGAAATAGAATAGACAAAATGCAAGAAACATTTAACAAGGACCTAGAAGAACTAAAGATGAAAAAAACCAATGAACAACACAATAAATGAAATTAAAAATACTCTAGATGGGATCAATAGCAGAAAAACTGAGGCAGAAGAACAGATAAGTGACCTGGAAGATAAAATGTGGAAATAACTACTGCAGAGCAGAATAAAGAAAAAAGAATGAACAGAACTGAGGACAGACTCAGAGACCTCTGGGACAACATTAAATGCACCAACATTTGAATTATAGGGGTTCCAGAAGAAGAAGAGAAAAAGAAAGGGACTGAGATAATATTTAAAGAGATTATAGTTGAAAACTTCCCTAATATGGGAAAGGAAATAGTTAATTAAGTTCAGGAAGCACAGAGAGTCCCATAAAAGATAAATCCAAGGAGAAACACTCCAAGACACATATTAATCAAACTATCAAAAATTAAGTACAAAGAACAAGTATTAAAAGCAGCAAGGGAAAAACAACAAATAACGCATAAGGGAACCCCCATAAGGTTAACAGCTGATCTTTCAGCAGAAACTCTGCAAGCCAGAAGGGAGTGGCAGGACATATTTAAAGTGATGAAGGAGAAAAACCTACAACCAAGATTACTGTACCCAGCAAGGATCTCATTCAGATTTGACAGAGAAATTAAAACCATTCCAGAAAAGCAATGCTAAGAGAATTCAGCACCTCCAAACCAGCTTTACAACAAATGCTAAAGGAACTTCTCTAGACAGGAAACACAAGAGAAGGAAAAGACCTACAATAATAAACCCAAAACAATTAAGAAAATGGTAATAGGAACATACATATCGATAATTACCTTCAATGTAAATGGATTAAATGCTCCAACCAAAAGACATAGATTGGCTGAATGAATACAAAAACAAGGCCCGTATATATGCTGTCTGCAAGAGACCCACTTCAGACCGAGGGACACATACAGACTGAAAGTGAGGGGATGTGAAAAGATATTAGATGCAAATGGAAATCAAAAGAAAGCTGGAGGGCTTCCCTGGTGGCGCAGTGGTTGAGAGTCCGCTTGCCGATGCAGGGAACACGGGTTCATGCCCTGGTCCGGGAAGATCCCACATGCCGCGGAGCGGCTAGGCCTGTGAGCCATGGCCGCTGAGCCTGCGCCTCTGGAGCCTGTGCTCCAGGGCCACAATGGGAGCGGCCACAACAGTGAGAGGCCCACGTACCGCAAAAAAAAAAAAATTAAAATTAAAAAAAAATGGAAAGCTGGAGGAGCAATTCTCATATCAGACAAAATAGACTTTAAAACAAAGACTATTACAAGAGAGAGGCAAAGAAGGACACTACATAATGATCAAGGGATTAATCCAAGAAGAAGATATAACAGTTGTAAATATTTATGCATCCAACACAGGAGCACCACAATACATAAGGCAAATGCTAACAGCCATAAAAGGGGAAATTGACAGTAACACAATCGTAGTAGGCGACTTTAATACCCCACGTTCACCAATGGACAGATCATCCAAGATGAAAATGAATAAGGAAACAAGCTTTAAATGATACATTAAACAAGATGGACTTAATTGATATTTATAGGACATTCCATCCAAAAACAACAGAATACACATTCTTCTCAAGTGCTCATGGAACATTCTCCAGGATAGATCATATCTTGGGTCACAGATCAAGCCTTGGTAAATTAAAGAAAATTGAAATCATATCAACTATCTTTTCCAACCACAACGCTATGAGACTAGATATTAATTACAGGAAAAAATCTGTAAGAAATACAAACACATGGAGGCTAAACAACACACTACTTAATAACCAAGAGATCACTGAAGAAATCAAAGAGGAAATCAAAAAATACCTAGAAACAAATGACAATGAAAACACAATGACCCAAAACCTATGGGATACAGCAAAAGCAATTCTAAGAGGGAAGTTTATAGCAATACAATCCTACCTTAAGAAACATCTCAAATAAACAACCTAACCTTACTCCTAAAGCAATTAGAGAAAGAAGAACAAAAAAAACCCCAACGTTAGCAGAAGGAAAGAAATGAGAAAGATCAGATCAGAAATAAATGAAAAAGAAATGAAGGAAACGATAGCAAAGATCAATAAAACTAAAGGCTGGTTCTTTGAGAACATAAACAAAATTGATAAACTATTAGCCAGACTTATCAAGAAAAAAAGGGAGAAGACCCAAATCAATAGAATTAGAAATGAAAAAGGAAAAGTAACAACTGACACTGCAGAAATAAAAAGGATCATGAGAGATTACTGCAAGCAACTCTATGCCAATAAAATGGACAACCTGGAAGAAATGGACAAATTCTTGGAAATGCACAACCTTCCAAGACTGAACCAAGAAGAAATAGAGAATATGAACAGACCAATCACAAGCACTGAAATTGAAACTGTGATTAAAAGTCTTCCAACAAACAAAAGCCCAGGACCAGAGGGCTTCACAGGCGAATTCTATCAAACATTTAGAGAAGAGCTAATACCTATCCTTCTCAAACTCTTCCAAAATATAGCAGAGGGAGGAACACTCCCAAACTCATTCTACAAGGCCACCATCACTCTGATACCAAAAGCAGACAGGGATGTCACAAAGAAAGAAAACTACAGGCCAATATCACTGATGAACATAGATGCAAAAATCCTCAACAAAATACTAGCAAACAGAATCCAACAGCACGTTAAAAGGATCATACACCATGATCAAGTGGGGTTTATTCCAGGAATGCAAGGATTCTTCAATATACGCAAAACAATCAATGTGATAAACCATATTAACAAATTGAAGGAGAAAAACCATATCATCATCTCACTAGATGCAGAGAAAGCTTTTGACAAAATTCAACACCCATTTATGATAAAAACCCTGCAGAAGGTAGGCATAGAGGGAACTTTCCTCAACATAATAAAGGCCATATATGACAAACCCGCAGCCAACATCGTCCTCAATGGTGAAACACTGAAAGCATTTCCACTAAGATCAGGAGCAAGTCAAGGTTGCCCATTCTCACCACTATTATTCAACATAGTTTTGGAAGTTTTAGCCACAGCAATCAGGGAAGAGGAAGAAAGAAAAGGAATCCAAATCGGAAGAGAAGAAGTAAAGCTGTCACTGTTTGCAGGTGACATGATACTATACATAGAGACTCCTAAAGATGCTACCAGAAAACTACTAGAGCTAATCAATGAATTTGGTAAAGTAGCAGGATACAAAATTAATGCACAGAAATCTCTTGCGTTACTCTATACTAATGATGAAAAATGTGAGAGTGAAATTAAGAAAACACTCCCATTTACCTTTGCAACAAAAAGAATAAAATATCTACGAATAAACCTACCAAAGGAGACAAAAGACTTGTATGCAGAAAACTATAAGACATGGATGAAAGAAATTAAAGATGATACAAATAGATGGAGAGATATACCATGTTCTTGGATTGGAAGAATCAACATTGTGAAAATGACTCTGCTACCCAAAGCAATCTACAGATTTAATGTAATCCCTGTCAAACTACCACTGGCATTTTTCACAGAACTAGAACAAAAAAATTTCACAATTTGTATGGAGACACAAAAAATGCCGAATAGCCAAAGCAATCTTGAGAACGAAAAACGGAGCTGGAGGAATCAGGCTCCCTGACTTCAGACTATACTACAAAGCTACAGTAATCAAGACAGTATGGTCCTGGCACAGAAACGGAAATATAGATCAATGGAACAGGATAGAAAGCCCAGCGATAAACCCATGCACATATGGTCACCTTATCTAATGGAGGCAAGAATATACAGTGGAGAAAATACAGCCTCTTCAGTAAGTGGTGCTGGGAAAACTGGACAGCTACATGTAAAAGAATGAAATTAGAACACTCTCTAACACCATACATAAAAATAAACTCAAAATGGATTAAAGACCTAAATGTAAGGCCAGACACCTTCAAACTCTTAGAGGAAAACATAGGCAGAACACTCTATGACGTAAATCACAGCAAGATCCTTTTTGACCCACCTCCTAGAGAAATGTAAATAAAAACAAAAATAAACAAATGGGACCTAATGAAACATAAAAGCTTTTGCACAGCCAAGGAAACCATAAACAAGATGAAAAGACAACCCTCGGAATGGGAGAAAATATTTGCAAATGAAGCAACTGACAAAGGATTCATCTCCAAAATTTACAAGCAGCTCATGCAGCTCAATATCAAAAAAACAAACAACCCAGTCCAAAAATGAGCAGAAGACCTATGTAGACATTTCTGCAAAGAAGATATGCAGATTGCCAACAGACACATGAAAGAATGCTCAACATCATTAATCATTAGAGAAATGCAAATCAAAACTACAATGAGATATCATTTCACACAGGTCAGAATGGCCATCATCAAAAAAATCTAGAAACAGTAAATGCTGGAGCGGGTGTGGAGAAAAGGGAACCCTCTTGTACTGTTGGTGGGAATGTAAATTGATACAGCCACTATGGAGAACAGTATGGAGGTTCCTTAAAAAACTACAAATAGAACTACCATATGACCCAGCAATCCCACTACTGGGCATATACCCTGAGAAAACCATAATTCAAAAAGAGTCATGTACCAAAATGTTCATTGCAGCTGTATTTACAGTAGCCAGGACACGGAAGCAACCTAAGTGTCCATCAACAGATGAATGGATAAAGAAGATGTGGCTCATATATACAATGGAATATTACTCAGCCATAAAAAGGAACGAAACTGAGTTATTTGTAGTGAGGTGGATGGACCTAGAGACTGTCATACAGAGTGAAGTAAGTCAGAAAGAGAAAAAGAAATACCATATGCTAACACATATATATGGAATCGAAAAAAAAAAAAAGGTCGTGAAGAACCTAGGAGCTAGACGGGAATAAAGATGCAGACCTACTAGAGAATGGACTTGAGGACACGGGAAGGGGGAAGGGTAAGCTGGGACAAAGTGAACGAGTGGCATGGACATATATACTACCAAACGTAAAATAGATAGCTAGTGGGAAGCAGCCGCATAGCACAGGGAGATGAGCTCTGTGTTTTGTGACCACCTAGAGGGGTGGGATAGATAGGGAGGGAGGGAGACGCAAGGGAAGAGGTGTGGGCATATATGTTTATATGTAGCTGATTCACTTTGTTATAAAGCAGAAACTAACACACCATTGTAAAACTATTATACTCCAATAAAGCTGTTAAAAAAAATAAAAGAAAATAAAGGTCTTCTCTGTTTGTATTCCAGATTCTGGCACTACCGGAAGTCAAAATCTTCCAGAATAAGTTGTTCTTGTTATAGAATCTTAGTGTAGGGCGGCAATTGTAGTCTCTGTCATGCAGTCTATACCCTGTAGTTTGCAGTCTATACCCAGAGTGCTCCAGTGCTCAAACAGCCTGCCCTTGTTTGCCCAGCTAGCTAGTTAGCACAGAGCCAGGCCCAGGACCCCAAACCCTGGAGCCTTGCTGTGGGCCGGCCTCTCCCTGCCTGCCCACCTCTACTTGAGAGATCACCTCATCTCACTGAAGTCACCTCCTTAGTATCCCACAGTAAGCTGAGGCACCCTGCAAACCTCTCCAGGCCTGTGCTTCCTCTGCTGGGGAAATACTTAAATAGGACCACCTCTCCTTATCAGTGACCCTCTTCTGTTTTACGAAATCATCACGCCATCCCCATACGTGGAGAGAAGTCATGGGAAGGGCACAGCTGAATCTGCACACTGAGTCCTGTGCTGCGGGCATCTGCTGCCTGGTCAGCTCTGCAGTACTGCCTGCAGCAAATTGCCATCTCACGTGGATTCTTGGAGGCCTGTGGTGGGGCCTCATGCCGGTCACAGTGCAGGGCAATCTGGACAGATGTAAGAGTCTCACCTCTTGTTGCTTTTTGCTTTCCAGAGCACGGCAGCTTGCTTTTGATGTGTGCGTGTCCTGGGTTGCCTTCTCTGTAATTTAATGCAATTTGTTACTTACCAAGGCAGGGGGGTCTTTGGTTACAAACGAGCCCGTGTGAGTCGGTTAGGACTACAGGTGGGTTTAATGATGCTTCCTGGCCATGCCACGGTAGACGAATGGCGTGAGACAGGGAAGAGCCTTGTGCTTGCCGTGTCCTCCACTAGGGGAGGTAACCCAGCATCCCTGGGAAAAGCAGAAAGGGAGGAAGATCCCCTTTCCAGTGCCCTTCATCTTTCTGTTTCTATGAAAATAATAACTTACGTAAATGTGCTTGTGGGCTCTTGTGTTTCTGACATCATCGATTCATTTCTTTGTCAGCTTTCCTCATTTTGCCATCCCAAATTCTATTGTATTCATTTCCCCATTGAATCATCTACTAGCCAAGCTCCTTTTAGGCAGAGAGGTCTAGGAGTTGCATCGGGTTGCAGTGGGTTGGCATCAGGCCTCTCCCTCCCATGCTGGGCTAGTGGCAGAGGTGGAGAAAGAAGAGCCAGGGCCACTGCCTCAGCTACAGGCCTCTTGAGATTGGATCAGGGCCTGGACCAGTCTGGAGGGGGATGCATGACAAGAAGCCCCAGAACCCGTGCAGTGTGTGACCTCCACTTTGTGGGCAACAGGACATCCATTCCAAGAGACTCAGGAGATTTTTCTCTCATTCCACCCCTGTGAGGCCAGGGATTGTGGGAAGCCACAGACTGACTTGTCAGCAGGGGAAGCATGGAGAGAGCACATATATATCCATGCATGAGTTCCTTACTTTTAAACATTTATAACAAAAGATTCCAGTGATAAATGATACTGTTAGAATGTATTCCCTTCCTACAGGACTTACTGTTGTGCATTTGCAAAACTAAATCAAGCCCTTAATTTGCAGACACCTACTGTTTTGTGTGTTGAACACACAAATTCTATTATAATAGAAACTGAGGGTGCATGATGGGTTAAATGAGTAAAGATACATCCCATCCCTCAAGAAGCTCTGTTAGGAGAGATAAAGGAATGAACCACTAGTTGGCATCTGAGTCATGGGAACTTAGGGAAGGAATCATCTCTTGTTTAGGCCTATATATACCAGTGTCCCTTCTGTTCACTTTTGGTGGCATTATAACATCAGGCATGAAGTGGAGTTCTGAAATGTCTCACCCAGGGGATTTTCCCCTGTTGACAGCCTTGCTGGCCTTAAAATAGGGAGCTCTTTTCATTCCAGTCCCAGAAAGTGATGCTTGTGTTGTGATTGTTTTGCCATGGAACAGTTCCTGTCTCTATCACCATTGTACACAACGCAACAGGCTGTGTTCCTTCCTAGGAGTCATTAGGTTTCCCTAATGGGATGATCTAGAGGAAGAAAATAGAGCTCTGGCCCTCCTCCCTCATTAATGCTGTGTCTGCTTCACATCAAGCTCATTGAATTGTTTTTCTCCTTACTTGAGACTGTTCTTTCCTCCTTGACTCAGGAAGAGGATTTAAATCCTGGCTTTCTTGACGTGGGACTTTAATACATTTGCTATTGCAGCTGAACCCGCCTTGCAAGCTGTGAGCAGAAATGCTGTTTCAAGATTGGCACATAATATGGACAGTGCTCTGAGGTTTGCTTTATAAGTCGAAAGACTGTGTCCCGTAGGCTTTGAGAGTTTGTCACTGGCGCACTCCACCTGCATAGCCCCCCAGGCTCGATAAAGCCAATGGAGGTTCTTAAGAAATGCTGGAAACACTGAGTACAGATGATTGACATCTGCTGCTCAGTGTCATAGTGACCATGTGTCTCTACCTCCTCACTTTGGTTTTGGTGTCATACTGGGAGCTCCTGTTTCAACTGTCCCTGGAGCCGGTGAGGGCTGGGGGTGGAAAGCTCATCAGAGCCTAATAATGCTTAGTTTTCTCATCTTTGTTTTATTCCCCATGGGGACCTTTATTGCCACATGTCTATCTCTTGGCATGGCTCTTTGTTTAAGTAAAAACAAGATAACGCATGCCCTTTCAAGAATCATCTCTTGTTTAGGCCTATACATACCAGTGTCCCTTCTGTTCACTTTTGGTGGCATTATAACATCAGGCATGAAGTGGAGTTCTGAAATGTCTCACCCAGGGGATTTTCCCCTGTTGACAGCCTTGCTGGCCTTAAAATAGGGAGCCAGTTTTTTCATTCCAGTTCCAGAAAGTGATGCTTGTGTTGTGATTGTTTTGACTCAATCTTGTTATTTTTATTATTTTTTTTAGACTTAGAGTCCCCATGGGTTACCAGCCACTTATTAGTGGACAAACATGAAGGTGCCCTGAAAGCGACTGATGTGAAAAGTTGCCTTGATCCTTCCTCCGTAAGGCTGGTTAGCGGGAACATGGAGCAGGAAGGAGGGAGGTAGCAGAAAGGAAAGGGAGGATGAAGGAGAGCTTTAATGTGGGGGTTGAGAAAGCAGAAGGGTAACAAAACATAAGCCTCCTTACAGCATCTGCAACTGACCAAGCTCTAAAGGCCTGGAACAGCAACAGCTGTGAAAAGACCCAGGTTGTCTCATTCTTCTAGCAGTTGTTCGTATAAGTTCTTACAATTTATCACCCCAGCATAGACTGGGGAAGATGAGATTATAAAATGAGATATTAAAAAAAGAAGGAAGGCTGGCCGATTTCTCTTCTGAAAAGGATTTTATCACATAACCAATTAACTTAGTCTAATGGAGGGAGATAATTGCACAAATCTAAATAAGTAGAAAGTGGGAATTGTCAAAATATTTTTAAAAGCAAGGGTCTAACTTTTAGATGTACAGTTACTCAGGAAATTTCAACAGCTGTTGCTAAGCAGAGGCACCGCTGGGCCATCTTTAATGTAATAGACAGCACTTTAAATATTGGCACTTGTTTTCACAAAACAAATGTTTCTTTAGGAACTTCTTTTTGATAAAGAAATAGTAGTAAGACACTTGACAAATGCTCGTCATTGATTTTACATTTTTAAACATTTTAACAAGGTGGCCTCTTAAAGGGCTATAACTCCCCCCCGCCCCCCACCCCGCATCCCCCAAATGCATATATGCTCTGATGACCACAGGGAGTAGCAGAGGGAACTCAGCTCTGGCAGGAAGAGAAAAATATATGAAGTCTTCGACCGTGTCTTTAACTTCCATTCCTTAGAATTGTGCCTTGTGGCTCCTCATATTACCTGCCCCAGGAGTGAAGAGCCGCCGTATAATTAGATTGCAACATTTGCACTCTGTGGAGGCTTTGACAAGTGAATCTTTCTGAAATTGCAGAGTTTTCAGATAGCTGGAGGTAAAGCCTTAAGTGCTGGTGCTTCCATTTGGAAGTCTTTGCTGTAGTATATTTCTAAAATACCTATGTATTTGACTGGCTTCTTAAATGCTGAACAAAATTTATCCTCTTCTTGATGGCTTAAGAGTATCATTATGGCTATCATTTGTTGTGTAATAAAGATGTACATCAGTGGGCACTGATCCTACTAAGCAGTCCAGAAACTTGGATGAAAGAGTTACTCATGTCAGTTTACCTCTTGCTCATTTGCCTCAGTCTTTCAAAAATAGAATGAGACACAATCGGCCATGTGGTCTATGAGAAAGTGCCTTTCAGCTAAATTCATTCACACATAGACCATGGAAACAGTCTTTTCCTAAAGAATTTTATTTGCCCTTCAGAAAACCATCTCTGCTTTTCATTCCTGCTGTAGTTACTCTTAATTCATCAGCTTCATTCAGAATATCAGGAAATTGTTTGGGCCTCACTTCACATATATAAAACTGAAGGCATTGGCTTTCATGTAGTCTCTCTCTATTTTTCTTTCTTTTTTAAAAAATTTATATTATTGAAGTGTAGTTGATTTACCGAGTTGTGTTAATTTCTGCTGTACAGCAAAGTGATTCAGTTATACGTATATATACAATTCTTTTCCATTTTATTTTCCATTGGGGTTTATCCCAGGGTATTGAATACAGTTTCCTGTGCTGTACAGTGGGACCTTGTTGTTTACCTCTTCTATGTGTAATAGCTCGTATCTGCTATGTAACCCCAACCTCCCAGTCCACCCCTCCCCCCCACCCCAGCAACCAGAGGTCTGTTCTCTGTGTCTCATGAGTCTGTTCTCTGTGTCTCTGTGAGTCTATTTCTGTTTCACAGATGAGTTCATTTGTTGTATTTTAGATTCCACATATAAGTGATATCATGTGAAGTTTGTTGTTCCCTTTCTGAGTTACATCACTTAGTATAATAATCCCTAGGTCCATCCATGTTGCTGTGAATGGCATTTATTTTGTTCTTTTTTATGGCCGAGTAGTTAGTATTCCATTGTGTGTGTGTGTGTGTGTGTGTGTGTGTGTGTGAGAGAGATCTTTTTTATTCATCTTTTGATGAACATTTAGGTTGTTTCCATGTCTTGGCTATTGTGAATAGTACTGCTGTGAACATAGAGGTGCATATATCTTTTCGAAGTACAGTTTTGTCCATATACATGCCCAGGAGTGGGATTGCTGGATCATATGGCAACTTTATTTTTAGTTTTTTTGAGGAGCCTCCATACTGTTTTCCATAGTGGCTGCCCTAGTTTATATTCCCACCATCAGTGTAGGAGGGTTCCCTTTTCTCCACACCCTCTCCAGCATTTGTTATTTGTAGATTAATGATAGCCATTCTGACCAGTGTAAGATGGTACCTCATTATAGTTTTGATTTGCATTTCTCTAATAATTAGTGATGTTGAGCTTGTTTTCATGTGCCTGTTGGCCATCTGTATGTCTTCTTTGGAGAAATGTCTGTTCGGGTCTTCTGCCCATTTTTTGATTGGGTTGTTTGTTTTTTGTTGTTGAGTTGTATGGGCTGTTTGTATATTTTGGAAATTAAGCCCTTGTCAGTCGCATCATTTGCAAATATTTTCTCTCAGTCCATAGGTTGTCTTTTCATTTCATTTATGGTTTCCTTTGCTGTACAAAAGCTTCTAAGTTTGAATAGGTCCCATGTGTTTATTTTTGCTTTCATTTCTATTGCCTTGGGAGACTGACCTGAGAAACCATTGGTACGATTTATGTCGGAGAATGTTTTGCCTGTGTTCTCTTATAGGAGTTTTACGGAGTCATGTCTTGTATTTAAGTCTTTAAGCCATTTTGAGTGTATTTTTGTGTGTAATGTGAGGGTGTGTTCTAACTTGATTGATTTACATGTGGCTGTCCACCTTTCCCAACACCATACTGCATACAGTCTCTTAAGCTAGAAAGCTTTCATCCCAGACTCCTTCTTCTTAGCACAAATCAAAAAAATTTTTTTCAGTCAAATTTAACTTATCACTTCAAACTTCTGGGTTAGATATTCATCTTTTCTCACCTGGACTCTTTGGTTTCCTTACCATTAATCTCTTTCTGCCTTACAACTCAGGAGTTCTTGAACTTTTTGGTCTCAAGATTCCTTTATACTTTAAAAATTATTGAGCATTCCAAAGAAATTTTGTTTATATGAGTTATATCTTCAGTTATTTACCATATTAGAAATTAAAACTGATACATTAAAAATATGTAATTCATTCACAGTAACATAGTAAACCCACTGCTTGTTAACATAAAGAGCATATTTTCATGAAAAATAACTTTTCCAAAGCAAAAACAAAATTAGAAGAGTGACATTGTTTTACTCAAACTTCTGGCTCAGTAGAAAACAGATTCTCATATCTTGTATTCATTCAGACTGTTGCAATAGGGAAAATCCAGCCTAACACAGATATATGCTTGAAAAGGGAGGAATATTTTAATAGTTTTCTCAGATAATTGTGATATTCTTCTTTGATACTATATGAGAATTGACAAATGGTAAGTTCTGAGAAGTTATCTGTAGTGTGGAATGTGAAATCATATCACTGAACTTTCTGTACTCTAGCACATTAAAAGCCACTTGGTCTATCTTGTACTTTGAATGGATTTTTTTATCCATGCATGATTTTCTAACATCATGCATTGGTCATTTGGGAAATGTTGATTCACAGAATAATGCAACTCTTCCAAATGTTGAACATTTCATTCTACAAATCAGAAAATCATGTTTGGTAGTATCACCACCAATCTCATCTGAAATGTCTTTAAGTATTAGCAAATTGGCAAGTTCACGGTGGCAGATACAGGTTTTCAAAAATCTCATTTTCCCTTGCAAGTCTGTTATCATCAGCAATAAATACTGCCAGTTGCTTCTTTTGAGAAACAGGTTCACTTTGTTCATTTTCAGGAAAATACGCAAGTTCTGAAGAGCCATGCTTCGTTTGCCAGTCTTTCTTTCAAATAAAAATGTTGTTCCATGACAAAAGTGTCTGCATCAGCTCACAACTTAAAACAATTGCACAGGTGATTTTCCTGAAGACAGCCGTAATAACCTCCATGACAGAAGTATTTTATGTCTATTTCCCATTTGTCGCACAGTGTATCAAAAAGATGAGTATCTAAAGCTTGAAATTGAATGATACTAATAATGTTTACAGCTTCATCAGGGACATTCTGTGTGAAAATATTTCTTTGTTTTTCATACTGTGAAGAATATAGCAGCTGCTGGTTCACTTTGGTACCACTGCGTTGGTTTGTGCTAAGGCCTGTCAGTGCAAATGTCAACACAGCAAAAGGGCAAATGACATCGTAGGATTACTGTGAAAATAGTTTTGACCCCACAGATGCCCTGAAGAGGTCTCTGAGCCCCTGAAGGTTTTGCAGACCACGTGTTGAGACCCGCTGCTCTGGCTCATGTTAGAGATTCTTGCTAAACTTTGTGGTGTGGCATGGACTTCACAGTCTGGCTCCTGAGATTACTCAGACGATACCGTCAACTCTGCTGTTCTGTTCCACAGTCCAGCTGCCAGCCACGCCAGACCCCTCTTTATCCATGAGGTATTCTCTGCCTGAAATGTATCCTTGGAGCCTACCTGGGTACTTACTCTTGGATTCTTTAAGACCCTTCTCAGAAGCGCTGCCCCATGCTGCACTCCTCACTCTCTCAGGCCTCCTGCGTACCCTTCTCTCACCATCTTTACCCTCTCTGGTGCATTGGGTGGTGGAACCGTGCTGGAAACTGTGAGGCCTGCGCAGTACCGCACCTCCTGATAGGGGCGCTGCCTTAGCCGTGTTTCGTGGGCAGGGACCTGCCACGGTGTCTCACACACGATGGGCATTTACAATGTAGGATGCCTGGTGGGTATCTTGAAAGAAAAAGAAACACAGGAAGAACTTTGGCAAGGCAGATTTCTAGTTAATTGACAGTTTTCTTGTAGGTACAACTTCAGTGGACTTTACCTAAGACTATACTTCATTTATCAGTTTCTCTCCTTAGGACACTGATAACCTTTAGTAGTTCCCTTTCTTTTAAAATTCTATGTCCTATTTTCATAGCAAATATATTTGAGGCTTTTACATTTTGTTAGTTCAGCTTAAAAATGGTTTAATCAATATGGCAGGAGTTGCAACTAAAAACTAGGTGGAGAAAAGGAAGTTCCTCATTGATTACCCATTAGTATGGGTATTTGGGATTGAACCTCTATGTAGAATTTGGAGAGTTGCCTTTGTAGTGACACAGAATAAGTCAAAGCTACTTTGGGTTTATCGGTAAAAGGTTTAGAGGCATAGAGCCATTAGAATTCAGACCCAGGAAAACTCTACTTGTATGAAAGAAAGATAGTAACAGTAAGCCATATTAAATAATACTGTAATACTGTGCTCTTTTGAAGACTACTAATATTATTATCACATTCTCACAGGGAAGCAAAAGAGAAGTATTAATAATAATCTTATAGATGGCAAGTTGCAGGGACAGAGCAAGGCCTTTTCTGTGTCCTTCCTGCTCAGTGCTGGGGACTCAGGGGGTGACCCTCATAATACTTCATGCTCTTACCAGTTACTTACACTATCTTCATGGGTTCCCTGGTTTGTCAGATGTACTGTCCTTGACATAGTGCACAGCCAGTCAGTGCTGTGCAATCTTCTGAGCCATTAAACATACATACATATGCACACACATATTTTTGGAGAAATTATCAAAATGCTTCCATGAAACTTGGTCCTGAATTGACCATTGTGTGCAGAGTATGTATATTTTTAAGTTTCGAGGGGAACAGTTTTTTTCTCTCTTCAGGGTTTATATTAAAAACATTCACATTAATTTTGAAAAGAGACATAGGCATATTTAGGAAGGTACTGGGATATCAGTTGGTTAAAAATTATGAACAAATAGGGGCTTCCCTGGTGGCGCAGTGGTTGAGAGTCTGCCTGCCGATGCAGGGGACACGGGTTCGTGCCCCGGTCTGGGAGGATCCCACGTGCCGCGGAGCGGCTGGGCCCGTGAGCCATGGCCACTGAGCCTGCGTGTCCGGAGCCTGTGCTCTGCAACGGGAGAGGCCACAACAGTGAGAGGCCCGCGTATCGCAAAAAAAAAAAAAAATTATGAACAAATAAAACAGTAACCCCCAAATTAGTATGTATTTAGTCAGACAGATCTCCAGCATGGATAATCTTATAGAGCCCACCCAAACTGCAATTTTTATTTAAAAAAAAAAAATTCAGGGTAGGCAGAGAATTCTGTTCTTTTACTTGCTGATTAAGTTCTGACATGTCCCATTTATTGATAAGGTCTAACTAATGCCATTTGTTTGTGGTGAGCAGAGTAGATCCCTTTTCTCTAGTGTGTGTCTCCGTATCAAAAATCCAGGGGTTATATACATTTATGAATAAAGGAGCTTCTGAATCTAGGTTGCCTGCACCAGTTTGATCTACTCCTGAGAATGGGTTACCTTGCCTGAAAGTTCCTCTTCAGACAAAGAGATGGATATTTATTCATTCACATAGGAACCATTTGTTGAATGCTAAATAAGCCCCAGAACCTATAGGAAAGCCAAAGAAACAGATGTCTCGGTCCAAGAGACTTGTACAACAGGTACCCAGATAACTCTGATAATCTGTGATTTAAGTGTGATAGGAGTGCTAACGCAGTTCTAATAGAGTTGGAGGAAGGACAGGGCCAGTTTTTTTTGTTGTTGTTTTTTAATACAGAATCACATTTTTAAAAAATTATTTATTTATTTTGGCTGCACTGGGTCTTTGTTGCGGCATGCAGGATCTTTTAGTTGCAGCATGCAGACTCTTAGTTGCGGCGTGCATGTGGGATCTAGGTCCCGGACCAGGGATTGAACCCGGTCCCCCTGCATTGGGAGCATGGAGTCTTACCCACTGGACCTCCAGGGAAGTCCCAACAGGCCAGTTTTTTGACTGAGGTGTTCAGTGGAGGTATCAGGATGTGATGGCATTTGAAGGGGTCTTAAAGACTTGACCGGTTTTGCTTCTGTGGGGAACAGGAGGGCAGGGTCCAGGACGTGGAGGCAGCCAGATGTCACAGCTAATCTGAGCACAGTAAGTTTACTTGTGTGACTGCAGTGGAAGAGTTTTCCAAGGAGAGGTGAGAGGAGAGACCCGAGAGGTTGGCATGGTGCTAGGCTTTCCTCCCAGAGTCACCTCCAAGAGCCACATGCTGTCTGTCCCGATGGTGACACTGGGTGGGGACTGTTCAGGGACACTTTGAGTTCCATCCAAATTAGGCACTTGGGGATTGGCCAGGAAAAAAATCTATAAATATCTGTCTTTTACTTCTTTCCCTTTGCTTCAGATAAAGAGGCTTTTTTTCTTTTTTTTTCCCAAGGCTAACTCTTCCATTTGAATTCCCAGTCCTATCTTGACCTTAAATTTTAAAGAACTGTTTCTGTATAAAACAGCTTGGCATTCAGATGCATAGTAGCTCCTTTAGTCTTAGCTTCTGGGGCAGCTACCTACCTTCTCCACTTATCAGAGGAAAGAGAACCTAACTTTTCCCTCTGTCTTCTTTTCCTGTCTCATGATACAAAATATTTTCAGAGGGAGCATGGTGGTCTGAATCAAAGCAGAGGTGTTTTCTTCTTTCAGCTGTATCTTAAGTCAGAATTTTCAGTTACTTGTTTTTTTCTTATATGCTCCCTTGTAGACTGACTTAAATACCTCTTTAAAAAATAAGGCAAAGATGTAGCGATGATAGTAAAATAAAAAATATTATAGCAACTAATACTTATATAATACTCATGCCACAGGCATTATACAAAATACTTTATGTGTATTCATTCCTTTATTCCTCATAGCAACATTTTTCTTTTATCAATACTATATGTCTTGGGACTTCCCTGGCTGTCCAGTAGTTAAGACTCTGCCTTCCAATGCAGGGGACGAGGGTTCAGTCCCTGGTTGGGGAGCTAAGATCCCACATGCCTCATGGTGCAGTCAAAAATTAAAAAAAAAAAAAACTAGATGTCTTTATTATTTTTATCTCCTGACAGTAGTGTTAAAAAGTAGGTTTTCTTCTTGAAGGATTTTTCTCTTTTCCCTTTGTTTTGTCTTTTGGACAATTGATATAAAGAGCAAGTTATACCTCTTCATTTTTGGGGAAGGCTTGAGTGTACTGGCATGTGTTTGCCTGGGAGGGATGAGGGATGTCTTCCATGGGAAACTGAGTCATTTTTTGGCTTGTCTGACTGACTGACTGTGCTAGAGCTGTTCTTTTTGCTGTGAAGTGAAGAATAAGAATAAGTCGGGTGAGTAAAGTAGCACATTCTCATTTTATGTGAGATTCAAACTTTTCCTAAGGATATGGTTATTTTAAACACAAGTTTTCATGTCTGGCCAGGATTTTTATCCTTTAAATCTAGAACTTCTTTTAGACTACTCACCTTTTGTGTATGGTTAACAGTGACAAACACTTTTTCTCTCCTGTAATAACTGAATCTGGTCAGCCTTTTGAAAAGTCTTAGGATTATGATTGTGGTAAGAAACAAATGCATCATCAGTAACTCAGCCAGCCTTTGGATGTCTAGTACTGTTTTTGGCACTCTGGGAGAGATTTAAAAAGTACCTGTTGCCTTTAAGGAAGTCACCATTCTACTTAGAGTAAGACTAACATGCAGCAGCAGCAGCAACAAGGAAGAACACAGGACAGAGCACTGTAAAGTCAGTGCGGCAGAGTCTAAGGACCACCTTAGTTCACAGTACAGCGTTAGAAGGAGAGAGCAGGCAGAGAGCCTAACTAGAAAAGTGGGATTTGAAGGATAGATTGTGGTTAAGGTGGAAGAGACACGGTAGGGAATTCCAGAAACCACGATTGTCCTAAGAGCCAGGGTTACTGAGGTAGGAAGAAGCCCATATCCTAATTGTGGAACCTTGAGAGATCACCCGTTTACATATCTTGAGGAGTGACAGCAAATGAGGTTGGATAAGGATCATGGCATAGTATGATACCCAGACAAGGGAGATTAGACTTGATGAGGCTAGAGGCTTGCACAGCCTTTCTGAATTACAGCACAAATCATACCGCTTCTGTGCTGGCACATCTTCGATGGCTCCCTGTTGCCTCTGAATAGAGTCTGAACTTTTTAGCACGGCATCATATGCTTCCATAATCTAGCCTGTGAATGCTTTTCCAGGCCAGGGCCATAGCACTGCTCTCACAGGAATCTGACGCAGGTAGTAGACAGCTCGCTCGTCCTCTGTCCTACCTGTTGCGCATCAACGCCTGCACCTTCTCTCACAGTCTTCATTTGGGATGCCTGCCTCCTCCCTCCCATTTTCTCTCTTTCTGTCCCTTTATGTTAAACCACCACCTTCATGAAACTTTTCTGCCTAATCAGTTTAGTCAGAGACCTTTATTCCTTGCTGAAACCCTACATTTCATTTGTACTACCCATGCTGTCTTATATTTCATACCATTGCCCCTGCTGTGTTTCCTTGAGGTCCCAGAAATGCCTCATCCATCTTCATATCTCTCATAACACCTCACAGAGCACCATAACTTCGGCAGAGATTTAAATATTGTTGAACAGATAAATAAATTTGGCTAATATTAGCTAGTTGGCTACTAGTTGGCCATGACATGCTGGTGATGACAGACTCCCATGAGGAAATTCTCGTCCATAATTGTCAGTGTTGTTTCCCTGACCTCATTGCCTTTGTTTTATAGAGTGAGGTTTGTTCTTATTTCCATAGATGATCATATGGAAAGGGAGTTTCTTACTTGTTGGCTTTTCCTTCTGTTTCCATTTCCTCGCCAAAACACTGTCTGCCCTGCTTCCCTGCTCTAGCTATTATGAAACCTTTGTTCATGTTCCTGACGAAGATGCAATGTGTGCACTCAAGTGTTCTCTTTTGGTCTCTGTGACAGGATCTCTTGGAAAGAATTGAAAGAACGGGCACAGAACTCACTTTGTGTTAATGGTCCTTTTTCTCTGTTAATGCTTCATTTACTTCTCAGAAAGTTTTTTGTTTTTTTGTTTTTTGCGGTACGCGGGCCTCTCACTGTTGTGGCCTCTCCTGTTGCGGAGCACAGGCTCTGGACGCGCAGGCTCAGCGGCCATGGCTCACGGGCCCAGCCGCTCCGCGGCATGTGGAATCTTCCTGGACCCCAGGGCACGAACCCGTGTCCCCTGCATCAGCAGGCGGACTCTCAACCACTGTGCCACCAGGGAAGCCCCTCAGAAAGTTTTTTACACACTAAAGTGTTTATTTCCAGGTTAGCCATCCTGTAGCAACCATATTTTTATGATTCACTAAGGCACTTTGTCTGAAGGGTAAAATGTCTTAGGAGAAAACTGGAAAAAGCAAACAAAGTGTACAGGCAGAACTTAAATTTTCCCCTGTGAAATGGTAGAATATTGAAATTCAGCTTTCATCACTCTACTACTGCACCGGAACTTGCACTCACCAAGCAAGGTCCATGAAACGTTTACATACCAAAACCCAGATCTCTTATTGGCTTGACTTTTTCACAGCATTTGGCACTGTTTACCGTTCTTTCTTTCTGTTTCCTCGATGTCACATCTGTGTGTTGACTTCCAAATTGGTGTGCCCAGCCGCAGCTGTTCTCCCGAGCTCCAGACACAGATGTTTATGTTACATCTAAAGGGAGATGTTCTTGTAGTACCCTGTGATTCCTCTATTCTGGCACTTCTCACACACACTATTGTAACTATTTAATGTCTCTCTAGTTCTCTGTTATATTCTCAGTGCCAAAAATAGGTGTTCAATGAATATTTGTCTAATGATTGAACGAATTTCATTTACTGAAAAGCTTGTTGGAGATTCAGGACAGTGACACATGAGAAGTTGTAGTTTACAATCACAACGGTATTATGGATTTTCCATGTAAAACTTCTTGGTTGTTTAAATTGTTACTGATAGTAAATTTGCCCTTTTTAGCATCCTTAAGTAGTCTAGGTTTTTAAAATACTAATGTATTTTAAAGCCACATTCGTTGGGAAACTGAAAATTCAACCTAAAAAATTAAATATTTACAAATTATCTAGTACACTTTAAACAAGGAAAGATGTAAAGTGAGTTTTACAATAAAATCACAAGATTATAGTATGGAGGAGACCTGTTTTGACACGTCCAACTAAGAAAAGATATGAGAAGTGACTTACTTCACCACAAGCTTATATACTTCTAATGGTGTGGTATTCATGTTAAGAAAGCCAGTTGGATCTTAATCATCCCAGTGTACTCAACACCAGAGGGTTTTGTTTTGGTGTTTGCATCACAAGAAGGACACCGACTAACTGAGAGCCCTCAGTCAGGTACCCTGTGGCATGAGGAACAGTTGTGGGAACCATGATCCAGAAGAGAAGCTTTGAGGAGGGTAGCGAGTCGTAATAAGTATCTTCAGATGTTTGAAATGCTGCCATAAGAAGTAACTAATGTTTGTTCCCAAGAGGAGAACTGGGAACAGTACACCCATTCATTCTAAAGGAGACCTAGAGAACAGTTGTCAGTATCCAGAAATCTTTTAGTCTCTATGCTGGATGTGTTCATTCTGATTATTATAACATATTACCAATAGTGAGAAGCTATTAAAAAAATTAAATATCAAGTATTAAAATGTTGGCAAAGAAGTTGAGTCCGTTGAATGTAATGACACACTTTTCTACCTGTACTTTCTAAAATTAGGAACCATTTGTCATTTTTATTGAAAAAATAAAATCTTTTTCTATCCTTTGGCATTTGTATAAAATCAAATGTAAGAATGCCAATAATACGAGTAACGAATTCTAAGTTTTCTTTCCTCAAATTTTAACTTACATTTTCTCCATGATAGTTTCATTTCTTTCAGTTTAGGGGATTGCTCAAGGCAAAATAAGACACATATGGAAAAAAAAATTTACAGAACCGAGTTTAATGCAGACTCATTTTATTAGCTGTGTGACCTGATACAACTGACTTAAACTCTGAGTGCGACTTTTCTGCATCTGTAGACAGTGATGTTTCACCCTGTAGCTTTTTATGAGGAATAAGTGAAATTGTACATGTGGAAGCACATGGCATACAGGAAGCACTCAGTGAATGTTGTTATTAATAAATCTTGCCCCAGAAGACCTGTCCTAGAGGTTAAACTATCCTATCACCACTTTTCCAGATGAATTCTGATTCGGCTTTCTCCCTTTCTCCCCTCCTCCTGCCTTTTATTTCACCAAGTTGTTGGTAATTTTAGTAAAATTTAACATTTGTGTGCTTGTTCCCCGAGACCTATTTCCTGTGAGGAGCACGGGTTGGTGAAGAGACATTTTTAAAGCTTTGTCTTGTCTTACTTCCATCTTAATTACTTTTTGCTAATGTTATTGTTGTCAAACAACCTGCTGCTACCAGCTAAATTGTGTTAAGGTTTCTTCTTGAAGAAGTCAAGAAAGGGTTAAAGCAGAGGAGCTGCCTGCTGCTGCCAGATGGTAGTTTGAGGAGAATTGCTGGTTGACCCGTTGCTTGCCCTTTAGGCCTTCCCCTTCTCCTTTATTCTTTTAACCTTCTTGGAACCTCCAAATCTGGGAGTGGAAGAAAAGCCAGAGGAGTGGGGGCCCTAGGCCTTCCTCTCCTGGACCAGTAGTGCTTAAACACCTAAATTGAAATGAAAAAGGAAATCCTTGCTGGAAACAATGCAGCTGTTGTAAATAATTCCCGTCTTCTCTCAATTACTCAAACATCTTATTTGGAGCAGACTGTTATTTTAAGCAGACTGGAGTTGCTCACATGGAGGCTATAATAATAAAAATAATACAATGTTTTATCTATATTTTAGTAAACTTTGCTACCAACAAATGTGTAGCTCTGGATGACTCAGTATTTTTTAAGTTAGTTGAAATCATAGGTTAATGATAATTGTTGACTGTGGTAGACGTTTCCTTCCTTTTCATTTCACATGAAAAGTGGAGGTGGAAAAGATAATTAAGCAAGAATATACTACGTTTTCTACAACAGATTTTGCGAGAATTTCTCAATCCCTTTTTCTTTTTTCTCTGCATCTTCCCACATCCTGTGAGCTATATGGCAAGTGATAAAGATTTGTTAGTCTCAGACTGACCATATCTGATCAAGAAGGAACTTCAGATACGATCTAGTGTCCAGCCCTTCTCATTTTCCAGTTCTGGAAACCCAGGTCCAAGAGTCAAACTAATTATCCCAGGATGCTCAGTGAGATAGTGGCACACTTAGGAATGGAAAGAACCTTTGATTTTCACCTTGTGCTCCTTGCAGAGACAAAACTGATCATTGGTGGGTCTTTTAGCCAGTGACATGCTACTACTTTATGTTCACTTTGGGGTACAGGACAAATGTTTTAGTAGCAGTAGACACCCCTCTCCCCACCCCAGTGCTTGCTGGCCTTTGTGTTCTGTTTGGATCTTTCATATACCCACTAAGTGGTGTCCTAATTCAGAAACTTTGCTGTGAGACTTTAGATAGGGTTCTGCCTTAACTGAAACAAAAGGAGCCAAGTAGAGTTGACCCATAAGAATGCTGAAATAATTTGGGTAAGGGTTAGACCTTAAGAGTTAAATATCAAGGGAAAATTTAGTTCATGAACAGAAATGCTCTAGTTAACTTCAAATGCATAAAATATTTTTATACTTCATTTTCTGGAATCCTTAAGAGTATATGTTGGGCCTGTGGTATGAACAGACTTTAAGCACTTGAAGCTTCTATTGAAGAACGTAGGGCTCCTTGTTGTGGCTGGAGAGTGGGATGGAGGACACAGAAAGAAGGGAGATATGATTAATCTTGTGAATAATTACTATTGTAAGAGGTTGTAAATAGTAAACATATTTTACTACAAGTTCCCAAAATTAAAGAAAAGGAGAATATTCTTAAAGCGAAAATTCATAGGTATCAGCTCTATGGTTTGGATGTAAAATGATTGGTTTCTGTGTTTCAAAATCCTAACAGAGTAACTCTTCAGTGGTTCCAGATGTTTTTGATAAAAACTTGGAATTGTCACATCAGCAGCAAAAGCACTGGACTATAGACTCAGTCTTCTGTGGAGAGTGCTGAACAAATCCAGAGGGGAAAGCAAAACAGACTCTTCCCCCCACCCAGAGTATGTGTTCCCTACCCAGAGAATTTGTTCTCCAAGAAGGAACAGAATACTCAAGGACAATTCCAAATCCTTTTAATATGTTTATGTGTACAGAAAAGGTAGGAAGTCTCGATTTCCAGCCTGTAGCACAAAACCAGCAGATCATCCGAAATACAGAAATTAATCTGTTTGTCTCAAAACAGTAATCTCGGCCATTTCAGACAATAGTATAACTTTGAAAGAGGTTTCTAATTATATAAACTTCTTGAGGACAGAGACCTTGTTCTTTGTTTCTTTTGTTTGCCTTTGCTGCAAGGCACAAAATATCTGTTAAATCAATATAGATTATTTAAGTCAGGAGTTACACGAGGTTGGGAATAGAAAGGCTCCGTGGTGATTAAAGCATCTATGATCCTTAGGGAGATGCCTGGAAACCTTGGAAGCAGGAAACATTTGATTCTAATTAAAACAGAAGGGAGCAGCAGTGAGGAATAAACCATACTGAGGACAGAGGGGTGGCAGCTTTGTGTTTATATGGGGAGGAAGGAGAGTTCTAAATTATTGCTTGGTGAAAGTTCATACAGAAAAGATAATAAACTATCCATTTTCCCCTACACTAAAGCCTAAAGGACCTTTCGATTTGTGCCCTAGACCACATAGTTTCAGAGTAGTTGTAAATCCCCGGACAGGTTCCCACCCTTTTGGTAAGCCTGAGCTAGAATTTTATTTACAACTTTCTAATCTCTCTCTAATCATCTGTTTCTACTGTTTCCCATCATCACTCTAATGAAAAGCAACATCTGGTTCACTGTCCACGTTGGTAGCATCACAGAGCTAGGCTCACCGAGGGCGTGTGGGGAAGGGGAGGGGCTATCTACCTCCCTGCGGTGGATGGAACAGTGTGGGACTGGGCTCAGCGGCTGCGGTGTGTTAGGTAGAGGGGGAGATGCGTACTAGCAGGATTCGCTGCCTTGCTCTCTTTTGAGCTGGTTAGCTACTTGAATGCCTGGCCAGAGGAGATGGTGACTCATCAGACCTTCTCTACCCCTTTCATAGCTCCTGGAAAGCCTCTTCACCAGCTCTGTTTGTGATATTGACAGAAATTTAAGTATTAAATCTCTTTTTTCCTTCCACTTGTGATGTTTGAGTCCCCTCATTTACACTCTAGCCAAGGACTCCTCTGGCCACTTGAGGAAAATGCCAGCTGCCTAATGCTCCTCGAAGGAGAACATCTTTGGAGTTTTCCTTTCTCCACTCTTCCCTTTTTGTCCCCCTCAGTTCCTTCTCCTCCTTTCCCTCCCAGATCATTTATGGCCCAGGTAAGAAAATGAATTCTAGAACAGGTCTGCCCCTGAGAATCTTGGCTAGGGTGGGGCTGGAGGGCTCTTGGATAGTAAGAGAGCGGGCACACAGAGTGGTAGAGCCACACTCCGGGCTCAGTTAATGTGAGTGGTGGCCTTCAAGGGGGGAAGAAGTCCCAGCCAGGTGACTCTTCTTAGCCACACAACGTACTGACGCACGTGCCTGTCATTCTACTCCTTTCCTCTAAAATTTTCTTTAAAGTGCTCCTCCTACCACCTCCCCATCCCTCCCTTCCTCTCCGCCAAGAAAAAAAAGCTGACCTCTTGATGATTTCTAAGCCTTGTCAGTCACTTCTGTAACCCCTTCTGGATCCTGGAAACATAGCCCTGAAATATTGGCTAGCATTTTTCTCATATTAAATCACTGACTTGCGTTTGGCAGGGAGATGCAGTGTCTGCCTTGTGTAGTTTCAATTTCCCCAGTTTCGTGGAACAGATAAGTGTGTTGAACTTGCCTGTGGTGTTTAGGATGACACCCCCTCCCTTTATTACCATACCTCCCCCGACATCAGAGCGCTTGGGGTACATCTGGAAATGCCTGACAGAGCCTTTTTCATGGGGAACAGCGTGAGGAGGAGAAAGGGGAGGAGGAGGAAACGGGTTGGAAAAGGAAGCCTTGTTTTTCCCGTCTTCGTCTGTGGATGAATCACGTTCCCACCACTGCCATTAGGTTTTCAAGCCTCCGAGGCTGCTGGTGCAGGGCTGAAAGGGCAAGTAGTGACGTTCCTGAGAGGCAGGGAAAAGGGGTGAGGGCTCTGGGGTAGGGAAGGGCCAGCGCCCAAGAAGGGAGGGAGCAAGAAGGGAGGAGTGGTCTTTTTTTTTTTTTTCCCCTCCTTTCGCTCTGCTGTCATTAGATATTTTCAGCTGAAATCAGAAGCAAGCCCTACCGCCTGGCGAGCAAGAGGCTGACTAAAGACTCTTTACTTTGAACAGAATCTCAGAGCTTCAACTTTTTTTTTTTTCCTGTAAAGGAAAAATTGATTTTCCTTGTCTTTGTTTTATAAGCAAGAAGAGGATTTAATGAGAGAGTTTTTTCCTATCATCCCTTCAAATTAGAGTTGTCTTCCCTTCTTCGCTCTTTCTCTTTTCCTGACAAAGTACATACTGGATTTTTATTGCCTGCTTTGGGCTACTCCACCACATGCGTCAGCCGTTATGTGTAGCCGGTTAATTCTTAATTTTTCCACTGGAATTATCGCCAGTGATGGAAATGGTGTGTGCTTCTCTTTCGGTCAAGATCTGCCTAAGGTATAGCATCTGGAAGCATTTATTGTTCATATTATGAATTGTAAATTGTAAATTCATCATCCCAGTGCTCTGAAGTTGGCCAGGAAGTTCTCAGTCCGTTCAAGGAATTGGGATTCTGCTTGGTTTTCTTTAATTCATTTTTTGACCCTTTGAGGGTTTTCTACATAAAGAAGTCTGGAAGTCACGGTAAGAAATTTGGAGCTCTGGACTTGCGGGAGTGCGGTGGTCCCCCAGGTTGACAGTGGGTACGTCTCCTGCATCTTACTTCCTCTCCTCTGCATTTGGACAAAATGTATGAACGGCACAAGAGGCGCTACAGCCTATGTGACATCTCCAAGGTGGACAGGACTGTGGACGTGGTGTTGCTGAAGGTAAGGGGCCACACTCCATCCACTCCAAAGCTCTCAGGCTCTTCGTCTCTGAATCCAGTAGCTGGATTCCCTGGCCCCCCTGTATTGGGAGAATGGCTGAGAAGTGTGCGTGTGTGAACAGTGGGGAGTGTTGGGTTGGGTTGGTGATTTTAAGGTTCTTAGAATATCTGAACAGAAACAGTGGGGACTTCAGAATCAGCATTGAGCCGCTTACTGTTTCAGTGTCATTTTACTTGCTTTAAAATGGATTCTTATGCTCAGGAGAACCTCATACTCTTGAAAATCACAGATGGAGAAATTCACCTTCAGAGTTGCCCTTTCCTCAGATGTCTGTGTCCCTCTGTCCCTGTCATCCCCACCCCTCTCCTCCCAACCCCAGGCCCCCATCTGAGGGGGGGGGGATCTTTCTCTGTCAGTCTCTCTCCTTCTGCCTCTGTCTCTTTGTCTTTTGCCGGAGTCTTTTCTATCTGTTGCTTCTGCTGTCTCTCCTCACAGCTCTGAGGGGAAAGATAGACAGTCCTTATTTCCTTTGGAAGGATCTCCAGTCAGTCTATTTATTAAAGTGGCAGAGTGGCCCCTTTGGCTTTGTTTGACTGCTTTTCAGGGCTAGCCTTTGAATGTTAATTGCTGTATTTGTTTGTTTTCTCCGGGTAGTGATGCTGGGTGTCTAAGCAGGATGGGGGCGGAGACTCTGGATGGCTGATTGCTCACAGAAGGCATCCTTGAATCTAAAATTAGTAAGGACTCCTCCAGCCATAAGATGGGAGTCTGGGAATGTTGGACGACTCAAGGAGCACTTTTTGGAAGTTTAGCAGTTTTCTGGCAAAGGCAGGGGAAATTGGAAGCCAACCAAGTGCTTCACAGTTGCCAAGAGACCCTCAGTACCTGAACTTGTGAAGGTGTGGAGCCAGGGGAGTCCAGGCAAAGTAGTAATGTATCGCCCTGGTCAGGGAACTAGTGGAGCTGTTGTACTGATTTATCAATTCAGTGTATTACTTGGGACTCCTGAATTCTTTTCATTGGTCCATTGAGGCCAAGAAACGGCTCAGAAGGCTAGACACAGAAGTCAGTGAAATAACACTACCATGCTGGACGAGGGGCTAGGTGGAGGAGTTGTGACTGTGGAGGGAGTGGCGTCTGTCCCTCCATGATCGCTGTCAGGTGGTGGTTTGATATGCCAGGCCAAGGCTGAGAGCAGTGGGCAACTTGGCATTTTGAACTTGATCCGAGATATTATTCATTTTAGTTTCTCTGAAATGTGATTTCCGCTGTGAAATCACAGTGATGTTTTAAAATTTTTGACCTCATGTTTAGGAGAGACTAGTTTTTAGAACCTTTATATGCTTGACTCTTTATGATTTTACCTGTCTGGGGGAAAAAGAAAGAAGGAAAAGAGGGGAGGGAGGATAGAAAATCTCAATCTGAGTATCACAAGGAGTATGGTACATTTAAAATAGTGCTGCAGTGTTCAGTGCTCTTCACTCTCATGGGGCCTGAAAGCCCTCAGGAATGGGGCTAAAGTAGCACAGGCTTATTGGCCTCGTAGATGCTGTTTTACAGTTTTAACAGAACACTTTTATGTATGTTATTTTGTTTGAGACTGACTGGTCAGGCAGCAGCGGTTCCCCCGCCCCTTCATATGAAGAGATTGAGGATTCTCCTGAGCCAGGGTGAGGAACGTAAAGGACTTGAGTGATGTGATTTTTTTTCCACAAGGCCACAGCTAATAAAGGACATAATTAGGGTTTTTTTTTTAGATGTACCTGTGTTTGTATTATTTTTTTGCACCATACGGCCCTTACGCAATGAAAGATTTTCACTTCTCAGAAAGTAAGCATTTATTACAAATAAGTAAACACAAAGAGTCCTGAAAATACGCTATTTTCAGTTTGAAATGAGACGGGTGAGTTTGGTTCTGATTCTTTGCTTTGGAGACAGAGAAGGTGACATCACTGAGAGCTCTACATGAAAACTATACTAATGACCTGTTTGATGTCAGATGTGCTAGGTCCAAGGGGCACACGGGTCTTTAAAGTCCTCGTATTGCTTAAAGACAGGCAGTAAATAGAGAAACAAAAAGTACAAATTACTGTTGGCGATTTGATAGAAATAAACAGTGTGTTCTGTGGGAATAATGGGAATCGTATTTCAAATAGAAGATCTTTCTGAGGTGCTGACATTTAAAAAACTGTTCTCCAGAGGATAAAGAGATGCTGGAGCTATACCAAGGGAAGGCGTTCCAGAAAGAAGGAACGGCAGATACAGAGGCCCTGAGGTAGGGAAGAATGGGCAGGGCCATTGTGATGAGAAAATACTGAGCAAGCGGGGTGGAGTCATAAGCAGGCCCTGGGAGGGCTGGGCCTTGACAGCCATGGTGAGGAGTTTGCTTTGCTTAGATATGTTACTTCTCTATTTTTTTAGATCATTCCGGCATGTGGGAGTCACTTAGGCTGCCATTATGGTAGTCCAGGCATGTTGAAATGGCTTTGTGGTCTGAAGTGGTCATAAGTGGATGGGTATGAGATACAGGCATTTAATTTTTACATCATTCCTAGTGTTTGTCTCATTTTACATGTGGAAAAACAGATTCGGAGAGTCAGTAATTTTCCAAAGTTCTCACAGCTCACACATAGTAGGTAATAGGATGCAACCCCAGATCTGATTGTTTTCAAAGTTCATGTTTTTTCTTGCTACCCTAGGTCTCTTGAGTCAGCCAATTCCTCTTATTACATGAATATGTATATCAATTTTTATTTATATATATATATACGTATTTTAAAAATCTAACTTTTTCTATTGGAAGAAGTCTTAGAAGTTATCACAAGCACTTTTTTCCCCAGTGCGGGAATTCGTTCTACAACACTTTGAACAGGTGCATGATCTCATCTAAATTCATTTTGCCACACAATTTTTAGAATGATTTTTCGTCATTCAGAAGTGGTCTCCAGTTATCTTCCATTTTGAATTTGTGTCTTTAATCAGTGTTTTTGAGTATAATTGTTTTACAGTGGTGTGTTAGTTTCTGCTTTATAACAAAGTGAATCAGTTATACATATACATATGTTCCCATATCTCTTCCCTCTTGCATCTCCCTCCCTCCCACCCCTCTAGGTGGTCACAAAGCACCGAGCTGATCTCCCTGTGCTATGCGGCTGCTTCCCACTAGCTATCTATTCTACATTTGGTAGTGTATATATGTCCATGCCACTCCAGTGGTTTTTTTTTTAAATAATTATATTGGGTGTATATGCCACTTCAGTTCTCAAGTGATCATGTATATTTTCTCACTCCTTTTCTGTGGAAGATTGCTTTATTTTATAGTAAGGAGTTTGTAATTTTTTCATCTACTCACTGTATCTAAACAGTGTCCCTCATTCGTACTAAATACGCAATAAGTTTTGTGAATTGAATGAGTTAATCTTTTAATATTTGTTCATGTTATGCAAACTGTACTTAATGTGCTGATGAGATGGGGGTAAGAACAGAGAGATGAATTATGACAGTCATCACAAAATTTAGATTGTGAGCCTATCCCTTTGGTATCACACTTTTACAACTCCAGTCCCTCCCATTGGCATCTGAATAATTCACTGTAGATTAACTTCAAGATTCTCATCCTCTTTTATATACCCATACTTTCTTGGGCTTATTCCACATTCTGATCTGTTCCCTTTGTGAGTTCTGTACAGTTAGTTTCATGGTAGCTTTTCTGCATCAAAGCCATCTCTTAGGATTTCCCTAAGGCTGGGCACACTGGTCTTTATCCTCAGATCAGCTCTTGCTTCCCATCATCAGCCCCCAGCATCCTCTGAAATCTTACCTCCTTTCTGAATTTTTTTCTAAATAATAAGGTGTAGGTTGATAGTATCCTTTGGTCACCCATGCCGCCATCCCCCAGCCCAGTACACGCATACACACTTCTCTTCCTCACCTTATTGGTTACCCCTCTCCCCCAGTGCATATATGCCTTCTGGCTCTAATGATCAATAAGTGGTTGGTAACTATGAATCATGTGCACAGAATGGGATGAGGAAGAATTTTAATTCTTGGCAGAGGCCCTTTGGTATCAACATGCCCATTTTCCTCAGCATCCTTCAAAAAGCTAGTATTGACCTCACAAGTTGGTGAATGATAGGACCCTTTGTCTGACGCGGTTCAGTAGCTAACTCATGAGCGCATTGAGTAAGAGACCACTCCTAACACAAGAGGATACCAAGTAACAGGAACTTACTGCAAAACTAGCATACCAGAAAGAGGGGAGTCGGAATCTAGGATTAACTGCTGACTTAAACTGATTTTAGTACAGGGACCATTTCTGTTTTACTAGTTTTATTACTTTGGGTACCTGGAAAAACATTGCCTACTAATAATAACATGATTTTTCATGTTACTGATGATTTTTTGAGAACTTACTTTGTCGCTAGTAATTCAGAGTATCAGATGAATGGTTAAAAGATTTGCAACCATGTTTTGTGTGCATTGAATAAAAATGTTCACGGAGGAGGATGACCCCCTCCCCATCCTTGATGTTTGGGCAGGCCACCTGACCTCATTAGTGAAAGCACAGAAGGAGTAGTTTGTCTTTAACTCCAGTGTCATTTTCCAGAGAAATACACATCCTTTAAAAAGTTTACTTGCTTTAAGACACTTCCGTGCTGCTTCAAACAAAAGACATAAGGAGGCTAAGGATTGAAGACAACTATGCCTGTCTGCTCAGTTACACTCAGATTCCCTGAAAAGACTTGGACTCAAGTGTTGGCTTCCATGTCCGGATGGAGGGGTTTTTGCTTCCTTTTGTTCCAGCCTTGTAACTCTGGCTAGATCTCCTGAGACAGTTGCAGAGGAAGTAAATACAGGCAATGGCTGGGAAGGCTGGGTGTAACCATGAGCTGTATTATTAGGATGTTCAGATATAAACAGTAGCAGAAACACTGCCAAAAACAAGAGTTCTCTCTCCACTGAAAATATGTACAACTCTATTTTCAGACTGATGGGAACGCAACTTAGGTGTGGTTTAGATAATCACAAGGGATCCCAGGCTTCGTGACAGGAATGAAAAATTACCAGGATGGATCGACATTTCTTTTGAATTAACTTCTCTTATCCCGTGTTCCATGTGCACTATAACTCACCAGGACTTTGGATGTTCAGTACTTGTAGTGTCCATGGTCTGGTTGTCATGGAGATATAACGTGGACAAAGGACTAAGTTTGTGTTTTAGCTACAGAATCATAAATGGAGTCAGAGCCAGAAAGTGGTTTTTGGTAACTTATTCCTCCAAAAGATGTGAATATTTAATGGCAAAATCTCTGTTTTCCTCATTTCCAGCTACTTGCTAAACAAAATTTCAGAATCATTTTGAACTGTTTCCTCTCCTACCCATTCAATCAGTTGCCAATCCTGTATTTTGCTAATAATTCAGAGATTCCATAGGACAAAACCTGGATAAAGGGGCTTATTATTAATCATTATCTTTGTTTTTCTCTTAAGCTCAAATTATTAGCAGTCTCAACACTGCTGTTTCTTTCTAGTCTGTCTCCTAATTCTGCTGGCGATCAGAATCTTCTTCCAAGTCTAGTCTCAGAGCTGGCTAAGAAGAGTGTCGGTAGTACAGAGAACCAGGTCATCATCCAGTAATATGGAAACCTGAGTCTTAGAAGTCACCTTTTGGAAAAGAGACTAACATGAGAAGAGGTGTGTTGTCATGTTTATAATCAGGGCCTGGCATTTTCTCTGGCCCATAGCAGGCACTCTGAAAATGTTTAAGGTGGAGCAACGTAGTGTGTGTGGCCTTTAAGTTATCTCATTGTGTGAGTGAGAAACAGGGGAGTTGTTGAAAAATAGCCCCAAGACCAGGGTAAATTTATCTGTCACATCAGTGATTCTGAAACCGGGCAAAAAGCGGGAGAGATGTTTTGTAATCCAGTTTATATCTTAAACAGCTTACTTATATATAATAAGCACAGTATTTTTCACACATGAATATGATCTGCTTGGTGTTGCTATTACTGTATACAGGATGTGGTTGAAAACGCTGATACATGTTTTGACATTCTTTCCACACTCCGTGCATAAGGAGTTTGTCTTCTGGTTAATGGCATTGACCATGATTGGTAGCATCTGGCCCAGATTACCAATGCTCCTTCTGACTGTGCGGCTTCTTTTCTCTAAACAAGCTCGCTTCTCTCTAACTGCTGCACACTCCCTTTTTTTTGGGGGGGTGGTCAGGAAAACATACATAACATAAAATTTACCACATTTAAGTGTACAGTTCAGTGGCATTACGTACATTCACATTGTTGTGCAGCTATTATATTACCACTGTCCATCTCCAGAACTTTTTCATCTTTGCGAACTGAAACTCTGTACCTGTTAAACAGTAACTCTTCATTTCTCCCTTCCCCCAGTCCCTGGCAACCAGTATTCTGTGTTTTGGCTCTATGAATTTGACAACTCTAGGTATCTTACATAAGTGGAATCATACAGTATTTGTCCTTTTTGTGACTGGCTTATTTCACTTAGCATAAGGTCTTCAGGGTTTTTCCATGTTGTAGCATGTGTCAGAATTCTCTCCTTATTTTAAGGCTGAATAACATTCCACTGCATGTATGTACTACCTTTCGTTTATCCGTTCATCTGTTGATGGCCATTTGAGTTGTTTTCCCCTTTTGTCTATTGTGAATATTGCTGCTGTGAACGTTGGTGTACAAATGTCTGTTTGAGTCCCTGCTTTCAATTCTTTTGGGTGTGTAGCCAGAAATGGAATTGCTGGATCATAAGGTAATTCTGTTTAAGTTTTGGAGGAACCCCCTTACTGTTTTATACAGTGACTGTGCCATTTTACATTCTCAGGAGTTTACATGCACAAAGGTTTCAGTTTCTCTGCATTCTCACCAACACTGGTTATTTTCTGGAGGTGGTTGTTGTTGTTGTTGGTGGTGGTGGTGGTGGTGGTGGTGTGTGTGTGTGTGTGTAATAACAGCCATCCAAAGACGGGTGTGATGTGGTAGCTCACTGTGTTTTGATTTATTTTCATTTTGTTAATCCACACTCAATTTTATGCTGTTTATGTTTGTAAGAAGCCAGCTTTCCAAGCTGCTTCATCTGTAGATGTGTGTTATCTAACATGCGTGCTGCCTTCAGTGTGTCTTTTCTCTTGGTGTGTTCTGCCTCTACTCTCTTACACATTCTTTTCACCTTTTACTCAAGAACAGATGAAGCCAGTTCCAACCTTTCTCTCAATAATCATAACTTTGTTTAGCCATTTGGAAGACATCTTAACACTTAAAACTCAACACAGTCAGATAGAAGGCACCATCATCATCTCCTCTGGATTTCCTAAGTCTGTTAAATTGTGGATTTTTGGTTCCTCTTTCTCTCTTATTTCTGTGGGTTCTGCCCTTTGTACCAGCTTGCTGACCTGCTGCTTCTTCTGTGCTCCAAAGGCCATGTCCCCAGTCCAGGCACACGCTGTCTCCAGACCAGAGCAGTCTGGGCCCCTCCTGACTGGTCTTGTGTGTCCTGGATGTCCCATGCTGCTTCTTTCCTCCCCACTGTCCGATTTTATCTGTACATTTCTACAGTTGTTTTCCTAGTATAATACTGGTTTTTTTTTCACTCCCTTGCTTATAAAATTGGGGAGAGGGGTCCACCCTGGTAGAGAACAAAGCCATATCTCCCATTATTCTTCTTTCCTCAGTTTATACTTCTGGACACTCATGGGCTTTTCGTGCTCCTCAAAAACATCTAAGGAAAAGTCTCTGCTCTGAGTTGTAAAGCTGTGCTCCAGAACCACTGACTGGACACATACATGTGTGTTTCTGGGAAGGGGTCCATGGCGTCCCTCAGATTCTTGAAGGAGTCTGTGCCACCAAAGGCTGTGCACTCCAGCTTTGAAGCGTCCTCACTGTTTGCTCATCCTCTTTGTCACGTGGCTGGAGTGCCCTGCCTTACCATCTCTCTCTTTTAAGCACACCTCACCCCCTGTAGGGCTTACCTCGTATACCACCAGCTTTGTTAATAAGCTTTTCCCAAATCTCTGAGCCAGAAATGATCTTTTTTTATACTAGAGACTTCCTTACCTCTCTGGGTTTTAGGTACTAGTTTACCTATTGTATTTCACAAACTAGTCTGTTTCCCAACCTGTAGTCCCCAGTTTGTAAGTTATTTCATGGGGTCTGATAAGCCTTAGACCCGTATGGTTATACGTGTGTCATCCTGGGATGTGGAGGCAGATGTAACCCTTGACATTTTAAATGAACAGAGAGGTCCCTCATACTTTAAAACTGTGGGACCTATTGTGCCAGTTGTCATCAGGATCATGATTCGTCTTTATTGCTGTACCTTGACACTGTTCCTTGCCTAAAGTGGGTACAGTGCTCCCCAAAAGCTGACTGGCCAACGTGTGAATGAATCAGCAAGATAGTTCTAGGAAGACTTGTTATGCTAGATTTCCCCATCCTTTCCTGGTGAGGAAGTCTTTGATTTACCTGAAATTTACTAATTTTCAGTATAGGTTTTACTTTCAGTGTTTGTGAATGAGTCCTAATTCCAAAGAAGGAACTGACTGGAACTGCATCATTGCCAGATTTCCTGAAGCTTTTTGTGTACTTAGAGACAGTGAGCCTTCTCAGTACATCATTGGTAATTAACTGTTAGTGATTGAAAATGCAGGCTCCTTGAAATAGACAAAGCCAAAACAAACAAAAAACATTTCTTTCAATTACAGCATTTCAATGTTCAGAATATCGGCACCCACAGTTCCATATTTTAGTTGTTGCGTTATGATACTACTTTATTTTCTAAATATTTTGGTCTAAATTGAAGGTTGACTCTATTTTCCAACAAATCTTCTCCAGAGATGTTAAATGCAATTTGCCAGACTTATCCAATTTCATATTGCTATTGTTTAAACAAAATATGAATTCTGAGACAAAGTTAAGAATAAGAAGAGACATTTGCAGGGATGGGGAAAGAGCGCTGGACTGGAAGTGAGGAAAACTGGGTCCTCACTCTGTCTCTAAGTGCTGTGTTACCTCCTTCGAGTCTCTTATTAAAGGGGGATGTGCCCCCATCCCCCTTGAATGGAGCTAGTAAAGGGAGGCAGAGTGATAATCCTGAAGGTTCTCCCAACTTATAGTTCTCTGTAAAGTCACTGATGATAAGGAATTCAAAGATTATTCGCTAAGCATCTACCATCTACTCATTGGGAGATCCGTGGAATAAAAGATGGGATTCAGTTCTCAAGAAGCTTACAGTCTTTTGAGCAGATAAAGTTACCAGTACAATATAGTTCACACACAACTATACCATCCCCAAATCTAGCCTCACTGAGTGTGTGGCCTCTTCTTGAAAATGGTAGTGTGCCTTCTTGTGGGACAGGAAAAAGGTCAAATCTAGGTGACAATACTTTGCAAACTTTAAAGTACCATGAATTTAGAAATATAAGGAGATGTTTTACAGTTTTAATTCTGGTATCACCTGTCTTGTTAAAATTGTTCTTTCCAAACTCACCACAAACCTCACAGTTGCCCAATTCAGTAACTTCCTTTCAAAAATTTATCAGTTTTGACTTCTCAGCAGCAGTTGGCACTGTGGACCTACCTTCTCTTTTCAGCCCTCTGCTTCGTTAACTTCTGTGAAACTCATCTCTCTGAATTCTCCTGCCTCTACAAGGGCGTGGCAGTCTCTGACCTCCCCCCTCTATATATTGTGCAATGCCTTGTATGAAGTGAAAGAGAAGAGTTGTTATTCTGGCCCAGTGTCTGTATGTCACATTTGTGACCTGGGCAGAAATGTATAAAGCATTTCAAGTATGGTTTGTCATTAGAGTATCCCATTCACTCTAATTCCCATTTCTGTTGGTCACAGCACACCTTGTCCAAGTCAGCACACATTTCAGTGCCTGATGTGTGCAAAATGCTATGGAACGCTTATTTACTTAACATTTCCATGTCTCACATAAACTATGAGTTCTTTGAGGACTCAGTTCTTTTACTACTTCTGCTTTTAAGGCTTGACACAATGTTTTGATACACAGAAGGTTTTAGTACTTTTTTTTTTAAGCCCTTATTGAATTTGTTACAATATCGCTTCTGCTTTATGTTTTGTTTTCTTTGGCCACAAGGCATGTGGGATCTTAACTCCTGGACCAGGGATCAAACCCACATCCCCTGCATTGGAAGGCAAAGTCTTAACCACTGGACTGCCAGGGAAGTCCCTATTTAGTACTTTTTTTTTTTTAATAAAAGAAGGAAGGAAACAAATCTGAGGGTGCTTAGCATTGTGTCTTTATAGAATCTTCCTTTCCTAGAAAGTAACCAATAGATTAAAAAATATTTTTCATTTTAAAAGAATGGAAGGTTGGAAGTATATCTCATATACTCATATGAGGTACCATTCATACCTGCTAGTTTGGCTACAACCAAAACACAGACAAGAACAGTAACAAGTGTTGGCAAGGGTGTGGAGAAATTAGAACACTCATACGTTGCTAGTGGGAATGTCAAATGGTGCAGCCACTCTGGAAGTCTGGCAGTTCCTCAAAATTTTAAACATAAAGTTATCATATGATACAGCAGTTCTACTCCTAGATGTATACCCAAGAGAAATGAAACACGTCCACCAAAAACTTGTGTATGGTTATTCACAACAGGATTATTCATAACAGCCAGCAAGTGAAAACAGCCCAAATGTCCATCAGCTGAAGAATAAATAAATAAAATGTGGGCATGTCTATACAGTGGAACATTATTTGGCAGTAAGATTAAGTACTAATACATGCTAAGACACGGATGAACCTTGAAAGCCTCTTGCTAAGTGAAAGAAGCCAGTCACCAAAGACCTCATAATGTACAATTCCATTTATAGGAAATGTCCAGAGCAGGCAAATCCATAGAGACAGAAAGTAGATTACTGAGTGCCTAGAACTGGGTTTGGGATGGGGTGTGACTGCTACTCAGTCTCTTTTTGGTGCCATGAAAGTATTCTAAAATTAGTTAGTGGTGATGCTTACACAACTCTGTTAAATGGGTGAGTTTTAGAGTATATGAATTACATTTCAATAAAGGTCTTAAAATGCAAAATTACACACACACATACACACACAAAATGCAATGTGGTGTCCTGGATTGGATCCTGGAACAGTAAAGAAGATTATTGGAAAAATGAATGAAATTCAAAGTCTGTAATTTAATTAATAGTAGTGTGCCAGTGTTGGTTTCTTAGTATTGACAAATGTACTGTGATTATGTAACATTGAAGAAACTGGTGAGACCCTGTGTATGAGAACTCTGTACTATCCACGTTTATAAAAATTAAATTTTTTAAAAAGTAACACAGTCATTAAAGAAAATTCAGGAAGCTATAGAAAAATTAAAATGGATATTAGTTGTCTCTTTATCATTATTCAAGCATAACCACTCAGTGAAAAATTGAATCAGATTAGTTTTTCACCACATAGGTGTGATCATATTGAGAGATTTTTGGCTGCCACTGTGTTTAAGTGTTTTAATACTGTTTAATATAGACTAATTTGTCAAAATGTGATGGGTCTGAGATTTTACCCTGCTTGTAAGGTACCAAGTTAGCCTGACAATTTCATGGCTGCTGGCTGAAGTCAGGGAACTCCTGGGTCAGAGACAGATGAATTTATTACTCATCGTTCAAAAAGCACCATGAACATCAGCTTAGCTTCTCGTTGGTTCTTCTTGCTTCCCTAGTCTCACGGGGGCAATACGGAGGGGCCCAGGTAGATGCTCTGTCACAGCTGAGGAATCCCAACGTTAGGAAACCGGAATTTTTACATTGGGCAGTATGCCTACCTGACGTTTGCTCTGATTCAACACATCTGCCCTTTGCTTCAGAAAGAAGCAATATCTCTATCTTCCAAGGCTGTTTGATACATAGACATTCTTGAAAAGGTAGTCTAGAACAAAAGGACAGTCAGTGTCCTTTGCTCACAAGACATGCAGAAAAAGGGGAGACCCATGGGGAATTGCCTCCCACTGCTAATATGTTCTCATCCTTGTTATTCAGAAATTAGTGTATTTAGTTAGAGGTTTGATTTAATTTTAATTTCTTTCAGTATTTATTATATATTATTTTAAGTAATACTCTTAAATCTTTTTATTTTTGTTAAGTAATACATTATTTTAAATAAATATTTATGGATTATTTACATTATATGTTATTTTGCAAAATGTATAACTCACTTTCTGTAACACGCAAATGCCTAAAATTACATGAAAAGTGTAGAGTATTAGTCCCTCAAATATTGAAGGCAAGAATGTTCAGTTTACTTATTGGCTATGGAATGATGTGTGAAAAGGTGACGAAAAACATTCTCAGATAAAGAATTTTAACAAAGTTTCCTAAAATGTTGACTGAAGAGGTGTTGAAGATCATGGAAGGGGAGAGAGCAAAGTCCTGATAATGCAGAGCGGCTTGGCATTCTTCGCTGTTTAAAGGAACTGCTTTTTTATTTCTGTTACCATTTAAATTTGTTGCTCTATTCATGGAGCAAAAGTACAGCAGTTCTGGACTCTTGCTTTTCCTGTTAACAGAGAAACTTACTTCACTGGAAGTGAACTTTGGCTCATTTCAAATGAGATGCAGTTCACAGTAAGAAAATCCTTCACTAAATGGAAGATTTTTTTGTTTTTAAAGAAAATTTGCTGTTTCAGTTCTTTGAAAGATGTGGATAGGGTTTGTTAACATTACTGAATTTGAGGTTTCTTCTTTAGGCACATTCAGATTGTGTTTTGAAAGGGGATATTTTGCATAATCTCAGGGAACCTGCTGGAGATTTTCTTTTCCATTCAAGATAACTTTCAAATTTTGGGCATCATTTTGTAACACACCAGGAATTGAAACATTGATGGCCCCTGGTCCCCACCTCCTCTCCTCTCTAACCAGTGAAAGAGCTGAAATGAGCGAATGATTTGGTGTTTTGTTTCATGGTTATTTGCAAGCAGCCTAATTCCTTGCATTTCTTCTTTGTCACACAGTTGTAATTTGACAGAATGTCCCATAGCGTTCTACCTTATCCCACGTAGCATACTTAGTAAAACTGTTGGTCCTTCTCACCAATATAGTTTAGTATCTTCTCACCAAAGATCAGAAATTTACCAGTAGGTACACATGATATTGTAGAAACCGTTAAGTAAAATCATCTTTGAGCATAATAAATATTCAACTACTTGGTAATTTGTTTGGATACTCCTACTTACATTGTTTAGAATCCACTGACTGTTTCAGTGTTAATGAAACTAGAGGATTATAATGTTAAGGTGTTTGGGAGTGGTAAAAACTAAAATGAAATATTATACTTCTCTTTTGGGGATACATTTTTTCAGCTTTATTGCGATATAATTTATATACAATAAAACTCACCAATTTAAGTTCACAGTTTGATGAGTTTTGACAAATGTTTGAATTGTGTAGTCACTGCCACAGTCATGATAGGAACATTTCCATCACCCCTACAGTTCTCTCCTGTCCCCTTGCAGTCAGCCTCTTCCTCCAGTCCCTGTTAATCACTAATACGCTTTCTTGTATTAATTTCGCCTTTTCTAAGGTATTATATAAATGGAACCATACAGTAGGTAGTCTTTTTGTCTGGCTTTTTTCTTTTAATTTAACATAGTGATCTTGAGATTTGTCCATGTTGTTTGTATCTGTAGTTCATTCCTTCTGATTCTGAGTCTATTGCATTGAATGATGTATCACAATTCATTTACCCATTGATGACAGTCTGGGCTGTTTTCAGTTTGGGGTTATCATGAATTAAGCTGCTATGAAATTCCAGTAAAAGTCTTTGTGTAAAGGTATATTTTGATTTTTGGGGTGGTAAATACCACAGTGGGATTGATTGCTATGTTGTCTATAAATATATGTTTGACTTTATAAGAAACTGCTAAACTGCTTTCTAAAGTGACTTACTATTTTGCATTCTCCCAGCAATGTTACCAATGTTTCAGTTGCTCCATCTTTGGCAACACTTGGAATTACCAGTTTTTAATTTTAACCATTTGAATGGCTGTAGACTGTTGTTTCCTTGTGGTTTTAATTTACTTTTCCCTGATGATTAATGGTGTTCAGCATCTTTTCCTGCATTTATTTACCATTCGTAATCTTCTTTGATGAAATGTTTATTCAAATCTTTTGCCTATGTGAAAAAGCATGTTTGTCTTACAGCATTGTAAGAGGTTTTGTTGTTGTTGTTGTTATGTGTATTTTAATATTCTAATTACCAGTCCTTTAGAAGATACATGTTTTGTAAATATTTTCTCCCAGTCTGTGGCTTGCCTTTTCGTTTTCCTAACAATGCTTTTTGAGGAGCAAGACTTTAAAAGAATTTTGACGTAGTCAAATTTACAAGGTTTTTTCATGCTTTTTTAATGCATGCTAGGAAATCTTTGCCTGACCCAGTGTCACAAAAAACATTCTCCTCTTTTCTTCTATAGTTTCGTTGTTTTAAGTTTAACATTTAGATATATTTTGAGCTCATTTTTATAGACAATATAAAGTTTGAGATTTGGGGGAGATTTATTTGTTTGTTTTCACATGAACACCCAATTTTTGTAACTTCATTTGTTAAAAACCTATTCTTTCCTCACTGGAATACCTAGACATCTTTGTCAAAAATGAATAGGTCATATCTGTGAAGGTCTATTTGTGGATTCTCTCTTGTTCTTTCAATCTGTATGCCTGTCTTTATACCAGTACCAAACTGGCTTTATTAATATAGCCTTTTTACAAAATAAATTGATTGATTGATTTTTGGCTGCGTTGGGTCTTCGTTGCTGCCCGTGGGCTTTCTCTAGTTGCAGCGAGCAGGGGCTACTCTTTGTTGTGGTACACGGGCTTCTCCTTGTGGTGGCTTCTCTTTGTTGCAGAACACAGGATCTAGGTTTGCGGGCTTCAGTAGTTGTGGCACGCAGGCTCAGTAGTTGTGGCTCGCAGGCTCAGTAGTGGTGGCGCATGGGCTTAGTGAGATCGTCCTGGACCAGGGCTTGAACCCGTGTCCCCTGCATTGGCAGGCGGATTCTTAACCACTGTACCACCAGGGAAGTCACAATATAGCTTTTTTTTTTCTTTATTTTGGGTGGGGGGGGCATGGATTTTAGTTAATGTTTGGTTTTTTATTTTTTATTTTTGAGTTTAAAATTTTTTAATTTTAGCATTCCAAAAGCTAAAGCTATTAACAATACAAAAACAAATACTTCAGTGAACTAAAACCTTCACTATCTCTACATTTTTGGGAAATTATCCAAACTTCTAAAAGTACTTTTTTTTTAATTTATTTTTTTACACAGCAGGTTCTTAAATAGTTATCCATTTTATACACATCAGTGTATACATGTCATTCCCAATCTCCCAATTCATCCCACCACCACCCCTGCCGCTTTCCCCACTTGGTGTCCATACGTTTGTTCTCTACATCTGTGTCTCAGTTTCTGCCCTGCAAACCGGTTCATCTGTACTATTTTTCAAGGTTCCCCATATACATGTTAAGATACGGTATTTGTTTTTCTCTTTCTAACTTACTTCACTCTGTATGACAGTCTCTGGATCCATCCATGTCTCTACAAATGACCCAATTTCGTTCCTTTTTATGGCTGAGTAATTCCATTGTATATATGTACCACATCTTTTTTTTTTTAATTAATTTATTTATTTATTTATTTTTGGCTGTGTTTGGTCTTCATTTCTGTGCAGTCTTCTTTCTCTAGTTGTGGCAAGCGGGGGCCACTCCTCATCGCAGTGCACGGGCCTCTCACTGTCACGGCCTCTCTTGTTGCAGAACGCAGGCTCCAGACGCACAGCCTCAGTAGTTGTGGCTCACGGGCCTAGTTGCTCCACAGCATGTGGGATCTTCCCAGACCAGGGCTCGAACCCGTGTCCCCTGCATTAGCAGTCAAATTATCAACCACTGCACCACCAGGGAAGCCCTAACACATCTTTATACTTTCGTCTGTCGATGGGCATTTAGGTGGCTTCTATGACCTGGCTATTGTAAATAGTGCTGCAGTGAACATTGGAGTGCATGTGTCTTTTTGAGTTACAGTTTTCTCTGGGTATATGCCCAGTAGTGGGATTGCTGGGTCATATGGTAATTCTATTTTTACTTTTTTAAGGAACCTCCATATTTTTTCTCCATAGTTGCTGTATCCATTTACATTCCCACCAACAGTGCAAGAGGGTTGCCTTTTCTCCACACCCTCTCCAGCATTTGTTACTTGTAGGTTTTCTGATGATGCCCATTCTAACTGGTGTGAGGTGATACCTCACTGTAGTTTTGATGTGCATTTCTCTAATAATTAGTGATGCTGAGCAGCTTTTCATGTGCTTCTTGGCCATCTGTATGTCTTCTATGGAGAAATGTCTATTTAGGTCTTCTGCCCAGTTTAGAATTGGGTTGTTTGTTTTTTTAATAATGAGCTGCATGAGCTGTTTATATATTTTGGCGATTAATCCTTTGTTGATTCGTTTGCAAATATTTTCTCCCATTTCTGAGGGTTGTCTTTTCGTCTTGTTTGTAGTTTCCTTTGCTTTGCAAAAGATTTTAAGTTTCATTAGGTCCCATTTGTTTATTTTTGTTTTTATTTCCATTACTCTAGTAGGTGGATCAAAACAGATCTTGCTATGATTTATGTCAAAGAGTGTTCTTCCTATGTTTTCCTCTGAGAGTTTTATAGCGTCTGGTCTTACATTTAGGTCTCGAATCCATTTTGAGTTTATTTTTGTGTATGGTGTTAGGGAGTGTTCTAATTTCATTCTTTTACATGTAGCTGTCCAGTTTTCCCAGCACCACTTATTGAAGAGACTACCTTTTCTCCATTGTATATCCTTGCCTCCTTTGTCATAGATTAGTTGACCATAGGTACGTGGGTTTAACTCTGGGCTTTCTATCCTGTTTCATTGATCTATATTTCTGTTTCTGTGCCAGGACCATACTGTCTTGATTACTGTAGCTTTGTAGTATAGTCTGATGTCAGGGAGTCTGATTCCTCTAGCGCTTTTTTTTCCCCTCAAGACTGCTTTGGCTATTCAGGGTCTTTTGTGTCTCCATACAAATTTTAAGATTTTTTGTTCTAGTTCCATAAAAAATGCCATTGGTGATTTGATAGGGATAGCATTGAATCTGTAGATTGCTTTGGGTAGTATAATCATTTTCACAATGTTGATTCTTCCAATCCAAGAACATGGTATATCTCTCCATCTGTTTATATCATGTTTAATTTCTTTCATCAGTGTCTTACAGTTTTCTACATATAAGAGTCTTTTATTCTCCCTAGGTAGGTTTATTCCTAGGTATTTTATTCTTTTTGTTGCAGTGGTAAATGGGAGTGTTTCCTTCATTTCTCTTTCAGATTTTTCATCATTAGTGTATAGGAATGCAAGAGATTTCTGTGCATTAATTTTGTATCCTGCAACTTTACCAAATTAATTGATTAGCTCTAGTAGTTTTCTGGTGGCATCTTTAGTTTCTCTATGTATAGTATCACGTCATCTGCAAAGAGTGTCAGTTTTACTTCTTTTCCAATTTGTATACTTTTTATTTCTTTTTCTTTTCTGATTGCTATGGCTAGGACTTCCAAAACTGTGTTGAATAATAGTGGTGAGAATAGACATCCTTGTCTTGTTCCTTATCTTAGAGGAAATGCTTTCTGTTTTTCACCATTGAGAATGATGTTTGCTGTGGGTTTGTCATATATGGCCTTTATTATGTTGAGGTAGGTTCCCTCTATACCCACTTTCTGGAGAGTTTTTACTTTCAGTCTGAATGTGTCGCTAGGTCTGAAGTGGGTCTGTTGTAGACAGCATATATATGAGTCTTGTTTTTGTATCCATTCAGCAAGCCTGTGTCTTTTGGTTGGAACATTTTAATCCATTCACTTTTAAGGTAATTATCGATACGTATGTTCCTATTACCATTTTCTTAATTGTTATGGGTTTGTTTTTGTATGTCCTTTTCTTCTCTTGTGTTTTTCACTTAGAGAAGTTCCTTTAGCATTTGTTGTTTGGTGGTGCTGGTTTGGTAGTGCTGAATTCTCTTAGCTTTTGCTTGTCTGTAAAGCTTTTGATTTCTCCATCAAATCTGAATGAGACCCTTGCCAGGCAGAGTAATCTTGGTTGTAGGTTCTTCCCTTTCATCACTTTAAATATGTCATGCCACTCCCTTCTGGCTTGTAGAGTTTCTACTGAGAAGTCAGCTGCTAACCTTATGGGAGTTCCCTTGTATGTTATTTGTCATTTTTCCTTTGTTTGCTTTCAGTAATTTTTCTTTGTCTTTAATTTTTGCCAGTTTGATTACTATGCGTCTCAGTGTGTTTCTCCTTGGGTTTATCCTGCCTGCGACACTCTGCGCTTGCTGGACGTGGGTGGCTGTTTCCTTTCCCATGTTAGGGAAGTTTTCGATTATAATCTCTTCAGATATTTTCTCGGGTCCTTTCTCTCTCTCTTCTCCTTTTGGGACCCCTATAATGCGAATGTTGTGTTTAATGTTGCCCCAGAAGTCTCTTAGGCTGTCTTCATTTTGTTCATTCTTTTTTCTTTATTCTGTTCCGTGGCAGTGAATTCCACCATCCTGTTTCCAGGTCACTTATCTGTTCTTCTGCCTCAGTTATTCTGCTATTGATTCCTTCTAGTGTATTTTTTATTTCAGTTATTGTATTGTTCATCTCTGTTCTTTAATTCTTCTAGGTGTTTGTTCTTTAATTTTTCTAGGTCTTTGTTAAACATTCCTTGCATCTTCTTGATCTTTGCCTCCATTGTTTTTCTGAGGTCCTGGATCATCTTCACTATCATTATTCTCAATTCTTTTTCTGGAAGGTTTCCTATCTCCACTTCATTTAGTTGTTTTTTGGGGGTTTTATCTTGTTTCTTCATCTGATTCATAGCCCTCTGCCCTTTCATCTTGTCTGTCTTTCTGTGATTGTGGTTTTTGTTCCACAGGCTGCAGGGTTGTAGTTCTTCTTGCTTCTGCTGGTGGATGAGGCTATCTATGAGGCTTGTGCAAGTTTCCTGGTAGGAGCCACTGGTGGTGGGTAGCGCTGGGTGTTGCTCTTTTGGGCAGAGCTCAGTAAAATTTCAGTCTGCTTGTCTGCTGATGGGTGGGGCTGGGTCCCTCCCTGTTGGTTGTTTGGCCTGAGGCAACCCAACACTGGAGCCTACCTGGCCTCTTTGGTTGGGCTAATGGCAGACTCTGGGAGGGCTCACGCCAAGGAGTACTTTACAGAACTTCTGCTGCCAGTGTCCTTGTCCTCACGGTGAGCCACAGCCACCCCCGTCTCTGCAGCAGACACTCCAACACTAACAAGTAAGTCTGGTTCAGTCTCCTATGGGGTCACTGCTCCTTCCCCTGGGTCCCGATGCACACACCACTTTGTGTGTGCCCTCCATGAGTGGAGTCTCTGATTCCCCCAGTCCTGTCCAAGTCCTGCAGTCAAGTCCTGCTACCTTTCAAAGTCTGGTTCTCTAGGAATTTCTCCTCCCGTTGCCAGACCCCCAGGTTGGGAAGCCTGATGTGGGGCTCATAACCTTCAGTCCAGTGGGTGGAATTCTGTGGTATAAGTGTTATCCAGTTTGTGAGTCACCCAGCAGTTATGGGATTTGACTTTATTGATTGTGCCCCTCCTGCTGTCTCATTATGGCTTCTCCTTTGTCTTTGGATGTGGGGTATGTTTTTTGGTGAGTTCCAGTGTCTTCCTGTCGATGATTGTTCAGCAGTTAGTTGTGATTTCGGTGCTCTCACAAGAGGGAATGAGCGCACGTCCTTTTACTCCGCCATCCTGAACCAATCTCCCAAAAAAGCTTTTATATATAGTAAGTCTTGAGATCAAGTAGTGATGAATTGGGGAGAATTAACATTTAACAGAATTGAGTTTTCTGATCTATGAACATGGTGTCTCTATTTAAGCCTGCTTTAATTTTTCTCAGTAGTGTTTTGCAGTGTTTAGAGTACAGGTATCACTCATATTTTATTAAATTTATGCCTGATTATTTTATATTTCTTGATGCTATTGTAAATTGTATTACTTTTGTTTTTAACTTTAATTTTTTTTTTTTTTTTTTTTTTTTGTTGTGCGCGGGCCTCTCGCTGTTGTGGCCTCTCCCGTTGCGGAGCACAGGCTCCGGACGCGCAGGCTCAGCGGCCATGGCTCACGGGCCCAGCTGTTCCGCGGCATGTGGGATCTTCCCAGACCGGGGCACGAACCCGTGTCTGCTGCATCGGCAGGCGGACTCTCAACCACTGCGCCACCAGGGAAGCCCTTAACTTTAATTTTTAATTGTTCACTCCTAATATATAGGACTAGTATTAATTTTTTTTTTGTACATTGACTTTATAACCTTCAGCTTTGCTAAACTCGTTTATTCTAGTAGCATTTTTGTAATTCCTTGAGATTTTCTCCATAGATAATCATGCCATCTATGAATAAAGTAGTAACTACTTCTATTCTACATCTATGCATTTTATTTCTTTTTCTGCTTTACTGCATTGGCTAGAACCTGTACCTATTGAATAACAGTGCTGAGAGTGGACATTCTTGCCTTGTTTTTGATCTCAGAGTGAAGTATCAGGATTTTTTAAATAGATGCCCTTTATCAGGTTGAGGAATTTCCTTTCTGTTTTCAGTGTTCTATGAGTTTTAGATGTTGAATTTTGCCAAATTCTTTTCTGCATCTCTTGATAATCATTAGTTTGTGAGAGGTTTTGGTCTATTAATAAATTGATTTTCAAATGTTAAACCAACCTTGCTTTTCTGGGATGAATTTGGTCACGATGTTTATCTTTTTTCTATATTTCTGGATTCAGTTTCCTAATTTTTGTTCAGGATTTTTTTGTCTATGTTCCTGAGGATATTGATTTATAATTTTCTTACGTCTTTGTCTAGTTTTGGTGTCAGGGTAATGCTGGGCTTATAAAATGAGCTGTATATTGTTCCCTCCTCTTTTGTTTTCCTTAGGAGTTTGTGTAGAATTGCTATTATTTCTTCCTTAAATGTATGGTGCCATTTACCTTTGAAGTCATCTGGGCCTGGAGTTTTCCTTACAGGAAAGTTTTAAACTATGTATTCAATGTCTTTAATAGAATAAGGGTGTACAGATTATCTGTATCTTTTTGAAAGAATTTTGGTAGTTTGTGTCTTTCATGAAATGCTTCCATTTCATCTAACTTGTTGTATTTCTTGTTCGTAATATTGATATTTCCCTATCATCCTTTCAGTGTCTGTAGGATCTTTAGTGATGTCCCCCTTTAAATTCTTGATACTGGTAATTTTTAACTTAGAATTCTTTTCTGGTCTATCTAGTTAAAGTTTTACTGATATCAGTAAACTGATCTTCTAAGGATCCAGCTTTTGATCTTATTGATTTTATTTTTCTGTTTTCTCTTTCACTGATTTCTGCTCTTTGTTTTACTCATCATGTTTGCTTTGTGTTAATTTTGCTAAGTTCTTAAGGTGGAAGCGTAGATCACTGATTTGAGACATTCCTTTTCTAAAACAGGGATTTAATATTATAAATTTTGCTCTAGGCATTATTTTGGCTGTATCTCACAAATTTTCATATGTGGTATTTCTATTTTTATTCAGCTTGAAATATTTTCTGATATTTAATGTTTCCTTAAGATTTCTTTTTAGAAGTTTTTTTTTAAATTTTTTTAAATATTGTGTTTTTCCAGATATCTTTTTGATTTTGGTTTCTAATTTGATATTGTTATGGTCAAAGAGCATGTTTAATATGATTTTAATCCTCAAATTTGAGACTTGTGTTATACGACAGAATATATTCTATCTTGGTGAACATACCATGTGCATTTGAAAAGAATGTGTATTCTATTGTTGGGTAAAAGGCTCAGTATATGTTGATTAAATCAAATTGGTTGATGATGTTTTCCAAGTTCTTTATGTATATTCTTGCAGATTTTGTGTCTACCTGTTTTATCAATTACTGAGAGAGGGCTGTTGAAATCTCTAATGGTAGTTTTAAAAATTACATTATTTTTAATCTAATGAAAGTGGAAAGTTATAATGTTAAGATGGTTTGGAGTTGTAAAGGCTAAATTTTTAAAAAATGGTTTAAGGCGGGTGTATGTGCTTCTTAATATGCTTTAGAATCACATAGGTTTGTATTCCATTCCCAGTCCTGCCATTTATTACCTTAGCAACTCCTCCAAGCATAGCTGTTCTTTGGATAGAGATATTACAAACTTCTTGGAGCTAGTGTGGGGATTAAATGCAATAATATATGTAGAATTCTTAACCTGATGCCCAACATACAGTAATTCTTGAACAAATAGGAATTATTTTTGCATTTTCTGAGTTGCAACCTAGGATGTGGAATGCATAGTTCAATATTGATCCTTTTCACCTGTTAACTTATTTTTCTTTTTTATTTCACCATTGGCCTGCACCATGATCTTCCTCTTTGTATATCTTTTTTCCTTTTGTTTTTATATGCCTAACTTTTACTGACAGTTTCTTTAGAGTCTTAATTGAGTATAGATTGCCTTGTTGTGTTGTGAAAAAGGTTTTTTCTTGACATAATTTTACCCACTTTGCAATAAAATATTAAAGAAAAAGATAGGAGTGTTGGTGTGGTAGATATACTTGCAACAGCTGTATAAACATCCCACACTACTTCACCGTCTGAAGGTCAATCTCTTTTTCTTTTTCTTCAGATAAACCGAGAAAGTTGGTGTACCATTGAGCCATGCCCAGATGCAGCATCTCTCTTGGCTCCGACGCAGAGCGCAGGTACACGGGGATTCTCCAACTTTCAATTTGCTTGAATAACTCATCCAAAATGTCCATTTTCTAGAGCCACATTCCCACTCTAATAACAGATTGTTTGATTTCAAGGTCTGTCCTTCATGAGCATTAATGGGATAAATCAGAAGAAGGGGTGTATGTGATTTGGGTTTGTAGGCATTTTGTCTCACAGTTGAAAATGAACACGTAATTACCTAAATTTCACTTCAGTATTAAGTTTTCACATGTGGCTTTATGATTTATTAATTCATCTGTGAAGGCGTATGTGCTGTGCATATATGTACATGTGATAAAGGTTTCTTATTATGGTAAAACTATAAATATGTATTATTAAGGACTAATCCTGGGGCTCTCGATTTTGGTTGTACATTGAAATTACCTAGGGAGCTTTAAAAATGTAGTGATCTCTGGGTCCTGCCCCTAGGGATTCTGATTTAATTGGGCTGGGGTGTGGTCTGGGCATCAGAATCTTTAAAAGCTCCCTTGGTTCCTCTGCTTTGTAGCCAAGATTGAGAGCCATAATCTTTGGAAGTATTGTCAGCAATTGAGTCTTTCCTTAAGCACCCATGAGGTATTAGTAACATTGGATGAGGGTAAAATTCTCTTAAGACCTTGCTGGTTAATGACACAGCACATGATCTGTGGTTAGTTAGGAATCCCAACTTTTTATCCAAGTTTAGCCACTAATTCACTGTGACGTAAGGTACGTTCCCTAATGTCTATGTGCTCTATTGTCTTCCATCCCTAAAGCCTTACTGGCCTTTCTTAAGGGAAGAGTCCGAATGACCTGGTGAGTAACTGAAGTCTCTGTGCCTGTTCTTGCAGCTGGTAATTTGCATTTTGGGCTCTTGAGTCGACTTTACCCAACAAAACCTCTGTTAACCTGTCCAGTTTTCACTGACCTGCTTTAAAAATTACCAAGTTTTCATTTACTGGTCTTTTAGAGACAGTTTAGCTGTGGATGTCCTGCAGTAGTATTAAATTTAAAGACAGATGGTTCAAATCCTCTATCTCCAGAGAAGTTTCCTACTGATTCTCAGTCCTCTGACTTTGCTCCAAAGGAAGTGTCAGAACAAATATGAAAAGTTTTTTTCTGTTTTTCTCTCACGTGGAAAAAGAGGTTAAAGGATATTATTATGCTGTAGTTGTGTTTCGGGTCTCTGAATATTATAAGACTGACCTTGTTCACAGATGTAACTTACATTTTCCCTATCTCTCCCCCTAGAATCTTCTACTTAAAAGTATAGTACTTACTGTGTTTTGGTTCTTTAAGCTGTTTGGGGCTTTTTCTAAAAGTGTAATTACTCTCAACCACTCAGGCAGTGAAATTGTCTGCTATGTAGAGGTTGCCTCATAATTTGAATATTCACAGGAAGTTTCCTCACATGCTGCAGTTTATTTTACTCGTTTAAGGAAATGTATTTTGAACCCCTGAGCATTTTCCCCAGGGCATAATCTTGACCTTCTCCATACCCCAGCCCCCAAAAGACTTTGGTTTTTTTAGAGTGATTCTTTTTAAACTTCAGTTTACCAAAACCCAAGATCTGGATTATGCTTCTGAACTTCAGACCTGAGATTTTTATTTTAGGCATATTGTTTTGTGAATTCTAGGAACTTTCAGTCATGTAGGTTTCTTTCTTTTACTTTTAAACACAGCTCAAGAGAGCAATAGTGTTAGACTAAATAAGGTAGTAACATTTAAAATCACTTTGTATACTCTTCAATCCAGGATAAATGCAAACCTATTTAAATAGGAATAAATACAGATGTGTTATGATTAACATGGTTCAGCAAAGCCCAGTGAGTGGGCTGCTGGTAAGTTTTCCTACCCTTCCCCAACTATAATTTGTTTACATATGTATAATTGAAACCTCAAAGACTAGATAGCACTTTAAAAGTGCACATTTTGTTAGCTTTTAAAAAGCTAGTGGCTCAGGACACAAAAGTTATAGACAGATTTATATACGGGTCATAAAATGGGGTTGGCCCACCTCAAGGTGTAATGTCCTTACTGGATACTTGTCAAATCACACATTACAGGTTAATGAAGCCTTAGCTCCATTAGGCATGTTTATCGCATGCCTGCTGTGTACTCAGGGGCGGAGTTCTGGTTACTATATATATAAATTATTTCTCACCATTCCTACAACTATGTTAGGGAGGTACAAATCATCCCATTTCATTGGTATGGAAATGGAGACTTAGAGGGTCAAATTCCTTCTTGCCTGGGATCTTTTTGCTATAAGTATTCGGATCCAGATTTGAGCCACATCAGCCTCACTCTGAAACCAATGATCATTCATTCCTGTTTATACCTTTGTTTGCTGCTCCACTTTATTCCTTAGGAAGGGGGGCATGTAAGAAGAAAGGAAAGATTTTATCCATTTTGAAAACTTGTCAACACATGTGAAATGGGGTATAAATTAGCTTTGCCTTAGGGTCCCCCCACTTCCATTTGTGGGGTTTCATAATGGCTTAAGGTCCTTTTCTCTCCCTTGTTCCTCGTTTTCATAGTCTTCCCTCCGCCCCAGCTCACCAACCAACATTGTATCACAGCAGCAGATTCTCATCCCAGACTTGGTTTGTGGTCCCTTGTAGTGCTGGCTTGGATTTATTTTCTGGGTGAGGTATTCCTACCAAGGCTGAGTCCGGATCTTCCCCGTGGATTTTCCATTAGAATGTCTTAAGCTGCTCTGTTTTCCAGGTCTGGAATTGGGACGTGGTCTGTTTGACTGCCAGCTGGACAGCTAGCACCTTAGCATAGTTGCTGCGGCAGCCCTTTCTTTCCTTGGCCAGTCCCCCTATTTTCCCCTCATCCATGGAGTGGAGTTTTTGATTTTTCCAAGTGGGGAAAAGGTGTGGGGGGAACAAGTAGAAAAATCACAGCCACCAGCTCCACCTAAGTTAGTACATACTCTGGGATGTGGGAAAAAAGGGACCAGAACTCCAGAATCCCCATGATTTCCAGTCTTTAAAAGGCAAGGCTATTCCCATTAACTAACACACTCAGAAATAGTTTGGACCAAGACTGAAATGGACCAAGGTGATTTTTTCTTTAACTGAAACATTTTCAGATTAATCTGCGGGCCGTGCCTTTATTCCTATGGCATCCTTTCTGTACTTCTGTGTTGAAATTACCTCTTAATATATTCATTTCTACTACAAAATTGTAAACTACTCCCCCCCTCCACATAGACACAAACATCAGGCATCTCTTTTTATTTGGATAATTCCCAGTACCTAGTCAAATGCCTAACTAATAGAAAAGGTAATATTATTGACAAGTGATTCATGACCTGTATCAGTGCAGCGCCTCTTTGACCCTTCCTCTAAGATTCCTGGCTAATGCAGGGCAAATTATTTATTGATTGATGATCAGTTATTAGTTAATTTAGATAAGAAAAACTTCCTCTTCTCATTATCTCTGAACACAGACCTGTACACACACACACACACACACACACACACTTATTGTCTAAGCATAGACTATAAGAATTAAAAGACACATTAGGGGTCGTCTAGTTCAGTCTCCACTTCCACTTCTGCGCAGACAGCTTTTTCGAAATGTCTTGCCACGGTCACTCAGCCTTTGCTCCAGCCCTTCTGGTGAACGAGCCTCATGACTTTATAAGGCTGCCAGCCTATGGCCCGAAGCCCCGTTATAGTGAAGCTCTGGCTTCCACTTGGCGGGCTTTGTTCTCCCTCCTGAATGGCACAGGGCAAATCTGCAGCCATCCTCAGACACATTTTCTTCAAGCTCCTCTGCAACCTGAATGTGTCCCAGGTGTTTCCACTCATGGTGACCTCATTACCATGCATGCATTTTTGTTTATCAGTGTTTTAATTTAATTTATCAATATTTAGGAACAAACACAACCGTATAGGTGCAGTGTTGGTGGCACATACTGGCCAGACTGTCCCCATTTTGGATTTGGGTGCATTGTCTATTAATAGAGCCTAAAACCATTAGTATTTGTTTGTTTTGCCATAACCTTGTATTGTGAACTCCTCTTGAATTTGCTTTCAAGCAAAACCTCCAGGTAGAGTTCTCATGAACTGCTAGGTAGCCAGGTTATCTACTCTCTCCCTCATCACTTAGTGTCACCTGCAGGTTTGATAAACATACATTTGTTTTTCCAAATCATGCTTAATGCTAACTGGAATGGAAACGCTTCATTCTTCAAAACTTCTTGAAGGAGGTTGATGTCTTACTTGTTTTCACCATGTACACAGAGATATTTTTATCTCTGTTGTTATCAGGTCACATGTCCTTTTTGTTTACAGAGTTAAAGAAGAGAGTGGGTTAAATACTTTGCTAATTTAAGCATACAAATCTTTAGAATCCCTAGATGTACCAATGTAATATTTCTATCAAGGCCCTCTCTGTCTGGTTCACCAGAGTCCACATCCTAGTTGTTGAACTGAAAACAGATTCTAGATTATATATTTTTCTTCATCACATTATTCATCCAATGTCAGATCTGTTAAAGGTAGGAGAATTTAAATAGTTATATTTCTGTTATTGCTTAATAGAACCCGTGAGTTTAATACACAGGTATGTTTTATTAGTTATGCTCCCCCTTTGTCTTTTATCTCGGTATTTTGATAAAGTAACAAGTTTCCAGAAAGAACTTAAGTCTCAAAAACAGAAATTGCCCACAAATCCTATCACATAGTTTCCTAATAAGGAACTTCTGATTCTGGTAGCAAAAGAAATAAATTCTATAACTACCAGGAGGAAAAGATCATTATTTAAATACATAGGTGGAATTATGGTTCTAAATCATCGTTTTATCTTTCTGTACCTGTGGTTTACATGACAAACTCATGGTTGTCCTGTAGTAACTGTATCAACTGAGAATTGAAAGCTACTAATTCGACTGTGTCCTTTACAGCTTCTTAGTATGAGGAGGGAGGGAGATTCATCAGTTGGTTGATTTAAAAGGCTGGAATGAAAAGAAACTGATTTTTTTTTTTTAAAGCAGTGGTTGAATAAATTTTCTTTTTCAGAATGTGATAACTTCCTGGATGTTGGATTGGGCAGAGAGTGTGCCTCAAAACAAGGTGTCCTTAAAAGAGAATCTGGAAGTGATTCTGACCTCTTTCACTCACCCAGTGAAGAAGTGGACAGCATTATCTTCTCCAAGGTACTGTTGTACTCAGTGTGTGACTCCTGCTAGTAAGATGTGACTCCTACTAGCCTTACAGGGCTTCTCTTCAGGTCTTAGAGAAGTGTAAATGCCCCCTTTCAGAGAATGAAGCTCCAGGTTGCCAGGCCTTAGAAAGAGGCCTTGGCCACTTTATTTTCTGTAGAATCATGGCTGGTTACGTACAGGTTTTGAAGCTCACATTGAAGCCTAAAGAAATGGAAGTTCCTTTATTGTGAATTAAATCAGATGACAGTGAATACTTCTCAGGGGGCAGGAAGGAACCACAGCTCAGACTGTATGACGTCATGTGTATAAACTAACCACAGAGCCTTCTGATTGATGTGTTTAGGCCTGAAGCTCGCTGCTGAGCTTGGTGATGTCACCCGTCCTCATGGAGCCTGCTTAATTGGAAGTTTCTAGAGCTCTGCTCAGGAATCCAAGCTTTCTCACTAGTGAAAAGCCAAGCCCATCCACATGAATCACCTCGTGTTTTCATATAATTTGAAGCTCTGAGAGAGTGTGTGTGTGTGTTGGGGGGGGGGGGTGTTGCATTCTTTTGCTTGTTTGTATCTGGTTGCAGCAAGGTTGGTTTTGTCTCCTAAGAAGAATAGAGGCCTTTCCCACAACAGGATCAGCAAATGGTACTCAGTTATATGCCACAAGTGCTTGTCTTTATAATAGAGGGTGGTTGAGGGGGCAGAAACATGGCAGCTGTGCAGACGCCTTTGTGAGGGTTCACGATGACTTTGGAGAAGTGATGAGAGCAGTTGGGGTTAGTGGCTGCTTAGGTTCTCCAAGGCAGCGTGATGATGCTGGGTTTAAAAGTTACACTAGAAGAAGGCTTACCGTTCTGGGACTCTGGTCTGGAATGTATTTAAGCCTCTGTGCATTTACTTTCACTTTCCCTTCATTTTTGCTCAGCAGCTCTCGTATGCCCGCTTGACCTCCCCTCACCCTTTTCCTCATTCCTTTTCCTTGTGGTCATTGTCTTCCAGAGGGCCTTGGAAAGATTCATGGCATTGTTACTCATAGAAGGGATTCTGTAAAGTAAAAAGTCCACACAACTTGGAGGATCTGTCCTTCTCCGAAGTTATTTAGGGAGAGGGACACCAATATGATCTTTTTTTTTTTTTTTTTTTTAACCGACAGAATTTAGGTAATTTCCACTGTGATTTTGAGGTTTTCATTGTAAGGACTTCTAAACGGTCCGCCTCCCCTCAAGGGGAATACCATTCCGAAGGTGCATGTCTTTAAAAATGTATTGCTTTTGTCCGAGATAAATAAATTAGATAATATCTCTAAGTTCCAGCTTTAAAACAGTCATCAGTAATCACTGAAGCTGGGTCATGGATACATGAGGATTTGTTAAACATTTATATATGTGTGAACATTTTCTTACTAAGAAATTTTTAACAAATTGCAAAGTCTCCATTAAGAAATAATTGCTTGAACCTCCTAGGTGCGTGACAGCTTGCCCTGGGCGTTACCATCTCTGCAGAATGATAGTTATTTCTGGTTACTAAATTGAATGATTTTCCTAGCTAAGGGGAATTAGAATTTACTACATTTTACCTAATTATTCGAACTGCCAAAAGCACTTAGGAGATTGTTCATACAAATGGCCAGTGCTAGATTTGGCTGTTTTTTCAGGATGACTGGACAGATACAATTTTTAAAGGTTGAAGCATATCCCTGAATAAACTTTGACCAACATTTCGTACTGGGGTGCCTCAGGAAGTCGAGAAATGGCGGATGCACTTTCACCTCTTCATGCTGACAGAAGAATGTCTGATGGCCTGGGGTGAGATTTGGAGGGTCCTTCCTCTTAGTGTCTCCGCTCTACCACTGTTGTTAGTGACAGAGAGGTTTTGCAATAATGTTTTCTCTAGCATTCATAAAACCCAGGGTTTACATGTGACGGGAAAAGGAGACAGACAGACTCATGTGTACAAGATGCTTACTTTATACTAGGCACTGAACAGAATTTTTAAAGTATGTGATCACATTTCATGCTCCCAGCAACCCTGCAAGGTGGGTGGTTTTATCTTCATTATACTCCTGAGGAAATAGAGGCTCTGATTGGTAAAGAAGTTTACTCAAAATTACTCAGCTGGTAAGTAACAAAGTTGAGATTTGTACGTAGCCCTAACTCTGAAATCTGTTCATTTTCTGTTATTTTGCTCTCAACCTCCAGACACCTGCTTTAATAACCAGTGCTTTATATAGAAGCATGGCAGTGGCAGACAGGCCATCAGCTACTTCCTTAAAAGCCTTCCTCTGTGGTCATCCACACAACATGTACTGTGAAACATCAGACTGTCCCAGAGCTTCTTCTCAGGCTCCAGCCCTCCCACTCTCCCTTCTCTAAAAAATAATCTGTAGGCAAGGCATTGCAACATCCTTTTCTGCGAACCATGAGTGGTGCATTAGGTCACTTCCTGCAGCCACTTGTGTGACTCTGGCCTTAACAGAGGTCTCTTTAACATTAGCCTGCGATGTTTGTCAGAACTTTCCACTTAATCTTATGTTTCCACTCAGTATGCCTGCCTCCTGGCAAGTATGACTCTTTGGTGAGTGTTGCGAGCTTCATGTTTATTCTTATGGATATTTGCTGGTTTCTAAGTTCTTTTTTTCCATAGATCAACAGCATAAAATTTAAATTTTGTTTTTAACGTGAGAAGAAATCCTAGGATGCTTTCTGGCACTAGCTAAGAAAGAAAAGTGTGATCATAAAATACACGATCTGGGCCACTCTGTTATCCAAAAGGATAATTGAAAGCCACAGAAAATACTGATAGTTGCTGCCTCTTTTCCCAGAGATAAAGTAAAGCCCTTACACCTTGTTTTTTCCTCCAAGTTATAAGACATATCCACAATTAAGAAAATCAAAGTAACTCCCCTAAGATGCTAACCCTTAAAGGAAAATCCTTTATTTTATATTGCTGTAGTTTGCTCTCAAGTACTTAAACACCAAGCCAAAAATTTACCTTTTATTTTAAACTTTTAGAGATAAAAGTAAATATGTTAACAGAATCCAAATTAGAAAAACTATAATCACTTATGAATAAGTATTAAAATTATTGTAATTTCAGAACTGTGAAGCAGGGCTGATGCTTGCTATCAGATACTTAACTAAAGTATTGCACATAAATGGATTAAGTGATTGGCATACATTAGGATTTTAAAATATGAGCTTTTATTTTCAAGGCACATGGCAGAGTGTCCTGTGTATAATATAATAGATAATAATTTATAAGTATTTGACGAGTAAGTGAATGAAAATTAAAGGACTAGTATTTTGGCAATATTAAGCATGATTCCTTCAGGTGTAGTAAAAAGATATAAACTGCATAGCTATTTCTATATTTCTATGTATGTAAGTGTATATAATGTTTACACCTCTCTATATACATATCTATATCATACCTATATGGTGTGACACTGGTTAAGAAAGCCAGTCAGGCATTTTTTTCGCCAACATTTTATTTTAAAAATTCTGAAACAGAAAAGTTAGAAGAATTGTGCAGTGAACATCCACCACCTAAATTCTGCTAACTTTTTATTACATTTGCTTTGTTACATAGTTATGCATCTGTCTCTCATTCTTCCACCTACCAGTTCATCTAATTTCTTTGATGCACTTCAAAATAACTTACAGATATCAATACACTTCACCCCTAAATACTTAGAATTCAGTATTTGTTTATAGGGTTGTTGTTTTTTGTTTTTTTATAAAATTTACATACAATGAAGTATGCAGTCTCAAGAGTACCATTCAGTGACTTCCCCCCCAACTTTATTGAGTTATAATCGACAAATAAAAATCATATATATTTGAGGTGTATGACATGTTGTTTATATATATGTATAAATAAACACACATATATATGATACTTACATACATATTACATACATACATTGTGAAGTGATTGCCACAATCAGGCTAACTAACATATCTGTCACCTCACGTAGTTACTTTTTATGTGTGTGGAGAAAACACTTGAGATTTACTTTCTTGTCAGATTTCAAGGATACAGTACCTTATTATTAACTATAGTGACCACAGTGTATATTAGGTCTCCAGAACTTACTCATCTCATAACTAAAAGTATGTTCCCTTTGACTAACATCTTCCCATTTCCCCCACCCCTCCAGCCCCTGGTAACCACCATTATACTCCCTGTTACTATGAGTTTGACATTTTTAGATTTCACATTTAAGTGAGATCGTGCAGTATTTGTCTTTCTGTGTCTGGCTTATTTCACTTAGCATGATGCCCTCAAGATGCATCCATGTTATCGCAAATGGCAGGATTTCCTTCTTTTTCAAGGCTGAATAATTCTATATCCATTCATCTGTCGTTGGATACTTAGGATATTTCCATATGTTGGCTACTGTCAATAATGCTGCTTTGAACATGGGAGTGCACATATCTCTTCAAGACGGTGACTTTATTTCCTTTGGCTATATACCCAGATGTGGGATTGCTGGATCATATATGGCAGTTAGTCCTGCCTTTAATTTTTTGAGGAACCTCCATACTGTTTTCCATAACAGCTCTACCTCAGTGACCTTTGATTAATGCATTCACCCATCTTTGTAACCTAAATGCCCATAAGGATATATCACTTTGGAAAGTTTTCTCATGCCCCTTCCCAGTCTGTCTCCTCTCTAACCCACAAGAGGCAGCAACCGTTCTAATTTTTTTCTACCACAGGTTAATTTTTCCTATTTCAGAACTTCATATAAATGAAATATAAATATTATCATTCCTCTTAGATGAATACCCAGGAGTGGAATTTCTGGATCATATCATAAGTGTAGGTTTAGTTTTATAAGAAATTGCCAGACCCTTTTCCAAAGTGGTTGTACCATTTTTTATTCTCAACAGCAAGAATGAGAATTATAGTGGCACCACGTCCTTAGCAACATGTATAATTGTTTTGTTTTGCTTTGACTGTAGCATTTCTGGTGTGCATGTAGTGGTAGCTCACTGTGTTTCTGATTTGCTTTTCCTTGACACCTAATGATTATGTTAAACACATTTTCATGTGTTTATTGGCCACTTATGTGTATCTTCCTTTATGGAATGTCTGTTCATCTCTTTTGCCCATTAAAAAAATCAGATCGTTTACCTTTTTGTTGTTGAGAAGTAGAAATTCTATATATGTATCCTGGATACCAGTCCTTTGTTAGATTTACATTTTGAAAATATTTTCTTCCACTCTGTGGCTACCTGTTCACTTTGATAATGCTGTCTTGATGAACTGAATTTTTAAATTTTTGATGAAGTGTAACTTATCACATTTTTATAGTATTGCTACCTGTGTCCTATCTTGTTATTGATTTGTCTGCCCCCAGCTGCGGTAACAGCTCTGTAGTTTTTAGCAATAGGATTGAATCCTAGCTGTACCTAGAATCACCTGGAGAGCTTGAAGAAGAAGAAGAAGAAGGGAAAAAAACAAAGACAAAGAAAAAAAGTCTGGCCCTTACTCCAGATCAGTTAAATTAGAAACTTGAGTTTATTATGTAACCTCACTGAGCTTCAGTTTTCTCATCTATAAAATGGGAATAAGAATAGCTACTAAAGGAAATAGTTGTGAGGATTAAAAGAAATCATACATCGAAATCACTTAGTATAGAGCCCCACACATGGTGAGTATCCAGTAAATAATTATTATTCAAATTTATGTAATGGTTATACTGCACATATATTAAGTAATAGATTCTCTCAAGCTTTATATAAAAATCATCATTTGTTTTGGACTTTTACATTAACTTTTGTTTATGTAATTATTTTGTAATTTCATTCTCTCTAGTTTATTTGGCCTTAAATTAAGCAAAACCCAAGTACCCTTGGGTCACTCTGTTGGACTCAGCCCCTGCCCCTGAAGCCAGAACTGTCTGTTTAAGGCTAGTGTTGGAAAGACCAGCCGCTCTCACACCTTTGTAGTGCTCAGAGGGCATTCTCTCTGAGGCCTATTGGGTTTTTCTAGCCTGATAACCATTTGCAGATTTTCAAAATTTTATAAACCCCAAGGAGAGAGAAGCTGATGGTAGAGATGATAGTTTTTTGTGTGTGTTCCCGTCCTCCTATATGCAGGAGGGAAACCCAATTATGAATACTCAAGAGAGGAAGGATTTGTGTGTCAGTCTCAGGTAGACTTGGTCTTAGTTTCCCTAGCATACATACGGGACTCCCAACCACCCCTTCTCTCCTGTTTCCACCTTTTAACATCTCTTCTACTTCTCTGCCCTAAACCAGTCTTAATACTCATCACAATTGTTTTGGCCGTTTGTTTATAAGAATGAAAATATATATGTACATATATTTCATTCTTATATATATTTATATATGCGTAAGTATTCATATAAATTTATATTACATATATATATATATATATATATATATATATAGGACTTGGGATATTATTCCTGATTGTCTGGAGGAATGGCAGCATGGGATCAGTTTAACTAGTACATTTGATTTACATGGATTCAAATCTAAGTTTTAAAAAATGTGTTAGTTTAATTGATCCCATGGCACCATTCCTCCAGATAATCAGGAATAATTTCCTAAGTCTTGAAAGTCGTTTAATTAGCAGACATTTTAAGAGAAAAGACCTCTCTGAAGAAAGACTGACAACTCAAAAACTCTTTAGAGGAGCTTCAACTATTAGGCATGGAACATTCTGTCTGTGTCAGAAGCCATAATTTTTTTCCGTTTCTAATATATATAAATGAAAAAACAGCATCCCCCCAATCTGGTACTTTTTTGAGGAGGGAGGAAAATGGTGGAAGTAGTAGTTCTCACATCTGTTATTTGGCAGACATCTCTAGAAACTTTAGCACTAACAAATTCAGGGACTGGAAAGGGAACATTGCAAAAACAGTTCAGAAGTTTTAAAAACCTGCTTTCCTTCTTTCCTCTCTTATCCATGATTTAAATGGACAATACTTTTCAGCAGACCTTATATTAATTTCTAACCTTTAGATCTAAAGATCATCATGTGACTTATCCATAGACACATACCTAGCTGTAGAAAGGCTACGACCATACTCTGGGTCTGATTTCTCACTACACCACTGACTACTTTCTAGTCTGCAAAGGTAGTGTAAAGATGTGACGAAGTTGGGAAATTCTTTTGAGAATGCTAAGAAAAACTTGGAGAAAAGTAGTTTAGAGCCTTCTTTAGATTCAGTCTAAAGTTAAAACCATTTGCCTCAGTACTTAATAAATGAGCTCAGTCTTAATTTCTGAATTTGTCCTATTTTTCCCTTTTCAGATAATAACTGCTAGCTCACAAAAATACTTGAGTGTAAGAATATTATACTGTGTGAACCTGATTCTTAAATCAGGATCAGGAATGCAAAACTAAAGAAATCACGTGTTACTATGAAAAAACTCCCAGGTCTTTTATTTTGTGTTTTTTGTTTTTTAAAAACTCAGAGTTTAAAGCACACACCAAGAAATGCCATAGCACACACAAGGAACAAGGCTATGTTGAGGCCGTATGCTAGGCAGATTTCTCCTTTTTACAGAGAAACCTATTCTACCATCTGCAAGTCATTTTCACACTGGGAAGAGCTAACTTGTATGAAGAATGTGTGATAAATGGAAACTTCAGCTCAAAAGCTTTCATATCTTTTGAAGCCTTGCTTGTGTGTTTTAAAACAGGCTCATCACACATTTTGCTTTTTTGATGCCCATTCTGCTTGTCCCTTGGTATTGTTTTGAGAATTAGACATTTAGGCAGCTTTAGTTTCCCAGGACCGCTGTAACCAATTACCACAAATTTGGTGGCTTGAAACAACATAAATTTATTCTTTCATAGTTTTGGAGGCAGGAGGTCCTAAAAGCAATGTATCAGAGGGGCTGCTGTCTCTTCTTATAAGGACACTACTGCTTTTGGATTCAGGAACTACCCTAGTGTAGTATGACCTCATCTTAACGAATAACATTTGCAAAGACTCAACCAAATAAGGTCACATTCCGAAAAGGATGTGAACTTGAGGAGGACACTATTCAACACAGTACAGTGAAAAAGCTAAGACATCCTAAAAGTGTCTTCTAAAGTTGGTATTCATGACCATTTATAGTCTCCCTTTCTGTGGAGAGTGGCCCCAGGAATAGAAACTTTAGGATGCCCAGGTCAATCCTCACTAACTTAAAAGGGGTCATCGATAATTTTATTTTAAAACAAGACCTACCCTGTTTTAGAATCTACTTGGTAAAGCATATAGTTTTATTTTACAGTGTGGCCCAGTGAAGGGAACACTGAGGACTTTTCTGATATTGACTTTGAGATCTTATCCTTACAGGGTGGTTTTGTTTGTTTGTTTGTTTTTTAAGGTGATCTTATCCTTACAGGGTTGGTTTTCTTTTTTTTAAGATAACAGAACAGGGCAGTTTAAAAGTTGAAATCAACCTCCATTCAAATCTTGCTTCTCTTGTACTTGGAGGGGTGGGGGAGCCCATGAGACAGTCTGGGCCTCAGATTTCTGACTGTCCAGTGGTCCCCTCGCATCTTTCCCTCACTCATCGTTTAAAGAGCAATTAACGTAGGAAATGGGATTCTACAGGGTGGAAAAAAAAGCTCATATGAGCTGGTGAGATCCAGCCCCAGAGGTATAAAGAATGCTTTCAGAAGGTACAGTGCTTTTGAAGTGTTATGTTAAGCCTTTAAAGTGGCACTCCCTTTAGTATGGGAGTTGTTTTCTGTTTCAAAGCTAACAGGACTCATTAGTTTCCATAATCTTTAAAATCTTTCTTGAAGAGCTGTAAGTTTCTTTACTCCTAATTAAAACTGAATAGACTGACTGATTAGGGAAATACTGTGAAGGGGAAAAAAAAAAATCACAGAATATCTTTCTCTATTCCTTGTTCCCTATCCCATAAGAATGCAAAATAAGGGTATTAAGATAGTACAGTGCCAACATCTGTAACTCAGAATGTGAGCATGTATCTTTTTAGACACTTTACTTATCTTTTGGATACATTTATTTTTTGAATGCCATGATGCTTGCCTTTCCCTCACCCATCAAATTATGTGTTCTGGTGTCTTTCAGCACGTGGAGAATGTCAGGCCACTGGGATCAAAATGGCACAATTCCTGTTAGGCTCTAGAAGTTGGCCAGGGAAAGAGCATCATCACTTTATCAAAGGCTGCATTGCCAGGACTGATTATTTTATGTACAGTTGGCTCAATTAAACTCAGCCAGTACTCAGTTAAAGGAAAAAAGGGGATAGATTTCTTGCATTTAGGTGTTTGTGGCCAGAATTTGGGCATTTGTGGCAGACTTTAGGTGGGATAATAAGCTATTCTGCATTTTTCAAAATGCTACTGAAAACAATTAGACTTGCTTTTGGAATATAAACTTCAGTATATCACTGTTGTAGCCAAGCACACTACCTTGTTTTTAGTTAAAGCTTGTAAAAAAAACAAAACAAAGAAAACCTAAACTTTATATGGTATGAATTTAGAGTTTTCATAAGCAGAAACCTCAGAGACATAGTTTCCCTTCATTTCAGTTGATGGTATTGACTGAAAAAAACTGACTTGAATTAGATCTGTTCCTCTGTAAAAAAGGGAAAATGATGTACTTCCCATCTAGCACCTCTAGTAAAAGGGTAAAAAGAGCATAGACCTCGACCCTACCTTTACTGGAGGCTGTTTGAATCCATCTGTGATCATGCTTTAAGAAAGAAATCTGTTTGAAGCCAACTGTGATCTTGCCTGTCCTACCCACTGTAAAGGCATTGGCTCGCTGGGGAATAACAGAGAGCTGTCTGCTTGGTCCTGCCATTTCCAACCATACGTGCTTTCTCTCCATTACAGCCTGAGGAAGAACAGTTGGCCTGTGATATCACTGGATCCAGTTCCTCCACCGATGACACAGCGTCCTTGGATCGACATTCTTCTCATGGAAGTGATGTGTCCCTCCCCCAGATTTCAAATTTGAACAGGTCCAGAGACCAGCAATGTCTTGATGGTTTCTACAACCATGGGGTGGGAGCTGAGGGTCGAGAGAGTGAGAGTGAGCCTGCTGGCTCAGGTGAGATGGAAGAGGAGGAGATGGACAGCATCACTGAAGTGCCTGCAAACTGCTCTGTCCTGAGGAGCTCTATGCGCTCTCTGTCCCCTTTCCGGAGGCACAGCTGGGGTCCTGGGAAGAACGCAGCCAGTGACGCAGAAATGAACCACCGGAGGTGAGATGGCAGGCTGTTTGTCTAGTCTCTCAGTGTCTGCTTGCTTTTGATTTGGTGTTATTATTAGTAAAAGATTTTAGGAGACACCATGGTATAGAAGAAAGAATATAGGCTTTGGAATCAGGAAAATCTGTGTTTAAACTCTAGCTCTATAACTTTCTATGTGGATAACCTTGGCAAGTTACTTGACCCTTCTGAGCTTTAACTTTCTCATCTGTAAAACACCTGCCTTTCTGAATATTTGTAATAATAAAGATTACAAGTGAAATATGTCAGTCACGTGGGTGTTTAATAAATGGTAGCATTTGTTCAGGCCAGATTTGTTCATGAAATTCAGAGATTAGAAAATTGGGGGGGAATAGTTTCATGTCAGTTTTGAATTAAGAAATAAACATGAACTCTTAAAGTCTCAACACATCTAAGTCTTCACAGTGCTTCATAGAAATTGCCATCTGTTTCTAGTGCAGAGTTTTGATGAAGTCTAAATTACCAGTGTTTAATCCTTAAGAGATCATAATAATCATTCAGTTGTTAGGGTTTTTCCATGTATCACTCAGTCTTGGGGCTCTCTTGTAAGTGCCACCCAGTCTCATACCTTCAGTTTGGAAGCAGGCGCTAAGAAAAGTTGGATTGGCTTCTGACCCTTGGCTGCCTAGATGAATTTAAGCAGATGGCTTTGAGTGTAAAGAACAAGTGCCATGAGGCCTACTGTATGTGCAAAGGTGTGCCTGCTCCAAAGCTGCTTTCTTAATGAGGACAAGCAGCCAAGGGAGGAGGCTGACAGTTGTAAAACAATTGATAGAACGGTTCACCGGCAGCAATTATTGGTTTGTTTGCTTTTTAAAAATTCCTTGACCTCCTAATATTTTGGCTCATAGCTATAAGTACATGTAGTCTGATCACATTCACTCACTCATTTATTCTTTTATTCGGCCAACATATATTAAGCACCGCCTGCACGTCAGGCATTTCTACGTTCTGGAGACCCAGAGGTGAACAAAGTCCCTGCCTTCATCATATCTTACACCTTCCTGACTTGCTACCCTTTTCAGATTCTTTTAATAACACATTGTCTCATGTAATGTTGCAACTTCTTCATGAGTCAGGTGGGATTAACCCCATTTTTGCAGATGAGACTCTGCAGGTAGTTTATATCATTTACCCAAGGTCAGTGGGATCCAGGTTTCCAGTTTCCTGGTCAGGCGCTCTTTCTAGAACTCCGTATTATTCTGGGGTGGAGTTCAGAATGCTAAGCTTAAAAATAAGCGGTTGTTTTATCTGATGGGCAGTTTTTATATATATTTGAAATCCTAGATTATGTAAAAAGCAGTTTCTAAAAGCTTTCCTTCCCAGCTTTATTCAAGCTGTACTTTTTTTTTTTTTTTTTTTTTAAGCATTCACACCACAAGAAAAAATAAGGTTGGGGGAACGATCCCTACAGCCAGAATTCCCTTCCTGAAGCAAGAGAAGCTTCTTGACAGGATATACTTGTCTTAGATGATGACAACATTGAGAAATGAGGATTTGTTTTATATATAATCTGTTTTCCTTTATAAACCACTATGGATCCCTTTGCCATGACTTTGATTTCCGAGCTAGATGTGACTTCATGGGTCACATGAAGCTCCAGTGAGGAAATTGAAGCTCAGATTAAATGATTTTGCTCCAGTGAGGAGCAAAAAATTGAAGCTCAGATTAAATGATTTTGCCCAAGATTACATGATTTTAGGACTGAGCTAAGATTAGAACCATATCACCTAAATTGTTTATATTTTCAACCTATGTGATACCACGGAACCTCCTGTTTGAGTTTATCATTAAGGATTGCTTAGCACCACTGTGCCAATACCTCTGGAGATAATGGAATGAGAGTTAGGGTTCACTTTAATTAGTTTGACTAATTCTTATAGTGTTATCTGCATATAGTGTAACCTGAATTGTAGAGTCTTAAGAAAACCCTTTTAAAGTTTTGAATGGCCTTTTTAAAAAATGCTTTTACTTTTATAATTTAATAAACCTCATTCTTGGTCACCTGATTAACTCCTTAGAGCAAGGAGGGAGCAAAGTAGCCCTTCTCAGAAATTATCAGGCCTTTTTGGTCATGATGTTTTCCTGATTCCACATTCTTTCATTCCCTTACTCCCTGAACTATTTCTCTTTGGCCATTGTGTCTCTTCCCAGTGTGATGTCTGTATGTTTCATGCATTTGTATCCACTTTATTTCAACTCAACACTGACCTCTTCCACCATTCATTTTCAGTTCAATGCGAGTTCTTGGGGATGTTGTCAGGAGACCTCCCATTCATAGGAGAAGGTACAGAGTTCACTAACTTGATGGACTAACTGTTTGCCTTTGAGCTTATACTAACAAGCATCTCATTCTGCTTCATCTATGATTAAACAGTCTATTTTTAAGTAATGTCATGTCTGCTTCAGACAAATAAAATACAGGTACTTATTAATTGCTAATGTCCATTCCATATGAAATGGTTTCTCGAATTTGAAGTTTTTTCCTATTCTACTTTTATTTTTTGAAAAACAATTTAAAAAATATTTTTTCCATCTTGTGCTTTTTGGTGTTCAGATCATTTTGATAATAGGGTGTCCCCCAACTTTATCCAGGAGAATTCAAAGAAGTGTCTGTTGTGCCTATGTAATGGACCCTGGGGAGTACTTTTTCTTTCTTTCCAAAAAAAGGGAAAGAACCAGAAACATGAGTGTGCTCATGTACAGGCCCTAAAATATTTTTAACACGTTCTTTAATAATGTGATGAAAGCCTGTCTTCCTAGGCCACCTGGCGCTCTCCATTCCACTGCTGATGTGGTCATTCCTTAAAGCAAGTAAGAGGCATTAGCTGATTTCTCAGGGGCCCTCTCAGTCTTTCAATTCCTTAATTATTTTTTGTCACATAAAATTTTGAAGCTAAAAATTATAGTGATTTATAAGCTGAAAAGTCATTTCTAGCCAGAAAGTGCTGATTTGCTTTAAATTGTTCAAATGCTGAGTTTTGTTTTATATTTACCGTACAGAAGTCATTTGTGACTTTTTCTTCCCTCGTTTGGAAAAAAATTTAGAAGTCTAAAAACGATGGTTTGATTACTGTTAGTGTCTCATATTAGGAGATACTTGTAAAGAGGTATTTTTAATTATTAGCTGAAGCTGTTTGTTGGGAAGCAGGCAAATAACAGTCTTTCTTTCCCACTTCATCTTTTTCAAGTGGGTGTTTCCTTTAATTCCAGATTTTAGGCACAGAGTTGAGCTCAAATACAAATGTTCTCATGAATCTTAGATAATCATGAACCTGGTTAAGTTTTTCTCCAGGGGAACAAGTTGTTAAATGCCTTTTTCAATAGAAGTATCTAAAACCTTTAGAGATATATTTGTCTGACTTTCTTTTAAACTCTTCAGTATGGACTTATTAAAATCATGCACTGGATGACACTGGAAGATGACAGGTTGCTGGATACAGTCCAGGTTAGCATGTAGATACAGCCATCACAGCAGCTCCAGTGACGGTTTCATCCCTAGTCATATTTCTGTAGGAAGAACATGGGTTATAATTTTAAATTTTGTATTAAGCCTTAGCTACTAAAATTGAAGCGTTCCAACAAGTATTAAAAGGTGGGGGGAGCGGGATACTTGTTTTTGTTCTTGTTTTTTAAATCTGGAACTACTAAATCTCAAAGCTAAAGAACCATGAAGTGTTACCTCCCCCCAGTTGAGGAATTGAGGAAATTATGATGCTCTCAAAAATACTCTTAGTTGTGAAAGGAATTTTCTGCTACTGTAGGACCATCTGCAGCTTCCTTCCTGAATCCTTAGAAAAGCTTTTCGGACATGGTTTCTGTCTCCCTGTTGTTCTTCATTCTCTTCATCCTAAATTTCATCCCAGTCTCTCACATCATTGTCATTTTCTGAGAGTAAAGGGAAGTTTAAATCTATAGGAAGAAAGACATTATTTTATTTTTCATGAATGATAAATCGGCAAAATATATTCAGTTACTAATTTTTTCTACATTCTGTTTTTAATAAATTGGCTATTTAGGCATAATATACCTTTTATTAACAGTTTAGAGATATAAAATTAATTTTCAAAGAATGGACTTCTGAATCTCGTGTGTGTCTGCAAACTATATCAACTCTTGCTTCCCTCACACAAGTAAATTATAAGTCAGTCTGGTCTTGCTTAGCAGACTAGTAGAGACATGTCTCAGGTGTGTATTTCCACTATCTGCTTTTGCACTTGTGAGCTTTGTACTATTAATTTAATCTGATTTAAAATGTTTCACCATTTAAATTATTTTTAATGATATTATTTTAAAGATTTACTTTTAGAGGATCCATAGAGGTAGCTCATATTTATTCTCCCACCATTTTCCTTGTCTTTTTTCGTCTGTCAAAAACCTCCCACTTATCAACAAAACAGAGTTATCAGCTGTGTTCAAGACAAGGTGGGGTTTTTTTGGTGTCTGTAGGTCTTCCCATTTGAAGCTTCAGGAAGCTGATTGGTTTTACTGTTATCCCCCTTCTTAAAACCAAAGCATGTCACTGAGGACCTTAAGGCCAAAGTAGTAGCAGTGTTATTTTTTAAATGATAGCTTTTGTTAATCAGAAATCCTCTCCTATGGATGCAGCTCCTTTCACAGAGTATCTCATGTTTTGAATTGGTTACTTTTTGGCTGGTTATGTTTACTTAGCATTTCCAACCCCAGATTTTCTGTTCTTGCTGCTTGAGAATAAATATCAGTGCTGAGATAGTCAAGGAAATAGATGATCAAGTGGATTTTTTAAAATCTTGTGGGAAAGTGGATACAAACCTAAAATTAAGAGACACATTGCTCACCCAGTACTATAAAATTCCTTTTCTTTTTTAAGGAAAGAAATCCCTTCGTTATCATTAAAAAAATACAAGGAAACAGGATCGTTGTTCTATGCTTTATCTTTAGCATACAAGCCTAGTGCATAGGGTTTGAAGGTGAATCTGAGTGTTGACTGGATATCGTTATGAAAGATATAAATTGTCTGGCTTAGATTGATCCTTAGTGGAGACATGAAAAAAACTGATGACTCAGTGAGCCTACCCTAGTGCAGTTTGTCATCGTTCCTTACAGTTAAGGATTAGAGACACTGTGGTAAGGGAGTTGTAGGAGTGGTGGCATGTATAGAGACATTGTCCCCAGTGGTGGAGGTTGGAACAAAGAAGCAGCCACACGTAGGGTGGATTCTCTGTTCAGTGTTCTCTAGGAGGAATTCTTGGTTTTCCAAGATTGGACTTGTTATCCTGTAAAGAATTCGCGTAGTCATTTCCAACACATTATGTAGATGGACATCAGTAGAACAATTTTAAGTTTCTATGTTTTTTGTTCCAGCCATTTTCTAAGTTCTAAATCGATGTTACATTCCTAATTTTTTGATAATCAGATAAATCCGTTTGTCTCTAACCATGCCCTTTCTTTTTAAACCCAATAATCCCATGCCTGTTTCCTCTTCTTCCATTTCTGTTTCTTCCTTTGATGTCATCCCCAGTATGAGCTGGTGTCCTTCTGGTGTGCAATACTCTGCTGCCCTGAGTGCTGACTTTAATTACAGAAGGTATGGTATTGTTGTGTGTCCAGCCACCAAAGGGGGAATCCTAAAATACGGCACTTGAGCTTTTGGCTTGGAGCTGGCTTCTGTGTGGCTAGAATGCATATGGCAGCCTGCTTTGGCTGTGAGCACAGTGTTCTGCTGCCTCTGCTGTGGGCATCACTGATCCAGTTGAAGGGGTACAGCCTAGGAGTTAGATGGTATACCCTGATGCATCCTTTTTGGCTCAAGTGGCTATAGATTTGGTGTTTTCTGCACAGAATTGTCTCTGTGGTATGATAAATCACTTTTCTGTTTGTTTTGATCTGTCCTAATTCCCAGATCCTAGGAATTCCTACATCCTGAGGAAAAAAATAACAGAAATAAGGCAGCTAATAAGATGCACTCATCTTTTTACACTTCCAAATCCACCAATCTCTTTATTTTTTTAACATCTTTATTGGAGTACAATTGCTTTGCAATGTTGTGTTAGTTGTTGCTGTATAACAAAGTGACAAAAGACCACCAACCAATCTGTTTAGATTCCAAGCTCACAGATTCCTCATCATTGCATATTCTTCTCTCAACTAAGCAGCCAGATTTAATTACTAAAACATTTTCAGGTTTAAATTTTGTGGTAAGCATAGATCTGGCTTTCCCAGTCTTTACAAATAATTCATAATAGAAAACTAAATTTCTTCACTTAGTCTGTCTTCTTATCCCTGCTATTGAAAATGAGTTTTACAGAGACATTTATGTGTAGTTAGTCATGATTTCTGTTGTCATATTGAAATAAGAAAAACAAAGTCCATTGTTTAATTTACTCACTCAAGAAAATAGAGGCATACGGTTTCAGTTCATAATAAGTAATTCATGGCGAAAAAGAGCGAATAGAAACCCTTCTGGACTGGCATACATAAATTTTTTGTAGCAATTAACTTTGAGCAGAGATAACTAAATAGCTTCAGTATACCTTCAAATACAATTCCAGATGCTTGTAACTGAGGACATGGTCTGCTACAGCTGTATTCTGAGATCCAGTTGTAACCGGATGTGAATTATTCTGGCTAGCAACCCCAAGGATGATAGATGGCCAACCTCTCTCTATAGCCTCCTGCTTACATAAAAATGCTTTTCATTCCACAAACCACATAGTCTATTCCAGGGATCCCATTTTAGATACCAAAACTTAAGTTTGCTTTTTTCCCCTTTGTCAGTATTAAGGGGGGGGGGGAATTAAACCTCTTTTAGATGCAGTAGCTTTTCAGCTTTTGCCCTTTAAGATGTCACATGTGCCTGTCTGCAGCTAACAATTCTCAGGAAACCTGTCAAAGCAGTTGTTGTCCGGGCAGGTGTGCACAGATATTAATGCTCCTACGTAATGTGGGATTTCTGGGGGTGGATGCATACCTGTGAAGTTATAAAGGTCAACTAGACTATAGTTGAATGTAAAGTTATAAAGGTCCACTTGATGGATGCAAGGGCAAGTCTAGGTCTCCCTCTTTGCCTTCTGGAAGTTACTTATGCTCATATTTTCTCTGTGCCATTTCATTCTTTGGCATTTGCAGAGTTCAGATTCTGGCAAAGATTGATCACCTCAGATCAAGGGAAAAAAACACACATGAATAAAAGATCAATAAGCTAATGTGGCCTGTCCATATGGTATATTGAAAAATGTCTGAGAAAATGACCTTAAGTGGTTCAGCATTTGAGTAAGTTGAATGAGGTTTTTTTAAAAAAAATCTTAAGTGCAGTGTGTTTCTCAGCATACCAGGATATTTGTGGAGAATGGTAGGTGGCGCTCATGGCCATGCCCTTGCAGATGGTTTTGCTGGGTGACATAGAAATAGTTATGAGCAGGGGAGATACAGCTAAAGGGATTTTGTATCCTCCTTCCTTTCTGAAACTCAGAAATAGAATGAATTAACTCTTGTTTCTGTGTTCAGTTTCAGTCTAGAAGGCTTGACAGGAGGAGCTGGTATTGGAAACAAGTCATCCTCATCTCTGGAAGTAAACTCTTCGAACACCAAAGAGCTCAGACACCCTTTTAGTGGTGAGGAAAGGGGTGACTCGTTGGTGTCACTTTCAGAAGAGGATCTGGAATCAGGCCAGAGAGAACATAGGATGTTTGATCAGCAGGTAAGGCTGAAATGGGTATATATTGCTAATTTGGAAAAAATTAGTTTTATTTCCCTAATATGTCCTCATATTAGGAACAAAGAAGGCAAGATTTATGTTAATATAAGGCTAGGAGCTATGATTACTTACCCACTATATAATATTCTCAGTGTAGCACACAGCAGTTTTTTAGCACTTAATACTAATTAGAGAATGCCATTAATCTGCATAGATATAAATATTCCAGCAAAGCAAACATTTTGAAATTAGGAGAGTATCCAGGATATTAAATTGAGTTTTTCTTCTTGTCTGAGGACTTCTTTTACCACGCCAGTAGTAAAATGAGTCTTGAAGTGTATTACTTACCATTGTTAAATTTCCCAATTCTCAAAAACATATCCTAAGTTTCTCCTTCCTGGGGAAGAAAAATTCTTTGTCTCATCGCATTGTCTAGGCAACAACTAAGTATTCTCTCTGCTTCCTGTCACTGCCAAGCTACTTGAGACAGCGTCTGCACTCCCTGCCTTCTCTTTCTCCCCACCTAATGTCCACTACTATCACGCTCTTGAAATTCCTGTCTTGAAGGGTCCTGGGCTTGCTTTTCCACCAGACCAAGCGACTTTTTCTTAGTTCTCATCTTCTCTTTATCACTTACCGTCAGGGAGTTTTTGAGTTGAGAATTTGAATCGTATGCTTTTCTAGCATCCTACCCCACTGAGTCCTTTTTCCTCCTCTTCGGCCGAGGAGACTTTGGATTAACTTCTGAGAGGATTCCGGGATACACATTCAAATGAAACATGTCTAATTAAACAAACAAAAAAGTTAAACGCCTGTCTCTGAATAGGTGACTGGCATTTTAGATAGAAACGTAAGGAAACATTACAAATTAAAGAAACAAAAACCTTAACCTGTTCTTTGAATCAGTGACTAAGGTTTTGTGTAGAAATTTAATTTTTTATTACATCCTGCTACATAGCAATGATATGACCAAATATAAATTTGGCACTAGAGGATTACCTTAGAAATGAATGTATCACTTATGCTCATGTGAAGGCCTAAGAGAATTTAGGCCTAAGGAAAATGCAATTGAAGGCCTAAAGGAATTTTACCTCCTTTTGGCCCCCACCCGTGGCTTCTTGGCCTGATACTTTATAGAAAAATAACAAGAATACAGAGAATATATTCATTGAAGTAAATGGTTTAGATTTATTTAGCCTAATGGTAACAGGAAGAGGGAGGAAAAAAATAGGAAACTGTAATTTGGTGACTACCGAGAGCATCTCTGACAAGTGGAAAGTCTGACAAGTGAAAAAGTTGCATTTTACATGTATAGAATCCTTTGGAAGTCATTTGTTAGGACCACATAAAATACCAAAAATTGTGTGCTTGTGAACAGAATCATAGACTTAGGGCCAATATATCCCTTCCTATTCTGCTCAAGCTTTGGTGTGTGAGAACTTCAAGCCCATTTAAGTGACTTGCCTAAGCCTTGTAACTGGCTATTAGCTGAACAGTATTAAACTCAGAATTCCAGACTGTTAGTCCCACTGTTTATTTCCATGTCTTTGAAGTAGATGACTTTTAATGAGGAAATGAGAACATTTTAATTTTCTTAATATTGTTTATGTAATAACCTTTCCTGAACTGACATTCCTAGGAATTTTAGCTGTGACCCTGTTTTATAGTAAGTGATGTCTTTCTAACGGCCTTTCTGATTGAGTCTGCCTAGCTGAAGTTGTTGACAGTGTAGCACCTTGTGTGCTTAGTCTCCCAGGGGCTCTGCCCACCCATAGTTTTCCATCTTGTGTGTAACCTCAGAATGGATATTTGAGCTGCTGGTATCACTGATGTGCACAAGTTGCCTGCAGCCAACTTCCTGTTGAAGATCTCTGCCTTTCACGGATGTCATTTTTCAGACCTCACAGTTGTATTCAAAACATAGCAGCTGTTTGCCTCAGACTCCATGGTTACCCATGGAACAAACTCTAAATAATCAGAAGTCTTTGGCGCAATTGAGTTCACCCTGGTAACGGATTTTCATTGCTTCCGTTTCGACATGCACAGATTTCAGCCTCCTATGAAGGGAAGAGATTTATGGTAATTAAAGTTAGTTGCCAATTAGAATGGCCTCTCTCAAAGCAAAAGGAGAGGGATCCCATCATCACTGGAAGCATACTAATAAACACTAGTTGACTGTCATGGGTTTTGTTGCAGGAACTTCTGCAGTGGGTTGGATTACATGGCCTTGAAGTGGCTGTGAATTTACGGAGGGAGTTCAGTTGTCAAATTCCAGTCACCCTCATGTTCATGTAGAAGCAGTGTAATCTTAGAAGAGGAAGTGAAAATGATTTAGGCTTCTGTCCAGATGCACAGGCAACTTTGCTTGTGATCTTAAAACACGTTCTACTTGTATCTCTGTTTCCAGCTCTTTAAAATAAGAATGATATTACTGGTATCCTACTATATCTGTAAGTGATATTTAGATTTTCAAAGAGCAAGAACTATATGTAGTTTTGGTATTTCCAGTGAAATTATTTTTATCTGATTATGCATTCAGTAGATGTTTTATTATGCACTTACGAAGTTTGAAACATCATTAGGTATTATGAGGGTTACGAGACAACTGTAAAGGATGGATACTCTAACTATCCCCATTTTGCCGATAAGAACACTAAGGCTCAGAAAAGCTAGGTAGCTTCTCTGAAGTTGAGCAGCTGTTTTGTGGCGGGGGAGACTTCTGACTACAAAGCCTGTGCTCTTATTCCTCTTGTGTACTGCCTTATTTCCCTAGGCTGAGTCAGAATGTAAAATTTGGTGCTTATCTAGAAATATGAGAGCAGGTACTCAGAACCTGTTTACTTTTTTTCCTTCACAGACATGTCACAGATCTAAACAACAGGGATTTAATTACTGTACATCAGCCATTTCTTCTCCATTGACAAAATCCATCTCATTAATGACCATCAGCCATCCTGGGTTGGACAGTGAGTATACTACTTTTTTAAATTAAATATATTATATTTTAAACATTTTTCCTCTCTCTCTCTCTCTCTTTTTTTTTTTTTTTTCCCACTTTAAGACCCTATGCCGTTACCTTACAGCATTTACCTGCCTGTTCCTCTGAATGAATGGCTCATCATTTACAAAAAAGGTGACACAGAGTTCAGTTTGGGGATCTTCCTCCTTTTACTACATAAAAATCTCCTTTACACATTAAATTCATTGTATTCTTAGGCCTAAACCTGACAAACATTTTTAAAAACTTTCTATTTTGAGATAATTTCCAGTTAAAAATAACTGTTTTTTATTTATAAATAAAAATATTTTAACTATTTATAACTATTTTCTAGTTAAAAATAACTATTTTTTAAAATAGTTGCAAAAACAGTACAAAGACTTAATCACATATTCTTCACCTGGAGCCTCCAAATGTTATCTTAACACTTGTTTTATCCATCTTGCTCCCTGTCTTTATCTCTGTCCTTAAGGATTTTTCTGAAACATTCGAAAGTAAGTTACACATATAATGCTCTTGTGTCTCAAAGATATTTTCTTATATTACCACAGTACAATTATCCACATTTTATCCAGTACTAGTTTCCTGAGCTCTTTAAAAATGTCAAGCTCTTGAAGGACAGAGAGAGACTGAGATACATTTTTAGTCAGTTAAGTAAATGCCAAAAGGATTACAGCCAAAAATGATTACTGGAGCTGTATGCAGATTCAGGATCCATGACTATGAAAGTTAGTAGAGACGTCAGGCATTCACAGGCACAGAGCGTTTGCAAATTAAAGATGCTCGAAAACATTTGAATTGGATCCAGATGTTTGCCACAGAAAGGTTTCTTTGGGAAACCCCACTTTTTTTGTTTTATTTTAAAAATAGATTTCTTTTTCATGAGTAGTTGCAGTGTGGGATCTTGAAATAAAGATTTAAATTCTCATCAAAGAGAGTATGGTACATTACATTCTTTGCTGAAGGATCATGTATTCTGGAGGCTGAAGCAAAGGGTATAACCCCTCCTGGTATTTCTGGTGTTTCTTCAGCGTCCCCTGATATATAACTCATCTTAAAAGAGTTGAGGACAGGAGTAGCTGCCCTGCATTAATGGGATGTTCTCTCTCCATTTTTGACTTACTAGAGGCCTCATTTTCTTAATTTCCATGGTGGAGTTAAGGCATAATGGATAATTCTGTTAACTTCGTCCTCATTTTCATATGATTAGTACTTCAAATACCAGTCTGGCCTGTTGGACTAAAGGTGCCTAATAATGACTTATTCCCCAAGATAACAGGTACAACCTCACAGAACTTGACTGAAATAGCAGTTCCTGTTTTTATTTGGATCTTGGTTTGGTTTGGTTTGGTTTGGTTTTGATTTGGCTTTGGGTTAGTGGTTTTGCTGGTATAGAACGAAAATTATTATAACAAAATAGTTTATAGTGGCTTTGAACCCAGAAAACTAGAACTTGATAACCAAAGACAGTCCGTGAGGCGTTTCAGCTCTGCACCCCCTCCTCCCGTGGCCTGGTGAAGGGCCTGCTCCTGCAGCAACAGCTGCCCAGTACCAACAGAATGTGGCCCGGAGAGAGAGCTTTTTCCATTGTTCTGTGACACACTCTCTTGCCTCATATATGAAACACTTCATTATTTTTCCTCCAAAAAACAAGATGGTTTTTGACTGTGCTTTCAGTTGCTAACCAGCACTCTAAATGATGCGGGTCACCCCCAGGAAACACTGTCCTCTAGCGCCAGGAACTCTGGCACATCTCGTTGCTGGGGACTTGTGGCTCAGCTCACTGAGGGGTACTGAGATCAGTAGCTGACTGCTGTCATGAGTAGAGCTTGGAGCAAGAGTCCAACCCTTTCATCAAAGTAGAGTACCCTCATTCTGATTTGTCATGTACATTTCATGCAGATTGGAATGATTAGCCAGCCCCACTTACTTCCCTAAGTTAGCATATACTATAATTGGAGGGCTCATCAACTCTAATGACAGTATTTCTCCTTAGTCCTCCCCATATACAATTAATTTTCCCAACTGTATTTTTTTATTCTGCTCTAGAAACATAAATTTTTTGCAGATGTAAAAATTCTGGCTGTTAAACAGAAGGCTAAAACTTGTATCTTGCATGCTGTGCCTTTAAGTCTCAGGGTAACTGGGTAGTTCTCGACTTGCCGCAGACACAAATCTTCATTCCAGATCCCTTAAATACTCTGCATGAGTCATCTTTGGCCATGGTCGTCCTTGCTGAAACTATCATAATTAGAACCTACCCAGTGGTTTTAAAGCCTAAAGTGTGTGGTACACTTAAGATATTTTAACTAATGCTTTATTGTAAGCACACTTAGTGGCTTTGTGACCTTGGGTCCTTGAACTATTAAACAGTGCTAATAATATGATAGGACTTAAGTTGAATTTATTTAAAATTCACATTAGCGTGTTTCCTGGCTTATGATAAGCATTTGTTATCTTTATGGAATGAGTGCACACTGTACAGGCCAGTGCCAGGGTCCGTTTTTCTCTGACCAGAGTCTAAGCAATGATGAAGAAACTAGAACGTGGTCCCTCATTTTCTTTAAGTGGCTGTGTCTTATGAGTGTGCTTGTCTAGGGACAAAATACTTCCTAAACTCAGCCTTATCTCACTACTTCCCAGCTATTACTTGTGTTCTAGCTTCTACCTTGAAGGAAATTAGCTGCTTCTCCCACAACCTTTCATAGCTGTTACCATTTGAGCATTTCTGAAAACGTGTGTCCACCGAGCTGTTGTCTGGAATATCCCATCATTGAGTCACTGGCCAGATTAGAAAAACAGACAAACTCAGCATTATTCCCAAACTGGAATCTGTTTCAAAAATTCATTGATGTAGAGGACAATACCACATAAAGGCGACAACTAAAATATTTCTGTGTCATTCTCTGGGGTGGAAAGTAGATGGGCGACAGCTGATTTAGGAACCGTAATGGGCAGGAAAGCTGTCCTAGCCCATGTCTTCGATTTGCTGTCTTGGTGGGGGCAACATGACAGAGGCATCTTGCCGGCTCATCTTTTTAGGGAATCAGGATAGCACTGATGCTGTGTGTGTCGTGTGGGAAAATGCCGGGGAGGACTGCCCTCAGAGGAACCGCTCCAGGAAATGTGTTCCCAACATAGGGTTGAGTGGAGACTTACAGCTTGCCAGGAGACTCAGATGGTTTCTCAGTAGAGCTTAAAAACAAACTTTATTTTTGCAGATATGGAATAATTCAGTTATTACAGACAATCCCTTAACAAGACTATATTTTTTAACTTTTCACTGCTTGCACCCAGAAGATGCTTAGAAACAGTAAACTATTTGGTTGTATCCCTGCTAAGCATATTAGTGGTGGTAATATTAAAAAGAGAATGATACCCATTAGACAATTTAACCTCCTGGGCTTCTTAATGAGATTTCATTTTGCCCTTCATTTTTCAGGGTTTGTTATCACAAAGAACGGTGTTCACAAATGGCACTTGTGCTTGGAATCATTCTCAGACCTTCACTCATGGTGTGTGAATTGACCAAGTTCCTTATGCATGTTTTGATGGCAACACTAGCTTTTAATTGTATAGCTTGCATTAGACTACGAAAGCTAAGTGGGTCTTAAGAACTTGAAGTGTGGTATTTACATATATAAAATGCACCAGATCTTCAAAGCTAAATGATCCATGTGACCAAAGATCAGGGTGGGCGTATAGAAAGTTAGGCATCGATGCTAATGAGGATATTTTATCTTTACTTTCTGTGCTTAGTTTCTCTCTCTAACTGGACAGTGGGATGAGACTTTATTGGAATACATTTATTTTCTTAGGGTAGTTCTGTTTGGAGAAGATAACATTTGACAAATTTGTCAGAACAAAAATTAAGTCAGGCAAATAGACTTTTTATATTGGTCTTTTTGATTATATTGCAAGGCTGGAATATATATGTAGTCATTAAAGTTGAGTATGTTATAAAATTGAATCCCTGTGTTAACAGAACATATTCTTTCCATATATGTTGAAGATACTCCTTATTCATACAAGTAGGTTTCTCTTTATGATCCATGATCGTGTGACAAAAGAAGGGGATACTCTTAGATTTGGGGTAATAAGAGAGCTCATTTTCATCTCCTAAATTTACTTTACATTAGGAAATACTTTAGAACACACATTAAAATGGTATCTTACTTTTGTACTCGACCGTCGCTGCCTAAAAATCCAGTGTACATGAATTTGTGCCAGGTGATCTCTGTTACAAGCAGTGGCTGCACCCTGCAGTCTGTCATCACTTAGCATTTATCTGGGGTGTGGAGTGGCTTTTGTGTTGGGTAGATGCAGGGCTTTTTCCTTCATTTTATTTAGGTTATTGAGCTTCTAGAAAGCCTGACAAAAGGAAATTCATTTATTAATTTGTTTATTTATTCAATAAATATTTGAGTACCTACTCTTTGCTAGGCACCAGGCTGGACAGTGGAAGGAGAGGGATGAACTTCCAGACACGGTTCCTTTTCTCACCACACTTAAGCTGATGGACATGAGAACAGTTGAGTGTAACAGAAGATGATAAATGCAGCAACTGAAAGAAACGTTGGGTGTTTAGGAGCCTCCGACTGGAGACACCAGAGAAGGCTTACTGGGGAGAAGTGATACCAGAGTCGAGACCAAGAGGAGTCTAGGAATTCGCTGGGTGAACTAGTATGTGGAAAGCTAGACTGAGGAATTTGGGCTTCTTGTCTGAGGGCAATGGAGCGATTTAAGTTGATTAAATTGATTAATTAATTGATTCAAACACTTCAGAGAGACCACACTGAAGAAAGTGTTGGGAGGAGAGGCTGGTAGATCAGTAGAAGGCTATTGCAGGATTCTGGTGAGAGTAGATGGTGGCCTGAACCAGGCCGTAGAGCACTGGCAATAGGGGAAAAGTTGATGTTCAGAGAATTCTAGAAGGCAAAATCAGAAGGACTGAGTGATGTGATAAGAGGATTCAAGGATGGTACCCAGGTTTGTGTTCTGGATAATTAGTTAGATGTTAGGTACCACTCACCAAAGGAAGGAATAAAGGAGGAGGAACAGGTCAGGAGGAAGGGGGTAAGTTGATATATGCACTTGTTCAGTTTGAGCTCTGGGATATCCACCCACAGGTGGGCAGTGAGATGAATGAGGTTTGAATTCAAAGGAGAGACCTGGCTTGAAAATAGAAAGTTGTGGAATCACCACTATATCACATGCAGATTGTACTCGAAGGGGAGACAGTGAATGAGGGGGTTTGGGGTGAGGGGGAAGAGAGCCAAGTACGGGATCCTGAGGGACACTCCAGGCGTTTCCTTACTTTGAAGGAAAAAAAACTCCAGCTGTAAATGATGACTGTGAAAAATAATATACTTCATGTTTTCATAATCTAACAAGTACGTATTTGTTGGATGAGTTTTCTTAAGCTGCTTTAGGATTCTGCCATATTCAGAAATAAAGATGAAAATGTGAGTACATTACGTTGTCCACCTAGACGCCTCTCCTGGAATCATCCAGGCCAGTGACATTATTCTCGGCACTGTGGGTCTGAGGTGCCTTTCACTCTGTTCTGGTATGATCTGCGTGCTCTAACATCTTCTGTCCACCCACTCCTCAGCCCAGCAGCAGATGCAGCCAACAAGGCGGATCTCCTTCTCCGTCAGCATCTCTCCGCTCCTCCTTAAGTCTAAAACTCTCTTTTCTCTTGGCTCTTCTTACTCCAGTTGTGAGGAGGAAGAGTTGCATAGTAAGTAAGCAACTTTGGGGTCCAATGGCTGTTCTCCAGTGTCTGACCAGTGCTGAAAATGCTGTAGGCTTGGTACTAAGAAATTTGGGGACTTTTCTCCCCTTGCATGTCATCATTTCTAAATCATTCGTCTTCATGCTTTGCTTTGAAAATTAATTTGGATAAAACAACAAAGTTTTTGTCGTCTCTACACTACCAGTGCTGACAGATCTAGTGACCTGATTCCAGGGCCTGAGACACCCTCTCAGAACAGAGATACCTTCAAAGGCATAAGGGCTTCCCATCCCACCTTGTACCTTTTGTAATGCTGAGTAGTAATTTCACAAAACTTTCCATTTGATCATGTAAATTTCATTTTCATTATTTTGCTTTTTTTGTCTCATGGGACAGATACCTAGATGTCCACTTGTGATACTTAAAAACTAATGTTAAACTTTTTTCTTCTCACCTTTCAGACCATTTCTTTTTTTTTTTTTTTTAATCTTTGTCAGTTTTTTGTTTGTTTTTGGAGTTTTCTTGGCCTTGCTGCACGGCTTGTGGGATCTCAGTTCCCCAACCAGGGATTGAACCCGGGCCATGGCAGTGAAAGCCTGGAATCCTAACCACTGGGCCACCAGGGAACTCCCCCAGACCATTTATTTAAGAATACCTTTTCTTTGAGATTAAACCACATGGATTATTGGGTGGAAGTTAGAGATTTGTTTCCCTACCTTTTCTCCTTTTGAACTTTTATTTTTCAATCCTCTTACTACACTGTAGGTTTCAGATTATTATATTGTTACTTGATAATAACCTAGTTTAAAAACTTTATAAGGTATCAGTTTTAGTAAGTTTGGAGAGGAAATGAGTCCCCCCACCCCCATGAAAATCACTGTTCTCAATTGTGCAGGATTTCTAGATGATTCCAGGATTGCTATTTTTAATGGAAAAACTACTTCTAATATAAAGTTAAATAATAAATTATTTTCATTTCATATAACTCATATGAGTCTCAGGCAATTACAATATCCATATGATTAAGCATCCTAATTCCCTACCACTTGCTGATCCTAAGTTTTAGCAATATTTAAATAATTATTTAATATTTAAATATTAATATTTAAGCAATATCAAGCTCAGGGTGACAATTTTGCATTGTTCTTAAAGGAAAGTGACTTATGCACAAATGAAGGTCTTATATGTTCAATATTTTCTCACAATTAAAAGGCATTTGGTTTAGGCACACAAGATATTCAGTCTATACCAGTTGTCACAGGAGGGAAGTTGTGAAAATCCGTCTGCAACTTTGAGTGTTCAGAAATTCTCAAAGCTGTTTCATCTCAAAGTATTTGTAATATGCTGGGAAATAGGTCAGCACGGCAAAAAAAAAAAAAACTAAGGTCCCAGTAGTATTTCTTCTGCCACTAGTAAAATTATGACTGGTTATTCAGTAAATCAGCAGTGGTTACTCAGTTAGTCCAACCTGATGTAATCATAAAAGTATAGAAGCTTGAAGAAACCTTTGAATCAAATATCCAGCATTCCTCAGAATGTGTTCCTTAAACTCAAAAATACAGTGAGAATTATGGGGAAGGGGGAAAAGGAAGAAAAAGAAAGGGCTGGTTCTTGGCCATATAAATTTAGGAAACTGTTCTAAGCAGGTTTCAAGGGCTAATGTGTATATTGTGAATTTCCAAGGCAGCATTCAGTATGCGGTGTTTCCCAGACTTACTAACCTAGGTAACTACAGTATGTTCATGATGATGTGTAACATCTCATGAGACGAGTGTTCCAAGGAACATACTTTAAAAAATATTGACTGTGTCCATCCAGTAGTTCCAGTCCTGGAATGTTGTTATATTAGGTCTGCAGGTTATTTCATGCCTTTTAAAAAAACGGTCTAGTTGAAATATGCTATTTACTGCAACAGTACTTCATAGGCTAACTTCAGTGACAGATTTCTACAATCATATCATGGAAGTAACATTGGTTATATCATATTCTTAGATGCCCTGAAAAGTTGATGACACTTTAGGAATTTCAGGGGCATTGATTTTAGAAACATTGGTGGATTAATCACTGTTTTCAGAACCACATCTCAGAGGTCATAGTAAATGAATTAAAATACCTTCAGCAGCCAAAAAGTTGGAAATCCTTATAGGAGTCATAGATTCTCCCAGTATTCAAATCACGTATTTGTTTTTAGTTTATTTGACAGAGACCTTCTGGGAGCTTATTCTTGGCCATGCTCTCTGCTGGTTGGTGTTTTTCTTTATGGGTTTTATTTTTACTTTGTTCATATCACTAGGGTGGTAACTTACTAGGTAATTGATAAAGTGTACAACAGAATCCTGGCAGCCTGAGAGAATTTAATGCTGTTTATATCATTCAGGGCTCCTTGAGTGGAAAAATTTTTAAAGCCCCCAAATCTAAACCATACTCTTGATTTTTGTTTAAGTAAATTAAGGCATTCTGATGTTAAAATGCTGATGGTTTCACACCTAGATCATGCAGGGCTGGAAGATAGATCCCGGATCTTACTCTTCATCTTTCTCTTTCTTCTGGCTACTGTTACCATGCATTATAACTGAAATAGAAGAAGAACCCCAAATACGTAAAAGGAAAAACTATAGAAGGCAATCTTTTGAAGACTTAGAATTCATTTTTAAGTTTCTCATGCATTATTGCCACCTGTTGGCTGTATGTTAGTAATAACTTCAACTTTGCATTTCTATTCAGAATCTGGAACAATTTGGAGTTTTTAAGAGTTCCAAATGCTGGTAATCTGGTAGTGGAACATTTTCAGATCTCTATCAAATTAAAGTTTTACTCACAGTAACCTCAAGGAGAAAGGGTGTGTTTTGTCCACATTATAACAGTAGTTATACAGAGCAACCTTTGTCTACCTGGAATCATACACCGAAAGTGTTTCTATACCTGATCTCCTAAAACCTTGGAAACCATTAATCATTGTGTGATTGCGGCCTTTCTCTCATCTAAGTCCTAAAGTAGCTCAACCTTGATTAACATGTCGTAGGTAAAATAATGGTATTGTTCCTTCTGTATTTGTTCTACTTATTGTCCTAGCTGACTTAGCCTTAGATTTAATGACCCATTTTAGTTTACGGTCTGATAGTTGTGGAAGGAGGAAAAATGTATCTGGCCTACTCATTTGATCAGTATCAACCTGGAAAGAACCTTAGCATCTGTTTTATCTTCTTTATTTCATAGATGAAGAAATGAAATCCAGAGATCTCACCCCAAATTAGTGGCAGGGCCTAGACCTTATAGGCTAGCTCTGATGCTCTTTCCTGTTCACTAATCCATTTCTAGGAATGCTTAAGAAAATATCAGACCTATATTAGCTAGATTTTTAGCATAGAAATACATGACAGCAAAATTAACAGCATACAGGATGACATTTAATTTCCTTTTGTATATTTCTCCCCTGACATCATCTCAGAAAGATGGCCTATGGACTCTGTACCCTCACGAGAACAGGAATTAAACGTGCATTTGAGCTTTTTTTTTTTTTTTTTTTTAGTTGATTTGGGGTTTGTTTGGTTACTTGAATCTTGGATTAAAATTTTTTTCCACATGGGAAATTCACTCCCCACTGCTGCCAATTTTCCAGTTCTGATTTGAGGGTTTCATTTTTAATTTTCCCTCTTCCAAACCCTCATGAGGAGAAGGCATCCCACACTGGCTTTCAAAGGCTATTTTTGCTTTATCTGTGTCAGTCGTAAAAACGTTAAACATTTTATCTGTTATCCAGGTAAAATCCTTTTGTTCTAACTTTTATTCTACCGTTCTTGTTTTCTAGATTCACGGCCCTTCCACAGCACCAATGCTAATCTGACTGAGAGGTACTATATATTTATTTTGTTACTCCTTTTCCCAAGATGAAATAAAGGAAATCTGAAATGTCTTACGGCATTTAGGCAAACTAAGTTAATTGAGCTCATTGGAATCTTACTTCCTTGACTGATAAATTTGGAATAATGGTCAGAAATGTTTTTTTAATGAAAGCTATATCCTTTTTAATTAATGTCTTGAATAGTTTTCCACCTTTATTCTTTACACCATCTGAATAATAAAGATTATTGTTTGCATTTATTCACATAAGGATACACTTATATTTACCTTTATGAACTTTGCACTCTTTGCTTATGGGAATTTATAATTCCTAAGTCTTAAGAACATTTTGTTTCATAATTTGTGTGTGTGTGTTTGTGTTAATGCAGTATTGCTGCCTTCTTAGCCATTTTAAGCTTTAAAGCTATTTTCTTTTGTATACATTGATATGGTACACACCTCTGTCCAAATAAGTGAATTGGTTCTTTACTTGACAGCAGGCAAAAGATTGCTATTTTGACTCATTGTTTATTTTTGTATTCCTCTTTTCAAGCTTTTGAGATTAAATATTCTAATTTAAGCATAAATGGGGTTCTGACTGTTACCCCACAGTGTTTTTTAAGTCGCCTTCCTTTTCACAAAGGCGTCAGCTGTGACTCAGTGATCCAGAACTCTCTCAATATGAGTGCTCTTCTTTGCACTTCTGTCATAGTTTACCTATTCTTCGTTCTTTCTAGAGTGGTGATTTTCACACCATTTCCCCTTTATCTTAGTAACAGACTGCCTTATATTGTAAACAATATTTTATATATAAATAGACTTTAGCTACTGACTAGGACCCTTGTGGTTCTGCCTGTCTGCCCTCTCACAGAGGCCCTTGAGGCAAACACTACTTTCTGTGGAAAACTTCTAATATAACTGTTCGAGAACACCTAGGAAAAGTAGTTTGAATATTTCTATATAATAGATTATGTATACAACTGTACATAATTGTATATGTATACAAATTATTATGTGTACAAGGGCCCAGCATTCTTTGAGGAAATCAACCTTTGTGAATTTCCTAGGGTCCAGACATGCCCATCATGGATGAACTTAGAATACAGGTGTCCTAAACAAGTAGGTCAGTGCATCTGGATCTCTGTGAAACTCCTAGAATGGATCTTTCTACACTAGGTGTCAGTTTTGCCTACCGTTTTGCCTGCCTAAAATTGTGCATAGCTGAATTCATGTATTGATTGTCCAGTGTGCCAGAGGACTGAAAAAGAGGTGTGATCTCTGCTGTTAGGGAACTTGGATATCCATTCAGTCATAAAAATTCCTTGGTTTGCATCACATATACGGGTTTCTTTTCAAACACGTATTTAATGCAAAGAAGTTTATAAATGGGTGCTTAGATTTTAAAATTTCAGATAAAATAATTAATGAATAATTGATCTTTAGACTCTATCATCAGATCACAAAAGCCCATTAGTAAAACACTAATAAGTGATATAAGAAAACTTAGCCAAGCTTTGACATTAGAACATGGGCATTCTGGCGTGCTCTGTTCTCAGATAGATATTATTATATAAAACCATTCAGCAGCCTCTGTCCACCTCTTATTCCTTTTCCCATTTTCATGTGAGTATATAAGTTGGCTGTGACTTGTAGCTAAAATTAATACATGACGATGGTTACAAAGAATTATATGTAGAGCGTTGTAATTTTTAAAACTCAACTTCTGTAATCTTTTTAAAAACTCTTATTTTTTCTCTTTAGTATAACAGAAGAGAACTTTAATTTCCTGCCACAAAGCCCCTCCAAGAAAGACTTTGAAGGGAAGAGTGGAACAAAAGTCAGTCGTACGTTCAGCTACATCAAGAATAAAATGTCCAGCAGTAAGAAGAGCAGGGTAAGTACTCTCGTGGGCGCTTCTGTGTGGCCACCTCAGCAGGCCCTCAGTAGGCTCCAGGCACAACCTGCACACACCAGGAAACTAATTAAATGATGGGGACAGGTGGAAATAAGTTCAGAGATGCTGGCTCAAATAGCCTAATATTTGAAGAAGACTAACAGCAAGGAAAATAACAATAAGAGGTGATACCACCAATTGAGTTTTTACTATAGGCTAAGAACTTTCCATATAGAATCTCATTTAATCCTTTCTGCAACCGTGTATGGTAGATATTATCTCCCTTTTCTAGGAGTAAGGTACCTTATCTGGGAAAAATAAGGAAATAAAAATTACCTGTAATAATTCCACGTAGAGATAACTATTCTTCTAATATTTTTTTCATGTATTTTTAGAAAGAAAGGGGTAATAAAAGGCATTGACTTATACCAATTCCTGGTGCTAAACCAAAAGATTCCATTTCAAATTAGTGGGGAAAAACTTTCTGCCTCGCACTCCCCTACACTCTATTCACCCACCCAAACTCCAGCAAAGTAAGAAGAAAAAAAAAAAAGGGAAATCAGTTACGGAATTCTTGCACAGGAATCACTATATATGTGTGTGTGTGTTAGACACATATACATAGGTACGTACGTACTTAGAAGTATGGGAATGAACAAGCACTGGACGCCAAGGGTATCCTTGTAAAAGTGCACGCACCACGCCACCCACACCCCCGCCACCAGCGCAAACGCAGACAAGCTTCTTAGGTAAGTGGGCTGGTAGAAATAGAGCCAATGTACTTTACTGAGTTTTGTAAATAAGATCTCTTTCTTTTAGCAGATACTAGATTTGGTCATCACTCAGATAAATTTTTCCACAAAACCTGCCACCAGAATTGTGTTTTCCCTTCATTTCTCCTGCCCAAATGAAGAATGGACAGAAAATGGGCAAACTGGAAAAGATGCAAAGAGTCTAGCAAATCGTGAACTATTATTTTACAAATAAATAGTGTAAAATGTAGAAATGATACTTAATTTTGGAATAATAAATTCATAATTTTCTAGGGGAAAAAAGAGTCTTGCAAATCGTTTCTAGAATAGTCACATATTTAAGCGTTAACTTTATGCTTAGCCTTGTTTTTTTTTGGGTTTTTTTTTTTTTTTTTTTTTTGTGGTACGCGGGCCTCTCACTGTTGTGGCCTCTACCGTTGCGGAGCACAGGCTCCGGACGTGCAGGCTCAGCGGCCATGGCTCATGGGCCCAGCCGCTCCGCGGCATGGGGGATCTTCCCGGACCGGGGCACGAACCCGCGTCCCCTGCATCGGCAGGCGGACTCTCAACCACTGCGCCACCAGGGAAACCCAGCCTTGTTTTATAATTCAAAAAAATTAAGGTTAAAGAGGGCAGAATGCTTATCATTATCCTACATATGGCAGCAAGGCTTAAAATAGAACCATATCTATCTTACTTATCACTGCTTGCTTGGACACTGGTTGGCATCAACAAAAGAAAATCTCCTTGAAAGTTCAGTATAATTTGGCCAAATATTATTGAGTGGCTTCTGTAATCAGCATTCTGCTAGGTACTAACAAGCACCCAGAAGAACCAAAGCCACATAGTCTTTACCTTGAAAATTTTTATGATCTGTTTGGATGATTTCAGATGTTTCTGTTGTTTTTTATCTTGTTTTTAAAATGTGGACTCTTTTCTTCAAACAAACTTTTTAATTGGAAGACCAGTATAAAGTGGAGATCCCCCTTTCCATCCACCCCCTAGTACCACTGACTTAAGGGCAGAGCAGTGAATACACCACTGATCGCATTGACGAGGTAATACAAACAGACAAGAATGAAATGATGTAAGACTGAATTTAGAAACTGGGACCTGACCTTTAAAAAAGTCTCGCACCAGCCTCCTTATTTTACAGACTGAAGCGCAGAGAAGTATGCTTCAGGTAACAGACTAGATCATATCTTGTGATCTGACTTCTAGCAAGTAGAACTCTTCATTTCATGTTCACTCTTCAACAAGAGTGAACTGTTACTGCACAGTATCTTTTTCCTTTAACTTTTTTCATAACCTCAAAGGACTGGAGTTTGCTAGTAGGGGGATGAAGAGAAGGGGCAGGAGAAAAGAAGGCAATTTGTGTACAAGTGCAGCCTGTCGTCAGTGGCAAGATGGCATCAGTTGACCTGTCACCTCCCATCTTCTCCTTTGTCAAAGTGACAGCACTCTTTTGCAATGAGGCTGCTTCCTCTTTCAGGCTCTTGGCTTCAAGGTTTGATCTCTGGGGGCTTGTGCTATCTCTAGTGATGGAAATTCACAAAAAGTTACAAATCTGTAACCCTGGATTGCAATTCTTTTCACATTATCAGGGGTTTAGGTGCCCCAGTAGCCAAATATATTAAGAAGCTTAAGAGTCACCTTTGATCATTGTTACTAGCTCACTTTAAATAAGGTTGTTTTATCCCCCCATAGGACAGCTCAGCTTTTGTCAATGTACCAAAGATAGTAAGAAATAGGGGAAATGGTGAAGTAATATATTTTATGTTAAAATTAAATACCTTCTCTTTATTTGCCATTGTACCCACAGGAGAGCTTTACCATTCAGAAGTATTTTATTCTCTAAAGGATAACACAAAAATAAGTGAATAATTCCTTGGTGTGATGATGCTAGCTCTACTCTTTTCCTTAACTGTTGAATAATGTTAGTTCTCCATAATGCTTAAAAAATTGAAGATGCTACTATAAATGTTAGCACTGGTTTTTATGTTAATTAGTATAAGCACTCTATAGTATATATAATATACTATGTATAACATAGTATACACTATATATATTATACATATATTCTCATACCTGTAGCCAGTATATGAGAAATTTGGGGGAAATTGAGTACTCATCCTTTATATGTCCTTTTAAGAATTCTCATTAACTGGCATGAGTTGTTAGGTAAATATTTGAATCTTTTTTTGAAAGAGGGAGAACCTAAACAGGAAGTAGAACAGGAAGACTGGCAGTTTCTGCTTTTGTCTTTTAGTATCTTTAAGAGGTAGTACTGTTTCCTGCTAAGTAAGTTTACTTGCTGCAGAGTATTTAAACACTAATATGCATAATGTCCGCATTCACAGAGGGAGTGGGGTGACCCTCTTTAAACCATCCTGTCACACTGATTTTCTTTTTTCTAAGCTTTCCTCTTTGCAAACAACAGGGAGACAGTTAGGGATGTTTGAGACAAATTCTTAATCTGACTTGAAGCAGGCATTTTCGGATGTAAGGATCAGACTCCTGCACAGCTGTTAATGTACTCCATGACTTGTAACAAGACATTCAGCTTCAACTCCCAGTTCCTGTGGTGTGTCTAAAAAAGAACTAAACCCCTCCGCCTTTCAAAGGTGCCGACTAGGGTAGAGTTGTGTTTGCAAAGGCTTAAATCAGCATTAGATACCATTATCTCTCTCGTTCCTTCTTTGATTAAAGACCTGCAGTGTGACAGTTGCTTAATCACAGCATGCTCCACAGTTTTCCAGAAAGTTCTCTGATTTTTTTTTATTATAATTACTTGTCTCAAGTGGTAGGTTTAGAAAAACGAAAATATCACTTTCCCTCATAGTATCCTAGTATAGTTGTTACCTGCAGTTTTCTCTTTAAATATTGTTAGTTTCTATTTCCCCAGCACACAGGTTTAAAAAGCATTTTGGCAGGTGTTAAGGAAAAGTCAGACTTCAGGAAACTACCAATCACCGCCTTACCCACAGGCACGACTTCACTAAAAAAAGTTTTCTTTGTAAATGTATTGCTTTTTATAAAATGAGCACATCTAATTAAATAGATGTGTTCTTTAACTTTTGGTGTTAAAAAATCGGCCTCAATCTTGCCAGAGTTCCCATCTTGCAACTTAAGTACTGTCCACACACACTGTGTTAGGGGGAATTTGTTCTCGTTGGTGTCCGGTGTTCTTTGTAACTAGGGTGGTTGGCTGTACTGGCAGCGTGCAAATAGTTAAGCTTGTCTTAAGGAAACAAACAGCCGCAGCCCTCCCTCCTTCCCTTTCTCAACCAGTCCGTGGCTTCCTCTTACCGTTTCTCTAATGGTTGCTCTGATGGCAGCTCGAAGCTGCTGGGCTGTGCCCCGCCGGCATGAGCCCCTCCTTCCGTGAGAACACATTTCCTGGCATGGGGATCGAATCATGTCGGTAAAATGGGGTCGGTTTCATGAAGCACCCCTTATAACAGTGAGATTCATAGGACTAAAACATGGGGAGGTAAGCGCCTGACTTCTTTAAAGCACTAACCTAATAAATACAGAAAGAGACAGTGGAGTTTATTGTTTTGTGTTGTTTTTATCCCTGGAGGAGCTAGTTTGGATTGTTGCAAAGGATGAGGAAATAATTTATTATCTATTCAGATTCGAAGAGCATTGCAAGGCTTGAGAGAGTTGCCATAGAAGATTTTCTGTTTTTCTTTTTTTTTTTAAAGGTAGAAATGAGATTTTTTTTCTTTAAATTTATTTATTTTTTGGCTGCGTTGGGTCTTTGTTGCTGCACGCGGGCTTTCTCTAGTTGCGGCAAATGGGGACTATTCATTGCGGTGCGCGGGCTTCTCATTGCAGTGGCTTCTCTTGTTGCGGAGCACGGGCTCTAGGTGCGTGGGCTTCAGTAGTTACAGCACGTGGGCTCAGTAGTTGTGGCTCATGGGCTCTAGAGCGCAGGCTCAGTAGTTGTGGCGCATGGGCTTTGTTGCTCCATGGCATGTGGGATCTTCCCGGACCAAGGCTCAAACCCACGTCCTCTGTATTGGCAGGTGGATTCTTAACCACTGCGCCACCAGGGAAGTCCCCATAGAAGATTTTCTTAACTCTTACAGCATGCTTTTTTTTAAGCTTTCTTGAGCAAAATGTCAGGTGCTTTTCAGTTTAACATTTAATGTATGAAGAAGCCTTTAGCAAAATTTAGTTAGAAGAAAGAAATTATTAGAAAAACTCAATTTTTATTATTTTCATTAGTTTTGCATACTTTAGCAGTTACGAATTTTCACTCAGAGCAGTTTCCTGTTTTGTAAAGTGAAGTAGTTTGTTTTTCTCCCTTCCTCTCCATTATTTTTTATGGTTCTAAAGTGTAGCAATTTGGCTCTTAGAGTTTTATGATATTCATTCTGTTAACAAAGGATTTTACATGAATCATAGACTTAGCAAATATTCACCATTTCAGTATAGCAGATGGGTTCTGAATAGGAAGTCAGAAGACCTGGGTTCTGATTTTAACTGCAGATCATTTGCTGTGTGACCTTCTGTGAGTCAACAGACCTCTCCAGCCCTTTGCAGTAGAGCGTAGTGAATGAGAGCTGAGCTTTAGAGTTGGCAGATCTGGAACTTAATTCCAGCTTGGGCAGTTACTGGTGTGCGGCCTCCAGTACAGTATGAGACATCTGTAAGCCTCAGTCTCCTCAAATGTGAAATGGAGATCATAGCTGGTACTTAGTTCATTGGGTTGTACCCAATGTATGAGAAAATTCATGTCAATTGTATACTACAGTGCTTGGCACACAGTAACTGTTCAAACTTTTAGCTGCTATTTATTATCTTGCTCTTTTCAGTTAGAACATGGGAAGCATAATGCCCACCCTACTCACCTCAGAATTATTGAATCAGATGAAATAATGTATGTAGAAGGCATTGATTTAAAATGTAAGGCATTTGGTAGTTGTCAGGATCACTGACTCTGGGGTACCTATTTTCCAGGAATTTTTTTAGATTACAATAGTAGTATTATATGCCCTGGAAAATGGGTACCCCAGGGCTAGTGGTGATGACAACTAATAAATGCATTCTACCTGCCTCTGTGAATTGTAGTTCATGGTCCAGTTAGTTTGAAAGAGAATTATTCATTTGGTATTGGTTAACCAGCCGAGCGTGTGCCTAACCGTGTTTGTGAAGGACCTCTTGTGGAGAGCATATAGTTAGACCCCACAGCCCTCGTCTCTTGACAGTAGTGTGTACCTGAAATGTCCCTGGCTGCTTTGGGTATTTTATTAAGGATCTAGCACTCATTAGTATTTCTTTAAATTTTTAGGGTTTAAATCCCTCCTCCCCCAATTTGAAAATTGGGCCAAAGTTAATATCTGTGAACCTTGAAATTCTAATTAGTAAGAATAGAAAATGTATATGTGGGGGGATAGTTAATATTTCTGGCTAGAGTAAGGGAGGAAACATCAGAGATATGCCCTCACGTGGGGATATGTGATGGCTGGGAGGCAGTCAGAGGGGACCCTCGAGTCATTTTTGATGCTGCCCAATCATCTTTCCTCTCCTTCAGGCTGGTCCCAGAACTGTCACCATCCTTTCTTCTGCTTCCTGCCTGCAGCTGGCCCTGAGCTCATTGCCAGCTTCCCCCATGGGCCGAGCTGTGGCTCACTGAGGAGGATTCACGGCCACTGCAGACTCCTCCTCCAGCACCAGAAGCCTCTTTCTCTCTGGTGCTGGTCATTGGGCAATGAATGTGTCTGTTGGCGTAAATAACCAGTGAATAAGCCACTGACAGAACTGTTTAGCCTTCCCAGTCCTCTTAAGGTTTTTCTAACGTAGCTCAAATGCCCACAGGTAAATAAAAAAAAATTTTGTCCAGGACAGTGTTCCGAATTTTCATCCAAAACATTCACCAGCCACTGTTGACCACATGCCAGCTGGGTACCCTTCCAGAAGGGAAGGCCTTCTAGTGTTAACTGAAGGCCTTCAGTTAACTGTCGATTGTTTTCTTTGGCAGGAAAAGGAAAAGGAGAAAGATAAAATTAAGGAGAAGGAGAAAGATGCCAAAGAGAAGGAGAAGGACAAGAAGACTCTGAACGGGCACACTTTCAGTTCCATCCCTATTGTGGGTCCCATCAGCTGTAGCCAGTGCACGAAGCCTTTCACCAACAAAGACGCCTATACTTGTGCAAGTAAGAGACGTGCTTCTTCCTGTGTGACGGAACACTCTTGGCTCAGAAAAACTCATTTCTAGTTTCCTGTCCTTCCCACCCCTAATCTGTTCCTCGTTTATGTGGAGAAGTAGCCCTTTTTCTATCTCTCTTTAAATAGCATTGAAGAAATTAATTCTAGATATATAACATACAGCCTATAATTTTTTCAGACAGCCCAATTTTAAATATCCTGTCCTTTTGTCCCTAAGCCACTACCTTATTCCAGAAGTCCATGTCAGCATGAAAACAGTCTCATAACCTCAAACCCTCAAGCTACCCAGCAGTCCCTTGTCAGGTCGTATATGCTCATATTTTACTCTAGTACTTTGGTGTATGCTTCAGCCATTGACCAGCGTCGAGTCATGGAAACTGCCAAGGGAGAGGGAGAGTACCTTCGCGTGCAGAGACGTTCCGTATTGACCTCTTGCTGACCTGCTTACTACCACCTTAAAGCCAAGTCTGTTAACTGAACATGGTTCCTGGTTTTGACGATATGCTCTGAGACAGAGGATGGCTAACTTTTTCTGTCTAGATAGCAGACTTCTTAGACTTCATGGGCAATACAGTCTCTGCCACACTACTGAACTCCGCTGCTGTAGTGCAAAAGCAGCCATAGATAATACATAAGCCAATGAGCATGGCTGTGTTCCAGTAAAACTTCATTTATGGGCAGTGAAATTTGAATTTCATGTAATTTTCATGTGTCATGGAATATTAGTCTTTTCTATTTTTTCAACCATTTAAAAATGTAAAAACCCTTTGTAGTTCATGGGCCATACAAAAATAGGTTACAGGCCAGATTTGGCCCGCAGGCTGTTAATTTGCAGATCCTTGCTCTGAGGCACTACATCTCAGAATTTTGTGGTTGCACACAGATAGAAAGTAATAATATTCATAGTGCACACCAAGGAAAATCAAGGAGGCTGCTTGTGGTCAGAAGTGGCCAGTGTAAAGGTCCACTCTTCCAGAGGCTGAGGTGATTCGGATCTTGTCATACCTGTAACCAATTCAGACCAAATAGTGACTAACTCAGACTCCAAGAAGCACTTCTCAGACCATGATGTCATGACATTGTCTTGATTTCAGTCACTTATGTGAAGTATCCCAAGTGATCTGTTACTAAAAATAGTTAACTTACTGAAATTTGAAATGTTTAAAACTTTATTTGAGCAGAGTCTAAGTTACTGCAATAATAATTTCCACTCACTTGCTTCCTTGATATTTAGAGAAAGAGTGGAGTGACAACTGGCACACGGCCTATCTTATCCACGCTGCAGCTGTTGTGACTTTTTAAACGACTGGCGTTAACACTCACGTGCTTGTAAAATGCCTCTTATGGATATATTATACCCCAGTATTGTCTACAGCCATATTTGTTTTACTGTCCTATTTTTTTTTTTTTAAAGAAAACTTCCGGGGGGCTCTCATCTCTTTTTTCATCCTCGTGTGCAGATATCACACACATTTATGTCCTCCTTCATGTGTGACTTACTGGGACGATGATAACGACTCCAGCATAGTAATACATTTTATGTGACCTCGAGACTGTCACTGTTCAATATCCCCCCAGCATGTTACTCTGGAGCCCAGGTTCTAATAGGACTCATTCTTAGGACACCAGTCACCAGTTTAGTTTCTTAGCCACTGGACACAGACAGCTTCTCAATACTAGAATAACTTGGTTGTCTAGGGCAGTAGTCACCAAGCACTTTTTAGTATGTTTATCTATCATTAAAACATACTTAGTCTACTCACACGGGGTATGTGTGTGTGTGTAATGTGTGTGTAAAAAATTACGTACATGTCCTATACTATAATTACAAGGAGCTCATTCTAGGAATGAGAAGTCAGGTTTGCCATTTTCTTGTTTGCTGGTTAGTTATTAGTCTTCTTAATATTGTCCTAGATGCACAGTTTCTTTGCAGGAATTTGTCTCTTTTTCATTTTATTTTAGTTGAAACTAAATATAATTTATAAGTTTACTTTATTGAGCACCTGTAAATTTCCATTCATCACAAGATGCTGAAAGTAAACGAATGAGGAAGCTGTTACACATCCCTGACCTACCTTCCGAGGGCCTCTTCTTCCTTCCAGAATCCTCTAGGATCAAACATAACAGGAAGCTGCCTAACATTAAGGCTGAGTGAGCCACCCATTTATCAGTCTATATATTAACTCCATTTCTCTTTTAAGTCAATATAAGTGAGAGCTGTAAAAATTTCCTCCTCTATTTCAAAGAATCATTTTGTGCATCCCTCCTGCCAAGTGCCTGATCTCCATTTTGGGAGTACTGGTCTCAGAGAAGAATAGGGGAAGGTCGTATTTCTTGACTGGCAGCATGAAATTAATATTCAAGGAACTTCATCAGTACAGCACACTGAACACCTGCTTTCTGCTATAAAACGTAATTTTTAAATATGTATTTTCAATAAAATATATTTTTTAGAAAACTAATGCATAACTGAGCATGCAGAAAAGAAAATCCCCGAGCAGTATAGATTCTGTTCTTTCCATTAGGGACTTTTAATAACTCTCAACATCTTCTCTTGCCTGTGCATTTGCTAATGCTTCTTCATAGCCGTTTGCTTCCTTACATGGTATCTGGGTTTTTTTGTTTTTTTGTTTTGTAAGTTCAGCTTCAGCTTTATAAGTCATTTTTCCCTCCCGTGGGAACCTCTAGATTCCCTGTTTTGTCACAGTGACCCTGTGATGCAGCAGTTCTGCATTTGTTTCAGCTGGATCCCTCAGGGTTTCATCATTCCTAGATTGGGATTCCATTAAACCTCTAGAGAAGATTTCTTAACTCAGGGTTCCAGGAGATATGGATGGTGTAAATTTGGACCCTGGATTCATATGTGATACAGAATTCTCACTCAGGGTCCTGGGGAGGGCAGGTTTCCTTGCTGCTTCTGCAGGGCCAGTAGGTGGACTTTCTCCAGGCCCTTCAGCATGGCTGTTACAGTCTTTAGTTTAAAGCTGTTGGCTTTATTTAGGGGTCTCAGTCCCAGCTCCCACTATGTGCCCTGAGACCACACATCCTCTCCCCAGTTGAGGGGGATGCTCTCTACTGCTCAGAGTACTACACAACCAAGGGGTGGGTTTGAAAAATAACTGAATAAAACTTCAAGAATGAAAGTAGTTCTTGAAGAATCTTCATGGAGATTTTCACATACTTCAGTGTTCTGTGTCCTCAGTGGATTGTTCTGATTTATATTTATTATATATATATATATATAAGAGAAAATGGCTTCCACTCTGTCCTCTGCTTCAGTAGGGGGAGAGCTGGGTGAATATTCTAGAAGATCTTGATGACTTCAGACTGGATTTATTTTTTACATTTAACTACCAGTAAGTATGCATTTGAGTTTCTTATCTTCAGTTACCTGAACTCTGCAAGGCACTGTGGTTCATTCAAAAGCAGTTCATCAACAAATATTCATTGAGCAGCCAAATGTGCCAGGCACCTTTCTCGTGCTCTTTTTCTTAAAACGGAATATATTTGACATGTAACATTGTGTAAACTTAAAGAATGCAGAGCATTAATTTGATGCATTTATATATTGTAATCTGATTGCCATTGTAGCCGTATTTAGCACCTCTATCACATCACATGATGATCCTTTCTTCTTAGTGGTTGGAATATGTAATTAGAGGCACCTTTCTCAAGTTGCTTATTACACAGTTGCTTATAAGAAGAGTTCTCGGGACTTCCCTGGTGGTGCAGTGGTTAAGAATCTGCCTGCCAATGCAGGGGACACAGGTTCAAGCCCTGGTCCGGGAAGATCCCACATGCCGCAGAGCAACTGAGCCTGTGTGCCACAACTACTGAGCCTGTGCTCTAGAGCCCGTGAGCAACAACTACTGAAGCCCACGTGACTAGGGCCCATGCTCTGCAACAAGAGAAGCCACCGCAGTGAGAAGCCCGCGCACCACAATGAAGAGTAGCCCGTTCGCCGCAACTAGAGAAAGCCCCGCACGCAGCAAAGACCCAGTGCAGCCAAAAAATAAATAAAGAAAGAAGAGTTCTCAAGGTATAATCCTTGGTACTTACTCATTGCAGCATTATTCATATTGTGGAAAATTTTAAAGGAACTAAATGTCCAACAGTAAAATATAATTTATTCATCAGGTGGAATATTAGGCCAATAGTAAAAATAGAATAGCTCAAAGGTCGGCAAGCTTTTTCTGTGAAGGAACTGATAGTAAGTACATTAGGCTCTGCAGACTATTAGGTGTCTGTGGTGACTACCCTACCCAGCTCTTGCAGCACAAAAGCAGCCATAGACAAGACATAAATGTGACTATGTTCCAATAAGTCTGTATTTACAAAACAGATGTGGGCTGACTTCGGCCCCCAGGCCACGGTTTGCCAGCCACTGGGATAGCTCTGCAAGTACAGACAGATTTCCAAGACATTTTGATAACTTGAGAGGCAATAAATAGAACTGTATGTATGATCCCAATTTATAGAAAGCAGATAAGTAAACAGTAATTGTTTATGTAGATGTTTAAGAATATCTAAAAGGATATACACCAAACTGTTAACAATTTGTAAAAGAGGTTAGGAGAGGAGAGATTGAAGGGGACTAAGTTTTTATTTTATACTTTTGTGTTTGAATTTTTTAAGACTGTACTTAAATATTGTTCCTCTGAGTAAAAAAAAATGTAAACATCAGATCATTGGTAGTTTCAGAGGTTTTTCTGGTTGTCAGCTGGTCTCTGATGAAAGAGGAAAATATGTTGATGTTGTATGAAGAACCTAATGACAAAGAGCAAAATGATCTCTGGAAAGCAGTCAGCCTGACAGAAGACCTACGGAAATTGCTCTGTATAGCACCAGCATGAATAAGAAGCAGTATCGTTGATTCCACCAGCTCTCAGTTCTGAGTTGTGAAGTGAAATATTATCAGAAGGTTTAGGGACAAAAGAGAGAGAAAATCTTGTTTGAGGACCCAAAGAATCCTTTTCTTTGTGCTATAGAGGACCATAGGTTTGTGGTTATAGTGAGTGGATGACTCTTTCCATGACTAGCTCCAGGTAACTTTTCAATTTAAATGCAGGCTGGAAAAAGTCTAATGTATGTCAGTGTATGAAACATCTTATCATTGTCATTGATTTTTGAGTATACATTGTTTCCAGGTTAAAAGAGTTGAATTATACTCTCCTTGACTGTATCGTTAGTCTGTGTTAGACTACAGTGACTACTGAACCTGCAACTGACATATGATTGATTTGTCAGGTAGCAAAAATACCCACTATGATGTAGGAGAACACACCTCTTTTAACCAGGCATCCTAAACCCAGTTTTGTTTTTTTCATACCTTTCCCTGTGAAACATAAATAGAAATTCTCTTTTATTGGACTCACTTCATGATGAAATACAGCTAGGGCACCTCAGACTGTTGAACCGCTTTATGCTGTCAGTATAGCTTGTGGCAGAACTCCCCCTGGAGAGGACACCTGGGGTACCTTTTGGAAACTTCTATGGCCCAAGGATACCAGAGCAACCCATGGAGAATCACTTGTGTGGGGTCTGGTACTGATGAGGAAAAAACAGACTTAAGAGGTTTGAGGGGACTTCCCTGGTGGCGCAGTGGTTGAGAGTCCGCCTGCCGATGCAGGGGACACGGGTTCGTGCCCCAGTCCAGGAAGATCCCACATGCTGCGGAGCGGCTGGCCCCGTGAGCCATGGCCGCTGAGCCTGCGCGTCCGGAGCCTGTGCTCCACAATGGGAGAGGCCACAACAGTGAGAGGCCCGCGTACCGCAAAAAAAAGAAAAAAGAAAAAAAGAGGTTTGAGGGCTTCCCTGGTGGTGCAGTGGTTAAGAATCCGCCTGCCATTTCAGGGGACACGGGTTCAAGCCCTGGTCCAGGAAGATCCCACATGCCGCGGAGCAACTAAGCCCATGCGCCACAACTAGTGAGCCCGCGCGCCTAGAGCCCCGTGCTCCGCAACAAGAGAAGGCATCACAATGAGAAGCCCACACACTGCAACGAAGAGTAGCCCCTGCTTGCCGCAACTAGAGGAAAGCCTGCATGCAGCAACGAAGACCCAATGCAGCAAAAAATAAAATTAATTAATTTTTTAAAAAAAAGTTTTGAAACTTGTAGACTAAACTTCTCAGCCACACATCTGTGTAGTAATTAAATAGTTTGGTAGATAGGACAGTGGTTTTCAGAATGTTTTTTGTGGAACTGGTGTTTTGGAAGTTCCAGATTTTTGGATTTAAAACGTACTTAAAAATATACATGCTCAAAAGTGTAACCAAATTTTAACATCAGCATATTAACTGTAGCTGTCAGTCTACCTACTTGTTTGGATTTTTCCTTCCATCTCGAATTAATTGAAGAACGTAATATAATTGCAAGGCAAGCCATTTTTTTTAACTGCTAATATTTGTACCAGCTTATCTATGAAAATGAAGATATTCTCTATGTTATGTATGCAAAACTAAATACAGACATAAATTAGATGCTGAGGTAGTTATGTGAATTCCAAGTATAATATGCACCTGATTTCTCATTTTTGGATCCATCAAAACAAGTTCATTTTCTCTTTTATTGACTTCAAACGCAAATGTTAAAATTATAGTTCAAATATCTGTACTAAGTATTTTATGTATTTGATAGCACACAATATAACAATATTTTATGTAAGACGTTTTAAAAGTAGAAAATCAGTAAAATAGGTCGACTACTAGTTTTATGCTAACAGTGTTTATAATAAGTAGGATGGAGGCTTTTTGGTTTAATTCGTAATTTTTAATGTTAAGTCACCTCAGGTGTCTATTTCTTTTGGAAGCAGATTATTTCACTGAGTCCAGTGTGTCATCACAAGAGTCTTTTCTGTTTGGAGAATCAGTCTGGGGGAGGAAGTATAGTCATCATGTCCTCTGCCAGTGGTTCTTTGATTTATGGAAATCACTTGGTCAAACTGAAAATGTCACAAATTATCTTAGTTCTACCCGCTTAGCAAAACAAGGAAGAAAACTTAATGTTTTTCAGTTTAAACTGAAAGAATCAAGGGACTTCCCTGAAGGTCCAGTGGTTAAGACTCTGTGCTTCCAGTGCAGGGGACATGGGTTCAATCCCTGGTTGGGGAACTAAGATCCCACATGCCGTGTGGTGTGGCCAAAATAATTATTTTTAATAAAATTTAAAATAAATAAATAAACTGAAAGAATCAGACAGCAAAAAGGAACTGTTTGATAGGGCCTGATTATTACTCTACTATGCACCTAAGGTGCAAAAATACATTTTTAGTTTAAATACCACCCCACCTCAGAATCTTAGGGGCTACCTATCTCAACTGTACCTTTGCAGTCTGCTCCAGAGGTAATGTTGAAATAAGCTCGACATTTAGTGGTGGCATTAAGGTCTGTTTGTTGACAGGTTGCTGCCTGCCACATAAAAAAAGGGGAAAAAAAATCAAGGCTTGAAAGCAAAGGAACAACATGTAGTCATCTTCCCAAAGGAACAAAAGTAATGGGCTGGTTCTCTCCAGCTTCCTGAAGAACAGTGTCTGCAGTGCATGTTTGTGTGTGTGAAGCACCATCTGTAACCTTGGCAGGAAGTGGAAAATATGAGTAATTTGGGGACTCAGAATCTCTTTTCCCCCCTCCCTCCATCCCCTCTCATGTCCAGGATCTTCCCAGGGGTCTCAGGAAACATAGCATCCCTCCAGTTCATTTAACTCCCGGGAAACCCTTGTGCTCTTAGCCTCCCTTTTTTGGTTTAACATTAACCCTGTTTGCTGACCCTGGAGCCTCAGACCCCAAGTGGCTGCTCAGTCAGTTTTGACTCGTGGTTTAGAGAGATCAGCCGCACGGTTCATCATGGTTTTGTGTGACGATGGCTGATGTTGATCTTCGCCTGTCTCTCAAATGTCTTTATTCACTTTAATATATGTTTTTGCATGCAAATATTAAGAGATACAGGAGGATAGAATTTTTAAAACAAATCAGCATCTCTTCACCCCGGTAGAACATACCTGGAGCGGTCTGAAGTCAAGTCGTGGTGAAAGCTGAGTCCCTTAGGTGGAAATGGTCAGGATCACAAGATGCTAGAACTAGCAGGGAGCAGTAGCGAAGCCTCCCTGTAGCTCCCCTGAAGTCCGCTCCTGGAAAACAGACAAATGGTGGCAGCAGGGGCTGAAGCCCCTTGTCGGGACTGCTTCAGAGTAATTTAAGTTATGAGAAACTTGACAGGGTTGTGTGTGTGGTTGGTTGGTTTGTTTTAAACTCAGCCAAAACTCTACCCTTATTTTAGGATTTCAGTGACTTTAATGGAGAAAGGAGAAGAGCCTCTTTCCAGTTCTCACTTCTTGTAGTTATGTAAAGCTTCCCTTGAATAATCAGCTGTTCTTTCCAGCTGCCACAGATAATTTGGTCTTTGGAATGCTTGGTGTGGAGTCTTTCAGAGTATGGAATTCGTTCTGTTCGGGGTTTTTTGGAGATTGCCAGTGGTTCTGTTTTGTTTGCTTTAAACAGATGTAAAATGATATTGAGATTATTGTGGATTTATTTTCTGTTGTGTTAGCAGCTTCTGAGTACTTTTGTGGTAGGTTGGTTCTCTTGATTAAAAAAATAAACAAGTAGACCAGCTGCAATCTAAGTAGGAAACATAAGAGTTTAGAATGTGTGTGACAGTTGGATTCAGCTTTAGATTTTATCCGGGAAGACAGCTCTCTAGATAGGCAGTTTTCTTGTATTTAGAATTCATTGCTTAGATAGTAAAATACATATAACTGATTAAGGAAAAGAAGTTCGTTTAGGGAAAAGGAAGGTGAAAGAGCCTGAGCAATAAAGTCAATTCAGAGCAGTTTCATTTTGGTTTTTGTTTGTTTGTTTACCAGTGTTCTTCTGAAAACTGCTGCTAGGTGAGCACTTCAGCTAAGATGATTTGGGTCATTTGTGGCTTTCCTCTTGTCCTGTACATCAGCATTGTGGTTATTACACTAACTACCAAGAATATCTTACAAGGCTTTTGTATCTACACTCTGTCAGTCCAGACCAGGCAGTGTCTCACACTCCCCAAAGAATTTAAACAAGAAGTTGTGGAAATAATTTTGGAGCGTGTATTTCTAAATTGTTGGTATTTAAATGTTTTTTTGTTGTTCTGTTTGAGTTATCTTGGTTAGGGTTGACACAATAGGAAGCAGTTGCACCTTTCTCTCCTTAAAGTTAAAAAACTCTCCAATGTTTATCCTTAAGAAGGGTCAGAGAATTTTCCCCAGATGGATTTTGCTGCTCAGACCTGTCTCTAGGAGGAGCTCTTCAGCACATCGCCCACTGGATTGAAGTGGCAGAAGAGCCCTTCCTTCAGGTCCCCAACACAACTCAAGGTGAATCCTTCCCTTAACAGAGAGGCCTGGAAAATGCCATGCTGTAATTTCAATTTGGCATGGCCACTCCTCTTACCCTTCTTAATGCTGATTTTCTTAAGCCAGTCTCTCTAACGGGTTGTTTGATTTTTCTGCTGAAAGAGAGTGTATAGTATATAACAGTTCACCAAAGATCTGGTGGCAGAGGTTAAAAAAAAATGCAGCAACAAATAGATGATAGCTCCCAGTCATGTGGGTTTTCCTTCATATCCTTTTGTTTGATGCCTCCTTGTAGCAAGAAAAGAAGTTGAAGGCTGGGCTGTTTGCTTTTAAGTTCAGAGGAGTCTAATTAAGGGTCAGCTCTGTTCCCATAAACCACTGTGCCAAGACCTTTTTGAAGAACTTTATAGAATGAAAGTATATTGCTTACTGCTATCAGGAAATCTTTTTGAAAAATAAATAAAAGGCCAAATAATTCTTTGATCTCCCTAACAACATGGTATAGTCTGTGGCAGAGAGCTTGAAAGTGTATTAGATTTGTCTTCGATTCTTAAGTTCTCAGTAATTGTCTGTTTTCCAAAACAGAGGTTTTAACCACATGACTTTGGCTGATGTCAGTGGGGCGGAAGTTTCTAAACCACCCACGTATACTACTAAAACCATTGCCATGAACTGAGTCCAGGACAGCCTGCTGACAAGTAGAGTAGTTTCCAAGTAGGTACTTGAGTAAGTTAAGCAGACATCTATGCAAACTGTTTATCTCTAAGACTTGTGACCATGTTAATGAAGTATATTAAAATTTTCAGCTGGGTTGTGGGTTTGGGGACATGTCTCAGTTAACTAAAGTGGATTTGTATGAAAATTTGTTTACCAGAAGTGCATTTTAAATATTATTTCTGCTTTTATGATTCATCAATTGCAGTTGTCTTTTAAATCTCAAACACTGGCCTGAGAACTTGAATATTGCCAAAGTCTGTTTAAAAGTGATTGTACCTTTCCCATTGTTTAATTCTCTATAGGGTGATGGAACTGATGGGGAGGAAAGAAACAGGAAGAATGCAACTTGAAAGCAAGTTCTGTCCACGGTGTACTAGTTGGTCATTTTTGTAGATCAGAATTAGTGGCAAGTTCTCAAGCAAATCCACCACCCTGTGTTGCCCATCCATGCCTAAAATATCGATTTTCATTACAGCAAAGGAGAAAATGCTGTTTTTTAACTGGAATATAAGATAATAAAATCTAATTGAAAATTGTTTTATATTTGTTTTAAAAGATAAGCAAATGCAGGGAACTTTGAAGGAATTAGAATTTGGGTTTTAAGAAAGAACACACTAATATAAAATAGTGCATGGATAACATAACCAACACCTATGTGCCCATTACTCAAGATGAAAAAAAGTAACATTTTGTCATATTACTTTAGATTATTTTTCAGTTTTGAAGAAATAAACCATTATAGTTAAGGTTGAATTCCCGTTTCCCTGCCTAATCCCATTCCTCTTCCTTCCTCCCCAAGACAAACACTATCATGAATTCAGTGTGTATGAAGCCAGTGTTTTATAACTATCTTATATATAAATAATATTTAAAATGTTTTTTTTGTTTTTAGTTTATTTAAGTGGTACCATACAGTGTATCTCATTCTGTAACTTGCTTTATTCTCCTCAGCATCATATTTGGGGGATCCAAACAGGGTATTGAAACACATGGATCTAGATTATTGACTTCTAACTCTTATATGGTATTTCAGTTTTGAATATATCAAATCTGTTCCACTACTAAGTCATTTGGGTTATTTCCAATTTCTGTCTGTTACAGTGCCGCGGGGAACATCCTTAATTGTACTTGTGTGTATCGCCATGCTATATACCAAGAAGGGAATTGCTAATTCATTGTGTGAGCACGTTTTTACCTTTACTAGATGTTGCCAAATTACTTTCCAAAATGGATGTACCGTCCATGGGCAGATGATGCGAGCTCCTGCATCACCATATCCTCACCAGTACCTAGAACTGGCAGACTTTTATTTTGGCCAATCTGGTTGGATGTGAAATGATATTTCTATGTTGTTTGAGCTTGCATTTCTCTAATTTCTAGAGAGCTTGAGCACCATTTTGTGTTTTTTGTGAATTGCCTGTTCATAGTCTTTGTATTGTTTTTCTGTTTGGTTCTTTGTCTTATTGTTTTATGAGGAGTTTTAAACATTTTTAAGATGGTGTTGTTGGATATGGCACTACCTTTAATTCCATTTCGAAATGTGGGCTTTTTTTTGTCCATGATATGAATTCATTAGTTTTCCTCATATTCTTATCACCCATGTTTTAAAGTATATTTTGTCTAAGTAAAATGGAGTGAAGAAGAGGTTCTCCTAGGGTACCTAGGCAAGACTCAAGAGAGGGTAAGGAAGAATGGGATTAAAGAAGATGTATATGAAAGACAGAGGGAAAAGATAGGGAGGGGAGCTGGAAAGCCTGTGCATGAGAAAGAGATGATGGATCAACAAGACCACTCCGTGGTCTCAGGCATCTGTGTAGCAGGGGAGGGGAGACATGTACCCTGAGTAAGGATAGTGGGGCCGATACGGGGGGAAAACACGTTCTGTCTTACTAGAAGATGAATATAGATATTTGCCTTAACTACTTGGTTATACTTCATGCTGTGGGTCTAGCAGCTTGGAGCTCACCTGCCCACCCCTCTCCCTCCTTCAGACATCTAGTGCTTACTGTGGGCCTGAGGCTGAGGCTAGGGATATAAAATTTAGAAAGACAGAGTTAGACTCCCTCCAGGAGTTTTCTGCCCAGTGGAAGAGTATGGCCATCACAGTACAGTACTATAACAGAGGCAAGCATGGAATTCCAGAAGCATAGAGGTGGGGAGTCTTATCTTCCCTTCGAGAGTCAGAGCTGAGTCCTGCCAACCTAGTCATGGAAGGAACAGAGGGAAAGGGACACAAGTACAGGAAACAGTTTGTTCAGAGCTCAGAGGTATGACAGAACATGGCAAGGGGCTAGAAATGTATACAGCACGTGATGGGCCATGTCAAGCTAAGTAAGAAGTTTGGGCTTTATCCTAAAGATGATGGGGAGCCATTAAAAAAGTTTCTGAGAAGTGAGAGGCAAAAAGTTTTGAATACAAATCAATCAAGGCAAACGGTCCAGCCCACCTGTTGCCTCTTTGAGTCTTTCTGGAAGACCATTGGCTAGTGGGGCTTAAAGTCTTTAGCCAAAGTTCACCAAGTCTAGATCCTGGAATATGAATTACATTGCCTGATGTATAGAAGGGCATAACAGCATTGGCATCTCAGAGTTATGTGGATTTCTATTTGTTATTCTGCTTTTTTCTCTGAGTAGTAAGACGATTTCTTTATCAAAATGTATCCTTATTTTCAAGTAGCAGAGAACTAGACAATTTAATGAGGGCCAGTGGTTTCCGGTCCTTGAGAAAAATATCCTCAAAATGTTTCCTTTTGCTGATTAGAATGAGTCACTCCCCAGGGGTCTCTTTCTGCAGAGCCTTCCTTGTGCCCAGAAAGGGATGTTGCTGAGAAACCCTGGCATTAATATTCAATGATACATAACCCTTTTTTAGCTGCTGACTTCTGGAACAGTTTCACTTCCTATGTGGAAATGGTCATGATCCCAAACAGTAGGACTTGCAGGGAGCACAGCATCCATATAGCTCCCTTGCAGTCTTCTCCCAGAGAAGAAAACAATGGAAATAAGAATAGAGCTGTGACTGAGATAAAGCCTTCCAGGTTTTTTCCTCTTGTTGATTCCCTGAGTGAGCCTTTCCCAGGAGAGTCTCTCCTCATGCTGCCGTTGGTAAATGGATGTCTCTTCTGATTGTTTAACATCAGAAAAATGACCAGACAGTGAATTTCCCTTGGGGTGGAGCTAGAAGAGCTTAGCTAGATAGAAGGCTTGGTAGGCCTGAGAGTAAAAGGCCCAGAATACTTCACCCCACCCCACTTCCAGACAAGTTCCCGCTCTGGGCCATCTTGTCAACAAAAGTAGAGTTGCTCCCTATCGCCTCTTTTAAGTGGAACTTTCCCTAACCATGCTCTGAAGGATGGGTCTGTCCTAGTGATAATTCAGATGACTAAGTTGAAAACTCTTCTGCAACATGAACCTTATAGAACAATCTAGTGGATTTACTTGGAAAATTATCTCTTTCTTCAAGAGATGTAGCATAAGGAGTCTTATAGGATCACAGAGAAAAGGAACTTGGGGGAAGATGTGGTACTTCCTTTCATTTTATAGGTCTGAGGAAACTGAGGCCTCTAGAGAAGGAACTTGCATAGGGTAACATTAACTAATTAGGAGAGCCAGGTCCTAAATCACATTTAGTGTGATGGTTGTTCTTCTAGTACTCCTTTTAGTGTTGATAAGATATTTGACATACTGTAATCTAGGTTGTGTCAGGGCACTTGGCTTTTGGATAAAATAGACATAAGATCTCCAACAGACGTTTGAGTAGGTGGCATGAGCCAGGCATTATGCTAGGGAGACCTAATTAAGGATTCGGCAGTAGATGAAGGGACCTTACCCTAGAGGAGCGCTCAGTGGAGGAGAAAACCATAAGATTATCCAACGCATTGTGACTGGTGGTGTTAGGGAAGAGACCTGTGAACCCAGTAGGCATTGAGGAAGGAATGGGGAAAAGCGTCTGGGGTTCTGGCAGTCTCCATTCTAGTATCCTCGTAATCCGTACGTAGGAACCAGGAGAGCATCCTGGCCCATGATTCGTGGGTTACCATAGGCAGTACCCGTGGTGCTTCCCAAATCAGGGTGTGAAGTGTTGCCTGATGGGTGGTATGTGTTGATTTTCTCAGGCAGTCCTTCCCTGGAGAGATGCTCATCATGGGGTGTCCCCACAGACAGCTCTTGTATTTGTTTTACTTCCTCTGGCCTCCTGGCACCATTCTTATGACATCATAGAAGCAGTACAAGCTGATGATGACCCTATTGTGAGGCACAGAGGGTGGGGTTCTTATATCAGTGGCCCTTGTGGGCCAAGGAGTGAGAAGTAAGAGTTGAAATAAACTCGTGTCCTTGCAGGATTATGGGCTGTGCTTCATCTTGGAGTAAATCTCTGTTCATCATTCAAGAAGTCTCCCACTTTCTCTTGAGTCAGGGCTCCCAGAGGTGCTTTAGGGTGGTTCTGATGACCTTTCTTCTGCAGTTGTTGACTCGCTCGGGGTGTTGCAAAAAGTTCAGGGTAGTTAGGTTTGCAAGTCGAAGGTCATAAACAGGTAGATTTTCAGATTCACATTCCACCTTTGACACAGCCATACAGATTTCACAGCCCCTGTTAAGGGGCTGTATTTATGTATTATTTGTGGGTGTTACTCAAGGTATATGTAAATGTCTATGTATGTAAATACATACCATTTATGTCTTATTTGTGACTTAGACCTACATATTGACAGCAGATGCTTTCACTTTTAGTTTTGTAGCCTCTCAGCTTCCTGCCCGAGAAGTTTCAGATTTCTAGTTTTTATTAATCAGAAATCACATCTGCTCTTGTTTCTCCTCCTCCAAATGACATCGCATGCCTGCTTCCTAGAAGAGGGCTGCAATCTGTAATTTCGGCTAGTCACGTTCTGACGTGTGAGCGACTTCACCTGGCAGTCTGTCGGTTGCTGTGGCAATGGAAAATCAGTCTGGGGGATCTGTTTGCTGTGTATTAATGTCACCTGGGGTTTTGCTCTCTTTTCAGATTGTGGTGCTTTTGTCCACAAAGGCTGTAGAGAATGTCTGGCCTCCTGTGCAAAGGTCAAAATGAAGGTAAGACATTTCTGGCTAAACCAATAAAATCTTCAGAGTTGGGAGATTTGGGGTTGTAGTTTTTGTTTATTTTCATCATTTTGATGAAATGACTACTTTGAGACTCAAATAACCAAAAATGATTTTTCTCTTCTTAACACACTCGGGAATTTGTGGCTTTTGGAAGGTAAAATGCTTTCAGAACTGCTCCATGTTAAATGCACATTTCTCTGTGATTTTAATGTGTGTCGCCGTTGAAGTGGTTTTCTTCTTAACTGTGTCTGCAGACCTCCTCTGCCTTTCACACGCCTGGCTTCCTTCTTCAGGACCATGAGGGCAGCAGGTGGAAATCAGGGGCTCTGACATGCTGATGGGCTGGGGAGTGTCAGGGTTAAACGGGCCTGTGTGGCAGCACTTTTCTCCACAGGCTTGTGTGGATCACATGACAGGAGCAGGAAGTGTGTGATGGTACGTGCTCTGAGTATGCAGCTGTGTGGTAACAGGCACTGCATATCAGAGCCCTTAAGGAAGAGTACGGGGCTGGGGGCAGATGGGCGTTTAGGCGGCCTGTGTGGTTTTCAGTGTTGTAGTCACTCATGAATGTCTTTGTTCCTTGTCAGAAGAGTGCTCTCCAGCTCCATCTACACAAATGCTCAGCATGCTGTGTGCTTCCAGTAACCAAACGCATTTATCTAGTGCAGTGGCCTCCAACTGGAGTGTGCATTAGAATCACCTTGGGGGCTTGTTATAAGACGACACTGGGCCCCACTCCCAGAGTTTCCAATTTGGCGGGTGGGGAGGGGCCAGGAACTTGCCTTTCTAATAAGTTCCCAGATGATGCTAATACTGCTAGTCTGAGGACCACACTTGGAGAAGCACTGAACTCTAGTGTAAAGATGACAGACCTCTGTACCCCAGATCTTATTCAGTCCATGGACATAAATTTTGTTTGGCTCATGGAGTAATTTTTTTTTGAGTTAGTGTATCTATTGAAAAATCGTATTTCACACCAATTTGGATTTCTGATTTCTCTTGAAGAAATGGAAGATCTCACAGCCCTGGTATTTCCCCTTACCCAGCATTCCCAATTCCCACCTTGCTCTTTTTCTTTTTTTCCCATAGTACTTACCACCTTCTTAGGGTCTACTTAACACACTGTATGTATTATTATATTACATTTACTTTTTATGATCTGTACCTTCCCCCCACTAGAATGTAAGCACTAAACTTGCCAGGCAGTCTGAAGTCAGGACTGTTTGATCCATCAATAGCTCCTAAGCACATAGAACAGTATCTGGCCTGTAGTTCCTTAAATGTTAGAGAGGTGGGTGGTGGGTGGTAATCCACTGGGGCTGAGTGGCTGCCGCCTCCTCTAGACAAGATGTACAAGCCCCAGACTGCCACTCCCCCCCTCCTCCAACTCGCCTCTGTCCTTTGTTACCTGCCTGACCCCACAGGCATTTGAGTTTGTGATCTCTGGTAAGACTGCTGTTACTGTGAATGTGCTATAGAGAAGGAGAATGATAGGGATACAGCATATCCCATAGAAAAGAATGTAACCTGAAAGGGGGAGTTTCATTTTAAATGGACCCTTTTTCACTAATGATTTATCTCAGACTAATTGCTTCAGTCTGTAATTTCTCACAGTGTCTCTGTTCCATGCTACAACAAAGGTCTTAAAATTAGCACTTTACCTAAGAATTATTTTACACCTTATAAATGCGAGTCACTGGAGAAATAGAAACGCAAAGGGCACAGATGCCGCTCTTAAAGGAGCCAGCATTCTGGTGGGGAAGATGGACAAGCAGACGATGACCATAAGTAAGAAAAAAGCTAGGCGGGGGCACATGCAGGATCCTGAGGGGTGCCAGTCCCTGCCTCGGGTGAGGAGAAGAAAGAAGCTAACAGACGGCTCTACCAAGGCGGGATTATCTTCAAATAGAAGAATGCCATGCCTGTGACAGTGAAGAGAGCATTCCAGGCAGAAGAGACGGCACATGCAGGATCAGAGCGCTTGGCGGGTTCAGAGGAGAGCCAGAGTGGGTGGCTGTAGCTAGGCCTAGGGTGCTGGGGACCGTTGGCAGGAACAGAGCGGGGAAGTAGGAGCAGAAACTTGAAACTTGACAGAAGATAAATTGTAAATGCAGTGTTCACTCAGGCTTTCTTTTCCTTTCAGCAGCCGAAAGGGAGCCTTCAAGCACATGACACATCTTCGCTGCCCACGGTCATTATGAGAAACAAGTGTAAGTAGCTCAGCCCACCTCTCATGATTCCTTTTCGCCTCTCTGGTTCAGGACTTACCCATCCTTCTGTAGTATTTATTTGTTATTCTTAAGCAAGATTTGAATACCTATTTTGAATACTTAGAGAAGGCTGCAGTTTCATTGACCAAAAGCTTACCATTCTACCATCAAACTCTCTGGAAGGTTCTAGAATAGTGTGTGTCTTAGCTTAAAAGGCAGCACCTTAGCCCTGTGTGTCTTGAAATTTCTCTTGCATGAGTCGACAGTGAAACTTGCTTTTAGCAGCGTTAAGTTGCATCAAATGAGATCTTGCTTCTTAAACTTCTTGACAAACTGTGGAGTTACGAAAATAGTTCTTTTTTTCCCCCAAGGACTTCAGTGGTACACAAATTGGGTAACTCACACCTCTCCCATTCACATCAACCTGTCTTCTCCAGTCTGTGCAAAGCTTCACTTTGGTTTTACTTAATATTTTCCCCTTTTCATTCTTCATTCCCTATCTCATTCCTTTCCCTTCCTCAGCACGCACTGCAGTATATTTAATGTAAACCTCTCTGATCTGCCGTATCTTTAGACATATGTGTACCTCTGGAAATATTACTTATGATTTTGTGCGTTAAATTTAAATTAGATGATATGACTTGCTTATCCATTCCGCTGGGTTTTTTCCCACTCAATATGGTTTTGAGATCTATGCGTGTTACTATATGTAAGCTGTTGTCTCAGATCGCTGCATGTGTTCTTTCGTAAATATATACCACATTTTAATTATCAATTCCCCCAAAGACAGTTGTCTGAGTTGTTTCCAACTCCTGCCATAAAGATGCAGTAATGAATATCACCTAAATTTGCTCTATGGGAGCCCATGTGAAACTTACCCTCAGGCCGTGTTTTTCAAAGTGTAGATCCTGGATCAATTAGGAGTGCCAATTCTTGGGCCCTACCCAGACCTACTACCTCAGAGATTCCAGAGGCGGAGCCCAGTGATCTGTGTTTTAGTAGCTGCTCCAGGTGATGGTGATGCACACACTCGAGCTTGAGGACCACTGCTCTGTGCCCGACTGCTCTGAGTGCTTCCAGATGGCCCCGGAATGGCTGTAGAGACTGTGCCACCAGGAGGGTGTGGAGTCCCTTTAGATAGAAGTCCAATTATTGCCCGTCTTTGCATGTGGATTCCTAGAAGAAAAGTTGTGCCAGACTGTCACCCACTTTAACCAGTGATCCAACCCATTCCAACACCTTTTACAAGTCTAATCTTCCTTAAACTTTTGTTCTGTGACATTATCCCTTATTTCAGAAACCTTTTTTTTCTTTCAAATCAGATAAAATAGCATTTTTCCCAAAAAATACCTATTATGTCTGACCCCCACATGTATTCTTATTCCTGTTTTCCCCTTTTGATTCCTGAGGTAACGTAGCAGTAAGAGTACAGCTTGTGGATTCAAGTTGGATGGGTTTGAGTCCCAGCATCCCACTTAACAGCCGTGTAACCTCAGACGTTTACTAAATCCCCTGTACGTCATTTTCCTCCTCTGTGACAGGAGGGTAATAGTATCAGCAGGTGGTCATCGGGTTTAAGTGAGATCACACCAATGAAGTACTTGGTGAGAGGCCTCCTTCAGTGTTTGCTTTCACCACTACCATCACCATCACAAATAAGGATGCTGAGGCTCAGAGAGTAGTTAGCAACTTCCCTGAGTGCAGTGGATTGGTTTCAACAAGGGAAAGTTGTTGTTTGCACCCCCCTACGCTGCCTTTTAGATGCAGGTTGTTCTTTATAATTTTCAGGGCTCTGCATGACGTGACATCGTTCTGCTTCTCCGGCCGTTTCACTGATCCCTTATATACACCCCTCTACTTACTTCCTCTTCTGCTTGTTATCTCCCTTTCACATTAATAGAGTGTTTCTGCCTTCCTTCATGCAGTTCTCCTCATCAGAATGTCTTCTTTTTCTGCTGACTTACCCACATCCTACTGTTCTTCAAGAACCGGTGTTTCTTCCTCCATCAGATTTTATCTGCTCAGCAGCTTCCCTTCTGAGACACTGAGGATGTGCTCCAGGCTCTTGAACACTTGAGCATGTTCTCTTCCCTGCCAGTTGCCCTTCTCCCCTGTTGCTGTGGGACCCACATCTCCTAGTTTCCTGTGTGCCTCCTGCAGGACGGGTCTGGTCGTGTTATAGGGTAGCATGTTTCTGGTGTTTATTATATCACCTTCTTCTAAATAGAATTTGCATTGGAAATTAATGGTTTTATTAATTTTATTAAGTCAGAAACATCCTGTAATACTGTGAAGCCATAACAACTGCCCCAGTCTTATTTCCTTCAGCTCCGGATGCTCCTGGGGATGGACAGGTAATGCAGCAGTTTAGTTAGCTACCAAGGAGAAATAATTTGCTACCCAGATGGCAGTGTGACTACTTTTGCATGAAATTAGACCTCCAGTTTCTTCTTTGGTCAAGTTCAAGAGAAATATGCAGTATGAGGACAAATTAGCTATGTGACATCAAACACATGTTGCATTTTCCTCATCTGTAAATTAAAGGAATTGGTCAAAACCTGTGTTCTCAGACATTGTACAGAAGAATCTCTTGGGGAGCTGGTAAATGTGTAGGCTCCCAGGTCCCACCCGCACAGAACGAGGAGGGCTGGGAATTTGCATATCTAACCAGCCCCTGACACGTTTCTTGGTAGGTCCTCCCAAAGAACACCAGCCTCAGTTATCTCTGAGGCTCCTTTTATCCTTAAAATTCTTTCGGTCTCCTTTTCTCTTACTTTGAATTAGTTTAAATTTTTAAATATATGATACTTTCACACGATTCTTTATCCTCATTGCCTCATTGCCATCACACCCCACAGGTAAACCACTTTTCTTAGTTTTATATTTATCTTCCTTAAGTTTCTTTATTAAAATAAAGCAAATACCAATTTGGATTATTAATTATGTTTTTAAAACATAAAAGGTAGTCTGTTGTGCACTTTATTCTGCACCTTGATTTTTTTCCCCCTTAATGTGTTATCTGCCGATCTGTGTAAGTTCATGGAGAGTGTCCTCATTTTTTTTAAAAGCTTCATAGTATTCCCATGTAGGCTGTACCATGATTTATTAACTGATCTTCTTTTGATACTCATTTTGCTTTTACCAAACTTTGCATTGAATAACTTTGGACATACGTCATTTCAAATATAAACAAGTAAATCTTGTAGAATAAACATATCCTAAATGGAATTACTGGGTCAAAGATATAGGCATTTACCGTTTCAACAGCTATTGCCAAGTTGTCTTCCATAGGGTTTTTGTACCTATTTACACTGCCAGGGTAAATCTCTTTTAAAGCAGTTTGTTTCTATTTGGCATTCATCAGGTGAGTCAGTGCTGGTGGGCATGTGTCGGTGATACTTCATTTGGTGTCCTTTCCTTCTTTACAGCCTCCCAGCCCAAGGAACGCCCTCGGTCTGCAGTCCTCCTGGCCGATGAAACCACTGCCGTCCCCATGTTTGCTAACAGACGGTCCCAGCAGAGTGTGTCGCTCTCCAAAAGTGTCTCCATTCAGAACATTGCTGGGTGAGTGGGAATGTAAAGCTAGCACAGTTGACATCTAGGTGACAGAGCATAATAATTTATACCATTTGACAGAAAGATTGTTTTAGAAAGAAATGTATAACGTAATGGGTTAGTGCTACAGATGAGTGGGGTGAGGATTACACTTTGATGCACCATCATGATCACCATTTTGTAGCAAGGATCCCCTTTAAACACCATTTTTAGGCTAGTTGTCCTCTGCTTTTATACATGATCAGCCCTGCTTTTAAAGAACCTGCCTTCTAAAAGGATGATTTTCAGATCAAAATAAGAAGTGGGAATAGGAAAAAAGATTTAATTCTGAATGTTTGGTTTCAATCACTTGTATTTTCATATGTCTGTTGGTCTTTTCTGTTGGGCAGATGAACCTGGCGGGAGGGGGTAACTTTGTTTTGTTTCGCTTTTTTCTTTTCTTTTCTTTTCTTTTTTTAACTCGCCTCTTGACTCTTAAGTCATGGGAGTGACTAATGGGCCAGGTACGACAGTAGGTTCCCCGTCCCTCATCTGCACTGAGTTCCTTTTGTGGTCCCTCCAGAAGTTGCTGTGGCCCCTGATTGTTCAGCCCTCGGCTGTCTGTAATTAGCACAGGGCCGATTACGATGTTGCTGGCTGTTTGGGGCAAGATGCCTGCCTTCCCATCCAGTAAAGAAGTCATCTCAAATGTAGGACTCAAAACATCTCTTTGCAGCTCTCTTAACCTAGGCTGGAGGAAAATTCCCAACTGAAGAATGCAAATCTCCTTTTGTCTGTGTTTCCTATAACCTCTGTGCTGGCTAATGTTTCCTCCTCCTTAAAAACAAAAAGTTTCAGGTATTTTTATATTGTTTTGACTTTCTGTTGTAATTAACCAAAGGCTTTCTTTTCCAAGTTCTTATGTTATCCAAATGAGTTTATATTATGACTTTGAAAAGTTGGCCTTTAAATCAAATTGAGTTTTAAATGACTCTGGCTTACTTTTGTGTTGTACCACAAACATCATCTTCTGGGTGCCTAATGTGCTAGCTGGTGAGTTGGGGTCAAGAAAGGTTCGAAGAATACGGTTTAATATAAGTGCTTGGTCTATAGTTATTTAGGGAACGCAGGGAAAAAGTGTAGTGGTTAGACATGAGTTTCCAACAGAAAAATTTCTTATATAATGTGTATGCAGTTTGAAGGAAGAGCATTCTCCTTGCTACCTATCGTTAAAAAAACCCAAGGCTCAAAAAGTTCATACTTGCAGTGATGTTAAATGCCTCCAACCTTCCTTAATAGTTTGTGTTGCATATTGCTGGGTACCTGCCATAAGTAATTTGTCTTCCATCATTGTAGTACTTGCAGCCAGCTGTCATTTTATAGTTTTTCAGATCTTCACTTAAGACTGGAAACTATGGCTTCTCAGAATGTATCTGACAGTATGTGTTTCCTTTTTCCCACAGAGTTGGCAGTGATGAGAACATATCAAACACCTGGAAATTCCTGTCTCATTCAACAGACTCACTAAATAAAATCAGCAAGGTCAATGAGTCAACAGAGTCCCTTACTGATGAGGGTAAGGGGAAGCCACGGCGTGTATTGTGTGCGTCTGCAGAGACTTTGTGCCATCTCCTAGAATGCAAGCACTAACGCATCTCCTGCCTCTTCCTTACTCCTGTGAAACTTCTCTGGACTGTCTGTAAAGCATCACATGCTTTATAATGAGTTGGTAAACCCACTTATCCTGTTGTTAGATGGTTGTCCACTGAAGGATGTCATTGATTTTAATGTGGTCAGACTCTGGTTCAAACGCTTCTTCTTCCCCTAGACTTTCGTACACGTTCAGTTCTAGTTCTCTTGGCACAGCGGTAAGCCTACTCTCTTAAACAAGTAAAGTCACCAGGACCCTGATATGTCTTAATTACCTTTGATTTATGTGACATTTATCACCCTTAACCGAAGTCTTGAATATAGAGTATGTCACTCCGGAACAGAAAATGATCTTTTCTAATAGAATATATATTCTAATGACATCCCTGTATTAGTGTAGAGTGTTTACGTCTCATAAAATTATCCCCATGAGGAACGTCCAGCAGAGGTTTTTTTTTAGAGGTCACAGACGCAGGATTCTGATATTGATTTTTTTTGTATTTTGAGGAGTAGGTACAGACCTGAATGAAGGGCAGCTAATGGGAGACTTTGAGATTGAGTCCAAACAGCTGGAAGCAGAATCCTGGAGTCAGATAGTGGACAGCAAGTTTCTGAAACAGCAAAAGAAAGATGTGGTCAAACGGCAAGAAGTGATTTATGGTGAGACTCTTCATGTGCTCTGCTAATATTTGATTTGCATTGTCTGGCATTGTTTATGAGGGGAGTTATTGGGCTATATCAAGTCAATTTTCAAGTATGTAGCATCTCAAAGATTTTCTTTTGAAAACTTTGAGGTATAGAGACATCTTATTTCTCTCCTTTACTCTCTCTGTAAAATTATAGTCTTTAATTTTATTGGACATTTTATTTAATATGAGTGCTTATTTATGCAATAGTCCTAAAAAGAGATCTCTTGTTACAGTACAGTTTAATTCCTCAGCTACAGTAGAAACTAGACTAAACACAAGTCATTTCTGGGAAATAGGAACGTAGTAAATTATGAAAGGTCTTGAATCCCAGTGAAGACCACTGTGGAAACCACCACTTAAGAGTGATGGAATCCAGTACACCTGTCAGAAAATAACGTGAGGTCCCGTGAGAAATCGAGGAATACGATGAAAACACTTTAGGGAAAAGACAGCTGTTGACTCAGTTTTAAAGTTTAAATTGGGCCGTAAATAGCCTTAAGACAAAATTGGGCTCTTAGTAGCAGCAGACACACTTTGCAGGAGAATCCTCGAGGAGAGCATTCCTGACCACTGAGCCTTGTCCCTCCCCCAGAGCTGATGCAGACGGAGTTCCACCACCTCCGCACACTCAAGATCATGAGCGACGTGTACAGCCGGGGCATGACGGCCGACCTGCTCTTTGAGCAGCAGATGGTGGAGAAGCTCTTCCCCTGTTTGGATGAGCTGATCAGTATCCATAGCCAGTTCCTTCAGAGGATCCTGGAGCGGAAGAAGGACTCTCTGGTGGATAAAAGTGAAAAGAATTTTCTCATCAAGAGGATTGGGGATGTGCTCGTGCACCAGGTGAGCAGCGGGCAGGCACCTGGTGCCTCTCACACGCACTGGGGGCCCCGTAGCCATGCGTTCACATCCTGGCTGGACTGCTCACGATCTCTGTGAGCTTAGGCAAGTGGTTGCATCTCTCCGACCCTCAGTTTCTTTTTCTGTAATTGAGGACAGTAGATTTTCTCTTTTAATGCTATTTTAAAATTTAAGAGGTAATGTATATATAAAGTACCCAGCATACATGGTAGATAGGCAGTAAAAGCCAGTTTTTCTTCCTCAGAGTCTGTACCAACATCAGAGATACTATAGTTTAAGAGATCAAAAAATATTTTTTGGAAGTTTCAACTTCAACCAGTGCCTCAAATCAAAAGGCTTATTTATCTAAAAACCACCTGAGACTAAAAACTTGACTAAGAAACCATCTGTAAAATAATTCATAAAATATTTCTTGCTAATATTTTCATCAAGGTATGGTATGGTTTCAATCCTACGTCAAAAGCAATTTAGCTAAAAATTGTTTTGATACTTTCAGATGTATATGTCATAGGCAGTTTCTAAATGTTTCTTTTTTAACACATTCTTTTTGAAAGAAGAATAATGCTAGTATAACCTTTATAGGCAGAGGGGCATCGCATCACATGTGACTAGCTCTTTCTCACCGGCAAGTCTCTGCCTCATTGTGGAAGCAGAGGCTTACTTGCTGGAACATTTGCCTGAGAATTGGAAATATTGTCCTTTCGTTGTATGCTTGAGTCTGTACCCCTCGCCCTATTAATTCATTGGTGCCTTCATTCATTCATTTTTCAAGTATTTACTGGGGATTTACTCAATACCATGTGGAACCACAAAGGTAAGTATAATGTAGACCTCTGCTTCATGGAACTCATGTTCTAGGAGTGAAGGATAGGCACGTCGTGAAGTAAATGCAGATGCAGTGTAGTGAATGCGTTCACACTGGTGGTCAGGGCATCAAAGTGGGCACGGTCAGCTCTGCAAGGGAGGACCCTTCCTCCCCAAATATCCTCCTCCTGTCATTTTCCATGTTTCTCCCTCTGCCCCTCCTCTCCACCCTCAGACCTGCACTGGTACTTCCTCTGACCTTGTAGCTCCTTGTATTTGTGCATGTCCTCTAGTAGGATGTTAGCCCCATGGTGTCCAGTTGTTGCTTCTGAGCGCCAGTGCCAGAGTCACCCTTTTAGGGCACTTGCTTTGTGACGGGAGCTGATCACTTAAAAATCTCCTGCCTCAGCTTCTCTTTTGGTAAAGGGGAAAAGGAAAGGCTACCCTGAACGTTGTTTCAAGTTTTGGGGTAAGGATCAAGTTGTTCCAGAGATTGTTAGTCCAGCGGGAATTGATGCTTAGCACGTGTCTTGTGGACCACATACAGAAACTCAGCGGTTACCCCACAGTGAACGTAGCTTCAGATGAACGGTTGAGATTGCACACGCTTGGAAACGATGTAAGGGCCAAGCAGAATTGTTAGGCCTGCTGGCCTGAGGTAAGTAGGATAAACAGGTCCCTAGGTAATGACGGCCGTTTCTGATGCCTTTCTAACTTATCAGGATGACTTCTTTGAGACTGCTACCTCATGAGAGACCTCTAGTGAGTCTCTCTGTTTTATTACTGTGTTATGACAAATGGGAGTTAAAACACATGTTGCATTTCTTATGTGCACAGTGCATAGATATTTCTGTGTTTACTATTTTTTAAATATATGTAACAGCTTTATTGAAATATAATTCATATGCCATGTGATCCACGCATTTAAAGTGCACAGTTCAGTGGTTTTCAGTATATCCGTGACTCTTGTGCAGCCATCGCCACGGTCCGTTGTAGAACGTTTTTATCATCATCACCCCCACCAACTTCCCCAGCCCTAGGCAACCACTAATCTACTTTCTCTGTGGGTTTGCCTATTCTGCACATTTTATATAAATGGAATAAAGCAGTATGTTGTCCTTTGTGATTGGCTTTTTTCATTCATACATTATCCATTTATCCTCTGATGAACACTTGGGTTATTTCCACTCTGGGGCTGTTGTGAATAATGCTGCTATGAACATTCATATACAGGTTTTTGTGTGGACATATGTTTTTATGTCTAGGAGTGGAATTGCTGGGTCATATGGTAACTCTATTTAACTTTTTGAGGAACTGCTAAACTGTTTTCCAAAGCTCCTGTACCATTTTAATCTTTTAATCTTTGGGGGGAAGTTATGAGGAAGCTCTCTTGGGTTTCACAAGTAAACTGGAAACTTTGGACAAAATGGTAATAGGAGTTTAACACCCTGAGTTATGGCATAACCTCTGTTCTCTTTCCTCTGCAGTTTTCAGGAGAGAACGCAGAACGCTTAAAGAAGACATATGGCAAGTTTTGTGGGCAGCACAACCAGTCTGTAAACTACTTCAAAGACCTCTATACCAAGGATAAGCGTTTTCAGGCCTTTGTGAAGGTATTGATGTGAAACGGTGGGGATTTCCATGTTGTCCAGAGCATTGTGTCACTGTCAGTTTTAGCTCGAGCCTTCTCCCTTGGGTAGTTCCTGACACTTAGTTTATTTCCTTGCAGAAGAAGATGAGCAGTTCAGTCGTACGGAGGCTTGGAATCCCCGAGTGTATATTGCTTGTAACCCAACGAATCACCAAATATCCGGTTTTGTTCCAAAGAATATTGCAATGTACCAAAGGTGCGTCTCTCTCTGGACTCGGTCTTGTTTGCCAGTGGACTGTTCCAGTCTGTCCAACAGCACTGGAGACCCCGTAGAAGAACTCTTTTATATCGAGAAGGTCTAAAAGAGAGCCTGTGTTTTATCTTAAAGACAGTTTTCTTCAGTGAAAACATAAAGTGTTATATCAGCAGACTTAGTGTGAATGAGAGCAAGAAGGGAAGGAACCACTTAGTGATCCCAACGAGAGTTCAGTGACCTGAGCAACTTGTCACTTGTCCCTAGACTGGGAGGTGATTCTCACCTGCAAGTGCTAGAATCACCGCTGTTTCTCGTTTAATCACTACTTAGTAGTTTCTCTCTTAGCTAATCCTGCTCCTGGGCAGTTACATTAAGGATTAGGTAAAGCAAAGACGTAAATAAAAAACTCGTTGCTCCTCTCCCTCCCTAAAAATGGTGGGTTCCTTCCACTTTAGAACGTGGCACATAATTGCATGTCATCTGTATCATTGAAACATCTAACTTGATTTAAACTATGACAGAGCAAGGGGTAGGCACGTGCCCTTCGACGTGTTGGCTTTGCTCTGCCAGCATGCCCACAAAGGGAAGACAGTGATGTGGAGCAAGAAGGCAGGGTCCTGGGGCTCCCCTGGTGGCACAGTGGTTGGGAGTCCGCCTGCCGATGCAGGGGATGCGGGTTCGTGCCCCGGTCCGGGAAGATCCCACATGCCGCGGAGCGGCTGGGCCCGTGAGCCATGGCCGCTGAGCCCGCGCAGCGGGAGAGGCCACAGCGGTGAGAGGCCCGCCTACCTCAAAACAAAAAAAAAGAAGGCAGGGTGCCCCTCCTTCTGCCCAGTAGAGACAGTTATTCTTTCCTTCTCAGACAGTGAAGTGGAACAGGAAGATCTAGCTCAGTCCCTGGGCCTGGTGAAGGGTGTGATTGGAGCTGTGGACAGCAAAGTGGCAAGTTATGAAAAGAAGGTCCGTCTCAATGAGATTTATACAAAGACAGATAGCAAGTCGATCATGAGAATGAAGAGTGGTCAGATGTTTGCCAAGGAGGATCTGAAGCGGAAGAAGCTCGTGCGGGACGGGAGCGTGTTTCTGAAGAGCACAACAGGGAGGTTGAAAGGTGAGGCTCACTCTCGTCAGGGTCTAAGCGTGTGCCAGAGGGCAGCGGGCAGAATCCAGATGTCACCAGGTTGTTCCCAGGGACCCATGTCCAGACGTCACACAGGAGCAGCAGGCATTTAATTGATCTTACTATTGTATCAGAAAAGACTGGTTTGAGATGGCTTATAAAACCATATAGAATACAGTAAGAGAACGAGGAAATGATGCAGTCAGGGGAAAGGAAAAAAAAAATTTTTTTTAAAGAACAAAGCAAAGGGTAAGATTCATACAAAAAAGCAATATGTTAAGGGAGACATATTTTCCCTATGAAAGAGGGGCAACAAATTTGGGGTCAGGGTTTCTGGCAAAACAATTGCTAGGAGGGAAATACCATCAGTTGCACAATTCATAGATTCTCTGAGATTAAAAATACATCCCTCGTTTCTAAGAGATGGCAGAGGAATTTTCAGCTCCTGAGACCTTAGAGAAATGAAAGTTTAACTCACAGCAACTAGATTTATTATTAAACTTTGTTTTTCATCTTTTATCTTCCTCTAAGCAAAACAGATCATAAAAGATACTCACTTTCTGTTTGATTTTAGTTTTTACCTTTTAAATGATCAGCCCCATCAAGTGAAAGATGTTAGGAGGTTTGTTCATCCATCTGTACATCTGGTTTGTTTGTTTGTTTTTAATAATTGTTTTCATCAAACCTGTATCCTCTGGGCCTATATGGTAACTCTAACCTCACCAGTAGCCTTGAGTATACCCAGCCCACCTCCCTGGCCTCGGTGAGCTGAGCACACAAAGCAGCCCAGTGCCGTCAGCCCCGCTGACATAAAACTCAGGTGAGTGAAATGTGTGCTTCTCTCATCGCCGAGGTATAAGTAATGCTATAGGTAGCTGCTCTCGGAGAATTCCCAGGACTCCTTAGCTAGGGTCTCACCATGCTAAGTAACAAAATCCCAGGCATTCAGCTGCTCTCAAAGGTGAATGTCGCAGGACACCCTGCATTAGAAGTTGGGCTCAGAATGAAGAGACTCGTAAAGAGGTTCTTGCTCTGCAGTATGATGGTTGCTAGAATAGAGAGGCGTGAACTGAGGACAAGAGGAGGGAGCCAGGCAGAAGGGAGGAGTAAGCATGGAAACATGGAGCTGAAGGATCTGGCCCGTTGGGAAGGGTGGGCAATCGGGGTCTCTGGCAGCAGAGTGAGGCAGGAAATATGGCTGGAGAATCGGCCAGGGGCCAGGTTGGGGTGGGTGCATGCTCCAGACTAGGGGACTGACAGGGATGCTGGTAATGGGAGTGAGCGAAGAATGGGCTCAGAATGGAGGGTCTGAGCAGGAAAGGGGTGAGTGAGTTAGAGTGCGTGTAGTTCAGCTGCTGGGGGCAGGGTAGAGGACAGCAGGAGTGCAGAGGTACCAGTGACCGAGACGAGGGCGGTCATTGTCGCAGGGATCCGGGAGGGGCTTCTCCGGGCAGGCTCATCTCAGAGAGAAGAAATACCCTTTCCTGCCACCAGCCAGCTGTGCCTCTCACTGCTCCATGATGAACTTGAACTGTGCGATCCCTGCAGCTCCTTCTTTCCAGCCCTCATGCTCTGTGATGTCCTGAGACCACAGTTGACGGCTCTGGCCTCACTGCCGCTGTGAGGCCGTGTCGGAGGTAGCCTGGTGGTAGAGAAGTACCTGCCCTCTCTTGTAAGGATGGATTTCCTAGAGTTGCTGCCAGTGCTGTATTTTCTTTACACAGCAGTTTATTTATTCATTCCCAAAATAAAAACTAATAGATTCCAGCTGTTGGAATAATGTTGTGGTCAAAGCAATGGCAGAACGATAGGTTTTCTGGCCTAAAATGTCTCCAGTGGAGATAAGAGTTTGGTGTTTAGTCATTTTCACCCCCAAGTGAAAATGACTTGTGCCAAGAACAGCCAGTCCTGTGTTGGGTAACCCTTGAAAGGGGTAGGATTGTTTTTCTCTGATCTACTGATGCCGTGATCACGTAAACTTCAGGATTCAATAAAGTTGAAACTTATGTTTTAGAGCTCTTTTTTTTTTTTTTTTGACAGACACCTGAACTATTTAAAAGTAAAGTTTAAAAAAAAAACTTGTCAAAACAAATGGTAGTGCATGGAAAATTACTGTGGTCTAGGCTGAAAAACTAGACCACCCGAGGAATCAGACATCCTTGCTTCTGTTTTTCCTCCTAGCTTTGCAATGAATTACACAGAGAGGGTACCCCAGTTTTGTCAGTAGTGGTAGAAAAGGCCAAGAGGGTCCTGCCCACCCAGGAGGCGGCTGCATAAGTCAGCCCGTTGTTTTCCCAGAGATTTGTAGGCTCCCCTTTCCAGAGTGAAGGCGGTACAGAGGGACCTGTTAGGTCTCAGTAGACGGCTCACCTCCAGGGAGGTCCCACTTTGTCCTTAAGGGAATAATGGGAAATGTCACTTCATACTCCTAGAGGATTAGAACAAGAGTTTGTGGCATTCCTTTGATTCCTGGATCCAGCTAGAGATGTTAATTTGGCTTTTGTTTTGTCTTAATTGAGAAGAAGAGAAGGCTGTTTCCACGGTGCAGAGGGGTTGAGGTTGACTGTGCTGTGTTGGAGCTGGGAGCGGAGCCACTGCACTTCGTGTACCTGTGACGGCAGTGGGTGTTGTCTAGCCATCCGTGTCCTCTAGGACGTGTGGATGAAGCCTGCCTTTCATTAGACTGAGATATTCTTGTACATCACCTTCTGGCCGCCTTCCTGTCTGCTGTCCCACGCCTTTTTCCCATTACTATGATCAGAAGTTGAGAAATACTATGACCTGAGTATTATGACCTGTAGAATGTGTTGCTATTTAGCATCTGTTAAAGTCCTGTTTTCCAGCTTTACTCTTATTTATTCTTAAAAATCTTGCCTTGTGGGATATATCTTTCCAGCACTGAGTGCTTAAGCCTTCCCAAGACAAGGCTTTGGTGATAGGTCCCATTTTAAAATGCCTCTAACAATCTAATGACCATATGTGGACCCAGCAGAAATGTCAAGCCCTTGCCTTGGAGGAGTGTAATAATGTGCCGTGCAGATGTGTTGCTGAGTTTTCCTCTAATGAAGTGCCCTGAAGGTGCTTCACCGTTCAGTGGTCATTGTTCTCTCTTCCCTTCCCCCCTCTACAGAGGTTCAAGCGGTCCTGCTTACTGACATTTTAGTTTTCCTTCAAGAAAAAGACCAGAAATACGTCTTTGCGTCATTGGTAAGCTGAACTGTTTGTCTCTGCTGTTTGTAATTAATAGTATTCAAACCGGTGATGGTAGGTGTTGAGTGTTAACACTGTATTACTGCTCTCCCACCTCCTTAAAATTGGCTCAGGACAAATGCCTCCGAGTCATTCCTTATATACCCTTGCAATTTTCTGCCCGCCTCCCTCCCCACCAATTATTTTTCTGTTCCCTCATAATCCTTTTGAGAGCCTTTGGCATTTGATCTAAAAAGAAATCTGTCACTGGAGTATGTCTCACACATTACGTATTACAAATCTTGCCAATTTATAACATTGCCAACCAGATTCTGTGACGAACCGGAAAGGACTCATCATGCAGAAAACAGAACTCGAACCTGATAACCTTAAATTTTCGTTTCCTTTTTGGAAATCTTTTTCTGTTGGATAAAATGTGAGTGAGCCATATGCTTTTAAAAGGCATCTAGTCTTACCTTAGACGGAGGTTGTCTTAAGAGCTAGACTGTTGTATCCATGTCTTAACATCTGCGCTCTCCGCATTTTCCAGGACCAGAAGTCGACGGTGATCTCTCTAAAGAAGCTGATTGTAAGAGAGGTAGCACACGAGGAGAAAGGTTTATTCCTAATCAGTATGGGGATGAAAGATCCAGAGATGGTGGAAGTCCACGCCAGCTCCAAAGAGGAGCGGAACAGCTGGATTCAGATCATCCAGGACACGATCAGCACCCTGTGAGTCACACACCCTGGCCCACCCCCGCCTCCTGGTACCTCTGTGGTTTCATAATGGTTGGGCCGCCGTCACACTGATTGACATCTTCAGAATGTGCTGTTTTGTTATGGTTGTATTAGGAACAGAGATGAAGATGAAGGAATTCCTAGTGAGAATGAGGAAGAAAAGAAGATGTTGGACACCAAAGCTCGGGAGTTAAAAGGTAAAGCTGGTGGAAGCGGTCTGAGGCCCTGTCTGGGGGTGTCTGCAATCCCATAGAGTCCCCGCTGCTCCTCCATCGCAGAGCCGTGCTGGCAGGCATGTCAGCCGAGGAGAGGAATAGCTCCTAACAAAAGAGAAACCAGATCTGAGCTGGCACAGGTCCTGGGGAACAATGGCTGTAGGAATGTGTCTGATACTAGATCGAGGGGATGTTGGCTCTCTCGTCTCGGTATCAGTGTCCTTGGACCCTGGTGACAGTCTTTGTACTTTGTCACAGAAGAATCTGCCAGAATTCATGGTCACATCTAAGATTAAAACAAGGAGAGAAAGGTACTTGCGGGAAAGAATTTTCCAGTTGATCCATTTGTCAGTCACCCCCGCCACTGTGCCCTGCGTTCCAAATCCATCATGAGGTGGTTTGGGGAGAAGTGTGCTTATGGGTTATGTTTGACCACGCTCTGTCAAGGCCCTACTGTTTCATGTAGTCTTGTTGGCATCCCTGCAAGACCTGTATTGTAATCCGCACTGTGTAGGTGAGAAAGCTGAGGCCCATGAAGGCCAAGCAACCCAGGGTCACACACACACAGTTCATGGCAGAGCCAGGGCTGTGCTCCCTGTCTGCTCAGCTGCAGGGCGCAGTGCTCGTGCCCCTTTGCCGGTGCTTGCTGAGTGTTCTGAAGTAAATACGTGTTGTGCTTTGGGTAGAAGTAAGGCCCAGAGTCAAGGAAATATAGGCGCCCAAGGAGTTTACTTATAGCTTCATTCTGTTTCAATGGGGAGAAAAACAAAAAAAGAGATGGACAGATTTAGACTGGAGCCAGTATCACATTTTTAATTTCTGCCCGTGATTAGGATGGCAGAGATAAGAACTGCCTTCTTTTCACACGTATGAAGCACCTGGCCAGGCATAGCGCTAGGTGCTAGGGATGCAACGAGCCCTAAATCACTGTCCCTGCCATCAGGAAACCCACACTCTGGCAAGGGAGATCTACATAAATGACAGGCCACCTAGACCACAGGCACATGTAAAGTGTGTAGGACCCACGAATCCTGCCTGTGGTGAGTCTCACAGAGAAGATGACACAGGAGCTACATCTGAAGGAAATTACCTCACCAGATGAAGAATAGTTAGGTGAAGAGTGAAAAAGGACTTGACATGTCTGCCAAGGAATGAAGGTTTGGTATGTCTGGAGAGTCAGGGCTGAGTGATGGGAGAGTAAGCCAGGAAGCCACCACACCTTGAAAGGCAACAAAGGGAATGATGCAATTTCTTTAGCAAAATTTAAACTTAAATTTTTTTAATTGGTATTGACACCAGTTGGGAGAATTGCTTGGGGGGCTGGGGGAGCCCACTGGGAGTGGAAAGGCCAGTTGGGGGACTCTTGGGATAAGTTTGGTGAGAAATGGGCTGGAGGGGGGATGGACGTGAGTAAGAAATAAGGAACCACTGTGGGTGGTGGGACAGAGTGAGGAGACAAAACCGCTCCCAGGTTTCCAGCTGGGTAACTGGGGGATGACAGTGTTGTTGCCTGAGGAAGAGGCCACAGGCTACAGGGAGGAGGCGGGGTGGCAAGAAGGGAGAACAGAGTTTTCTGACCTGCGGAGAACAAGGCGTCTAGGTGGAGAGAGCCGCCTGATGGTGGGACTCAGCGGTCTGGTGCTCAAAAAGTGGGTAGGATTTGGGGTGCCTTTTGTGAGTTATCAGCACATAAGAGGTAATTGAAGCCATGGGAGTGACTGAGGTCCCCGAGAGGAAAGCATGTAAAGTATAGAAAGGAGTCTAGGATGGAGCCCAGGGCTGGGGGGTGGGGTAGCCCAGATACTCATTCATGGCAGGTGGCAGGTCTGGTCTGTAAAGTGCTGGAGTAAGAGTGGTAGGAAGAGAACCAGCAGTGTCCTCAAAAGCAGATGGGGAGGGAAACAGTTTTATTTTATTTTACTTCATTCATTCATTCATTCATTTGGGGCTGCCTTGGGTCTTCGTTGCTGTACGCAGGCTTTCTCTAGTTGCGGCTAGTGGGGGCTTCTCATTGCGGTGGCTTCTTTTGTTGCGGAGTACAGGCTGTAGGCGCACGCAGGCTTCAGTAGTTGTGGCTCGCAGGCTGTAGAGTGCAGGCTCAGCAGTTGTGGCACACGGGCTTAGTTGCCCGACGGCATGTGGGATCTTCCCGGACCAGGGCTCGAACCCGTGTTCCCTGCATTGGCAGGCGGATTCTTAACCACTGCGCCACCAGGGAAGTCCGGGAAACAGTTTTAAATGGGGGAAGTATCCATGCTGGAAAAGATGTAATGAAAGACTTCACTGGATTCAGTAGTGAAGGGTAACCTTGGAAAGAGCAGATGCAGAGTGATGGGCAGAAGCCAGAGAAGAATGTGTGGGTTGAGAAATAAACAGGAGGCAGGAGAATGGAACAGAGTGCAAGTTCGTTATGTCAGAAATTCTGGCATTTGCATAGAAAGACCCAGGATAGTTTTCCAGGTAGACATTACAGATCAAAAGCTTGATACTGCCTTCATGATGAAAAAGAAAGTGGGGGAAGCTGTGTTCCTTGTGGTTCCATGCGTTACCACAAGGTGGTGCTCATGTCTTAGTCATCTCATCATAGTGAACAGTCAAGTCACCAGATCTCTTCTCTGTGCACCTGCAGAACAACTTCAGCAAAAGGACCAGCAGATCCTACTCTTACTGGAAGAGAAGGAGATGATTTTCCGGGACATGACTGAGTGCAGCACTCCCTTGCCAGAGGATGGCTCCCCAACTCAAAGCTCTAGAATCCTCTTCCGATCCAACACAGAAGAGGCTCTCAAAGGAGGGCCTTTAATGAAAAGTGCCATAAATGAGGGTAATTTACATTCAGCATTGCCCCCCTCCTTGTCTCCTCCCACAGTGGTTTACATAATAATATTATCTACCAGTTTGTACTTTTTTATTGTAAAATAAATCACAAATACAGAAAACAACCCAATACATATTTCGCTTTAGTAAATTCTTATCAGGTGGGCATCCTTGTAACTACTACCCAGGTCGAGAAATAAAATGTGGCCAGACCCCTTAAAGCCCTTCCACATGTCCTGTCCCCATCAGAGCTCTCTCCCTCCCTCCTGAAAGTATATTGTGACTTTTACAGTAATCGCTTAGGTTTCTTTATGGTTTTATGGCCAAGTGCCTGTTCACAGACCCTGTGGCTCCGTTGTATTCATGGTTTTTGATATGCCTTTTAGGATTCTTTATTTACAGTCCTCCACCCACCCACCATCCCTTTCTTTTCCACACAATTTATCCTTGAGCTTTGACCTGTGGGTTTCTCTTTTTGGGTTTTATTCACACAGGGGTTCTGTTCTTCTGCCCTCCGTTTCCTTTAGATTCTCTGCTGGACTCGGAGGCTCAGTTGCTCAGACATAATCCCTTTGGCAAGCTGTGTTACCGGAGTGTTGTGCTCTTTCATCTGGGGCACAAAATGTCTAGTTGTCTTCTTTATTTTGTAACATATAGGGAAAAAAAGATAAAAGGATAAATGCTTGATTAATTTTCCCCCATTATTTACCAGTTTTCAAAGTAGTGAATTGATTTACGGTCATTCTCTGAAAGTGACCAGTACTTTTAATATATTATTATAGACTCATGAATTAAATATGTCTGATGCGCTTCAAGTCGTTGCAGTTCTTATCCTTATTAAAAGTTAAAAAGGTCCTCTCTTTGCCAAGGAGCACCTCTTTGTGGGGCCTCTGAGTCCTTTTGGCATGACCCCAGCAGTCTTTGAGAGCTGCTTTGCTGTTTGGTATGTTAAGATGCTCCAGGCTCATCTTGTTTTCTGCCCATACCTGGAATTAGCCATCTTTCTGAGAAGCTCTGGTTTCTTTTAGTGGTAAATGATGTTTCAAGACCACTGTCTAGGCGCCAGGGGTGGTTATTGCTGCTGGGGTTTTCATTGTTACTAGGTTGGGCCTTTTCAGTGGTCCGCTTTGGGGGAAATATACTTGTGTGTGTGCGTGAGGGGATGGGGTAATGAATTCACACTGATACATATTTAATTCAAATTGTGGACTGCAGGGCTTAATCTCCTCTATATTACATCTGTATCTCTTTTCTTCCACATTGTGAATCCTCATTCTCAAGGATACATCGTAGAAATAAAATATCCTCTATTTACCCTAACATACACATCAGAATAACAATACTAACACTGCTATCGCTAAATATGACTCTTTTATGCTCTCCCCATTCCCTCCCCCCTTTTTTATTTACCAGTTGTACTCTGTCTATACTGTCAGCTTACAACCACTGTATATGGCACTCTCCCCTTCTTAGACCCGAACTGTAGTCTTCATTCTGCAAGAACCACCACCCGTTTTTATCAGTGTCCCTCCAGTCATTTTGGATGTCTAAAGCTTATTCTTTAGTAGATGTCTCAGGAAAGGCTCATGAGGATAATATGCCGAGTCCTTGCATATCGGTAATAATTTGTGCCCTTTATACTTGAAAATCTGTTCTGCTGGGTATAAAATCCTTGGTTCACATTCTCTTCCTCTGAGTGTCTTAATTCTCAAATATGTTTATTTATTTTTTTCTGACGTAAAGCGTTGCTGGCAGAGTCTGACCGTAATTTGATTTTCCCCATGTAAGTTGCGTGCTCTTTGCCTAGACGCCCAAAGGATTTTTTTCCCCTAAATCCGAGTAGTTTTACTAGAATATGCCTTGGTGCTGGTTATCCTGGAATGATGTTCTCGGGTTCACAATGTTCTATTTTGACATATAGTTTCAGGTTTTTCAGATTTCAGAGATGTATTCTTATAGTTTTTAGTATTTTTCCTACACCCTTGCTTTGACTTTCTTCTTCAAGAACTCCCACTGTCCATATGTTGGATCATCATTGCCTGTCTTCAATACTTCTTGCTTCCCATAGTACTTTTTATAGCTTCATCTTTTTAATGTTTAAATATCCTTTCACCATCTATTATCTTAAGTCATTTTCTTTTGGGTTTATTTGTTCTCATATTCTAGTTCAGTTTCCATTTCTTAAAGGGATACCTTTTCCTTTCATTTCCACTTGAGTTTTGCCACCTCCTTTCTGTGTTTTCTGATTCTGACTTAGGTTCTTTCATGTCTTGTGTCATTTTATTTTATTAGCTCACTTATTTTATGGACATGTCCTTCTGATGTGCTTTTATTATATGTAGGGAAGTTATGCCCCTTGTTCTTTCTCTCTCTCTGCCTTTCCTTAACTTTGTGTGGGATTTGACTTTGATGTTTTTCTGTTGCTCATTTTTACGTGAAATACATTTCCTACATTTTTAGGCTAAGATAGCTTCTTTCACTTCATCGGACTCTTCTATTGTTTTCATGTAGTGTTTTTAGAAAATAACAATGGCTTGTCTTAGGAGATTCCCTGCCTCTGTTTCCTCCCTTATTCTATCTGGACCTTCTTTTTCCTTTATCTCTGTGGCTTCTCTCCTGCTCAATTTTTATTCCACTTTCAGCACTTTCTCCTTCCTGTGGGACACTGCTGCTCTAGAAGAGAACCCTAGCTGGTTGGATATGAGAATTCAGATGCTTAGACTGCTCTAGCCCCTTGACCTCCCTATGGGAGGGGCAAAAAACCTGCCAGTTTGAACTGCAGTTCTCAAATTGCCTCACCTTACTTCCTAGGGAATTCCTTTTGGCTGCTTCGGATCTGACTCCCGGAGCCATGCTCCTTCCAGTAAATTACTCTGCCTTCCCTGTACCCTTTTAAATCTCCTAGGTCTCATGTGAATAAGGCTGAAGAGTTAATCTCTGCATTTCCAGTAGAATCCATTTAACGCATGTATCCTGAGCTGAGAGCTTTCTCTCAGCAAAGGAAGTCACGTAGTCACTTTGGCATTTTCTGTTCCTCTTCCCTTTACATATAGTGTATTACCATGAGATTTTCTTTTTCCCATTAAAAGAGGAGATGTCAGTTTTGCATGTTTCCTTTCTTCCAGTGGAGATCCTTCAGGGCTTGGTGAGTGGAAGCCTGGGAGGCACACTTGGGCAGGCTGTCAGCAGCCCTGTTGAACAAGAAGGCATGGTAGGCCCCATTTCCTTGCCCCGGAGAGCAGAGACCTTTGGAGGATTTGACAGCCATCAGATGAATGCTTCAAAAGGTCAGTGGTTTTGAACTCATGTGTTCTTATGGGCAGTCCTTAACTATCACAACTAAAAATGATCTGTACTCTGGTAGCTCCATCTCCTCTGTCCCAATCAGTCAGTAAATGTTTTAGTGAGGTCCTAATAAGTATCTAGCTGCTAAAACACTCAGGAACCTCTATGAATGTCATGTTCATTTTCAGTAATAAAAGAGGTTTTCCTGAGATCTCAGCTAAGCTATAGCCAAAGGGGGGTAATAACACTTGTTTTTCCTTTCTGCTTCTAGTTCTTCTGCATCCGTAAAATTATTAATAATCAGACACTTAGCTGCCATGGGCATTAATAGGATTCAGAAATATTCTGTCCCTAAGCTATGTATATAGTATGTCATTGGCTAATCTGTTTTACAACTGCAAAAAAAAAACCACCTTGTTTGTTTGTTTAGGAGGTGAGAAGGAAGAAGGAGATGATGGCCAAGATCTTAGGAGAACAGAATCGGATAGTGGTCTGAAAAAGGTATTTCTTTCTAAAGTACACTTCCTAAGTCCTCCCTGCACTTCCTCTAAATTCATAGTCTTTGAAACTAGCCTACTTTGATTTTGTTTTGGATGCCCAATTTGCCGTTTTTATTTCCTGTTTTATCTGAAGAGGAAAGCACGTTTTTAAGCAAACAGTACAATTCAGAGCCCCACGTTCTTGGCCGTTGGGCCTGTCTCCAGACACCACGTCTACGCGCACAGCTCTGCCGCGGCCGTGGCTGGACCAGTTTCATTCAGAGGCTTGTTTAAATGCACACACCCCCCTGAACTCTTTGCAAGGCTTCAGTAACAGTTCAGCCTCAAATCTTCACTGCCCTGCAGTGAGAAGCTACTGTAGAAAAGAACGAAAACGGGAAGTCACAGCATAACTCAGACACACGCTGAATATCATTCTTGCCTCAGAGTCTTCGTTGTTTTTAAATGCACTTCTTTTGTTTGTTTTATAGGGTGGAAATGCTAACCTGGCATTTATGCTTAAAAGAAACAGTGAGGTAAGAATATTATGAGCTATTTAAAAGAATATGATTTTGTTATAATTGCTAGGTTAGGAATACTCATTTCTGTTTTGCCATGATGAACAAGCTTGGCTCCTGGCTGATCTTTGCAGTTGTGTTTCCTTTCCCTGGCCCCAGGGCCTCGTCTTGCCCTTTTGCCAGAGTACTGCCTCTGCTTCTCTGTCCTTGAGAAGCCCCTTGCTTTCTCTAAACGTGGGCCATGAAGCTCCCATGGTGATTTCTTTCCATCTGCGCACACTGAGTAGAATTTGTAGCCACCTTTGCTGTAACACAAGCCTGGCACCAAAGCCACAGTCTGGAACGTGGCAAATTAACTTGTGGGTAAAATTTTGCATAATAATTTCTTATCCTGCAACTCAGCTTGAGTTTTCTTCTTCGAGCACTGCTTTTCGCTCTGTGTGTGTCACTCTAGAAGTAGCCTTGTCGTCTCCTAGCTAGAGATCAGGTCCCCACACAAATCTTTCACCTGCCTTCGGCTGAGCTCCGCTGACCCTGCAGGATAACCCACGCCTTTCACTGTTTCTCCATCTCCTTGGGTCCCTCTTAGGAAATCCTCCTCAAGGTTCCTACTGTCTCCAAACCTAGTTGGCTCCAAGCGTGTGACTGTGTCAGCAGGCTGGAATTGGACACAGGACAGTGGGGTGCTAGGGTGTACCTCTCAGGGTGTTCTCTGTGTTTCTTCCTGCTTTTAATAGAATACCTTAAATCCCTGAGGAGCTTTCTTTTGAAATTTCAGATTAAGGAAATCTTTCCTTTTTTCCCTAAAACACAGAAGGGTGTTTTTTGTCTTCTGTTTGTTGGCATGTTAGTCTACACGCTGACGTAACCCCCTTCAGCGTGTCCATCCTTGAATGAAGTAAACCTGCTCCCACACAGGCTGCTGTGCTCTGGTGCTGCTTAAAAAGTAGCCCTTAGTTGATTTTTTCACCTGGCAACTTTCCCCTCATATTTAGTGAGAAGAGACAGTACAAGACCAGTGGTTTTCAGGCATTCCAGCATGGATTATACACTACGGATGCTCAGTCAGTCAGCTGGTCTGCTGTGACTTCTCCCTCTCTCTGTTAATTAAGAATAAACTTAAATGAGGGGTAAATCGTATTCTCAGAAGAGCTAAGCCTGATAATAAAGTTTTTGTGTTTTAAATATTATAAAAGGAATACATGTTTGTGGTAGAAGATTTGGAAAACATCCAATAATGTAAAAAAGGAAAAAATTAAGTAAACATAGTACCACTGAGAAATAGCTACTATTAAATGTTTGGTGTTCGTATTTCCAGCCTTTTCTTTTACAGGACATGTATTTTATGTGTGAATGTGAGTTGCATAAACATAATTTTATACAATTTGTTTCACTACTCCCTGGAGCTTCGTATCCTGCTTTTTTTCTCTTAACACACCAGAAGCATTTCCCCAAGGCATATTTGTACAAAACACGCTAATCAGGCTTCCCTGGTGGCGCAGTGGTTTAGAGTCCGCCTGCCGACGCAGGGGACACGGGTTCGTGCCCCGGTCTGGGAAGATCCCACATGCCGCTGAGCCTGCGCATCCGGAGCCTGTGCTCCTTAAAAGGAGAGGCCACAACAGTGAGAGGCCCGCGTACCGCAAAAAAAAAAACAAAAAAAAAACCCAAAAACAAACATGCTAATTAACAGCTGCATATTATTATGTTATGTGCCATAATTTATTTAATTTTTCCAGTGGTTCTTTCTCTACTTTTTTGCTTTTTTAAATGATGCAGCCAAGAGCATCCTCATACTTTTTTTTGCATGGCTCTGATTATTTCCTCATCATGTCATCCGCTCTCTAGAAAGGTTATACAGCGTTCATCCCTGTCAGTACAAGAGTATCCATTCTCATCATACTTTCACCAACACTGGGAATTATTTTTTAATTGACATTTTGTTGATAAGTTCAAGTGGTTGTTTCTTTATTTTTGCATTCTTCTGATTTCAAATAAGGTTGAATCATTTTTAGTATGTTATATAATTGGCCATTTGTATTTCTTCTTTTGTAAATTGCTGGTTTATGTTCTGTGCCTGTTTTTCTACTACAATATTCGTTATTTTGTTGATCTACGTGAGCCTTTTTTAAATTAAAGGTTTCTTTTGCCTCGCTCTGTTCACTGTTTCCTTTGCCTTTTTATTATACATTTTTACACAGTAAAAGTTGAAATTGTGTGTGTGTGTGTGTGTGTGGTTTCATCCATTGTTTCTGTCTCTGAAAAGCCTTCCCTATTTCAAGATCAGAAAACATTCTCACATTTTCTTACAGCTCTTTTACAGTTCTTTTCTACATTTAACATTTCAATCCATTTGAATGTTTTTTCTGTGGATCCCAGCTTAGTTTTTTCCAACGATTTAGCCAGTTTTTTGGGAACAATTCACTGAATATTCTTTCCTTCTCCATTGACTAGAAATGCTCTTTGTATCATATACTAATGCTGCGGTTTGCTTCTGGGCTTTCTGTTTTGTTACATTGGTGTGTTTGCCATTTTTGTGCCAGTCATTTTAAATAATTGGAGCTTCATAATACCTTTCACTGTGTGCTGACTTCCCTCCTACATACACAGTTACTTCGTTTGATCTTGTTTTTCTTGGCTACTTGTACCGGCTTATCCTCTGTGGTGCTTTCAGTCTGAAAGTACTTGGTTCAAATGCAAGCCCCTTGCTGTGTGGTAGGGTGGGTTCTTGTCGGATGACACGCAGTGCGCTGGGGTCTGAGCCTCAGAGTCTGAGGTGATGGTCCTTTGATTCCTTTTGCAGCCGGTCATCCAGAGCGTCGTCCATCTCCACGAGCTCCTCAGCACTTTGCAGGTATGTGCCCTTCTCCTTTATCCCTTCACTTCCTTGTTTCGAGAGAATCAGTGACCAGGGTATTGTTGGCCTGGATCTTTGAGGTCTATAGTTTTCTTATGGGTAAATGGGGGCCTCAGACTAGAGAAGACTGGCTCTCATGATGAGAAAGGTTGCAGAATGCAGTGGTTAGAGTATCATCGACCCGCTAAGACTGGACTTGACGAGCACATGGTGGACTGCAGGTACCCTTGACAGCCATGCCCCAGAGCACATGGGGTGCTGACATGCACAGAGGACATGGTTTCAGTCTGGAAGGCCTTTGGTAGGATTTTAAGTTTCCATATTCCGTGTCTCTGTGTGGTATTTGGGTAGGGTGACCCTCCCCACACAGCTTTCTGGGAATATCCTCAATTTCTAACCAGTCCAGTTCATACCTCCTCCCACTTCCCAAACACACACTCCCCACCCCATACAAAGCCGCTGCCTGCCAAATCCGAGTCCCCCACACCACTGACCTTGTGACTTGGTTGCCGCCCAGGGTTATGCTGGAGCATTTTCCCAGAGCAGCTTAGAAACCAGGGGAGGGCCGTAGTCTGGGGTGGCGTCCTCGTCCTCCAGGCGGAGGCGCATCGTCCCCCCTCGTGCGTCTCCCCCGCAGGGGGTGGTGCTGCAGCAGGACAGCTACATCGAGGACCAGAAGCTGCTGCTGACCGAGCGGGCGCTCACGCGGACGGCGTCGCGGCCCAGCTCCCTCATCGAGCAGGAGAAGCAGCGCAGCCTGGAGAAGCAGCGCCAGGACCTGGCCAACCTGCAGCGGCAGCAGGCGCAGCACCTGGAGGAGAAGCGGCGGCGCGAGCGCGAGTGGGAGGCCCGCGAGAGGGCGCTGCAGGAGCGCGAGGCGCGGCTGGCGCAGCGCGAGGACGAGCTCCGGCGCGGCCGCCAGGACCTGGAGCACGAGCTCGACGAGCTGCAGCAGAGGAAGGTCGCCTACCAGAGCGACCTGGAGCGCCTGCGCGCCGCCCAGAGGCAGCTCGAGCGCGAGCAGGAGCAGCTGAAGTGGGAGGCCGACCGGCTCAGCCAGAGGCCCGCCGACTGTGACATGGGCCAGGTACGGGGCGCTGGGGGGCCGGGTCACGACCCGCATAACCAAGAACCCTCTGAGCAGCGGAGGAAAGTAGACAGAGAATATAAAGGCTGCTTCTACAGATCTGTTTATGCACCACCAGGGGGCAGGTGAGGAAGTGAGTCTTTTTCTCCTTTTTGCATCTCTCAGCATGATGGGTTGGGGTTTGGCCAGGGGAGTTAATGGATGCCTGGCACTTCCCTCAGCCCTCAGTCGCTTAGGCCGGAGTAGCCTCAGCATCTCTGAGGATGGCAGTCAGCCGTCCAGGATTTGGGGAGCAACCCCTCTGCCCTGTGCCACAGAAGAACTTAGAATGGTCCCCAGCTGAAGGAACTTGTAGCTGGATGGGGACAGCACACCGAGGACACAGGTCCCCCCGGAGCACAGTGCCTGGGGCTCACAGAGAGCAGTAACGCCTGAGTTCCTGAAAGAACCCACACGGTGGGGTCAGTGGGCGTCAGCTACAGGGAGGAGCCCATCCCGGCAAATGATGGAAGGCAGCCCCTCTTATGGAGAGAGGATATTCCTGCTCAGGGATGCTCAGACATCTGGGCTGTGCTTAATTCCTGATTTGCCTCGCTACTGTGGATGAAACCTTTCTTTTCCTGCAGCGACTACTTATATGGGAAGGCATCACATATGTGGGAAGCACGCTGACCCCCGAGTTTATTTCAGTGGTGTTCTACGGTTATTCTGGAACGGGGCACCTGTGGCAGGTGGGAAGCTTGGGTGCACACAGATCCTCCTGTCTGCTGATACTCAGGTTGCCATTTGTTTGATCGATTGACCTTGGATCATGAAAGAAAAGGAAACTGACATCTTCCAGAGGGAGCAGTTTAGCTTCCTGCAGAGTTTTAAACGTCTGTGGGGGGAGTAGCCAGTGGCTCTATGTGCTTTTCGTGACACAAGGATGGCTTCCACAGGGAAGGCTGCAAGGCCCAGCGGGAGCACAGATTAGACTGATTATCTCTCTTTATCTTTGGTTTAACCTTTGGCTAGGATCTTGGTATAAGCATGTCTCCACCTGCCCTCTAACCTGAACAGACCTTTATAATCTCTTAGCCCTGAAATAATTATCTACACCCCCGTGTAAATCAGTCATTGGATAAGCAGCTCTTCCTGCTTCTTCAGGGAATGGGAGTTCTAAGCTGCCTCTTCCAAGCTACTGTTAATTCTTTATGTTGCTGATAATAAAAATAGTAATGGCATCAGATGATATTTTTAGCACTTTCATAGATACTACCTGAGGGAGGGAGGAAATGGAACTGAGAAGATCAGAATCTTTTTACCATTTCTCTGGAGTCCAAGGCAGTGGGTGCACACGGGGCTGACCCACTGACACAGCCGGTGACCTCAGGTAGTGTTCACTGAGTAGAGACACTGGGGATGCTGCCGGCCTCCAAGTCAGACCCCTTCTCTTGACCATGTGCAGGTTTCACATCAGCACACCAAGCTGCTGAGGATCCCATCCTTCCTTCCGAATCCTGAGGAGACCCTCTTGCCACCAGCACCTTCCATAGCCAAATCGGGGTCATTGGACTCAGAACTCTCAGTGTCCCCAAAAAGGAACAGCATCTCTCGGACACACAAAGAAAAGGGGCCTTTTCACATACTGGGTTCCACCAGCCAGACAAACAGAGTACCAGAGGGTCAGAGCCAGACCCCAGTGTCCACGTCCACCCGCCTGTTTGGGTTAGCTAAGCCAAAGGAAAAGAAGGAGAAAAAGAAGAAGAACAAAGGAAGCCGTTCGCAGTCCGGTGGTGAGTTACACACGCCAGGTCTCCTTCTGGCCGTGTAGTCCCTGGATCCTGAAGAGTGGGTGGCTTTAGCAGCATGGGAGTGGTTAAAAAGAGGTGGCTGCCATTCAGGTGTGTAAAAGCTGAACCACACACATCTCACCAAACCCACTTGCTCTGCCCGCAAAGGACTGTTGGAACTGACACTAAGAACACAGATTCAAAGAACATTTCAGAACCCACTCTGTGTGGCACGTGCACGAAGTAGAGAGTGCGGGCTCATTTCTCACACTTACTGTCCAGCTGAGGAGCTGAAACTCACCTCAGTGAAGCAGCTGCAGTCCTCCCTGCCTTTCTAGGCCTGGTCCAGTAATACTAATAACAGGTGCTTGGTGAGCATTTTCTGAGGGCTGCTTTAATCCTGCAGGTGACTGTGAGAGAGGTGTTGCTGGCCCCCAGACACACTGGGAAGCTGAAGCTCAGGATTAACTGACCTACTTGCTGCCACAGGGCGTGCTATCAAATCACACTGCACAAGGTCTGAGTCCTTCTCATTAGGATTCCTCTCCCTTCTGTGTGGGAGGTTGAAGAGAAATCCCTATTTCCAGGCCTATTTACAAACAGCAAGCCTAGTGTTTCTGTAAAATTTAAGGAGCTGTAGACACGGAGGACATCACTGACGACCTCATGCACTACGTCACCTGGAGGCCTGGCTGGCGGATGTCATTGCCCACCAGCCCGGCATCTGTTTGCATCCCAGAAGACTTGTGTTTGGGGAGGAAAAAACAGAATTTACCAGTGAAAAGAGCAGTTTTTCTGAAATTCTTTTTCCGCCTTGGTTTCCTTTTTTCCAGATGGCCCTGCATCTGAAGTACCCGCAGAGGGGGAGGAGATCTTCTGCTGACCCCGTTCCTCTCCGAGGCAGCCGCTCCTGTCCCGCCATGGTTATAGCCTCAACCCCTGCTGTCCTGTGCGCACATTCTCCTACACTGATGCCCGTGTCCTGCGGCGCCCAGCCCTCCCGCACTGCCCAGGTCCTGGACCAGAGGAACAACTGGTCTTGGGGGTCAGGGTGGGGAAGGAGGCACAGGATTGGCAACCCAACGCCTCTCGGGTTGGGGCCAGCCCTGCTGGGTGGTGGATGTTACACCAAGAGTAGTGGCCCCAGAAGTCCAGGCGATGGTTTCGGACATGTCAGGAATTCCTAGAGACTAAAAGAGCGTTTCCAAATGCGGTCTGAAGCTCTTACTGCCTTTTATTTTGGGGAACAGAACCAAAAATCAAACAGCAGATAGGTTGGACTTCATCTGAACACATACAGTAGCCCATCTGCACATACATGTGGAGTGCGCCGGAACTGTGCACGGTCTATACCAGATGCCTGCTGGGCTCAGCTCAAGCCCCGCAAGAGGGGCACTGCCCGCCACCGCTCAGGGAGCGTGCACTCAGAGCCTCACCCACTAGCCCTCCCAGGCTGTCTCCCTGTAAACTCACCCCATGCACGCCTCACCCCTTTTCACGTGTATTTCTCATTTCACTTCAGAAGGGACGACGACATTTGTGAGAACCGGTGAGAGAAGGCTTGATGTCTTTAAAAAGCAGATGATCTTGAAACACCTTGATTTTGGTGTTTCAGTCACTTTAAAAAGAAAAAATGTATCTAATTTTATCAAGTCTAAAAGAAATCATATATTGGCTTTCCAAGATGTGTGCCCACATGTTCTGGGCACAGACGAAGTAGAGAGGCCTCCTCACTATCACCCCTGCGGCGTGACACTTTTTGGTTGTCACTAGCCACTCAGCAGTGGCCACGGCTTCCTGGCAGTACTCCTGAGACCTCGAGGTGCCCCCCCAGGGAAGCTGCTCCTGCCTGGCAGTCGCCGTGGGAGAGGGTGGCCCCATCCGCGCTCCACCCGCGCAGAGACCGCCTGCTTCTCCTGCTGCCAGGGGGTGCCCACCCTGTACTAGACAACTGGCCGAAAAGCAGGTTCAGGTGGGTGTGTTAGGCCCATATGAAGCAGTTCCCACCAGTACAGACTGAGAGAAGAGCTGGCCAGAAGGTGTGGCTTGGAAAGGTCTCCTATCAGGAGGCCTGGCAGAATTTGATTTCTTTCAAAAGTTTTAGAAACGAAAGGCCTGTTGGTTATTGTACTCTGCCCCTTGAAGAATCCACAGATGCTGCCTGTTTGTTCATTTCCTTCTCTCTTTTTCTTGTCCCACTGTGTTTTGATCTGTATTCCTTGAGGCTTGTCGCCAGCGGGGAGGTGCAGGATGTTTCTCCCTGAGGCCCCTGCACCTGCCACACTTGTTAACCCCCCAGGAGGGGAAACCCTGGAAAATTCTGTGCTTTAAATGTGGTCTTTGATTCCTGCCTTTTGCCCCTCAGGAGCATGGGTCTTTGAACATAATTTTTAGAAACAAACAAAAAAATCTATAACTTGGTGCTTGTTGATGAATTGCAAGCTGGCCTTGCAGATGGAGATATTTATCTTTCAGTTTATTTGAAAGAGGTCTGGTTTAAAACTTTTAGCTTAGATTTGTTTTATTTATTTGTGTGTTGTGTGCATGTGTGTGTATGTGTTTTAAGGGTGAACACACCAGCCCAACGGTTTCAACTGTCCAGTCAAGCAGCCGGTGCTGCTTCCTTACTCCCCCGTGTCTGTCAAAGTGCCTCGAAGGCCCAAAGGAAAATTAAGGTTGGGGGAGGGGTCCATTTCCTTCCCTCCTGCCACCCTCACCTCATACTTTGATCAAGGGATGTCTTCTTCCTTGCTTGAGAGTTAAGGAACTTGCCACCCATGGGCTACATTTGCCTAGTTTTGTCATGGAGATTTCTTACCCTTCAGAAACACACCTTGAGCAGAACCAGCTGATTTTCTATTGAACCTTAATGTACTACCCCCCCACCCCACCCCCACCCCCACAGAGACCCTAAACAGCAAAAGGTTAGGTTGCTTCCTGCTGCCAGTCCATACAGCTTGAGTACGGCCAGCCTGTCATGCCTTTCTCAGACCCACAGGGAGATCAGCCGTCTGTCCCTGTCACTGGCTCAGGTTCACCTCTGTGTGTCCCAGTCCCAGAGCTCTGCTGGAAAGGGGTGGGGCTGATGAATGAGGACCTGCATCCTCCTTCCTCTGTCCGTGTAGGCCAGGCCTCCCTGCCTCTGGGCTTGAAACCAGTGCTCAGTGCTGATGGCATTTGCCCTAACGCAGGCTCTTCACAAGAAGCACCCTGGACGCTGAGTTTCTGTATAGAGCTGCACAGGTGGCTTTCAGCTTACTCCCAACTAGTTGTGAAGTTTCGGTTGTCTTGATTATTCGGTGGTAGTTGTTTTAAAATGGTGATTTCCCCTTCACCTGCACCCCACTAACTTAAAATACTTTGGTCAGCTTGTGGTTGGACAAGTTTAGAATCAGAATCAGAAGGCATCTCCCCCAGAACAGTGTGCGGTGCGGAGAGAGAACCACTTACCCGGACCCGTGCTTTTCCATGCCTTCGTCCTGTCTCTCTCCCCCTTTGATAAGGAACTCGGGGATTTTGTTGTTGCGCTTGGGGAACCACCTGGGATTGTTGCTGCTCCTGCTTTTGCTGATGGCCTTGAGGTCTCCTCTGACCTTGAGGCCTGTCCTGGTTACTGAGGTGTCCTTCATGTGAGAAGGGGCTGTCTCCCGGGACAGCTCAGACTCAGTTCTCCACAGTGTCCCCACGCTAGGGGCCGTGCTTCTCTAAGCTCCGGAAATCAGATGGCTGGCCTTCCTTGTGTTTAGGTTTTGGGGGACAGATGGAAACACCATCCAGAGTTCCAGAATCTCGTGAGTTGCCTGGAAGGAGGCTGCATCTTCTCTCAAAACTTCCATCATCTCAGTGGTCGTCATCCCAGTCGGGTGGCATGTGCACTTTAAACGCTCCCTACAGTCAGCTTCACTTTCGAGACAATCAACTATGCTAACTGTTTTCTTTGAAAATGGAGAAGGTTAAAAACATGCAGATTGCCATAATCCAGCCTTTGCCAACATTCCATCCTCTGCCCCCATGAGAGCTGTCTGTGGGGAAGAACTCCTTATCAAGACTTTTTTTTTTTGGAAAGGTACGAATCTTACCTGTTTTCCTCTCATGTCTCAGGGTAATACCACTAAAAGTTGTTCCTTTGCTGATATTCTCCCTTATTTGTTATCTTCCCAAGCCCCTAGTATTAGCAGTAGTGAGCACACATTTTTAAGATCCTTGGGCTTTGTCGTACCTTTATCTGGAGAGTGGGTGTTAGTGTATAGGGTTTATAACTAGGCCCCACCTAAAATAAAGGTAGCACCATAACCTTAGGGGCCAGAACTCCATCCCGAAGGTACCGTTCACAGAAGCGCTTTATATTTCATCCATTGGTCACAAAGTTCTTTTTCCATAGCCGGTTCTTTCTCCCCAAGGATTTGGTATCGGCCTTGGAGCTGCAGTTGTTGATACAGCGTTGATGGGGGGGCCAGTTGTGCCCAGAGGACAGCTAAGCCCAGGGACTGGGGTGGGAGCGCATTGAGAGAGACGGTCCTGGTGAGTGGGCTTCAGCAGCCATGAAGCGGGTGGCTTGCAGGGGACCCCAGACACTGCCAAGGGGTGTGGACACACTTGGAATGTGGAAGCCCAGAAAGAACGCTTCCAATTCCACGGCGGCAGTGGATGAGGGATGTGTGTCTTGCCTTCCTGCAGCGGGACAGTGTGGCACACACACCTGTGGTCCTGGGGTCACGGCCCCACCTGGCGCTGTTGCTCCGATGGACCCTCGGAGACAAGGAAAGGGGCAAAGAGATTGTTTTGGTTCGGTTCTTCATTTTCTTTCTTTCTTTCCGTGTAGCGTAACATTCCTAGTTAACCGGAACTTTGGGATCTACTGCCTGCTGGCCAGATTTTAAAGTGAAAAGTCTTTTAGTGCTGCCATAAGAGGGAAAAAAACAAAGGCTTCTTTCCATGTACCAATCGGATTTCATTTGTCAAAAGCTCGACAGGCCTTGAGTGAGTTCTCCATCTTGCTAAGGTTTAAAGACAGGCAGACCCAGCTGGCTAAAGTCTCTCCTGCCACACACGGTGACAGCCTGCTCCAGACACCCAGGCTGAGCCCAGTCTCTGCTCACCCCAGTGTTCACCCTGCTTGAATGCCTCTGCCTTTTGTGACCACCTGCCAGGATGAGCAGCTCCAGAGCACTGGCAGGGGCCTGCCCGGTCGGCTGGCCCACGGTCGCGGTTTAGCCTGAGGTTTCTGGCGTGCTGCCCCGCCGGGCGCGCAGGGGACACCAGGACACGCAGGAGGGTGATTACCATGCACCTTATACCTCTGCTCTCGTTTGTTGTCCTCAAATGCTAAATGAACGTTTCTGTGCTGAATCCTATTAGATAAAAAGGGGTTAAAACCCAGATGCTGTATATTAATTTGTAATTATGTATAAAGTGAAGCAGTTTTAAACTGTAAGGATTTTTTCAGTGTGTTTTCTGGAATTCTGCCACAACGTACTGGCTTTGTATTTTATTTATCTTCCTTTCTGGTTAGCGGCTTCCGACCCTTGTAAAGTCCCCCTCCACCCTTTCAAAAAAAATAAATAATAAATGTCCTTTAAGTCCCGATGGTGACTGTGTGGGCTTCCTGAAGTGAAGGCTTCCTGGATACTCTGGGTTCCTGGTGAAGGGGCACCCCCTACCCAGCTCTAAGGGACCCTTCTCCCCAGTGAAACCTTATTTCTGTACCTTTGGGAACAGGACTCAGGAGGACAGCCCTGGAGCACAGAGCAGCTCCCGGGGAACTCAGGTCCCCTGGAGCTGGACCCTAACCCGGGGGCACCAAGAGTCAGAACCATTTCCAGTCAAATCAGCGTGGTAAGAAACGTCCTTGCTATAGATTCTACTACGTAAAAAAGATGAATGTCAGTTTGCCTTTCTTTGCCAACTTTTTTCACCTCATCCCACCCCCAAACAAGGGAGCTGCCAAAAACTAATTCAGAAAGAAGAATCCCTTTTGCATGTAGCTCCACAAGGATTTACTGGGTCTGATCCTCTGAGAAATTGCTGGAATGCACACGGTAGGAGCTGTTGCCGCTGCTGCCTGCGGGCACCTGTGCCGCCCTTCCTGAATCGCTGGCTGCCTCCCCGGAGTCCAGGACTGCTGTCCCTATGAGAGGCCCCTCGGTCCAGCCGGCTGCGTGGTGTAATGCGAAGAACGTGGGCAGAGCTGCCTCAGTTCCCAGCTCTGCGCTCCCAAGAGCTCCTTGTCCCTCCCCAAGCGACAACCAAAAAGAGGAAAGTCCTGCCGGGTTGCCAAGCGCTTTGCCTTGCTCAGTGAACTTGGAAGTGCCCAGATTTCTAAGGAGTCTTGCAGCCCTGGTGGCAATAGATGCCTCCCTAGAAGCCAGCAAACACTGGTCCCTTCTCTCTGCCGTCTGCCCTCGGCTGTCCCGGCAGCTGCAGCATGCCGACACCCCCAGCGGGGCTGGGAGAGTGGTTCCCACGGCCTCCCTCCTCCGCTGCTCTGCTCCCATCGTGCTTGGGTCTGAGCCAGGGACGGGCTCCATGTGGCAGGCAGGCCAGAAGAGGGAAGGAGGTGTCATCCTTTGTTCCAGAAGAAGAGCAGAGGCACAAAGCCCGCAGGGCTCCACAAGGACCGGCCGTCCATGCAGCGGGGCGTGGGGTGTCTGCCTGCTCCTGAGGGAGAAGTGCCCCAGATAAAAGGGGCCACTCCTGTCTGAGGACCTCCCACCTGAAGGGAAACCAGGTGTGGCAGCCATGTGCCCAGGAAGGGAGTCCTGCTAACCAACGCAGCAGGACGGAAACCTGAGTCACAAATGCCGGGAAGAGGTGTTGGGATGCTGGAAAGTCCAGAAAAGAGCTTGCAGGGCAGGGAGGAAATACAGCGCACAGGTTCTGTTACTTCCTAGGAAGTGGGAACAAAAGTAGATCGGTGGTGAGCCGTGCTGCAGAGCATCAGGAATAAGATCAGGAACCTCCTTCCAGCACCGCATCCCTGGTTCAGCCCGCAAGGGCCTCGCCCACCACAGCTCCTGCTCTGGGATTCTTGGGAGGTTTCTTTTCCCTTAACTTTACCCCCATTCCTTCAGGGCCTCAGGTCACTGCCGGAAGGTTGCCCGGAGGTGGTGGAGCAATCCAGGTGGACATGATGCCACCCCCATCAGGGTCCCAAGAGGAGTCCGACGTGGAAAAGGAGGCAGAACTTGGTGCACCCCACCGGCCTCCCCCATACACCCCCTCCCAAGTCCTTTGGTGTCCAAGTTACAGCCAGGGCGTCCTCAGGCCCCTCTGGCCTCTTTCTTTCACATGGTAATCACTCACACAGCTGTAAATAGTCCCACTGAAGTTTGGACTGCTCTTCCCTCCAGGCGCCTTGGTGAGACTTTCTTCTTGGGAAACGGTATCTGGACCCTTGGGATGGAGGTGGGAGGAGAGGGGGACCCAGGGGGGCCTCTGAGGGGATTGGCTGGCGGGGCTCAGGGGCCGTGAGGGGAGTGAGCTCCTTAGACCAGCTGAGAACCGGGCCTGCTTTTCTCCCCCTCCCTTGTCAGCACATCCCTTGAGGGCCCTGAACTTCCCACCCCACCCCCAGCAGCTTTGGGGTTGAAGCTGGGCCGTTGCCTGGACAACCCCGGTTCCCAGCCTTGCCTGGTCTCTGCATCCAAAGACAAAGGAGCGGGATGCTGGTCACCTGAAACAATGCTCCCTCCACCCGCAGGAGGAGCTGGGGACCGGCCCCGGCTGGGCTCCCGCTCCGTGGAGGGGGCAGTGGACAAAGGCTGGGGGGCCATGGGGTGAGTGAAAGGACGGGCGCAGACTTCGGATCAGAGTCTGGGCTCAACGTCCGGTCCAGCCATCTAATGGCCAAGTGACCTTGGACAAGTTATTGGACCTGTCTATCCCTGTTTTCCTCTTTCATTCGGGAACCAGGGTATCTAGCTTGCAGATTTGCTGTGACAGTTCGGTGAGATGCTGAATGTTGGTCCCCAGCACGTGATTCTTGATTCCTGAGCCTGTTACCCACAGCAGCAGCAGGAGCCTGTCACAGCAGCAGTGCCGGAATCCCATACCTGACCTCCGTCTCTGCACCTGGAGGTGAGCGCCCGGAGGAAGAAACGACCTTCCCCATCGCCTGGCAGTGGTGCCCAGCCCAGGGCGTGGCTCGGAGCTCCTTGTCCCTGGGCTTCTGGTTTGGGATACCTGTCCTGCTTCCCTCACTTGTCCCAGGTGAACTGTCACTTCCTAGAGGAAGCCTTCCCTGACAGCCAGGGCAAGCCCAACCCCTCCCTCCCGTCTGCCCTTAGCACCGGGAACCCTCCGGCCTACACAGAACACGTGACACCTGGAACCACCAGCCTTTAGCTAGTGTCCCCTCCCCCTAGCTTCCAGACCAGAAAGCAAGGCTGAGCCCGAAGCCCACGCCCCACGCACCCTCATTCCAAAACCGCAGTGCTGGGAGTGGACAGGCAGGATTGTCCCAGGGCCTGGAAGAGGCAGGGGCCACTGCTCTGCCAGCAGGGCCAAGGTGGCAGGTGGCCCTCAGCTCCAGCTAACTCCAAGAAGGCTCTCCCCATGGGTGGCCTCTGGTTGAACCGTAGAGTCCTGCTGCCAGGGCTGGGATGGCCGCCAGCCCCTGCCCCTGCAAAGCAGCTGAGCTTCACCCCCATCAGGTCTTGCAGCCAAAAGTGGGCCAGGCCACTCTGCCCAATCTGGGACCAGGAAGCCCAGGGGGGGCTCTCTCACCCTCTGCCACTGGAGATGAGAGCATCTCCGAGAAAGGCGGGCTGGCAGAGCCAAAGCAGCCAGGTGTGGAAATAGAACCACTCAAGTTCATACCCTGGTGCCCCACTCCTGTGTGCCCTGGGCCAACATGCTTAACCTCTCTGAGTACAGTTTCCTCCTCTGTAAAATGAGGATGATGACACCTACCCCCATACTGTTACTGTAAACAAAATAAACATTACATGTCCTTTCTTTTTGCTTGGCAGGAAGAGACAAGGTAAAGGCCTGGATCTTGGGACTGTGCAGACATGTGGGCCTGCAGGTGTGAGCATTTACTGTGACTTCAGGGCTCCCCCAAGCTTTCAGATTTTTCTGGGTCAAAGAAAGTTTGCCAGTGTCTTGTCTTCTTCTTGGAATGACCTTCCCATGGAAGGCCCTAGAGCGAGGGGCTCTCACTGGCTGGAAACCCATAGGTCTCATATCCATGATGCCTTTGAACCTGACCGCCCAAAGGGCATCCGAGTCCCCCATTTGTGGGTGATCACACCAAGGCTCATGGAGTTAGGTGATCGGCCCAGCCAGAGCCAGCGGCAGGCCCATGCCTGCCCACATGCAGACCCAAGATTTGCCCTTAGACCAGTGTTCCTCAAAGGACACTTTAGATCCCTGCATTTGAACTATCTGGGTTGCTTGTTAGAAATGCATCTCCCTGGGCCCAACCCCAGATTTAAGGAGTCAGAATCTCCTGGGAGAAGGCTAGGAAACTCACAGCTTTCACTAACTCCCTGGGGAGTTTTACCCATACCACAGTTCAAGAGACCCTGGGTGCACCCAATACTCCCACCCCGGCGAGTTGGGGTGGGGGGTGGGTGGAAAGGAAGAAGGAGAGAGCTCCAGTATCCCACCCCTCAGGGCAGTGAGGTCCTTTCCACTCTGCACACAGAAGTTCCCTGCATGGAATCGCGCTCTTGTTCTGCAGATAACGCTCCATGAACACTCTGGCTGTTTACAAACCTGCTGCCACAGTCTGGGAGCAGTTGCACGGTTCTGAGCAAGGTGCAGGCTTCAGTCTCTTCATCTGCAAGGTAGGAACCCTACAACCCCAAGGGCTGCTGCGATGATGAGATGACGGGACAGCACAGAATCCGTGCTCTGTAGATTTCTCCTGCCATTGTTGTGTGTGCCGACGTTGTCACTGAAGGGCTGGGTGGCCTTGAATGTGTCACATCCACAAAGTAGGTGGCTGGACTAGAGAGCGGCTCTCAGCCTTGCACGCGTTAGAATCATCTGGGGGGGCTTTGCGCCTCGGCGGCCCAGGCCCCACGTGTGGCGGATTCCCCCACAGAACCTTTAAGATGGGGCCCAGGCATTAGTACCTTTGAACAGTTACGGGTGGTTCCTACGTGCAGCTGAGGTTGAGAGGCTGGACGATCCCCAGGCTTGATCCCAGAGGTCAGCTCTGTTCTGCAGGTGAGGCTCCCTCCCCCAGGGTCTCCAAACAGCCCCTGAGATGGAGCCGTCTCTGCGTGTGATGGAAGCCTGGGCTTTGAGTAGCTGGGGCTCTGGGCCTGAAGGATGACAGCTGTCTCCTTGGGGCCTTGAATCCCACTAGAGTCTGCCAAGCAGCAGAGTAAACATGAGGGAGAACAAGGCAGAAGTGTTGCCCGTGGGAGGAGCACAGCCCAAGGGGAACTGGGCCTGGGCTTGAGGGAACACTCCAGGGGCCTCCAGAAGTAATGAAAATGGTGGGCAGAGAAGACAGGGCCCCCAGCCCACTCTGGAGGTCTGAGCCAAGCTCAGTTGGCTCGAGCACTGCCTGCAAGTCCCAGATTCTGGTGCCAACCTCCAGCTGACTTTCCCCCCAAGGATTCTAGACCATCGTGATCCCTGCCCCAGCTCCACCTGCCCTTTCACACCCACATCATCTCCATTTAGCCCTCTCCCAGCCTGATAGGAGCCACTCCTCTGCAAGGATGCTGTCTTAACATTTAGGGGGGATTTGTTGTTTGATATAATTGTAACTCATATTCCCTAAAAAAAGATATGGGAAATACTGATTTATTTTTAAAACATTTTTAAACACCTATAGTCCCATCACCCGGAAGAAACTATCCACTAATATTTCATTATGTTTTCTTCATATACATTTTTTAAAAACTGGATTTCTAATACTGTAAACAGGTGTACATCATAGTGATTTGGGGTAATTTTTTTGGCAAATGATGTTCCATTATAGGTTATTACAAGACATTGGGCATAATTCCCTGTGCTCTGCAGTAAATCCTTCTTGCTCATCTACTTTATGTGTAGCAGTTTGTACCTGCTAATCCCATACTCTTCATTCTTCCCTCCCCCACAACCCTGTCCCCTTTGGTAACCGTAAGTTTGTTTTCTACGTCTGTGAGTCTGTTTGTTTTGTAGATAGATTCGTTTGTATTCTTTTTAAGTTTCCACATATAAGTGATTATCAGATAGTATTCGTCTTTGTCTGACTCATTTCACTCAGCATAATATTCTTTTGGTCCATCCATGTTGCTGCAAATGAAAATATTTCATTCTTTTTTATGGCTGAGTAATATTTATATATATACATATATATATGTATATATATACACACACACACCCCACATCTTTTTTTTTAATAAATTTATTTTATTTTTGGCTCTGTTGGGCCTTCGTTGCTGTGAGCAGGCTTTCTCTACTTGCGGCGAGTGGGCTTCTCATTGCTGTGGCTTCTCTTGCTGTGGAGCGTGGGCTCAAGGCACTCGGGCTTCAGTAGTTGTGGCACACAGACTCAGTAGTTGTGGCACGTGGGCTTAGCTGCTCCACGGCCTATGGGATCTTCCTGGACCAGGGCTCAAACCCGTGTCCCCTGCATTGGCAGGTGGACTCCTAACCACTGCCCCGCTAGGGAAGACCCACCACATCTTCTTAAACCAGTCACCTGTTGATGGGCCCTTGGGTTGTTTCCATGTCTTGACTATTGTAAATAGTGCTGCTATGAACACTGGGGTGCATATATTTTTCTTTTTTTTTTGCGGTACGCGGGGCTCTCACTGCTGTGGCCTCTCCCTCCGCGGAGCACAGGCTCGGACGTGCAGGCCCAGCGGCCGTGGCCCACAGGCCCAGCATGTGGGATCCTCCTGGACCGGGGCACGAACCCGCGTCCCCCGCATCGGCAGGCAGACCCCCAACCACTGTGCCACCAGGGAAGCCCCGCATATATCTTTTTGAATTAGAGTTTTCATCTTTTCTGGGTATATACCTAGGAGTGGGATTGCTGGATCATATAGTAGCTCTATTTTTAGTTTTTTAAGGAACCTCCATACTGTTTTCCATAGTGGCGGCACCAATTTACATTCCCACCAACAGTCTTTGTAGACATTTTTATTTAGCAAAATTAAAGTCATGTTCTATATAGACATTTATATCCTATTTACTTCATTCCACATTTTCATATAAACATTGGGTACTTAATACTCCACTTTATAGATATTATTATTGTTCCACTCTCTAGATATATCACTTGGAAATTTAGGTATTTCCAATTTTTCATTGTTATGAATAACATACAGGACTAATTTATAGCATCATTTTCCCCCGTTTCAAAGTAAAAACATGTTTATTAGAGAAAATGTAGAAATTATTGATAAGTAGAATAAATAACTGAAAATCAACCATAGTAGGAACTTCTGCTTCCACCCAAGATAGAGTAATAGGGACCAGATTTACCTTACCTACCTACCCAAAACAACCAAAACTCCAGAAGAAATGTATGGAATGATGGTTTTAAGGACACTGGAAATCAAACAACAAAGTACAGGTATCCCTGAGAGACCAAGGGAGCCTTATGGCTGCCTTAGGCCTTGCAACTGCCCCGAGTTTCCAGGCTGCAGCAAAGGATGAAGACTCAGATGGAATCTGGCAGACTCCCCAAGTTGAGGGGATGGAGCTGAGAATCAGGGGAGATGAAGGCAGATAGAATAGGCAGGACAGAATACAGAAGAGAGATGCACACAGAATTCTAGGGATCTTCAGTGGGTCCCCCTCAAGTATTCATTAGAGGACTGATCAGTGCACACATGTGAGAAAAGTGTTCAAGTCTAGAAAAGAATCATCCCAAAGGATTAGAGGTGATAATACCCAGTGCGACACAGGACCAGGTATAGTGCCTATTCCCACCAGCCAGCCTGGAAAAATCATTCACAGGGCACAGGGTAGAGGACACAGAAGGGGCTTTCCTTAGTAATACGGAATAATTAGCCCTAGATGAAGCACTGCTGCAGTTCTACCTAACAAATCTTTAAAAGCAAGACCTAAAAGGATCAAACAGTTTCCAAGTAACTTAACCACATCCCAGAACAAAGCTCAGGAATACTTACAAAAACATCCAGCACACAGCAGAGTAACATTCACAGTGTCTGACATCCAATAAAAATTACTACACATGTTAAAAAAAAAAAAACTTAAAGGATAAAAATCATGTAAACTGACACAGATGTTAGAATTATCAGACAAGGATGTTAAAACTTATTATAACTGTGTTCTATATGTTCAAAAAGTTTTAGAAGCATCAAAGATATAATTAAAGACCCAAGTTAAATTCCTACAGATAAAACCCATATGTCTAACAGAAAAAAAGCCTGGAAAAAATTAACATAGCTTGAAGGTGAGACACCTTCAAGCAGCCTAATAAATTTGTAATTGGAGTCCCAGAAAGGGGGTAGGAGACAGAAAGAAATTATCTGAAGAGATAATAGCCAAGTTTTCCCAAATTTGATGAAAAATATAAACCCATAGTTGAGGTTCAGCAAAAACCCCAAGGACAAGAAATATGAGAAAAATGACATCAATACACATCATAATCAAGTTGTTCTAAACCAGTGATAAAAAGAAAATCTTAAAAACATCCAGAGGAAAAAAGCACATTATGTACAGAGGACCAGATAAGGATGATAGCAGATTTCTTGTAAGAAACAGTGTAACAGAGAAAACAGTGGAACAACATCTTTAAAATATTGGGGGGCAATTTGTCAAACTAGAATCCTATACTCATTGAAAACATTTTTCAAAAGTGAAAGCAAAACAAATACTTTTTCAGATGTACAAAATCTAAAAGAATTCATCACCAACAGACCCTCACTACAAGATATTTTAAACTGAAGGAAAATGATACCAGATGGAAATATGATCTATATAAAGGAATAGAGGTCACTAAAAAAAGTAATTACCTGGATGGATCAGAAGATTTCATGGATCAGAAGATTTAACATTGTTAAAATGCCAATATTGGCTTCCAGTGTCCTTTTCCCCACGGTTGCTCACCCACCCACGGTTGCTGCCCCCCACCTCTGCAGGAGACCCTGCAATATTAACAGGTCTTCCAATGTGATGCTGAATAAGAATGTTGAGAGAAGATCCACCACCAGTCCTTCCCATCAGGAAGCTTGCACAAACCTCTTAGATAGCCTCATCCACCGGAGGGCAGACTGCAGAAGCAAGAAGAACTACAGTTCTGCAGCCTATGGAGTGAAAACCACATTCACAGAAAGATAGACAAAATGAAAAGACAGAGGACTATGTACCAGATGAAGGAACAAGATAAAACCCCAGAACAACAACTAAATGAAGTGGAGGTAGGCAATCTTCCAGAAAAAGAATTCGGAATAATGATAGTAGAGATGATCCAGGACCTTGGAAAAAGAATAGAGGCAAAGATTGAGAAGATGCAAGAAGTGATTAACAAACACCTAGAAGAATTAAAGAACAAACAAACAGAGATGCACAACACAATAACTGAAATGAAAAATACAGTAGAAGGAATCAATAGCAGAAAAACTGAGGCAGAAGAACAGATAAGTGACCTGGAAGACAGAATGGCGGAATTCACTGCTATGGAACAGAATAAAGAAAAAAGAATGAAAAGAAATGAAGACACCCTAAGAGACCTCTGGGACAACATTAAATGCGACAACATTCACATTATAGGGGTCCCAGAAGGAGAAGAGAGAGAGAAAGGAGCCAAGAAAATATTTGAAGAGATTATAATCGAAAACTTCCCTAACATGGGAAAAGATATAGCCACCCAAGTCCAGGAAGCAAAGAGAGGCCTAGGCAGGATAAACCCAAGGAGAAACACACTGAGACACATACTAATCAAACTGACAAAAATTAAAGACAAAGAAAAATTATTGAAAGCAATGGGAAAAACAACGTACAAGGAAACTCCCATAAAGTTAACAGCTGATTTCTCAGCAGAAACTCTACAAGCCAGAAGGGAGTGGCATGATATATTTAAAGTGATGAAAGGGAAGAACCTACAACCAAGATTACTCTACCTGGCAAGGGTCTCATTCAGATTCAAAGGAGAAATCAAAAGCTTTACAGAGAAGCAAAAGCTAAGAGAATTCAGCACCACCAAACCAGCTCTACAAGAAATGCTAAAGGAACTTTTCTAAGTCGGAAACACAGGAGAAGAAAAGGACCTACAAAAACAAACCCATAACAATTAAGAAAATGGTAATAGGAACATACATATCAATAATTACCTTAAACTTGAATGGGTTAAATGCCCCAACCAAAAGACACAGGCTTGCTGAATGGATACAAAAACAAGACCCATATATCTGCTGTCTACAAGAGACCCACTTCAGACCTAGGGACACATACAGACTGAAAGTGAGGGGATGGAAAAAGATAGTCCATGCAAATGGAAATCAATAAAAGCTGGAGTAGCAATACTCATATCAGATAAAATAGACTTTAAAATAAAGAATATTACAAGAGACAAGGAAGGACACTACATAATAATCAAGGGATCAATCCAAGAAGAAGATACAACAATAATAATATATATATGCACCCAACATAGGAGCACCTCAATACACAAGGCAACTGCTAACAGCTATAAATGAGAATATCGACAGTAACACAAAAATAGTGGGGGACTTTAACACCTCACTTACACCAATGGACAGATCATCCAGACAGAAAATTAATAAGGAAACACAAGCTTTAACTAACACAATAGACCAGATAGATTTAACTGATATTTATAGGACATTCCATCCAAAAACAGTAGATTACACTTTCTTCTCAAGTGCACACAGAACATTCTCCAGGATAGATCACATCCTGGGTCACAAATCAAGCCTCAGTAAATTTAAGAAAATTGAAATCATATCAAGCATCTTTTCTGACCACAACACTATGAGATTAGAAATCAATTACAGGGAAAAAAACGTTAAAAACACAAACACATGGAGGCTAAACAATATGTTACTAAATAACCAAGAGATCACTGAAGAAATCAAAAAATACCTAGAAACAAATGACAGTGAAAAAGTGATGATCTGAAACCTATGGGATACAGCAAAAGCAGTTCTAAGAGGGAAGTTTATAGCAATACAAGCCTACCTCAAGAAACAAGAAAAGTCTCAAACAATCTAACCTTACACCTAAAGGAACTAGAGAAAGGAGAACAAACAAAACCCAAAGTTAGTAGAAGGAAAGAAATCATAAAGATCAGAGCAGAGGACTTCCCTGGTGGCGCAGTGGTTGAGAGTCCGCCTGCCGATGCAGGGGACACGGGTTCGTGCCCCGGTCCGGGAGGATCCCACATGCCGCGGAGCGGCTGGGCCCATGAGCCATGGCTGCTGAGCCTGCGCGTCCGGAGCCTGTGCTCCGCAATGGGAGGGGCCACAACAGTGAGAGGCCCACATACCGCAAAAAAAAAGATCAGAGCAGAAATAAATGAAAAAGAAACAAAGAAAACAATAGCAAAGATCAATAAAACTAAAAGCTGGTTCTTTGAGAAGATAAACAAAATTGATAAACCATTAGCCGGACTCATCAAGAAAAAAAGAGAGAAGCCTCAAATCAACAGAATTAGAAATGAAAAAGGAGAAGTAACAACAGACACCGCAGAAATACAAAGCATCATAATAGACTACTACAAGCAACTCTGTGCCAATAAAATGGACAACCTGGAGGAAATGGACAAATTCTTAGAAAGGTATAACCTTCCAGGACTGAACCAGGAAGAAATAGAAAATATGAACAGACCAATCACAAGTAATGAAATTGAAACTGTAATTAAAAATCATCCAACAAACAAAAGTCCAGGACCAGATGGCTTCACAGGTGAATTCTATCAAACATTTAGAGAAGAGCTAACACCCATCCTTCCCAAACTCTGCCAAAAAATTGCAGAGGAAGTAACACTCCCAAACTCATTCTACGAGGACACCCATCACCCTGGTATCAAAACAAGACAGAGATACTACAAAAAGAGAAAATTACAGACAAAAATCACTGATGAATATACATGTAGAAATCCTCAACAAAATACTAGCAAGCAGAATCCAACAACACATTAAAAGGATCATACACCATGATCAAGTGGGATTTATCCCAGGGATGCAAGGATTCTTCAATATATGCAAATCAATGTGATACACCATATTAACAAATTGAAGAATAAAAACCATATGATCATCTCAGTAGATGCAAGAAAAGCTTTTGACAAAATTCAACACCCAGTTATGTTAAAAACTCTCCAGAAAGTGGGCATCGAGGAAACCTACCTTGACATAATAAAGGCCATATACAACAAACCCACAGCAAACATCATTCTCAATGGTGAAAAGCTGAAAGCATTTCCTCTAAGATCAGGAACAAGACAAGGATGTGCACTCTCACCACTATTATTCAACATAGTTTTGGAAGTCCTAGCCACGGCAATCAGAGAAGAAAAAGAAATAAAAGCAATACAAATTGGAAAAGAAGTAAAACTGTCACTGTTTGCAGATGACATGATACTATACATAGAGAAACCTAAAGATGCCACCAGAAAACTACTAGAGCTAATCAATGAATTTGGTAAAGTTGCAGGATACAAAATTAATGCACAGAAATCTCTTGCATTCCTATACAATAACAATGAAAGATCAGAAAGAGAAATTAAGGAAATAATCCCATTCACCATTGCAAGAAAAAGAATAAAATACCTAGGAATAAACCTACCTAAGGAGGTAAAAGACCAGTACTCAGAAAACTATAAGACACTGCTGAAAGAAATCAAAGATGACACAAACAGATGGAGAGATATACCATGTTCTTGGATTGGAAAAATCAATATTGTGAAAATGACTATACTACTCAAAGCAATCTACAGATTCAGTGCAATCCATATCAAATTACCAGTGGCATTTTTTATGGAACTAGAACAAAAAATCTCAAATTTTATATGGAGACATAAAAGACCCCAAATAGCCAAAGCCATCTTGAGGGAAAAAAATGGAGCTGGAGGAATCAGACTCCCTGACTTCAGACTATACTACCAAGCTACAGTAATCAAGATAATATGGTACTGGCACACCAACAGAAATATAGATCAATGGAACAGGATAGAAATCACAGAGGTAAATCCACACACCTATGATCAACTAATCTATGACAAAGGAGGCAAGGATATACAATGGAGAAAAGACAGTCTCTTCAATAAGTGGTGCTGGGAAAACTGAACAGCTACATGTAAAAGAATGAAATTAGAACACTCCCTAACACCATACACAAAAATAAACTCAAAATGGATTCGAGACCTAAATGTAAGACTGGACACTATAAAACTCTTAGAGGAAAACATAGGAAGAACACTCTTTGACATAAATTACAGCAAGATCTTTTTTGATCCACCTCCTAGAGAAATGGAAATAAAAACAAAAATAAACAAATGGGACCTAATGAAACTTCAAAGCTTTTGCACAGCAGAGGAAACTATAAACAAGACGAAAAGACAACCCTCAGAATGGGAGAAAATATTTGCAAATAAATCAACAAAGGATTAATCTCCAAAATACATAAACAGCTCATGCAGCTCAATGTTAAAAAAACAAACAATCAAAAATGGGCAGAAGACCTAAATAGATATTTCTGCAAAGAAGACATAGAGATGGCCAAGAAGCACATGAAAAGCTGCTCAGCATCACTAATTATTAGAGAAATGCAAATCAAAACTACAATGAGGTATCACCTCACACCAATTAGAATGGGCACCGTCAGAAAATCTACCAACAACAAATGCTGGAGAGGGTGTGGAGAAAGGGAACCCTCTTGCACTATTGGTGGGAATGTAAATTGATACAGCCACTATGGAGAACAGTATGGAGTTTCCTTAAAAAACTAAAAATAGAACTACCTTACAACCCAGCAATCCCGCTACTGGGCATATACCCAGAGAAAACCATAATTCAAAAAGACATGCACATCAGTGTTCATTGCAGCACTGTTTACAATAGCCAGGTCATGGAAGCAACCTAAATGCCCACTGACAGACGAATGGGTAAAGAAGATGTGGTACATATATACAATGGAATATTACTCAACCTTAAGAAGGAACGAAAATGGGTCATTTGTAGAGACGTGGATGGATCTAGAGACTGTCATACAGAATGAAGTACATCAGAGAAAAACAAATATCATATATTAATGCATATATGTAGAGTCTAGAAAAATGGTACAGATGAACTGGTTTGCAAGGCAGAAATAGAGACACAGATGTAGAGAACAAACGTATGGACACCAAGGGGGGAATGTGGCAGGGGCGGGTGGTGGCAGTGGGATGAATTGGGAAATTGGGATTGACATATATACACTAATATGTATAAAATGGTTAAGTAATAAGAACCTGCTGTATAATAAATAAATAAATAAAGATGCCAATATTCCCCAAATTAATCTACAGATTCCACAATCCGTATCAAAAGCCCAGATGGTTCCTTGCAGAAATTGACAAGCTGATTCTAAACTTCATATGGGAATTCAAAAGACCCAGAATAGCTAAAACAATCTTGAAAAAGAAGAGCAAAGTTGGAAGACTCACACTTCCCAATTTCAAAACTCACTACAAAGCTATGGTAATCAAGACAGTGTATTACTGGCTTAAGGATAGATATGGAGATCTATCCTTATGCCAGTAGAATAGAATTGAGAGTCCAAAAATAGACTCTCACATTTATGGTCAATTGATGTTTGACAAGGGTGCCAAGACTCTTCAATGTGGAAAGAACCGTCTTTTCAATAAATCATACTGAGACAACTGGTTATGTACATGAAGAGAATGAATTTAGACCCCCCCCCCCTTCTTCACACCACACATAACAACTGACTCAGAATTAATGCTAGACCTACTGTAAGAGCTAAGAAAAAAACATGGGATCAAATCTTCATGACTTTGGGTTAGGCAAAGCCTTCTTAGATGTGAAACCAAAAGCACCAATGACAAAAGAAAAAATACATAAACTGGCCTTCATCAGATTTTAAAACTTTTGTGCCTCATAAGATACCATCAAGAAAGTGAAAAGACAACACACAGAATGGGTGACAATATTTGCAAATCATTAATCTGACACGGGAATTTTATCTAGAATATATAAAGGACAGTTACAACTCAATAATAAAAAGACAACCAAATTTTAAAATGGTCTAAGCATCTGAATAGGCATTTCTCCAAAGAAGATATATAAATAGCCAATAAGCATATGAAAAGATGCTCAACATCGTTAGTTATCAGAGGAATGCACATCAAAACCATACACACAAAAAATGAGATATCAATTCACACTCACTAGGAAGGCTGTAATAAAAAAAAAAACAGGTAAGTGTTGAGGGGGATGTAGAGAAATTAGAACCCTCAGACACTGTTCCTGGGAATATAAAATGGTGCAGCTGCTTTGGAAAATGTTCTGACAATTTCTCAAGTGGTTAATCATTGTACACTGATACTTGCTACAGGATGAACCTTGAAAACATCATGCAAAGTCAGAGAAGCCAGTCACAAAGGACTCCATTTATTATTTTGTGTTATTCCATTTATACAAAATGTTCAGAATAGGCAAATGCATGGAGACAGAGTAGATCAATGATTGCCCAGGACTGTTGGCAGGGAAGGGGGGTGACTACTCATGGGGATGGGGTTTCTTTTGGGGGGAATGAAAATGTTCTAAAATAGATTCTGATGATGGTTGCATAACTCTGTGAATATACTAACAGCCATTGAATTGTACCCTTGGTGTGAGTGAATTGTACAGTATGTGAATTCTATCTCAATAAAATATATATATTAACAAGGAGGCAGGAGGAAACTTTCGTCAGTGATGGATATATCACGACAGTGATTGTGATGATTTCACAGATGTATCCGTGTCTCAAAATTTATAAAATTGTACAATTTAAATACATGAAATTGATTGTATATCTATTATACCCGATATAGCTGTTTCTAAAAATCACCTACAGTGAGCATCTAGAAATAAGCAGAATTCACATTATGATATATCTTTCCAATCTCTTTTCTAGGAACACACACTTTAGTTTACAAAATGGGGTAACCCTGCTTTTTTTTCCACTTGGTAATATATCCTGAGCATCTTTCCAAGTCATTAAATACTTATTAAATATTTAATGGCCACATAGCCTTTTATGTTCAATGATGCAGTAAATTTATTCCAAAGAGCGGAATCCCAGATGATCCTTCTGAGCCTTTCTGGCTGCAGGGGCGCCTCTTCTGCCCCAGCTGGGACAGGCTTCCAAACCCCCATCCTCTGCTGGTCCTGGCCTGGCCTCTCTGGAAGGGACCTTCAGAACCAGCACTCTGCCTGGGTGGGGAACCTGTGGGAAGCCCTTCATTCCTCACATTCCTGCCTCTCACTGCCCTGGTGGCCCCAGGTGCTGAGAAGGTCTCGGGCCAGCTTTGGGAATGGGCTCAATGCCAGTGCCTCTTCCTCCACATCCAGGCCTCAGCTCCATGTGGGCCCAGAGGCAGAGAGGAATTCATCTGAGCCCTGTCCCAGCACAGGGCAGGCCCAGACAGTGATCAGCAGGCTTTTGGGGTCACATGTCCTCCCGAAAATAATTGCAAAACAATCTTGCATTTTTAAGTTGATCTCTAAAATTGTATCACAAGTTTAATAGTTACAAAATATATAATTTGGGACACAGTATTTACGTGCTTTAAATAGATTTAGGGCTGCAGATTTAAGCTGTTTGCTTCATAGAAAATGTCCACCATGTGACCTAATTAGCAAAGCCAATCCTTACTGGCAAACTGGTCAATTCGGAATTTGTTTCCACCAGAAAAATGTTTGATTTTGTTTTTTAAAGTTAAATACAAATTGTTAACCTACATCCCAGTGACAACACTCTCATTTTTGAATTATGATTCAAGCCAAGAATTGTATAGAGAGGTAGATAGATAGGGAGGTAACTAGGACAGATGGATGGATGGATGGATGTGTGGACAGACAGACACACAAAGATGGGGAACCCAGCCATGCTTTTGTCAGTTGAATTCCAAAGGCACGGGCTTGTTTCATAAACTTGTGCTTTGCTGTCAACCTCATCCTCAGTGCTGGCTGTTTCTAACGCATCTCTTGGAGGCGCTGGCAGACTTTGTACTCTGGGCCATGCAGCATAATGAGTTTCAGGAGGGGGGAGATTTGTGTCTTTCTTTTGTGGAATGAAAGGAGATGGAGGCAGGGAGGTGTGAAAAGAGGAGCAGGGGAAAAGCGTCTGCCCCAAAGCTTCCCTGGGGTTGGGGACCAGCTACTTCTCCTGACGGGACTTCCGGCTGTTTCCCCATCACCACCAGAGTTGGGAGCCCCAGCTTTTACCTGGAGAGAGAGGCCCCCCGAATTGCTCACCCTGACACCTGCTCACACTGCGTGACCCGCGAGGTCTCCTGGGAGAAGACCCCCGAGCGGCGGCCCGGCCCCTCAATGCTGGGTGTGCGCTGTGCACAGTATGGACCCAAACACTCTTCTCTCAGCGCCAGACGGAGGCCTGGGCCTGAAGGGGACGGGGCTACCGGCAACACAGGACATCCCTCTTCTTGGAGGCAGTCAGTCTCCCTTGGAGAAAAGTTTCAGAATCAGGAGCCAGAGCAAGTTTCTTAAGACTCTGGACACTTTCCAAGCAGGAGCTGAGGTCCTGTGATTGCAGTAACTACTGGCTCGTGAAATGAAAATCCGGGCCGTGTCAGGAGGGGGAAGCAGGTATGCCAAGAAGAGGGAGATCATGGCCTCTGTGCTCAGCCTCCCAGTTGGCTCGGGGCTTCCTGGCAGCCAGGGCTCAAAGGGAAACATGTATTTCTAATGGAGTTTCCTTTGACCCACCACCCCCAAAATTCTGGGATGTTTTTTCTTTCCTAATAATGGTTTTCCTAATACATGCACAAAAATTACTCAGTTGGAACCTTACGTGGGGCAGAGGACATGGACATTGTTGAAGGAAATCTGTAACCTCTTTATTCTCCTGAGGAGTAAAGGGACCTTCTGGAGGAGGGTCACCACATACAAGGCGGGCTGTGACCTGGGCCCCAGCTGGCCTGACTCCCAGTGTGTCCCTCCTACCCTGTGCTGTGCACCCTGAGGGCTCAGCCAGTGGGGACAACGCACACCGTCTGGGAGGCCTGACCGGTACCCCGGAGCACAGCTCAGACTCCTGCTGAGTCTGAGAGGCCAGAGGCGGCCAGGATGGCGTGACCCCCCCCCGCCCCGGAGCATCACCCAGAGCATCAGTGCACAGCCTGGAGAGCAGAGGGGCAGCTGGAGCCTCAGCCGGCCCGTCTTCGAGTCATGACTTCCCAGCCGAACTCAGCAGCCTGGGATTTGGGGTATCGTTTCTTCTCTTGTGTTAAAATCTCGTGTCTTTCCCTGGGAAGCAGGGAGCTGGAGAGAGGAAGAGACAAGACCCTCATAGGAGCGTGGAGATGTGACCCAGAGCACCAGCGTCCCCTCTGTGAAGTGGACACAGGTAGGGCTGTCTCAAAGTTATTACAAAGCTGAAATGAGCTACTGTGTGGCAAAGAAGTTGTCCAGTCTCAGAGCCTGCCTCCCCCTCAGTGCTGGCGTCTGGATGAGTCTTGGGGGTGGGGACGCGAGCTGTCCCTCCTCTCCTGGTTCCTCACCACGGCGGGGCTGCTTGGGCGGGACCACCCTGGGTGTTACAGGTGAAGCAGTGACAAGTCTACCTGCAAACTACTTTAGAGCCACGGAGGGGCCTGGCTGGGGGCGGAGATGTGATGTGAGCATGTGGGCGGGGCCTGTCACCCACAGGGAGGGCTGGACCGGACCCTGGCGGGATGGGAACCCACTGGAGCCAGTGCCTGGCTTGGGGTTGGTGCCCCATACATCAGATGAATTAGCTGGTTGTACAGTGCAGGGGTGTCTGGAAGCTTCTGGGATCCCACAGCAAGGCTCCTCCTCTCCATTAGCTGCAGAAGGGCCAGGAAAATGGTCCAGTCTTACCCAATTCAACTCAACAAACCAGTTACTGAGCGCCTGCCTGCGGGGACTGACCCCGGGCGCGTTCAGACTAGAATGTGTGTAATTAACCCCGTGAAGGGCTGACCAGCCCTCTCTACAGATGCAGGATCTGAAAGGCAGTGAGGTTGCCCGATGGCGCACTGCTGATGTGTAGAGTCTGAAAGAGCCGCTGCTCCCCTCCTCTGCTGTGAACCCAGGGCCCTGACGTCCAGCTGCAGCGCCCAGTTCAGCCCCAGGCCCAGAGCAAGTCTCCCGCAGCCCAGGGGGCCAGGAAGGCCAGGGGACACCAGAGGGGCCACGGGAAGAGTGAGCAACTGTCCTGGTCTCTGTGGGACTTTCCCACATCCTGGGAACCCTCAGTTCCAGGCACACCAGGACAGCTGGTCGCCCTGGACATGGGCACAAACTCCCCAGGCTCTCTTAACCAAATCCCAAATTCTCCCTGAGGAAATCCCATCCAGGCCCACACACTCGGTGCCGAGGCTCCCCGTTCCCACGCAGGTACTGGCCACTGTTGCTTTGCTCTGCTCAGCTTTCTTCTGAAGGCAACCCCTGGCCTCTGTAGCCCACCTGAAAAACAACGCCCTAAACTAGACAGGGCAGAGACACCTGGGGCTCCAGGTGACAAGCAGGCTCCCTTGGAGAGCTGGAGGGCCCGAGGCCTGTGTCCCAAGGCCATCCTCAGTTCCCCTCAGAGCCTGAGGCCAAGAGGGCCCTCCTCACCCCCAGATCTCTCCCAACGCAGCTCATTTTTTAAGGAAAGGAAATACACATGTTCTTATTTAAAGCCCTTTAATTATCCTTCCAGGTAGGTGAAAGGATCCTTTATTTTACAGATGATGTAAAGTCTCAGACAGTATCTTGCCCAAGGCGAGGCTGTGGAGGGGAGCGATGCCAGATTTCAATCTGGATCCGCTTCGCTTTGAAGCTGGAGTCTCTTCTGGTGCAGACCCTGCCCTTTCACCTCAAAGCCTGCATCTTCTCCATTAAAACTGCATGGCACCCTGACCTCCAAAACCACTCTGGGGTATAATATGGCCCAAAACATCGACAGGAGAAGGAAAAAGTGATGTGTGCAAAAACGTTCATGGTGATTCATCTGATAACCACTAACCTAGAAACCACAGATAAGAATCGGCCCCATGGGCACGTGCAGGGGGACAGATTGAGCTGTGGTGGGATCTCGGCACAAGGGAAGGCCATCGCGCTCGGCCAACAGGAACCACAAGGAAAGGATAATGATGGCCCACCTCTGCTGAGTGTTTCCCGAGTGCCGGGCACTGTCTTAGGACTTTGAGTGTCTAAGGCTCATTTGTGTTCAGTTTTCCTAAGGACCCGGTGACATGGCCACTCATGACGTTTTCTATTTTTACACACGTGGCAGTTGAAGCACAGGGACCTTAAGTGTCTGGTCCAAGGCCAGAGTGTGTGAGAGCCACGGGGTCCTGTCTGTATGGAGCAGCGGGCCGTGGAGACACACAAAAGCCAAACAGTACGAAAGCTGGTCCTGCAGAAGGTTATCCCAGGGCCTGGCGTCAGATGGCCATGTATCTAGAGGAGGTGAAGAGCACGTGGTGTGAACTAGTTCCCCTCCTCCGTTTAGATCTTTTACAATCATTTCTTACAAAGGTGGCGGGAGATCCCTGGCTCGGGTGAGCAACTGGAGGCCAGGTGAGTGGATACAGAAGGATGATGGGCCACAGGGATGCAGCACGATCCCACCTGCAGGCTCTGCCCTGGCCGTCTGGGGGAGGAGCTTGTGGCTCCGGCTGGTCCTCACGTCCTCGATCTGGGAAATGGGATCCTGGCCTCCGTGCACCCATTACAGATCCGTACACGGTATTCAGGGCTCCCAGCAGTCACACTTCTCTGACCCAGGGTCCAGGACTGGCCTCCCGTGGTCAGGGAGGATAAGGCTGGAAGGGAACCCAGGAGCGGCTCTTGCAGCCATGACCTGGGAGCGCAGAGGGTCAGGAGGGGAAGCCTCAGTGTGTGAGCACAGCTCTGGGACCCCTGGATGGAGTGGCTGGCGCTCGGGCACATAACCTGAAGTCTGGCTGGGGCCCCTGGAGCAGTGCCACACGAGCAAGTGGGGAAGAGTGACCCCGCTGCCCGTGAGGGTGGCCCACCCCAGTGCCTGCCCAGTCCTGCCCATTAGGGTCCTGGAATGGACCTGAGGCTGGGCAGACCCTGTCCCTCCTGGACCAGGATGCCGGGGGGGCAGGAGGGTTGCTGGGGCCTGGGCTGAGGGCCCTGCAGAGGCCGTAGCTGCTGGACATCCCGCAGTGAGCCGGGATCGCGGGCTCTTGTCCAGATGGGACCCTCTAGCTCTGTGTGGGACTCTGTGTCCCTCGGCTCACCCTGGGTCAGGACTTTCTAACATTTTCCGTGCTCTGACCCCTCTGTGGACTGCTCGGGGGGAATGTTTTTAAATACATAAAATATAGCACCCAGGCCAGCAAAGGAAGCTTGTAGTGTGAGTTTGCTGGGGCTGCCATAACAAAGTACCCCAGATGGGGTAGCTTAAACAGCAGGAACCTAGCATCTCACAGCTCTGGAGGCTGCAGGCCCAAGATCAAGGTGTCAGCAGGACCCACTATCTTCACACCAGGGCAGGGTCTGTCCAGGCCTCTCCTGTCTGCTTACAGTTCCTTGGCTTGTGGTGGCATAACTCTAGTCTTCACATGCATTGCTGTGTGCATGTCTGTGTCCAAATTTCCCCTCCACCTAAGGACACCAGTTATAACAGATTAGGGGCCAGTGTGAGCTCGTCTTAACTAATTACATCGGCAAGGACCCCGTCTCCAAAGAAGGTCACATTCTGAGGAACTGGGGGTTAAGTCATCAACATATGAATTGGGGAACACAATTCAACCCATAACACCTAAAAAATACTAAAAAAAATGTTATATTAATAGTAATATCCATGCTCCTTTATTAACACATTAAGTAAGGCGATCTAGTGGCTGGTCTAAGAATCACTGTAATTTGAATTGGTAATGAGTGTATGTAGTATTTCAAGATATCTATGACTGTAGTGTCATATGAAAATATCCAGAGACACCAACCTGGGGACTGCTGATACCGGTGGAGTGGTTGCCTATTTCCTAGTTGAAGAAAATGCTAAATGTCAGAGTTTCCTGAAAATAAGGGTGTAATTCTTTCCCATCCAGGTGCATGGGCCCCTGAATTTGATCCCGAACCCAGTTTAAGAAGGCCTGGGGTCTCTCCAGGCTTCATCTTGATGGCTAATAAGGCAGAGCCCAAGCCCTAGGCACCAACAAGGCAAGTGAGCATCTGTGCTGGAGAGTCTCCCCAACCTGCCTGGCTTGGGCAGGGCCACTCCAGCAGGTGCCGTGGGCCCGGGACTAGAGGTCAGTTGGCTGGCTGTGGCCCGGCTGCTGGAGGGACAGGAAGGCAGCAGGAGACTGGCCCCCATCAAGAAGTCCACCTGTGTGTTTCAAGAATGTTCCCCCTCCAGGGACTTCCCTGGGGGTGCAGTGGTTAAGAATCTGCCTTCCAATGCAGGGGACGTGGGTTCAATCCCTGGTCAGGGAACTAAGATCCCACATGCCACGGACATGCCACGGGGCACCTAAGCCCATGCGCCACAACTGGACAGCCCGCGTGCCGCAACTAAGACCTGACGCAACCAAAAAAAAAGAATGTTCCCCCTCCTGAAGGGGAGAGCCCAGTGGGTGGAGCCATCGGGGCTGGGGGGCTGGGACAGGATGGAGTTTGCAAGTTTCTTGCTGTGCGAAATACCCACCGAGAGGAACCAAAGCTCTTTCCAAGCTGCGCTTATTAAAGACAATCGCTGCTTAAAAGGCTCCTTTTTTTCCTTTAAAGTCTTTATTGAATTTGTTACAATATTGCTTCTGTTTTTGGTTTCTTTGGCCCCGAGGCGTGTGGGATCCTATCTCCCCGACCAGGGATCGAACCCACACTGCCTGCATTGGAAGGCGAAGTCTCAACCACTGGACCACCAGGGAAGTCCCAAAAGGCTCCTTCTATAATGGAAGAGAATCGAAAAAATATATAGATATATACATATATATGTATAACTGAATCACCTTGAGGTACCCCTGAAACTAACACAATATTAGAAGTTAACTATACTTCAATTTTAAAAAAAAAAAGCTCCTTCTTTCCCCACTATGATTTACAGGCTGGGGTGTACCAGGAAGTATGTCCAGTACTTTCACCCTACACATCTTTGCTGTAAGAATTTTTACCACATAACTAATTGGCCATAAGGCAATTTTGCTGTAAAAGATAAAATAATGAAAAATAAGAGAGGAATGTTTAAAAGAACATAATAAAATATGAGAAATGAATAACAAAATTAAAAGCGTTGTGAAATACAAAACATTTGAATACATTTAAAATGTGTGTAGATTCATGGCAATACTGCACAAAAAACTGATTTTATTTTGTGAGTTGTATCTAAGCCCTTGTCCTCCAAGTCATAGTATTTTATACATATTTTTATTTGCTGGTTCATCTGTTTTGTTGACATCACACTTTTTCATTAAAATTTCTTCCTTCATTAAGAAAGTATGTTTTCCAAGTACTAAGAGCATATTCATAGCTGAGTTCTGTGTTGTGTTGTGAAAGCCTCTTTCACTGCTCTTTTGTTTTTTGGCATTTTGTCATATGTCTGCTGATAGATGTTCCAAAGTTCTACGGGAAATGTGGGTTCAACTCTGGGCCTTCAAATCACCGAAGGATTTACGAACTGATATGTTATCATTTCCTAGTATAGCAGGCAGTGTGGCTTTACACTTTGTTATTTCACACTTCCAGTAAGTTTCATCACCGTATTTCCTGTCACGTCCACATACATAATGGTTATCAACCACTATTTTAAGACCCCTGCATCTACCCGTCACTGTATAAGGCTATTATGAAAATGCTAAATGCCAGAGGTTCCTGAAAATTCCTAAGATTTATGTAATATGTAAATGGGAGTATTGTGTTAATGGAGAAGTGAAATCAAACTGTCAACCAGTTATTTTATCTTTTACAGCAAAATTGCCTTATGGCCAATTAGTTAGGCAGTGAAAATGCTTGGGACAAAGATGTCGATGGCAAAGATTCTTACGGAGAAAGTGCCCAGAACCGCCGGGAAGGCCCTTTGGACGAGGGAGGGCTGGCTGAAGAGCAGTTAGGGGAGGAAGTCAGTGCCCCTCCTCGCCCTGGGAGACGCAGCGTCTCCAGGGATGCTGACCCTCCAGGTGGCCTGTCCTGTTTCCTGCATCGGGAGCCACAACCCACGAAAGCTCTGCTGGTCCTCTTGGGACCAAGGTCCCCAGGATCCCTTGCCTCATCACTGATGGGAAAGCTCCCTGTCTCACCCCAGAGTCGGTCTGGCCCCTGGGAAGCCAAGGAGCCAGTGGGTCAGTGACTGGGTGTGAATCCCACTCACTGCAATGGTGGTGGCCATTCCCACTGTATCCAGGGCTCTCCAGGTGTTTAGTGCTTTACAGAACTTGACCATTGTTAAACCTCTATCAGAGAATCAAATGGTTTATCCAAGCCTGCACACAGATGAGAGAGCTGGGACCCAAACCCAGCGGGCCTAGCCCCAGAGACCACGTTCTGCCCATTGCAGCCTGGTGCCTCCTACCAGTGTGAGCCTGTGGTGAGCAGCTTTAACCTCTTGGCCTGTGTCCTCACCAGCAGGGAGAGGACAAAGATGCCCACCTCCCAGGGGGTCACTGTGAAGATTAAAGGAGGCAGTTATGCAAAGCACTGGTCAGGGGGCAGCAGAGTTGCAGCTGACAAATGCTAGTACGCACACAAGGGCCAGGCTCTTGAAGTGGCCTGAGAGCTGGGCACGCATGTCCCGCTTCCCCAGCTCGGAGAAGGGGGGGAGCAGGTCGGTGTAGGCAGGTTCCACTCCACACCAGGTGGAAAGATGGAGAGGCTGCTATTGTCTCTCGATAGCCTCCCTCCCCTTTGCTCAGCAATAGAGGTTTACTGACACTTCCCAGCCTCCCTTGGGAGTGTGCAGAAGTTATGTGTCCTTAAAGAGGCTTGCTAGTCATGTCATCTTCTTCCCTTCCCTCTGGCTGGAATGCAGATGAGATGGCAGGGGCTAGGTGGCTGTGTTGGGCTAGGAGGTGGAAGCCTGCATGGAAGCTGGCAGAGCCACAAGATAGAAGGAGGCTCCAGCCAACCCTATGCAGCCACTCCAGCCTTGGCTTGTTTACACTCACGTCACGGCTGCATACACGAGAAATACACCCTTACTTCCTGTCTGGGCTGTTTCTATAGCAGCCCAACCAGAGGCTGAACTCAAGTGACCAGATATCAGGCCTGGGAGGGAGTGGTGCTTGCCTTGGCTGTTCTCACCACTGCAGCAGGAGTGGACAGTGTGATGTAGCCAGGGTGTCCCTCCCAGGGCTGGGCCTGGGGGCTGTGAAGGGCATCTCTGCTCTTGGCTCTTCTACCAGCACCATACTTTTGAGATCCACTCATTCATTCAGGTGATGATCAATTTTATGAGAAATGTGCTGTAATACCCCTACTTCAGCACCTGAAGCATTAATTCACAGTGTTAAAGCCCAGTTTCGGCTTGGGGGGCCTGCACACTGCTGAGGTATAGAGCAGAGTTGCCCTCACCCAACCACTGGGCTGCCCACCGAGGGGCCCCTTGAGATCAGATCACAGACACTGCCCAGTGGCATGTCTTGCCTGTGCCTACACTCTTTTTTTTTTTTTAATTGAAGTATAGTTGATTTACAATGTGGTGTTGTTTCAGGTATACAGCAAAGTGATTCAGCTATGTATGTGTGTATATACATTTTTCAGATTATTTTCCATTATAGGTTACTACAAGATATTGAATATAGTTCCCAGTGCTATACAGTAAATCACTGTTGCTCATCTATTTTATGCATAGTAGTTTGTATATGTTAATCCCATACTTCTAATTTATCCCTCCCCCACCTCTCCCTTTCCCCTTTGGTGACCATAAGTTTTCTACATCTGTGAGTCTGTTTCTGTTTTGTACATAGATTCATTTGTATTATTTTTTGGATTCCATGCAAAAGTGGTATCATATCATATTCGTCTTTGTCTTACTTCACTTAGTATGATAATTTCTAGGTCCATCCATGTTGCTGAAAATGGCAATATGTCATTATTTTTTATGGCTGAATAATATTTCATTGTGTATATATACCACATCTTCTTAAACCAATCATCCATTGATGGGCACTTGGGTTGTTTCCGTGTCTTGACTATTGTAAATAGTGCTGCTAATGAACACCGGGGTGCATGTATCTTTTTGAATTAGAGTTTTCATCTTTTCTGGGTATATGCCAGGAGTGGGATTATGGGATCATATGGTAGCTCTATTTTTAGTTTTTTAAGGAACCTCCATACTGTTTTCCATAGTGGCTGCACCAATTTATATTCACACCAACAGTGTAGGAGGGTTCCCTTTTCTCCACACCCTCTCCAGCATTTATTATTTGTAGACTTTTTGATGATGGCCATTCTGACCTGTGTGAAGTGACACCTCACTGTGGTTTTGATTTGCATTTCTCTAATAATTAGTGATTTTGAGCATCTTTTTATGTACCTGTTGGCCATTTGTATGTCTTCTTTGGAGAAATGTCTATTTAGGTCTTCTGCCCTTTTTGGATTGGGTTGTTCTTTTCATATCAAGTTGTATGAGCTGTTTGTATATTTTGGATATTAACCCCTTGTCATTTGCACTGTTTACAAATATTTTCTCCCATTCCTTAGGTTGTCTTTTTGTTTTGTTGGTGGTTTCCCTTGTTGTGCAAAAGCTTTTAAGTTTGACTAGGTCCCATTTATTTTTTCTTTTATTTCTTTTGCCTTGGGAGACTGATCTAAGAAAATATTGCCACAATGTATGATGGAGAATATTTTGCCTATGTTCTCTTCTAGGAGTCTTATGGTGTCATGTCACATTTAGGTCTTTAAATCATTTTGTTTAATTTTGTATATGAAGTATTCTAATTTGATTTATATGTAGCTGTCCAGCTTTCCCAACACCATTGCTGAAGAGACTGTCTTTTCTCCACTGTATATTCTTGCCTCCTTTGTTGTAGATTAATTGACTGTAGGTGTGTGGGTTTATTTCTGGGCTCTCTATTCTGTTTCACTGAACTTTATGTCTGTTTTTGTGCCAATACTCCACTGTTTTGATTACTGTATCTTTGTTGTATTGTTTGAAATCTGGAAGGGTTATGCTCCAGCTTTGTTCTTTTTCCTCAGGATTGCTTTAGCAATTCTGGGTCTTCAGTGGGTCCATGTAAATTTTACAATTATTTGTTCTGGTTCTGTGAAAAATATCATGGATAATTTGATAGGGATTGCATTAAATCTGTAGATTGCTTTGGGCAGTATGGCCATTTTAACTATATTAATTCTTCCCAATGCAAGAGCATGGGCTATCTTTCCATTTCTTTGAATCATCTTCAATTTCCTTTATCAATGTTTTATAGTTTTCAGCATATAGTTCTTTCACTTCCTTGATTAAGTTTATTCCTAGGTATTTTTTTTAATGTGACTTTAAACAGGACTGTTTTTTTACTTTCTGATTTCATTGTTAGTGTAAAGAAATGCAACAGATTTCTTATCCAGATAAACTTGTATACAGATTAATCTTGTATCCTGCTACCCTCCTGAATTCATTTATTCGTTTTAATAGGTTTTTTTAAAACATCTTTATTGGAGTATAATTGCTTTACAATGGTGTGTTAGTTTCTGCTGTATAACAAAGTGAATCAGCTATATGTGTACATATATCCCCATATCTCCTCCCTCTTGTGTCTCCCTCCCACCCTCCCTATCCCACCCCTCTAGGTGGTTACAAAGCACCAAGCTGCTCTCTCTGTGCTATGCAGCTGCTTCCCACTAGCTATTTTATGTTTGGTAGTGTATATATGTCAGTGCTACTCTCTCACTTCATCCAGCTTACGCTTCCCCTCTAATAGTTCTTGTGTGGAGTTTTGGGGTTCTCTATATGGAGTATCATGTCATCTGCAAATAGTGAGTTTTACCTCTGTCAGTTTGTATACCTGTTATTTCTTTTTATTGTCTGATTGCTGTGGCTACGACTTATACTATGTTGAATAGAAGAGATGACAGTGGGCATCCTGGTCTTGTTCCTGAATTTAGTTAGCAGGAACACTTTTAGCTTTTCACCATTGAATGTCATATTAGCTGTGGGGTTATCATAAATTGCTTTGTTCCCTCTGTACCCATTTGGTGAGAGTTTTTTTAATCATGAATGCATGTTGAATTTTATCAAATGCTTTTTCTCTATCAAGATGATCATGTGGGTTTTGTCTTTTCTTTTGTTAATGTGGTATATCACACTGATTGATTTGCACATGTTGAACCATCCTTGAAACCTGGCATGAATTCAACTTGACCAGGGTGTATGATCCTTCTTATGTATTGCTGAATTCAGTTAGCTAATTTTTTTTATTTTAAATATTCCTATATTTTTATTAGTCTTATTTATTGATTTTTTTTTTCATTGCAGCAGCAGTGGGGGAAAAAAGTAAACTTTCTCCACACACAAAGGGTGTCCAATTGACAGAAGTTTATATATGAAGGACGTCCTTCTGTTGCTGAAAATTCCTCAGTGTGCTTGTGCTGGCTGAAGGCAGCCCCAGCAGGATGCTGCGGTGAAACTTTGAAGTGAATTCTGGTGCCTGGGACCAGCCCAGCATGGACCAGGAGGCATGTTGGAGAGGAATCAGCCCTCCCTGCCCCCACCTGGCAGTTGTACCTGGCTCAGGAACGTTTGAAAACAAGTTGCCAAGTCCCCTGTTCCTGATCCCCAGCCCCCATCCCAGGCCAAGAAATGTTTACCAGAAGGATTGGGACCACGCCATGTGCCTGGGGATACCACGAGTCCCTGCTGCCCGGTGATCCTGATGCGTCCTGCTCACTAGACTACTGGTTGCCAAGGTAATATTTTGTTGAGGATTTTCACATCAATATTCATCAAAGATATTGGCCTGTGATTTGTTTTTATAGTGTCTTTGTCTGTTTTTGGTATCAGGGTGATAATGGCTTCACAGAATGACTTTGGGTCTGTTCCCTCCTCTTCCATCTTTTGGAAGAGTTTGAGAAAGATTGGCATAAGTTCTTCTTTGTATGTTTGGTAGAATTACCCAGTGAAGCCGTCCAGTACTGGATTTTTGTTTGCAGGGAGTTTTTTCGTTTTTTGTTTTTTTGTTGTTTTTTTTTTATACGTTCTATTTCACTTCTAGTGACTGGTCTGTTCAAATTATGTTTCTTCTTGACTCAATTTTGGCAGGCTGTATATTTCTAGAAACTTGTCCATTTCCGCTAGGTTATCCAATTTGTTGTCATGTAACTGTTCATAGTATTCTAGTATTTTTCTTTTTTTTTGTATTTCTGTGGTATCAGTAGTTATTTCTCCCCTTTCATTTCCTATTTTGTTTATTTGGGTCCTCTCTTTTTTCTTCTTGGTGAGGCTGACTAGAGGTTTGTTGATTTATCTTCTTTAAAAACCATCTTAGTTTCATTGTTGTTTTTTTTTTTAATCTCTATTTTCTCTCTGATCTTTTTAGTTCCTTCCTTCTGCTGACTTTGGGCTTTGTCTGCTTTTTTTTCTAATTCTTTTAGGTGGTAGGTTAGGTTGTTCGAGATTTTTCTTATTTCTTGAGGAAGGCCCGTATCGCTATGAACTTCCCTCTTAGAACCGTTCTGCTGCATCCCATAGATTTTATAAGGTTGTGTTCTCATTGCCATTTGTCTCAAGGTATTTTCTGATTTCCTCTTTGGTTTGATCATTACTAGCATGTTGTTTACTCTCCATGTTCGGGTTTTTCCTGTGATTGATCTCTAGTTTCATACCGTTGTGTTCAGAAAAGATGCTTGAAATAATTTCTATCCTCTTAAATCTGTTGAGACTTATTTTGTGACCTAGTATGTGGTCTATCCTAGAGAATGTTCCATGTGCACTTGAAAAGAATGTGTATTCTGGTTTTTTTGGATGTAGTGTCCTGTAGATATCAAGTCTAACTGTTCCATTGTATCATTTAGGTTCTCTGTCGCCTTGTTGATCTTCTGTCTGGAAGATCTGTTCATTGATGCCAGTGGGGTGTTAAAGTCTCCTATTATTGTATTCCCATCAATTTCTTGCTCTATGACAGTATTTGTTTTATATATTTAGGTGCTCCTGTACTGGGTGCATATATGTTAACAAGTGCAATAGCCTCTTCTTGTGTTGACCCCTTTACCATTATATAATGTCCCTCTTTGTGTTTTTTTTTTAACAGACTTTGTTTTAAAGTCTATGTTGTCTGATATGAGTACTGTGACCCCCCCCCACTTTCTCGTCATTTCCATTTGCATGAAAGCTTTTTCCATCCCCTCACTTTCCATCTGTGTGAGTCTTTCACTCTAAAGTGAATCTCTTGTAGGCAGCATATTGTACTGTAGGTTGTCTTCTTATCCAATCTGCCACTTGATGTCTTCTGATTGGAACATTTAGTCTATTGACTGATAGGTCAATTACTATCAGTAATTACCGATAGTAATTACTGATAGGTATGCACTTATTGCCATTTTAAACCTTGTTTTCTAGCTGACTTTGTAGTTCTTTGTTCATTTCTTATTTTTCCTTTTGTGGTCTGATGGTTTTCTTTTTTGTTATGCTTGAGTTCCTTTCTTTTTTGGCTTTTGTGAGTCTATTGTATGCTTTTCCTTTGCAGTTACCGTGGTTTTCAAGTATGTTAACTCATAGTTATATCTACTTGCTTTAGACTTAGTCATATAAGTTCAAACACATTCTAAAAGTTATAATCACTTCTACAAAAATTTTTTGATTGTATTTTAATGTATGTACTGGTTTATAGAAATGATTTTAATCCTCTTATGTAATTTGCCTTTCCCATGGTGCTTTTCCCTTTCCTATAGATTCTTGCTTCTTTTCTATTTAGAGAAGACCTTTCAATATTTCTTTTTGGTTAGGTTTAGTATTGCTGTATTCTTTTAGTGTTTGCTTGTCTGATTAATTCTTTCTCTCTCCTTCTAGCTAAATGATAATCTTTCTGGGTAGAGTATCCTAGGCTGCAGGCTGTTTTTCTTTCAGGATTTTGAATATATCCCGCCACCCGCTCCCGGCCTGCAAATTTTCTGCAGAGGAATCAGCTGATAGTCTTACATGGGTTCCCTTGTAACTGACTCTGTTTTTCTTTTGCTGCCTTTAGAGTCCTCTAACTTTTGCCATTTTAGCTATGATATATCCTGGTGTGGGTCTGTTTGGGACTTTCTGTGCTTCTTGTACCTGGTTATGTTTCATTTTTTCAGGTTGGGAAGTTTTCAGCCATAATTTCTTCAAATACATTTTCGATCCCCTTCTCTTATTCTTCTTCTGAAACCCCTATTATGTGTAAGTTGGCAGGTTTTATATTGTCCCATACATGTTTTCTTCTCTTTTTTTTTTCATTTGTCTCTTTGTCTGTTGTTTTGATTGGGTGATTTCCATTATTCTATCTTCCAGATCACTTATTCACTGTTTTGCATTTTTAGTCTGCTAGTCACTGCTTCTAGATTGGTTTTTACCTCAGCAATTTTGATTGGTTCCTCTTTAGTGTCTAATTTTTGTTACAGTGATCTGTATTTCTATCAATAACCTTTCTTAATTACGTTTTTTTTATTACCTCCTCTTTGAACTCTGGGTCTAGTAGACTGGTGAGGTCTGCTTCATTATTTGTTCTCTCACAGGATTTCTCTTGATATTTTAATTGGGATTAGTTCCTCTGCCTTTTCATTTTATGTTTGTCTCTACAAATTTAGAAGAAATAATTACCTACTGTGGTCTTGAGGGGTGTTTTTATGTGGAGCATCCCTGTGTAGGCTGTGTGAATCCAATATTTTTGGTGTAAGGGCTGTTTTTGGAATGGATGCCAGCCTCGTCTTTCTCCAGGGTGTGTTGGCCGTTGTCCCCTTGATAGTTGGTGTGTTTGATGTTGTGGTCTTCAGGGCCTGTAGTGGGATGTTGGGAAGGGCCTCCTCTTTAATCTGTGGCTGTCACAGCCCTGTGTCCACATTCTTGAGTTTATGGTTTATAATAGCTGTGAAAATGTGTGAAAGGAGAGCAGGTGAACATGAGCGTTAGCATTTGTGTCGTGATAACTGATGCTAGCCACTGGAGTACTGATGCCTGTCTTAACACTGCTTGTGTTATTTTCACACAATTGAGTGTCAACTGGGGGTTCACAGCACACAGAAGAACACATGGAAATCAATGGAATTACATCTTCAAGTTAGAGTCCACCCACGCACGAATTTTTCAGGAAAAAAGTATGAGAATCAGTGTAAAGGCTTCTGCTGCTGAAACAATCAATTTGAGGGACAGGAAGCCCTCTCCTCTGCGTGCTTGCAGGTGCTTGAGGAAGGTGGATCTCCCTCAACCCCCCAGAGGGGCAGACTGTGAGCCCTGGCTGGTGGGGTGGAAATCAGTCTGCTTGTGCCTTAATGTCCTGCAAGACTGGCCCCAGCACCCAAAGAAAGCAAGATTTTTCTTAACTCTTTTATTAAGTTAGAAACGGATAAAAGCAACACAACTTTTGGGAAAAGCACCACTGCGAGGTCCTCTGTGCTGTGAGATCTGTGCTTAACTCGGCTCAGCAATGCAACAGGCCACAGGGACCCCTCCAGGCAGTGTGGGCTCGGGACCTGGGGCTGCTGCTTTCCCCACCAGCCCCAGGGCCTCCCCAAATCTCAGGCAGAGCCATCTCCTGGGACAAGCCACCTGGCTTCTAGGTGGCTGAGATGAAGCACCAAGAGCAAGAGGGTGGCCTCTCATACAGGTGGGGTCTAAGGAACCTGGAGATGTGCCTTCCGCTTTTGGCTTTTTCCCAAGTGGCAGCTGATGGCCTTGCACTGGGGCAAGTGAAGGACCAGCTCAGAAACTCTAACAAACACTAGGAGTGAGGAGGGCCGCTGGCAGGAGCCAACCTCTCCAGAACCCCAGATGCTGAGGTCGTACCTATGAGGTACCCAATGACTTGGGAGGTGGAAAAAATGAACAAATGGTTGGCAGTTTTCTTGGGACCATTGTTTTTGAGCTCAGGGGGCAAAGGGGCCAGATCCCATTATGCTGGAAGGGCAAGATGTCAGAGGACAGCGGACACTGGATGGGGGGCCGGAGTCATGGGCCTTGTCATCCTCCAAGTTGAGATGTGTCCAGCCCTGGTGGGATCTATAGTGGGCACCCTGGAGTCCCTCTGTGGTCCCCAGCTCATATCTGCTGCTGGTCTTGCAGATTAGTGCCATATTCTAGGGTGACCGTGCTCCTGTCAGGAGATGGGGTCATTGCTGCCTCTTGGGCTGGGCTCTGAGGGGAGGTGATGGGGCCTGGTCTCCACATGCATCTGCACCTAGGCACAGTATCCTGTGGCATAGCTGGCCTGACCAGGAGGTGGTGAGGTCACTGGGGGCAAGGCCTGACTCTGGGGAGGGGCCTATTAACCCTGGGGGTCTGGGTGTCATTTGCTAATGGAGACTGGTGGGCATCGCTGAAGGGTTCCCTCCCTTAATGTGCTGACTTTCTCCACAGTACATTCTGCTCTCAGCCCTGATGCACCTGTTTCCCAAAGGCCTGGGACATTATCTGTGGGGAGACATTACAACACCAATAGGGAAGCCCTGAGCCAAAGACCATGCTGTCAGTGCTGCCAACCCCACCCCTTCAGGGACACCCTCCCACCCACCCAGCCCCCCCCCATCCCAGTCCAGAACTTGCTGAAATAGGCGATCTCAAAGCTCTGCAAACATGTCCTTCTCCCTGAGGCTGAGGGAGTCCTGGCATCCGTCCACACCCCTCCTTGAAAGGTCCTCTCCCCTGCAAACCACTGCAAAGCAGGGAAGGCCTCAGCCAGACACACAGGGCGCTGGAGATGGATTTTCTTCTCTGAAGCTCAGAGCAGCCCCCGAAGCCACCCAGAGCTGGTGGGGCCGACTTCCAGCTGCTCAGAGTACTGGCCTGGGGCCGGGCTGAGCTTCCCGCCGTGGCAGACAGGGTCAGGGCCACCGTGCAACAGTGAGGGCTGCAGCCATGGGGTGGGGAGAAACACACAGCGTCTGTGGAGGAACGAGAGAGAGAGCATGTGAATCCTGCCGACAATGTTCTGTCCTAACCTGGAACCAGATGATGATCAAGAGGCCACAGGGAAGGGCTGGAGCTCAGGCCCCGAGTGGAAGGCCTGAGTGTGAGAACGGAGCTCTCTCATTAACCAGCAGTGCAGCCCCGAATGGTTCCGTAACCTTCCTGAGGCATGCTTTCCTCACCTAGAACATGGGAACTACTCATGGGTCCATTCAGCCCCTCCAGCCATGTGCACCTGAGCACCCTCAAACCGGCAGGCACCGTTCCAGGCCTGGGGAAGCAGGAAGGGCAGACACAGCTACTGCTGTCTCCATGGATCATCCTTCAGTGGGAGAAACTTCAGGCTCGTACGAATAGACGTATACAGCCATCACGCACTAACAAAAGAGCTATATGTTAAAAATAAAAAGTTAGAGATGAGAGAGCCATTTCACACTAGGAATGCTTGTCTGAAGTCCTGGGTGAGAGGCCTCTGTACCGGCAACCTATGAACAAGTGAAACTGAACTAAGCACAAAGGAAAAAAGGAGCCAATAAAACATGGAAGAAAGTAGCGTATAAAACAGTGATTAGAGGAGACGGAGACAAGCTGGCAGAGCAGAAGGATGGGAGCTCACCTCTTGTTACAAAATCACCAAAATCACAACTGCTTAACAACCACTGACAAAAAAATGCTGGAACCTACCAAAAAACATATCCTACATCCAAAGACAAAGAAGAAGCCACAAAGAGAGGTAGGAGAGGCACAACTGCGATAAAATCAAATACCACGCCCACCAGTGGGCAACCCACAAACTGGAAAATAATTACACCACGGAAGTTCTCCCACAGGAGTGAAAGTTCTGAGTCCCACGTTGGGATCCCCAGCCTTGGGGTCTAGCAATGGGAAAAGCCCCCAGAGAATCTGGCTTTGAAGGTTAGCAGGGTTTGTTCACAGGAATTCCACAGGACTGGGAGAAACAGAAACTAAACTCTTGGAGAGTGTAGACAAGGTCTCATGCAAACTAAACTCTTGGAGAGTGTAGACAAGGTCTCATGCAAAGCAGGATACAGAAAAAAAGCAGTAACCTCATAAAAGCCTGGGCCAAACCTACCTGCTGATACCAGAGGGTCTCCTGTGGAGGCGGGGGGCTGTGGCTCACTGTGGGGACAAAGACACTGGCAGCGATAGTTCTGAGGAGTGCTCATTGGCATGAGCCCTCCCAGAGGCCACCATTTCCTCACTAGGACCTGGCCCCACCCAACAGCCTGTGGGATCTAGTGCTGGGACGCCTCATGCCAAACGGCCAGCAAGGTGGGAACACAGCCTCACCCATAAGTAGGTGGGCTGCTTAGAGTCTTCCTGAGCACACAGTTGTCTGCTAAACACACCCCCTTGACTTGGCCCTGCCCACCAGAGGGACGAGACCCAGCTCCGCCCACCAGTGGGCAGGATCCAGTCCCTCTCACCAGGAAACCTTCACAGGCCTCTTAGACAGCCTCATCTACCAGGGGGCAGAGAGCAGAAGCAAGAACAACTACAACTTATGAAACAGAAACTGCAGTCACAGAAAGCTAGACAAAATGAGATGGCAGAGGAATATGTCCCAGATGAAAGAATAAGATTAAACCCCAGAAGAAAAAGTAAGTGAAGTGGAGACAGGCAGTCTACCCCCTAAAAAATTCAGAGTAATGATAGTAAAGATGATCCAAGATCTCAGAAAAAGGAGGTACAGATCGAGAAGATACAAGAAATGTTTAACAAAAACCTAAAAGAACTAAAGAACAGAGATGAACAATATAAAACTGAAATGAAAAATACATTGGAAGGAATCAATAGAATAACTGAGACAGAGGAACAGGTAAGTAAGCTGGAAAGACAGAATGGTGGAAATCAATGCCACAGATGAGAATAAAGAAAAAACAATGAAAAGAAATGAGGACAGTCTAAGAGACCTCTGGAACAACATGAAACGCACCAACATTTGCATTTTAGCGGTCGCAGAGGGAGAAGAGGGAGAGAAAGGACCTGAGAAAATATTTAAAGAGATAATAGCTGAAAATTTGCCCAACATGGGAAAGGAAACATTCACCCAAGTCCAGGAAGCACAGAGAGTCCCAGGCAGGATAAATCCAAAGAGGAACACACCGAGAAAGATAGTAATCAAACTGACAAAAATTAAAGACAAAGAAAAAATATTAAAAACAACAAGGGAAAAATGACACATAACATACAAGGTACCTCTCATAACGTTACCAGCTGATTGTTCGTCAGAAACTCTGCAGGCCAGAAGGGAGTAGCACCGTATATTTAAAGTGATGAAAGGGAAGAGCCTACAACCAAGAATACTCTACCCAGCAAGGCTCTCAGTCAGATTCGACAGAGAAATCAAAAGCTTTACAGACAAGCAGAAGCTAAGAGAATTCAGCACCACCAGACCAGCTTTGCAACAAATGCTAAAGGAACTTCTCTAGGTGGAAAAGAAAAGGCCACAACTAGAAATAAGAAAATTACAAATGGAAAAGCTCACCGATAAAGGCAAACATACAGTAAAGGCAGGAAGTCATCTACACACAAATATGATATCAAAGCCAGCAACTGTGAGAAGGGGAGAGCACAAATGCAGAATATTGGAAATGCGTTTGAAATTAAAAGAACAGGAACTTAAAACAATCTTGTTTATATATAGACTGCTATTTCAAAACCTCACGATAACTGCAAACCAAAATCTACAATACACAAACAAGAAAAAGGAATCCAACACAACACTAACGTTAGTCATCAAATCACAAGAGAACAATAGAGGAAGATAAAAGAACTAGGAAAACAAATCCAAAACAATCAACAAAATGGCAATAAGAACACACATATTGATAATTACCTTAAATGTAAATGGATTAAATGCTCCAACCAAAAGACAAAGACTGGCTGGATACAAAAACAAGACCCATATATATGTTAGCAAAGACCCACTTCAGATCTAGGGACACATAAAAACTGAAAGTGAGGGGAGGAGAAAAGGCAAATATTAACAGCCATAAAAGAAGAAATCAACAGTAACAATAATAGTGTGGGACTTTAACAGCCGACTTTCATCATTGAAGAGATCATCCAGACAGAAAATCAATACGGAAACACAGGCCTTAAATGACACATTAGACAAGATGGACTTAATTTATAGAGTATTCTGTTCAAAAGCAACAGAATACACAGTCTTCTCAAGTGCACATGGAACATTCTCCAGGACTGATCACATGCTAGGCCACAAAATGAGCCTTGGTAAATTTAAGATAATTGAAATCATATCAAGCATCTTTTCCAACCACAATGCTATGAGATTAGAAATCAATTACAGGAAAAAAACCTGTAAAAAACACAAACATGTGGAGGCTGCAACAATATGCCACTAAACAACCAATGGATCACAGAAGAAATCCAAGAGGAAATCAAAACATACCTAGAGACAAATGACACCGAAAATACAACAATCCAAAACCAATGGGATGCAGTAAAAGCAGTTCTAAGAGGGAAGTTTATAGCAATACAATCTTACCTCAGGAAACAAGAAAAATCTCAAACAACCTAACCTTACACCTAAAGCAACTAGAGAAAGAAGAACAAACAAAACCTAAAGTTAGTAGAAGGAAAGAAATCATAAAGATCAGAGCAGAAATAAATGAAATAGAGATGAAGAAAACAATAGAAAAGATCAATGAAACTAAAAGCTGGTTCTTTGAAAAGATAAACATAATTGATAAACCTTTAGCCAGACTCATCAAGAAAAAAAGGAATAGGGCTCAAATCAATAAAATTAGAAATGCAAAAGGAGAAGTTACAACCAACACCACAGAAATACAAAGGATCATAAGAGACTACTACAAGCAACTATATGCCAATAAAATGGGCAACCTAGAAGAAATGGACAAATTCTTAGAAAGGTACAATCTGCCAGACTGAACCAGGAAGAAATAGAAAATATGAACAGACCAATCACAAGTACTGAAATTGAAACTGTGATTTAAAAACTCCAAACAAACAAAAGTCCAGGACCAGATGGCTTCATAAGCAAATTCTATCAAACATTTAGAGCAGAGTTAACACCTATCCTTCTGAAACTAATCCAAAAAACTGCAGAAAAAGGAACACTCCCAAACTCATTCTATGAGGCCACCATCACCCTGATACCAAAACCAAAGATACCACAAAAAAGAAAATTACAGGCCAATATTACTGATGAACATAGATGCAGAAATACTCAACAAAATACAAGCAAACCAAATCCAACAATACATGAAAAGGATCATACGCCATGATCAAGTGGGATTTATCCCAGGGATGCCCAGATTCTTCAATATCTGCTAATCAATCAGTGTGATACACCACATTAAAAAAGTGAAGAATAAAAACCATATGATCATCCCAATAGATTCAGAAAAAGCTTTGACAAAGTTCAACATCCATTTATGATTAAAAAATACCTCTCCAGAAAGTAGGCATAGAGGGAACATACCTCAGCATAATAAAGGCCACATACAACAAACCCACAGCTAACATTCTCAACAGTGAACTGAACACATTTCCTCTAAGATCAGGAACAAGACAAGGATGTCCACCCTTGTCACTATGATTCAACACAGCTTTGGAAGTCCCAGCCACGGCAATCAGAGAAGAAAAAGAAATAAAAGGAATCCAAGTTGGAAAAGAACTGTCACTGTGTGCAGATGACATGATACTATACAGAGAAGATCCTAAAGATGCTACCAGAATACTACTAGAGCTCATCAATGAATCTGGTATAGTTGCAGGATACAAAATCGATACGCAGAAAACTGTTGCATTTCTATACACTAACAACAAAAGATCCAGAAAGAGAAATTAAGGAAGCAATCCCATTTACCATCACATCAAAAAGAATAAAACACCTAGGAATAAACCTACCTAAGGAGACAAAAGACCTGTACTCTGAAAACTATAAGATGCTGATGAAAGAAATCAAAGCTGACACAAACACATGGAGAGATACACCATGTTCTTGCATTGGAAGAATCAATACCATCAAAATGAGTATACTACCCAAGGCAATCTACAGATTCAATGCAATCCCTATCAAATTACCAATGGCATTTTTCACAGAACTGGCACAAAATTTTTTTTAATTTGTATGCAGACACAAAAGACCCCAAAAGCCAAAGCAATCCTGAAAAAGAAAAATGCAGCTGGAGGAATCAGGCTCCCTGACTTCAGACTATACTACAAAGCTACAGTCATCAAAACAGTATGGTACTGACACAAAAACAGAAATATAGCTCAATGGAATGGGATAGAAAGCCCAGAAATAAACCCATGCACCTATGGTCAATTAATCTATGATTAAGGAGGCAAGAATATACAATGGAGAAAAGACAGCCTCTTCAATAAGTGGTTCTGAGAAAACTGGACAGCTACATGTAAACGAATGAAGTTAGAACACTCCCTAACACCATACACAAAAAGAAACTCAAAATGGATTAAAGACCTAAATGTAAGTCCGGATACTATAAAACTCTTAGAGGAAAACATAGGCAGAGCACTCTTTGACATAAATCACAGCAGTATCTTTTTCAATCCATCTCTCAGAGTAATGGAAATAAAAACAAAAATAAACAAGTGGGACCTAATCAAATTTAAAAGCTTTCGCACAGCAAAGGAAATCATAAACGTAAAGACAACCCACAGAATGGGAGAAAATACTTGCAAAGGATGCAACCAACAAGGACTTAATCTCCAAAATTTACAAACAGCTCATGCAGCTCAAAATCAAAAAAACAAGCCAATCAAAAAATGGGCGGGGCTTCCCTGGTGGCGCAGTGGTTGAGAGTCTGCCTGCCGATGCAGGGGACACAGGTTCATGCCCTGGTCCAGGAAGATCCCACATGCCGCGGAACGGCTAGGCCTGTGAGCCATGGCCGCTAAGCCTGCGTGTCTGGAGCCTGTGCTCCGCAACGGGAGAGGTCACAACAGTGAGAGGCCTGTGTACCGCAAAACAAAAAAGGGCGGAAGACCTAAATAGACATTTCTCCAAAGAAGACATACAGATGGTCAAAAAGCACATGGAAAGATGGTCAACATCACTAATTATTATATAAATGCAAATCAAAACTACAATATCACCTCACACCAGTCAAAATGGCCATCATCGAAGTCTACAAACAATAAATGCTGGAGAGGGTGTGGAGAAAAGGGAACCCTCCTACACTGTTGGTGGGAATGTAAATTGGTACAGCCACTATGAAGAACAATATGAAGGTTCCTTAAGAAACTAAAAATAGAACTACCGTATGATCCAGTATTCCCACTCTTGGGCATATAGTTGGGAGAAAAACACGGTTCAAAAGGATACATGCACCCCAATGTTCATGGCAACGCTGTTTACAATAGCCAGAACATGGAAGCAACCTAAATATCCATGGACAAATGAATGAGTGAAGATGTGGTACGTATATATAATGGAATATTACTCATCCATTAAAAAGAATAAAATAATGCCATTTCCAGCAACATGGATGGACCTGGAGATTATCATACTAAGTGAAGTAAGTCAGATAGAGAAAGACAAACATATGATATCGCTAATATGCAGAATCTAAAAAAATGATACAAATAAAACTTATTTACAAAACAGAGCCACAGACTTAGAGAACAAACTTATGGTTACCGGGAGCGGGGAAAGGGCTGGGGGAGGGATAGATTGGGAGTTTCGGGTTGACATGTACTCACGACTATATTTGAAATAGATAACCAACAAGGACCTACTGTACAGCACAGGGAACTCTGCTCAATATTCTGTAATAATCTAAATGGGAAATGCATTTGAAAAAGAATAAATACAAGTGTATGTATAACTGAATCACTTTGCTGTACACCTGAAACTAATACAACATTATTAATCAACTATACTCCAATATAAAATAAAATTTTTAAAAATAATAAAATAATATAATAAAAAAAAGAAAAAAAATTAGAGATTAGAAGGAGGACTTTCTTTTACTTTGGTGGAGGATGTGGGAAGGAGGTAATATTTAACCTAAGACCTGCAGGACAGACAGGAGTTTTCTAGAAAGGCAAAAGCACTCCAGGCAGAAGGAATGGCATGTGCATAGGCCTGGGGGTAGGAATCTGGTATTGATATTTTTGAGAACCTGAATGTAGGCCAGTGAGGTTGGAAATGGTGAGAGAGGGAGGGCAGACATGGTCAGAGAGCAGGGGGAGCAGACATGGTCACGGCCAGTCAGGTCACCAGGAAGAACAGTACAGCTGTGGGCAGCAGCCAACACATTCATTCCTGCACTTGACAAATATTTACTGCACAGCCTATCAACCCAGACCCTGCAGGACAGATGCAGTGGTGAATGAGGTCAGACGGTCCCCATGGTCATGAAGCTCACACTCCAGTGCTGGGTTCTCAATCAGTGTGGCATCTGCTCTGAGCTTCGCATTTTCCTGTGGAAAATAAGGACAGATACCTGCCTTATCCCAGAGAAGGATGGAGCCATCTAATGCACACAAAAGGCTTAGCGTATAACGTCCTGGAAGCAACGAAGAAAACGCAGTTGGCCAGTGTGATCATTTCTAAAGCCCAACCCACAGCGACAGCTTGGCATAACCTAGCCCAACTCCAAGCAGAGACGTGGCCGTGGACGTGTGTCCAGGAGGTGGTGCCCTTGGCTGGGGTAGCAGCTCCTGAGTTGATCACCTAGTGGAGAAAGGATACAGCAGGTCCAGGAAGGACCTAGAGGGGTGGGGAGTGGGGAACACTCAGGACAGCGATGGGCGGACTGCCCACTCAGCCTCCACAGGCAGACACACCCCTGTGGGATTCTATTTTAAAAACAGGTTCTCTGGAGTACCAGGGGAGGGAGCTGGGGGTTCTTGCCAAGGGTGTTCCCCACTCCCCACCCATCCACAATGCCAGACAGCACACTTACTCTGGCCAGCTCTCTGAGTGTCATGGGCTCACAGGCAGCCCTAGACCAAGGAGGCAGGTTTGTGCCAGGGGACACAGATGATGTGCCCCCGCCTCCACCCACACCGAGCTGCCCAAAGGGGTCTCACGGCAGCTCCAAAAAAGAAAAGAGAAGGAGCCCCCTGCACAGGCGGGCTGAGCTCTCCATAAACCTGCATATCCAGCCATCCAAGAGGCAGAGGGAGGCAACACAACTTCCACAAAGTATCAGTTAGCGGAGACCACATTCTCGGTCTTGCGTCTTTGGGTGTATTTCACCTGTACAATTGTTAGCGTTGCAGCTGTGAAAGAGCTACAAACACAGGGAGCTTACATCTAGTTGTAAGTCTGTACATATTTAAGTAACATTATAATGAAAAAAATTCAAGCCAGCACTGGGACCTGTGGACCTGTTTCCTTCAAGTAGGATGCGCCCCTCATTCCCAAGGCTTCTGGAAGGCGGACTCAAGTTCTGCTGGAAGCTGGTCGAGCCCAGGGGGTCAGCAAGCTCCCAGATGTGTGGGCTGGGCAAGGCGACCACTGTGCTCTCAGTGGGGCTGGTGAAGGGCCCCCAAATCCCTCCAAGCTCCTCACAGGCCCCTAAACGTCCTGAGAAGCTCTAAGGCGGTGAACCCAAAGCTTGGGGGCCTGCCCGCCCTACCCGCCAGAACACCAAGCAGACACAGGGTTCCCCTCGGGGCAGGCCCCAAGCCAAGCCTCAGAGCCCCCTGTGCTGGAGGTGAGGGACTGTGGGATCCTGACCTGGGGGGTGGCCCTTCTGGGCTGTGCCGAGTTGCTGAGGAAGAGGTGGCACCCAGAAGGCAGAGGAGCTGGGAAGCCGCACTGCCTGGATCACTCAGGCGCGTCCCATGGCCGTCCTGGTCTGCGCCACCCTGATTTCTGGCAGTTGCTTCTCTGAGGCCTGGTTTCCTCATCTGTGAAATGGGATCATGCATCAATGCAAAAATGGTGCCCGCCACGTCAGGAAACAAAGGATGCTGCAGCCGCCCCCGACGGTGCACCCTGAGGAGACTCAGGATGGGAAAGCACAGGATACTGGACCCCTGACAGCTGAAGTGCATCGTAAAGGAATGACTTCAGTGAGCCCGGACTCTTGCACCTTCCCATACACAGAAAAGCGCTACATGCCTTAACTTGCGGTGTCTGGTTTCTTTAACAATATTCTTTTGATGTTCTGACTACCTGGTCTTTGTTGCAAGAACTCCTATATGTGCTGGTTCCCCCCATGCCCTCTTGGGAGCAGTCCCTCAGAGCTATCTGAGAAGCTGTGTCCCAGGCTTAAGTCTTCAGTTTTGTCCGCCAAATAAAACATAATTCTCAACCTTTAGGTTGTGTGTTTTTTTTTTTTTTTTCAGTCAACAGGACACTTGTCTAGCCCACCGCCCGTGCACAGTGGCCCCGGCCAGCCCCGTGACTGCCCTCGCTGTCCCGTGGCGTGCTGGTGGGGGCCTGCCATGCGGACCACAGCCACTAACGCCGTCCCCATTGCGGGCCTGGCATGGGGCGGCCCTGGTTAACACGGACAGAACGGGAGGCCGTGCGTGTGCAGGCGGATGGGTGGACACGGGGTGTTGCAAAAGGCCTGCCCCGGGCACCCCCACCCCCCGGCCACACCAGCCCAGCCCTGAATCCTGTGCTCCGGGGTTGCCTCTCGGGCGCAATCTCTCTTAAGGCAGGACAGGATGTGCTGAATCAGCCCTCCTCTGGTGGCAACCGAGTCCCCTGTAGAGACCACAGCACCCACGCCGTGGGCTGGGGAGCACGGAAGGAACAAGGCCCGTGTGGCACTCAGCCAGGCAATAGCAAGTGCGATCCCGACCGTGAGGGATGGACCCTTCCAGAAGGAGGGGCTGGCCCAGGGACATCCAGAGGTCCCTGCGCCCAAAGCATCCCGAAACCATTATCACCACCGTCCCCTCCTCCTCGCAACCTCATATAAAAGCGGACTCTGAACCCAGCCCCTCACTCGGTCTCTCCTCCTCAACTACTGTGAGTAATAGTTTTTATTCCCGTTTTCCAGATGAGGAAGCTGAAGCTCAGAGAAGTTAAGCAACCAGGGTCAAGCAGCCAGCAAGAGTCAGAGCCGCCCCTTCCACGGTCCCTGAAACGGGGGGAAGTCCTGGAAAAGTAAAGGGCTCACTGGGTCCGGCTGACCTACCCCCCACGCTCTCCCGCTTGGGGAAGAACTGCCCTCCAGGGTCCCGGGGATGGGCAAACACCAGACAGGGTCAGAGCCACCTGGGCTGGGTGGCCCGAGATGGGAGGAGCCTTTGGGCCCCACAGGTGACCAGCCTAAGTTCCCAGAGTGTGGGAACAGGGACTCAACAAGGAAACGCCAGTGTTCTCTTTGAAGCCTATTCCCCAGGACCAAGATATTTTGCTGGTCAGATTTTTCTCCCAAAGAGGAAGAGAGCACATTAAAACAGAACAAAACAGAGAAACCTTAAAGGAGAACAAAGCCTATTCTCATCCAGGCTGGCCTTTATGAGGCCAAACACCCTGTACGGCACATCTGATGCCTTCGCTGGGTCCTGCCCTGCCTGCCTGCCTGCCAGAGGACATACCTCTTTAAGGGCCTCGAAGGCACGGCTGGATTTGAGTTAATAGCTGAGACATCAGATTCCATTCAGAAGCAATCCCAGCTACGTATGATTGCTTTCGCCGTGCAGAGCTTTCAGCGTTCTTGTCAGCAGCCGCCAGGTCATTGAGGAAATTAATTTCTCCGCTCTGGCCAGCTCCTGACGGGGTTCCTGTGACCTGAACGGCACGGGGCTGGCTCCTCAGAGCTGCAGGAGCACAAGGCAGGTGTGGGCAGGGAGGGGCTGGGCCAGCCAGGCAGAGAAGCACCTCGGTGGACAGGACAGCCCGGGGCCAAGTGGGAAGGCTCCCCCTGCGTGACCCTGCGATCTCCCACCGACCCCGCTTCTTAGAGCACCCAGGACCTATGCTTCCTGACTCCCATCCACCGGGGGTCCCCACACCTCACCACCCCAAGGGCCAAGGACCCGAGGAGGGCTAAGAGTTGGGACCTGACCATGGACGGCCTTCTCCAGTGCCCACGAGTCCACCACTCCATTCCAGCCCCTGACCCTGCACCCCTGCCAGGCTGGCTCAGGACACCCTTATCCAACCTCAGTGCCTGCTGTGCATCCTGCCCCAGCGGAGCTACAGGAAAGGTCCCGCCCACCCCTCAGAAGAGGCCCTCCAGGACATGCTGGTCCTTCCTTCCGCCCTCTCCCTTCCCCTGACTCTGCACCCATCCTGGGACCTGGGCAAGTCCCTCTTCCTGTCTCCCTGTTCCTCTGTCACCCACAAAGAGTGCCTGAATGTGTCCCTTTGCCCCTGGCATCCACTGTCACCTTCCCTTTTCAGGCAATGATTTCATATAATGATGGCGCTAAGAACAGAGCAAGATAACTTGGGGTAACTGGGGCAGCACTGCAGCAAGCCCTGCTGGGGGCTATTCCCTCACGTAATCGTGACGCCCACTCTGAGGAAGGCCTTCTCTCCATCTTGCGGAGGGATGGGAGACAAGAGGTTCCTTCGCACACCAGTGAGCACACAGCTGCCCCCAGGAGGGGCAGGACCCAATCCCAGGGCCGTCTGGTCCCAGAGCCCTGGAACTACCGGATGTCCACAGTGGCACCCGACCCCAGGGCGCCAGCTCCCGCCTCCCTTTGAGCCCTCCATCCACTCCCCTCCTGCTGCCTCTCAAGGGCCCCCCATGGTGGGGCTCTCACCTTGGCTGCACACTGGACTCACCTGGAGCTGTAACGACTACTGAGGCCTGGGCCCCAGAGGCCCCAAATGGCCTAGGGAGAGGCCTGGGCTTAGCATTTGAGTAGGACAGAATTTGTGGCCTTTGTCCCAACAGAGATCTGGCCTTTGCCCTTGGCTTCTGGGAGGTGATCTGGGTCACACCTGATAGGAGTGTCTGTTTAGGGTGGGGGCTTTGGGTCACGCTGGACCAGCTGACTTGAGAGTAACCACGGGGACATGAGCAATCGGTCCTGCCCACGTGATGGGGCCCCGCTAAAAATTCTGGACACCGCAGCTTCTGTGAGCTCCCCTGGCAGGCAGCATTCCGTGCGTGCTGTCACTCACTGATGCTACAAGAGTAACAGTGTCCCAACTCCATGGGGAGTGGACAAGGGATGCTTTGCATTTGGACCCCCGTCCAGGACTCTGACCCACGCATCTCTGCCCTCTGATCTTAATCTGTACCCTTTGCCCATAATAAACCGTAACCGTGCACATATGCCTTCAACACAGTCATGAGTCCTTCCAGTGAGTGCTGGATCTGAGACGGTTCTGGGGAGCCCTGACCTCGCAGCTGGTGTCAGAGGGAGGGTGCCCTTGTGTGGAGACTGTGCCCTTAGACTTCACAGGTTGGCCTAGACTCCACATAGGATTGTCAAAAGGCCCCCCGGGGACTCAGACCTGCGGCCACGCCTGGGAACCACCGCCCCAGTCTACGATTGTCACCCCCATTTGGCAGAGGGGTTATGTGTTTTGCTCAAGATCAACTGCAAGTAAGGGGCAGAGCCAGGCTCCGGCTCCAGAGTTGAAAAAGGGTCCCAGAGCCGCCCAGTCACCTGCTGTCCTGCCTCGCCCGGCCTTCTGCGGAAGATGCAGCCTTTACCTGGGGTGGGATCAGGCCTGGGGTGCGGGGGCTCACCTGGTTGGGCTCTACAGGTGCACCTCATGCGGGCAGGTGCTTCCAGGTGCTGACGAAGGCCGTGGGGATGAGCGAGTAGGGCACGGTGGTGATGCAGTTCCACGTGTCCGAGGTGGGGTCATAGCAGTCCAGGGTCTTACACCGCTGGGTCCCGAAGTAGCCCCCCACCACGTACAGCTTGTTGCCCGAGGCCAGGGCGTGGCAGGACATGCGCTTGGCAGTCATGTCCCCGATCCGCGTCCACTGGTTGGTCTCGCAGTCGAAGCGGTAGGCCGAGGCAGCTGTGTACTCCGTGTCGCCTCCCATGATGAATATCTGGCTGCCCAGGACGGCGGCAGCGGTGTACCGCCAAGGCTGGGGACACTCGGCCTTGATCGTCCACCGGTTCTCTGCAGGGTCGTAGCACTGGACTTTGGACACCATGTCCCGGTGGATGCTGGTCCCCCCGAAGACAAAGAGCTTCAGCTTGGCGCTCACGACCGCGGCATTGCTGACGCCATCCCTCAGCGGGGCCACCATCGTCCACTTGTTAGCTCCGGGGTCGTACTTCTCCACCTGCTTCAGGGAGACAGACGGCGAGGCCGGGAAGACACCAGCCAGGGACGTGTGCCCTCCGACCACGTAGAGGCAGTTCTCCAACTCGGCCGAGCCGTGGCCGAAGCGGGCGATGAGCATGGGCGCCGCCTTGGACCACTCCTCGTGGACGGTGTTGTACACCCACACGTCCTTAGAGACCCCGTTCTCGGAGCCCCGGCCCCCGGTCACATAGACCTTGCAGCCGATGGCCGAGGCGCTGAACTCCTTGCGGGGGCTGGGCAGGTCTGCCTTGGGGATGATCTCCTTGGCCTTGTGGTCCACCTGGTAGATCTTGTCACACATGAAGGTCTGGCCCCCGAGGATGAGCAGCGTGTGTCCGGCCCTGCGCGGCCGGGCACAGGGGCTGGTGACCACGCCGTCGTTCTGTAGGATGCGGGCCTTGCAGCGCAGCGCCTCGTCCACAATGAGCCGGGTGCGCTCGTCGGCCATGAGCAGGGCCTCACCCGACACGGCCTCCTTCAGGCAGTCGGACGGCAGCAGGGCCAGCCGCACGCCGCGCAGCAGCTCGGGCAGGTGGGCCTTGCGCCGCTCCAGGTCGTGCCTGACCCACTGCAGGATGGCCTCAAAGACCACACGTTCGTCCTCCGCCTCCAGCTCGTCACTCGAGATGAGGTCCAGCAGGGTGTCCTTGGACAGGCTGTTGAAGTCCTCGCTCTGCCGCACGGCCTCGAAGTGCACCAGGCACATGCGCCACGAGAACTCGTAGAGCCGGCGGCACTGGTGCGCGTCCGACAGCAGCATCATGCCCAGGCAGTTGGACGGGAACAGGTTCTTCTCCAGGAACTCGGCGGCTGCATCACGCACGTCATGGAACTGCAGCATGTCACCCGCCTCGAGCAGCGACTCTGCATTCTCCTCGTTGATGACGATGCGGGACGAGTAGGCGAAGTCCAGCAGCAGCTCCAGCACCTCGGGATGCAGGTTGTCCTGGAAGTTGACCGTGTCGTCGCGGCTCTCCCGCAGGCCGTGGCTGAACATGGCCTCGAAGTAGCGGCTGGAGGCGGCCAGCACGGCGCGGTGGCAGGGGAAGGCGCGGTCGCCAGCCCAGAGCGTGACATCCGTGAACATGCGGTGCTTGCGCAGCGTGTTGAGGTGCGCCAGCACGCAGTCGGGGTGCGAGGCCTTGTGGAACAGCGTGATGTTCATGGAGCCCGTGCTGCTCCGCGACTTGCGGGTCTCATGGACGCTGACCGACATGCTGAGCCAATCTGCCGGGGGGGACAAGGCCACAGGTGAGAGGGGCCAGGGCCTGGCACCCCCGCAGCTCCCCGCTCAGCCCCCAAGCATGGCCTGCCCGCCCCCCTCCACCCCTGCTCTCTGCTCAGCTCTGCCAAACCCGGCCTAAGCCCCACCCCTCAATCTGCCAGCCAAGGACGACTCAGGTGGTAGAGGCTGGGGTTCAGACCAACCGCTTTTGCACCAGCTCTGGATACGAGCCTCCTTGGGTGACCTCGAGCTGCAGCTGCCTCCCGTGGTTGCTAGAACGTGCAATAGTGTCCCTAGCCTGGTTAAGAAGCCAGCAGGGCAGTGCTAAGGAGCATGTGCTCTGGACGCATTCCACCGTCCGGGGCTGTTACTGTGTGGCCCCATTCTTCAGCTGGGGAAGCCAAGGCTCAGAGATGCAAAGTGGCTGCCTCACGTGCTGCAGCCAGAATTCCCTCGTGGGCTGTCTAGTTCCAGCCCAATCTCTACCCCCCATTGGCCCAAGGAGACTGGGATTCCTGCAGGGAGACTTTTGAAAGCCATTCCCAAGGAGCCACAGACCCCAAGCAGAGCCTTACGCCCCCCTCTGCTCCCAGCGCACCCTGTCCTGAGCTGGGCTCCAAGCAGCCCTGGCCACGCCCCTTTCACCCCTTGCCATTGGAAAGTTCCCCAAGAACTGCTGTCACAGCCCAAGCGCTCAGCATAGACACATTCTGCAAATCCAGGGCTCTCCAGAGGCCTCCGGACCCAGCTGCGATAAGCAAGGTGTGGAGATGAGGCCAGCTAGCCTGTGGCTCACCCTCTGGACACCTGCTCGATTCCGAGGTCCCAAGGGGAGGCCAAGACAAGGTCCTGGGTGACAGCGGGACGCTAAAGCAATCCAGATTTGCCTCAACCAAAGCAGCAGGAAAACCTGTAGCCATCGGAGCCTCCCTGGTCCGGACAGGCGACTCCAGGCTCCCGGGCCACAGTGAACGCTCCACCTGCCCCCTCGTCTGGCGTCCTCTGCCGGGCCCGGGACTTGGGGCTCAGAGTGTGGGTCCCCAGAGCAGACAGACACAGGCTCGTCGCCAGCTGGAACGTGGGGATTCCAAAGCACTTGAATTAAAGTCTGGCCGATGGCATGACCCAAGCCCCCACTGTGGTACTATGGGAAAGAGGCTCAGACGGCAGGCAAAGATCCCAGGCCTCAAGAGAAAGTGGCCAAAAAGTAAAATGCATTCAGCGTCCTGACCCCAGAAGCCTGGGCTTCCTCCTTCCCGCTGGTAAGGAGGCCAGAAAAACCCCCTTCTGTTTCATTTTTATTTTCAGAAGTGTAAACTCCCCCCACTCCCCACTCCAAGTCAATTTTGTACTTAAGTAATAATCTGGTAAAGGAAGGCTGCAATCTCATGCTTCCCTGGATTGTAAATTATTGTCCAAGTGCACTGCTCTCTCCCTTGCTCACTCCTCTCCTGGCAAAGAGCCCGGGAAGCCACCGAGTGACGTGATCAGAGCTGCCCGGGCAAGGCCCCTGCTCCCGGGCTGGGGCAGGGAAGACACAGGGGCTGGGCCTGGCCTTGCTGCTCTGGCCCCCGAGCTCCAGGCGGACTGCAGGCCGATGACCCGTCAGTGTCCCTCAGTGCAAACCTGCCACCGCAGAGCACTGAGCTCCAGGTTAGAGGTTCGCCTGAGGGGGTCCATGTGCAGCCTGCAGGGGCGGGAGAGTGCTGCACCTGACGTCCAGGCTGTACACGGTGGTCCCCACTCTACCACCTGCCCTAGGACAGCTCTCCCCTCCTCTGCAACTTAGTTTTCTCTATTGTGAGACGAAGTCCCTGCTCTGCTCAGGCCTCTGAGAGTCCCTCACTCGTTGGCAATTGTTTACAGAGCTTGACCCCCGAGCCTGGCCCTGGAGCCAGGCACTGCAGAGATGAGAGACTGCGCTGACCTGGCCGCAGAGGCTTCCGGGGAAGTGCCCCCCACCCCACCCCAGGTCCGAATTGCCCAACCTGAATTCCAGCCTTGCAGCACAGCTCCCCAAATCTCACGTGACAGCTAAATCCTCATTCCGGCTTCTGCCTCCTTGATCACCGGGCACTTTCCCAAATGTGGCCATCCACCTGGTGACTGTCCATCCGGCTGCCGTGTGTCTGGGCTGTTGGAGGGACGTGGCCTTTGATCTGTGTGCCACCTGGGGGACTGGCTCCGAGGTCTCCAGTTCAGGGCCCTGATGCTGAGGGTTGACCTCGGTTCCTGCTGTTCCACAGGCCCCACCTGCTCTGGGCCCCTGAGCACCTCACTGCCCTCGCCCTGTGCCCCACCCCAGCCAGGAAACCAGGCTGCTTCTGAGCTCCACGTGGACGTAGACTTGAATGCTGGGGCTTGCACACCCATGCATGGTGCCCAGCTCCTCCTGGACTCACTTTACAGACAGCCCCGGGTTGGAATGCCAGCTCTCTGCCGTGCAAACAGGACGTCACTAGTAGCTGCTCCTGGGGGGGCAGTAGGCTCAGAGGCTCCCCACAGGGCCTGGCCCTGGGGCTAGCCAGAGAGTGGACGGCCCTGCTTTCCTCCCACAGTCACACGTGGACACACACTCTCAGCCCGTCAGGCGAAGGCCCTCTTGGGTTTTCTGGCCCCGCGTGGCACGCTTCCCTCCCTTGCGGGCCCAGGTCCACGCTGAAGCAGCTGGCACTGAGGCTGTGGGAATGGGCTGGGCCCCCCTCCACTCTGGGGGGCTGCTAACAGGGCCACCCTAGGAGGGGATTCAGGTGGAGACTCCCTTTGGAGGGCGTTAAGGGCAGGACGAAGCAGGACTCAAAGACTGAGAAGGTGCCAAAAAGCAGGGCAAACCCCAATAGAGCAGCCACGTTTGCCCTGAGAATGAGGTCAAGTTAAGTGGGCAGCCCGGGGCCCCTGAGCTGACTCTGTCTCGCTCAGCACCAGGATGCCTGCCCGCTGACGCCAACTCCCGCCCCGGCCGAGGGCCCGCGACACACGGACACACCCAAGCAGGTTCCCACCCCCAGACGGCTGCCAGCCCAGGCTCCTCTGAGCAGAGCCGAGAGCAGCAGCACCTGCCAGGAGGGCCGCCTCCCCGTCTGTCCCGCCTCCTCCCAGGAGGCGCCCAGACCTGAGCCAGTCTTCCAGGGACAGCCCCGAAGCACCAGGATTCTGGGGGGGTTGGAGAGTCTCACTGGCCCCAGTTTACAGACAAGGAGGCTGAGGCCCAGACACAGGGAGGGGGCTGCAGAGACTGTGAATCGAGTCTCCACCCAGGCCCACGGGTGCCCAGGGCTGCCCTTCAGCCCCAGGCCAGCAGTGTGGGAGGACAGGCCTGAAAGCCAGGGGCCCTGGACGCCGTGCCCCACCTCAGGCTACTCACCTCCACCAGAAATATACCCGGAAACCGAAGCGTTACCTCAGCCGTAACATGTCCAGCATTTCCCCCAAACCTGCTCCTCCCCCGATCTGGGAAATGCCACCAACACGCTCCTTGGTGCTCACATCCCATCATCCCAACAACCAGGCCACCACATGTCCTGTGGCCGCACCTCCTACACAAGCCCTGGGCCTGACCCTCCCCCCAACCCCTGTCTCTCCCCTGGACTAACAGAAACGCCCCTCACCAGCCTCTGCTTCTGCTCGTGCCCCCAAGGGTCTGAATTCATCCAGAGACCAGAACCTTTGAAACAGCATCACCTGGATCACACCACGCCCAGCTCAAAACTCTCCAGGGCCGTCCCAGCACCCTCAGTAAAATCCCAGGTCCCTACTGTGGCCTCCAGGTCTCCACTGGCTACCCCTGTGTCCTCACATCCTGCCACGTCCCAAAGAGCTGCCCCTCAGGCTGTGCCGGGCTTGTCACTGGCCTCGGGACCTTTTCACGTGCTGTTCTTCTACCTGGAATGCACCCCTGCCCACCCCACTTTTCCTGAGTGGCTCACTCTCGTGCCTCCTGAGAGCGGCCACCTTGTTGAGGTCACCCCCTCCCACACCTCCCCTACTTCTGCCTTCGCAGCACCCGTCACAACTTAGCATCATGCGCTTATCTGCCTCCTGCATCTCTGGCCCCTGAAGGCAGGGACCGTGTGTGGTGCTGATGGGACCCGGCACAGAGTGACCACTTGACTGGACTCAATGACGAAGCTAAGACGCACATGGTGCATAAAGCTCACCTCACTAACATCCGCTGCGGTGCGCCCCCAGCTGCCCTCCTCCAGGCCCAGAGAAGATGCAGGCTGAGACAGCTGTGGACTGCCGAGGTAGGTGTGACAATGGGCGGGCGTGGTGGACACGCAAGCCAGCACGGCCCCCTCCTGCTTGCCCCAACATCCAGCTGTTCTCAGGAACCACCCTCCTCCACTCCAGGCTGTTTAGACACGGGATCCAAGGCAGGGCACCGGGCTGGCCAAAGTGGTGCATCCCTGGGCTCCAGCATCCTCCCAGCCATTGTGACGGGCCCACACCCAGGATGGGCCCGGGAGACTCTGACGGGCCCCACACCCAGGATGGGCCCAGGAGACTCTGACGGGCCCCACACCCAGGATGGGCCCAAGAGACTCTGACGGGCCCCACACCCAGGATGCGCCCAGGAGACTCTGACGGGCCCCACACCCAGGATGGGCCCAGGAGACTCTGACGGGCCCCACACCCAGGATGGGCCCAGGAGACTCTGACGGGCCCCACACCCAGGATGGGCCCAGGAGACTCTGACGGGCCCCACACCCAGGATGGGCCCAGGAGACTCTAGTCTACGATGTTTACTCAGCTGCAGGGGGTGAGGCCAGCTCTGTTCCTGGGGCAGCTGACAGACTGAACCGAGGCTGGGAGTGGAAGTGCTGCCCGAGGTGGGAGCTGCACAGAGGAGGAGAGCGGGGCCCTCATGCCTGCTGACCCGAGCCAGTCCGCCCCCTTCCTTTCTGTCACTTGCCACCAGGAGTCCCAACTAGTAAAAGGATCACTGGGACGTCAGTTCCTGAATCAGGGATTAGGACTGCTGGCCTTAGTAAGGGGTCTTAGCTATGCGAGTCCTGCCACCCTTTCCACCTCCAGGGGAGGCCACCCTAGACACCAAGAACGGGTTTCATGAGGTGATTTCCAGTGTTCAGTACCAGTTACACACCCAGCCCTACGCAGGGGCTGGGGGATCCAAAGAGAGTATATAAGACAAAAGGTTCCCAGTGGCAGGAAGGGTGAGCACCAAAAGTGTGTGTGCAGTCAGGTCTGTCCAGACTCTTGGAAGCCTGTCTCCATGGCCCCCTGCCTTTGGGGGCCCCCCAAAATCAGACACTCTCAAGCTGTACGTATCTCAGGACTATTTTGATGACCTAAGCGTCACCCCAGGTTTTGATGGATTTAAGGCACATAAATTAACTGCATGACATTGCCATGCTCCTGACGAGCAATTTATTATCCTGCAGAGAGGTACTGATCCACCTCCGACAATAGCTCCGCTTCCCCGACTGCAGTCCTTACCTACAGGAAAGAGGTTAAAATGCACCAGATAGAAGGGATGGGATCAAGATGGCAGAGGAACAGGCTGGGGAGCTCACCTGCTCCCACAAAAACATTAAAAATACACCTACAAGTGGAACAACGTGCACAGAACACCTACTGAACGCCGGCAGAAGGCCTCAGACTTCCGAAAGGGCAAGAAAACCTCCATGTAACTGCATAGGACGAAAGGAAAAAGAAAAAGAAAGAAATCGGGATGGGGCTTGCACCCCAAGGCGGGAGCTGTGGAGGAGGAAAGATTTCCGCACCTTGAGAAGTCTCCTCACTGGCAGGGAGATGAGCCTGGAAGGAGGGGGAGCTTCAGAGCCTCGGAGGAGAGTGCAGCAACTGGTCTGCGGAAGGCAAAACGGAGAGTAACCTGCAGAGAAGGTCGGCACCGCCACCCTGCGCTCCCCAGCCTGAGACTCTCATCTTTCGGTGCAGGTGGGGGCTGGGTGCTAAAGCTCAGGCTTCAGAGATCAGACCCAGGGAGAGGACTGGGGATGGCTGCATGGAGACAGCCTGAAGAGGCTGGAGTGTGGACACTGAGGGGGGTACTTGGAAGAAGCCTGGGCCTGCCAGAGAGGCAAGGTGCCATTATGGGGAGGGGGCATGAGGAGAGGAGTTGGACCACCAAAAGAGCTTCTTTCCCTGTGAGCGCTCCCAGGCAACAGGACACCGCCTACCAGAGTTCCAGGGGTGGGCGTGAGTCGCTGCTATGAGACACGCAAGTGGGTGCCAAGCGCTGCCCCCAGCCTCCCAGGAATACACGGAGAGCAGCTACTACTACGAGACCTGCGGACAGGCACCAAGCACTGCCCCCGCCACCCGGGAGGGCACAAGGGCCATTGCACCTGCACACCCCATATCAAGGGGATAACAGCCAGCACATGCTGGAGAAAGAGACGACAAGGATCCAGACTAAAGGAAGCCCCTCTCTTCTGGAAAACATGGTGGAGTAGAAGGACCTGAGCCTACCTCCTCTCATGAAAACACCAAAATCACAACTAACGGCTGAACAGCCATCAACAAAAAAGACAGGGACCTACCGAAAAAAAAACATATTTTAGATTCAAAGACAAAGAAGGAGCCACAACAAGATGGTAGGAGGGAGGCTTCCACGACATAATCAAATCACATACCCACCACGTGGGTGACCCACAAATTGGAAAATAATTATATCATAGAGGCTCTCCCACAGGAGTGAGAGTCCTGAGCCCCATGTCAGGTTCCCCAGCCTGAGGATCTGACATCAGGAGGAGGAACCCCCAGAGCATTTGGCTTTGCAAGCCACTGGGGCTTGAGTGCAGGAACTCCACAGGACTGGGGCAAACAGGGTCCACTCTTAGAGGGCGCACACAAGATTTCACGTACACTGGGACCCAGCCCAAAGCAGTAACTCCACAGAAGCCCAGGCTCAACCTACCTATGAGTCTTGGAGGGTGTCCTGGGGAGGCAGGGGGAGGCTGTGGCTGACTGACGAGGGAGCAAGGACACTGGTGGCAGAGGCCCCAGAGAATATTGATCAGCATTACCTCTCCTGGAGGTCACTATTTTGGCATCAAGACCTGGCCCTACCAAACAGCCTGCAGGCTCCAGTGCTGGAATGCCTCAGGCCAAACAAACAGCAGGATAGGAACAGCCCCACCCATCAGCAGACAGGCTGCCTAAAGCTTACGGAGCTCACAGCCACCTCTAACCACACCCCTTGACACAGCCCTGCCGACTACAGGGACAAGACCCAGCTGAACCCACCAGTGGGCAGGCACCAGTCCCTCCCATCAGGAAGCCTGCACAAACACCAGGACCAACTTCACCCACCACGGGGCAGACACCAAAAGCAAGAGGAGCTATGATCCTGCAGCCAGCAGAAAGGAAACCACAAACACAGAAAGTCAGACAAAATGAGATGGTAGATAAATACGTTCCAGACGAAGGAAGAAGACAAAAACCCACAAGAACAACTAAATGAAGTGGAGATAGGTAACCTACCCGAAAGAGAATTTAGAGTAATGATAGTAAGGATGATCCAAGATCTTGGAAAAAGAATGGAGGCACAGATTGAGACGATACAAGAGATGATTAACAAAAAGCTAGAAGACTTAAAGAACAAACAAACAGAGATGAACAATACAATAACTGGAATGAAAAATACACTAGAGGAATCACTAGCAGAATAACTGAGGCAGAAGAATGAATAGCTGACAGAAAGAGTGGTGGAAATCACAGCTGTGGAACAGAATAAAGAAAAAAAATGAAAAGAAATAAGGTCAGTCTCAGAGACCTCTGGAACACTATTAAACACACAAACATTTGCATTAAGGAGTCCCAGAAGGAAAAGAGAGAAAGAACGTGAGAAAATATTTGAAGAGATAATAGCTGAAAACTTCCCTAACATGAGAAAGGAAACACTCAAATCCAGGAAGCACAGAGTCCCATACAAGATAAACCCAATGAGGAACATGATGAGACTCATATTAATCAAACCGACAAAAATGAAAGACAAAGGAAGAATATTAAAAGCCACGAGGGGAAAGAAACAAGTAACATACAAGGTAATCCCCATAAGGTTTTCAGCTGATTTTTCAGCAGAAATTCTGCAAGCCTGAAAGCAGTGGCACTATATATTTAAACTGATGAAAGGGAAAAATCTACAACCAAGAATACTCTATCCAGCAAGGCTCTCTTTCATATTTGATGGAGAAATCAAAAGCTTTACAGACAACCAAAAGCTAAGAGAGCTCAGCACCACCAAACCAGCTTTAAAACAAATCCTAAAGAAACTTCTCTAAGTGGAAAATAAATGGCCACAACTACAATAGAATCAAGAAAATTGTGAATGGGAAAGCTCACCAGTAAAGGCAAACATAAAGTAAACATCTACACACAAATATAACATCAAAGCCAGCAATCGTGAGAAGATAAGAATACAAATGCAGGATACTGGAAATGCATTGGAAATTAAGAGACCAGCAATTTAAAACAATCTGGTATACATATAGACTGCTATAACAAAACCTCATGGGAACCACAAACCAAAAATCTACAATAGAAACACACACAAAAAAGAAAAAGCAATCCAAATACAACACTAAAGATAGACATCACATCATAAAAGAACAAAAGAGGAAGGGAAGAAAAAAAACCTTCAAAAACAAACCCAAAACAATTAAGAAAATGGCAATAAGAACATACATATTGATAGTTACCTTAAATGTAAATGGATTAAATGCTCCAACCAAAAGACATAGACTGGCTGAATGGATACAAAAACAATATCCATATTTCTGCTGTCTACAAGAGACACACTTCAGATCTAGGGACATGTACAAACAAAGTGAGGGGATGGAAAAAGGTATTCCATGCAAGTAGAAATCAAAAGAAAGCTGGAGTAGCAATACTCATATCAGACAAAATAGAGTTTAAAATAAAGACTATTACAAGAGACAAGGAAGGTCACTACATAATGATCAAGGGATCAATCCAAGAAGAAGATATAACAATTGTAAATATGTATGCACACAACACAGGAGCACCTCAATATATAAGGCAAATACTAACAGCCATAAAAAGAGAAACTGACAGTAACACAATAATAGTGGGAGACTTTAACACCCCACTTTCATCTTTGGACAGATCATCCAGACAGAAAATCAATACGGAAACACAGGCCTTAAATGACACATAGACCAGACGGACTTAACTGATATTTATAGAACATTGCATCCAAAAGCAACAGAATACACTTTCTTCTCAAGTGCACATGGTACATTCTCCAGGAGAGATCACATCTTGGGTCACAAATCAAGCCTTGGTAAATTTAAGAAAATCGAAATCATATCAAGCATCTTTTCCGACCACAACACTATGAGATTAGAAGTCAATTACAGGAAAAAAGAAAACTGTAAAAAACACAAACATGTGGAGGTTAAACAATATCTTACTAGTCAATCAATGGATCACTGAAGAAATCAAAGAGGAAATCAAAAAATACCTAGAGACAAACGAAAATGAAAGCATGATGATCCAAAACCTATGGGATGCGGCTAACAGTTCTAAGAGGGAAGTTTATAGCAATACAATCTTAACTCAGGAAACAAAAAAAATCTCAAATACACAACCTAAACTTACAGCCAAAGCAACTAGAGAAAGATGAAACAAAACCCAAAGTTGGAAAAAAAGAAATGATAAAGATCAGAGCAAAAATACACTTGATCTTAGCCAAAAGGCCAAGAAGTAATAGAGACCAGAAATAAATGAAATAGAGAAGAAAACAATAGAAAAGATCAATGAAACAAAAAGCTGATTCCTTTAAAAGATAAACAAAATTGATAAACCTTTAGCCAGACTCTTTGAGAAAAAAAGGGAGAGGGCTCAAATCAATAAAATTAGAAATGAAAAAGGAGAACTTACAATGGACACCACAGAAATACAAAAAGATCATGAGACTACTACAAACAACCACATGCTACTAAAATGGACAACCTAGAAGAAATGGACAAATTCTTAGAAAGGTACAATCTTCAAAAACTGAACCAGGAAGAAATAGAAAATATGAACAGACCACAAGTAATGAAATTGAAACAGTGATTTTAACACTACCAACAAACAAAAGTCCAGGACCAGATGGCTTCACAGGTGAATTCTACCAAACATTTAGACAAGAGCTAACACCCATACTTCCCAAACTCTTCCAAAAAATTGCAGAGGAAGGAACACTCCCAAACTCATTCTACAAGGCCACCCATCACCCTGATATCAAAACCAGACAGAGATACTACAAAAAAAGAAAATTACAGACCAATATCACTGATGAATATAGATGCAAAAATCCTCAACAAAATACTAGCAAACAGAATCCAACAACACATTAAAAGGATCATACACCATGATCAAATGGGATTTATCCCTGGGATGCAAGGATTCTTCGATATCCACAAATCAATCAGTACGATATACCACATTAACAAACTGAAGAATAAAAACCATGTGATCATCTCAATAGATGCAGAAAAAGCTTTTGACAAAATTTAACACCCATTTATGATAAAAAGTCTCCAGAAAGTGGGCACAGAGGAAACTTACCTCAACATAATGAAGGCCATATACGGCAAACCCACAGCTAACATCATTCTCAATAGTGAAAAGATGAAAGCATTCCCTCTAAGATCAGGAACTAGACAAGATGTCCACTCTCACCACTTTTATTCAAAGTAGTTTTGGAAGTCCTAACCACAGCAATCAGAGAAGAAAAAGAAAAGGAATCCAAAGTGGAAAAGAAGAAATAAAACTGTCACTGTTTGCAGATGACATGATACTATACATAGAAAATCCTAAAGATGCTATGAGAAAACTACTAGAGCTTATCAATGAATTCGGTAAAGTTGCAGGATAGAAAATTAATACAGGACTTCCCTGGTGGTGCAGTGGGTGAGAATCCACCTGCCAATGCAGGGAACACGAGTTCGATCCCTGGTCCAGGAAAATCCCACATGCCGTGGAGGAACTAAGTCCGTGGGCCACAACTACTGAGCCTGCACTCTACAGCCTGTGAGCCACAACTACTGAGCCCTCGTGCCACAATTACTGAAGCCCACATGTCTACAGCCCATGCTCCACAACAAGAGAAGCCATCACAATGAGAAGCACGTGCACTGCAACGAAAAGTAGCCCCTACTCGCCACAACTAAAGCCCACGTGCAGCAACAAAGACCCAATAATAAATAAATAAATTTATTTTAAAAAAGAAAGAAAATTAATACACAGAAATCTGTTGCATTTCTATATGCTAACAACAAAAGATCCAAGAGAAATTAAGGAAACAATCCCATTTACCATCACATCAAAAAGAATAAAACACCTAGGAATAAATCTACCTAAGGAGACAAGAGACCTGCCTGTACTCTGAAAACAATACGACACTAATGAAAGAAATCGAAGATGACACAAACACATGGAAAGATACACCATGTTCTTGCATTGGAAGAATCAATATTGTCAAAATGACTATACTACCCAAGGCAATCTATAGATTCAACGCAATCCCTATCAAATTACCAATGGCACTTTTCACAGAACTAGAACAAAAATTTTTTTAATTTGTATGGAGACACAAAAGACCCCAACAGCCAAAGCAATCCTGAGAAAGAAAAATGGAACTGGAGGAATCAGGCTGCCTGACTTCAGACTACTACAAAGTTACAGTCATCAAAACAGTATGGTACTGGCACAAAAACAGAAATATAGCTCAATGGAACAGGATACAAAGCCCAGAAATAAACCCGTGCACCTATGGTCAACTAATCTATGACCAAGGAGGCAAGAATATACAATGGAGAGAAGACAGCCTCTTCAATAAGCGATGCTGGGAACACCGGACAGCTATGTGAAAAAGAATGAAATTAGAACATTCTCTAATACCATACACAAAAATAAACTCAAAATGGATCAAAGACCTAAATGTAAGGCTGGACACTATAAAACTCTTAGAGGAAAACAAAGGCAGAACACTCTTTGACATAAATCACAGCAATACTTTTTGGATCCACCTCCTAATGAAAATTTTTAAAAAAATAAATAAATGGGATCTAATTAAACGTAAAAGCTTCTGCACAGCAAAGGAAACCATAAACAAAATGAAAAGACAGGGGACGAGGGGAAGATGGCGGAGGAGTGAGAGGCGGAGATCACCTTCCTCCCCACAGATACACCAGAAATACACCTACATGTGGAACAACTCCTACAGAACACCTACTGAACGCTGGCAGAAGACCTCAGACCTCCCAAAAGGCAAGAAACTCCCCACGTACCTGGGTAGGGCAAAAGAAAAAAGAATAAACAGAGACAAAAGGATAGGGACGGGACCTGCACCAGTGGGAGGGAGCTGTGAAGGAGGAAAGGTTTCCACACACTAGGAAGCCCCTACGCGGGCGCAGACGGCGGGTGACAGAGGGGGAAGCTTTGGAGCTGCGGGGGAGAGCACAGCAACAGGGGTGCGGAGGGCAAAGCAGAGAGATTCCGCACAGAGGATCGGTGCCGACCAGCACTCACCAGCCCGAGAGGCTTGTCTGCTCACCCGCCGGGACGGGCGGGACTGGGAGTTGAGGCTCGGGCTTAGGTCGGAGCGCTGGGAGAGGACTGGGTTTGGCGGCGTGAACACAGCCTGAAGGGGTTAGTGCACCACGTTTAGCCGGGAGGGAGTCCGGGGAAAAGTCTGGACCTGCCGAAGAGGCAAGAGACTTTTTCTTCCCTCTTTGGTTCCTGGTGCGCGAGGAGAGGGGATTAAGAGCTCTGCTTAAAGGAGCTCCGCCTAAAAGCGCAGACCCCAGAGACGGGCATGAAACGCTAAGTCTGCTGCTGCCGCCACCAAGAAGCCTATGTGCAAGCACAGATCGCTATCCACACCCCCCTTCCGGGAAGCCTGTGCAGCCCGCCACTGCCAGGGTCCCAGGATCCAGGGACAACTTCCCCGGGAGAACGCACGGCGTGCCTCAGGCTGGTGCAGCGTCATGCCAGCCGCCGCAGGCTCGCCCGCACTACGTGCCCCTCCCTCCCCCGGCCTAAGTGAACCAGACTCCCCGAAGCAGCTGCTCCTTTAACCCCGTCCTATCTGACCGAAGAACAGACGCCCTCCGGCAACCTACACGCAGAAGCGGGGCCAAATCCGAAGCTGAACCCTGGGAGCTGTGAGAACAAAGAAGAGAAAGGGAAATCTCTCCCAGTAGCCTCAGAAGCAGCGGATTAAAGCTCCACAATCAACTCGATGTACCCTGCATCTGTGGAATACATGAATAGACAACGAATCATCCCAAATTGAGGAGGTGGACTTTGAGAGCAAGATTTATGATTTTTTTCCCCTTTTCTGCTTTTTGTGAGTGTGTATGTGTATGCTTCTGTGTGAGATTTTGTCTGTATAGCTCTGCTTCCACCATTTGTCCTACGGTTCTATCCGTCCGTTTTTTTTTTCTTAATAATTATTTTTTATTTTAATAACTTTATTATATTTTATTTTATGTTATCTTCTTTCCTTTTTTCCTTCCTCCCTCCCTCCCTCTTTCCCTCCCTCCTTTCTTTCTTTCTTCTAATTCTTTCTTTCTACTTTTTCTCCCTTTTATTCTGAGCCTTGTGAAGGACAGTCTCTTGGTGCTGCAGCCAGGAGTCAGTGCTGTGCCTCTGAGGTGGGAGAGCCAACTTCAGGACACTGGTCCACAAGAGACCTCCCAGCTCCACGTAATATCAAACGGCCAAAATCTCCCAGAGATCTCCATCTCAACACCAGCACCCAGCTTCACTCAACGACCAGCAAGCTATAGTGCTGGACACCCTATGCCAAACAACTAGCAAGACCGGAACACAACCCCACCCATTAGCAGAGAGGCTGCCTAAAATCATAATAAGTCCACAGACACCCCAAAACACACCACCAGACGTGGACCTGCCCACCAGAAAGACAAGATCCAGCCTCATCCACCAGAACACAGGCACTAGTCCCCTCCACCAGGAAGCCTACACAATCCACTGAACCAACCTTAACCACTGGGGACAGACAACAAAAACAACGGGAACTACGAACCTGCAGCCTGCAAAAAGGAGACCCCAAACACAGTAAGGTAAGAAAAATGAGAAGACAGAAAAACACACAGCAGATGAAGGAGTAAGATAAAAACCCACCAGACCTAACAAATGAAGAGGAAATAGGCAGTCTACCTGAAAAAGAATTCAGAATAATGATAGTAAAGATGATCCAAAATCTTGGAAATAGAATAGACAAAAGGCAAGAAACATTTAACAAGGACCTAGAAGAACTAAAGATGAAACAAACAATGATGAACAACACAATAAATGAAATTAAAAATACTCTAAATGGGATCAATAGCAGAATAACTGAGGCAGAAGAACGGATAAGTGACCTGGAAGATAAAATAGTGGAAATAACTACTAGAGAGCAGAATAAAAAAAAAGAATGAAAAGAACTGAGGACAGTCTCAGAGACCTCTGGGACAACATTAAACACACCAACATTAGAATTATAGGGGTTCCAGAAGAAGAAGAGAAAAAGAAAGGGACTGAGAAAATATTTGAAGAGATTATAGTTGAAAACTTCCCTAATATGGGAAAGGAAAGAATTAATCAAGTCCAGGAAGCACAGAGAGTCCCATACAGTATAAATCCAAGGAGAAATACGCCAAGAAACATACTAATCAAACTGTCAAAAATTAAATACAAAGAAAACATATTAAAAGCAGCAAGGGAAAAACAACAAATAACACACAAGGGAATACCCATAAGGTTAACAGCTGATCTTTCAGCAGAAACTCTGCAAGCCAGAAGGGACTGACAGAACATATTTAAAGTGATGAAGGAGAAAAACCTGCAACCAAGATTACTCTACCCAGCAAGGATCTCATTCAGAGTTGATGGAGAAATTAAAACCTTTACAGACAAGCAAAAGCTGAGAGAGTTCACCACCACCAAACCAGCTTTACAACAACTGCTAAAGGAACTTCTCTAGGCAAGAAACACAAGAGAAGGAAAAGACCTACAATAACGAACCCAAAACAATTAAGAAAATGGGAATAGGAACATAACTATCGATAATTACCTTAAATGTAAATGGACTAAATGCTCCCACCAAAAGACACAGATTGGCTGAATGGATACAAAAACAAGACCCATATATTTGCTGTCTACAAGAGACCCATTTCAGACATAGAGACACATACAGACTGAAAGTAAGGGGATGGAAAAAGATATTTTATGCAAATGGAAACCAAAAGAAAGCTGGAGTAGCAATTCTCATATCAGACAAAATAGACTTTAAAATAAAGACTATTAGAAGAGACAAAGATGGACACTACATAATGATCAAGGGATCGATCCAAGAAGAAGACATAACAATTATAAATATTTATGCCCCCAACATTGGAGCACCTCAATACATAAGGCAAATACTAACATCCATAAAAGGGGAAATCGACAGTAACACATTCATAGTAGGGGACTTTAAAACCCCACCTGCACCAATGGACAGATCATCCAAAATGAAAATAAGTAAGGAAACACAAGCTTTAAATGATACATTAAACAAGATGGACTTAATTGATATTTATAGGACATTCCATCCAAAAACAACAGAATACACATTTTTCTCAAGTGCTCATGGAACATTGTCCAGGATAGATCATATCTTGGGTCACAAATCAAGCCTTGGTAAATTTAAGAAAACTGAAATTGTATGAAGTATCTTTTCCGACCACAATGCTATGAGACTAGATATCAATTATAGGAAAAGATCTGTAAAAACTACAAACACATGGAGGCTAAACAATACACTACTTAATAACGAAGTGATCACTGAAGAAATCAAAGAGGAAATCAAAAAATACCTAGAAACAAATGACAATGGAGACACGACAACCCAAAACCTATGGGATGCAGCAAAAGCAGTTCTAAGAGGGAAGTTTACAGCAATACAATCCTACCTTAAGAAAAAGGAAATATCTCAAATAAACAACCTAACCTTGCACCTAAAGCAATTAGAGAAAGAAGAACAAAAAACCCCAAAGTTAGCAGAAGGAAAGAAATCATAAAAATCAGATCAGAAATAAATGAAAAAGAAATGAAGGAAATGATAGCAAAGATCAATAAAACTAAAAGCTGGTTCTTTGAGAAGATAAACAAAATTGATGAACCATTAGCCAGACTCCTGAAGAAAAACAGGGAGAAGACTCAAATCAATAGAATTAGAAATGAAAACGGAGAAATAACAACTGACACTGCAGAAATACAAAAGATCATGAGAGATTACTACAAGCAACTCTATGCCAATAAAATGGACAACCTGGAAGAAATGGACAAATTCTTAGAAATGCACAACCTGCCAAGACTGAATCAGGAAGAAAGAGAAAATATGAACAGACCAATCACAAGCATTGAAATTGAAACTGTGATTAAAAATCTTCCAACAAACAAAAGCCCAGGACCAGATGGCTTCACAGGCGAATTCCATCAAACATTTAGAGAAGAGCTAACACCTATCCTTCTCAAACTCTTCCAAAATATAGCAGAGGGAGAAACACTCCCAAACTCATTCTACGAGGCCACCATCACCTTGATACCAAAACCAGACAAGGATGTCACAAAGAAAGAAAACTACAGGCCAATATCACTGATGAACATACATGCAAAAATCCTCAACAAAATACTAGCAAACAGAATCCAACAGCACATTAAAAGGATCATACACCATGATAAAGTGGAGTTTATTCCAGGAATGCAAGGATTCTTCAATATACGCAAATCAGTCAACGTGATACACCATATTAACAAATTGAAGGAGAAAAACCATATGATCATCTCAATAGATGCAGAGAAAGCTTTTGACAAAATTCAACACCCATTTATGATAAAAACCCTGCATAGAGTAGGCATAGAGGGAACTTTCCTCAACATAATAAAGGCCATATATGACAAACCCACAGCCAACATCGTCCTCAAATGGTGAAAAACTGAAAGCATTTCCACTAAGATCAGGAACAAGACAAGGTTGCCCACTCTCACTACTCTTATTCAACATAGTTTTGGAAGTTTTAGCCACACCAATCAGAGAAGAAAAGTAAATAAAAGGAATCCAAATCGTAAAAGAAGAAGTAAAGCTGTCACTGTTTGCAGATGACATGATACTATACATAGAGAATCCTAAAGATGCTACCAGAAAACTACTAGAGCTAATCAATGAATTTGGTGCAGTAGCAGGATACAAAATTAATGCACAGAAATCTCTGGCATTCTTATACACTAATGATGAAAAATCTGAAAGTGTAATCAAGAAAACACTCCCATTTACCATTGCAACAAAAAGAATAAAATATCTAGGAATAAACCTACCTAAGGAGACAAAAGACCTGTATGCAGAAAATTATAAGACACTGATGGAAGAAATTAAAAATGATACAAATAGATGGAGAGATATACCATGTTCTTGGATTGGAAGTCAACACTGTGAAAATGACTCTACTCCCCAAAGCAATCTACAGATTCAATGCAATCCCTATCAAACTGCCACTGGCATTTTTCACAGAACTAGAACAAAAAATTTCACAATTTGTATGGAAACACAAAAGACCCCGAATAGCCGAAGCAATCTTGAGAACAAAAAATGGAGCTGGATGAATCAGGCTCCCTGACTTCATACTATACTACAAAGCTACAGTAATCAAGACAGTATGGTACTGGCACAAAAACAGAAAAATAGATCAATGGAACAGGATAGAAAGCCCAGAGATAAACCCATGCACATATGGTCACCTTATCTTTGATAAAGGAGTCAGGAATGTACAGTGGAGAAAGGACAGCCTCTTCAATAAGTGGTGCTGGGAAAACTGGACAGCTACATGTAAAAGTATGAGATTAGATCACTCCCTAACACCATACACAAAAATAAGCTCAAAATGGATTAAACACCTAAATGTAAGGCCAGAAACTATCAAACTCTTAGTGGAAAACATAGGCAGAACACTCTATGATATAAATCACAGCAAGATCCTTTTTGACCCACCTTCTAGAGAATGGAAATAAAAACAAAAATAAACAAATGGGACCTAATGAAACTTCAAGTCTTTTGCACAGCAAAGGAAACCATAAACAAGACCAAAAGACAACCCTCAGAATGGGAGAAAATATTTGCAAATGAAGCAACTGACAAAGGATTAATCTCCAAAATTTATAAGCAGCTCATGCAGCTCAATAACAAAAAAACAAACAACCCAATCCAAAAATGGGCAGAAGACCTAAATAGACATTTCTCCAAAGAAAATATACAGGCTGCCAACAAACACATGAAAGAATGCTCAGCATCATTAATCATTAGAGAAATGCAAATCAAAAGTACAATGAGATATCATCTCACACCAGTCAGAATGGTCATCATCAAAAAATCTAGAAGCAATAAATGCTGGAGAGGGTGTGGAGAAAAGGGAACACTCTTGCACTGTTGGTGGGAATGTGAATTGGTACAGCCACTATGGAGAACAGTATGGAGGTTCCTTAAAAAACTACAAATAGAACTACCATTTGACCCAGCAATCCCACTACTGGGCATATACCCTGAGAAAACCAAAATTCAAAAGGAGTCATGTACCAAAATGTTCACTGCAGCTCTATTTACAATAGCCCGGAGATGGAAACAACCTAAGTGTCCGTCATCGGACGAATGGATAAAGAAGATGTGGCACATATATACAATGGAATATTACTCAGCCATAAAAAGAAACGAAATTGAGCTATTTGTAATGAGGTGGATAGACCTAGAGACTGTCACACAGAGTAAAGTAAGTCAGAAAGAGAAAGACAAATACCGTATGCTAACACATATATATGGAATTTAAGAAAAAAAATGTCATGAAGAACTTAGGGGTAAGACAGGAATAAAGACACAGACCTACTAGAGAATGGACTTGAGGATATGGGGAGGGGGAAGGGTAAGCTGTGACAAAGTGAGAGAGAGGCATGGACATATATACACTACCAAACGTAAGGTAGATAGCTAGTGGGAAGCAGCCGCATAGCACAGGGAGATCAGCTCGGTGCTTTATGACCACCTGGAGGGGTGGGATAGGGAGGGTGGGAGGGAGGGAGATGCAAGAGGGAAGAGATATGGGAAGATATGTATATGTATAACTGATTCACTCTGTTATAAAACAGAAACTAACACACATTTGTAAAGCAATTATACTCCAATAAAGATGTAAAAAGAAATAATAATGAATAAAATAAAATTACAAGCAAAAAATAAAATAAAAACGAAAAAAAAAATGAAAGGACAACCCACAGAATGGGAGAAAATACTTGCAAACGATGCAACTGACAGGGATTAATCTCCAAAATATACAAACAGCATATGCTGTTCTGTATCCAACAAACAAACAACCCAATAAAAAAGATGGGCAGAAGATCTAAATAGACGTTTCTCCAAAGAAGACATATGGATGGCCAAAAAGCACATGGAAAGATGCCCAACATCGCTAATTATTAGAGAAATGCAAATCAAAACTGCAGTGATGTATTACCTCACACCAGTCAGGATGGCCATCCTCAAAAAGTCTACAAACAATAAATGCTGGAGAGGGTGTGGAGAAAAGGGAACCCTCCTACATTTTAGTGGGAATGTAAATTGATACAGCCACTATGGAGAACAGTATGGAGGTTCCTTAAAAAACTAAAAATAGAACTACCAAATGATCCTGCAATCCCACTACTGGGCATATATAAGGAGAAAACAATAATTCGAAAAGATACATGCACCCCAATGTTCACTGCAGCACTATTTACAACAGCCAAGATACAGAAGCAAACTAACTGTCCATCAACAGAGGAACAGATAAAGAAGATGTGGTACATACCTACAATGGAATATTACTCAGCCATAAAAAAGAAGGAAATAATGCCATTTGCAGCAACATGGATGGACCTAGTGATTATCATACTAAGTGAAGTCAGACAAAGACAAATATATGATATCACTTATATGTGGAATCTAAAAAAAAATGATACAAATGAACTTATTTACAAAACAGAAACAGACTTACGGATATCGAAAACAAACTCATGGTTATCAAAAGGGAAACGTTGTGGGGGGGGTAATGGTAAATTAGGAGCTTGGGATGAACATATACACACTACATATAAGACAAATAACCAACGAGGACCTACTGTACAGCACGGGGAAGTCTACTCAATATTCTGTGATAACCTATAGGAGAAAAGAATCTGAAGAAGATTGAATATATGTGTACGTCTAATTGAATCACTTTGCTATACACCTGAAACTAACACAACATTGTAAATCAACTATACTCCAATATAATATATATATAGTTTTAAAATTGCAAAAAGGGACTTCCCTGGTGGCAAAGTGGTTAAGAATCTGCCTGCCAATGAAGGGGACATGGGTTCGAGCCCTGGTCCGGGAAGATCCCACATGCTGCAGAGCAACCAAGCCCATGCGCCGCAAGTACTGAAGCCCACGCTCCTAGAGCCCGTGTTCCACAAGAGAAGCCACTGCAATGAGAAGCTCGCGCACTGCAACAAAGACCCAACATAGCCAAAAATAATTTATTTAAAAACATAATAATAAAATAAAATTGCAAAAAAAAAGCACCAAATAGCAAGGTGCCCAGCTCACCTTTCATCCTCCTTGGAAAGTTAGCCAAATACATAAGTAAACAAACTACCCAAGAGGCAAGACCTTCAGAAGAAAACTTGCCAAGCTCTCTGAAGATTCCAGTGACTAAGATCTAAAGACCTCCACTCTCAGAGAAAAAGGCACCAGAGGCAATCAAAGCTGCATTTTGGGGGTCACTCTCTGGGAGGCCCAGCTCTGTCCTGCAGCGCTAACGCCTTCCCCCACTTCCACCCCCAGCCAGGAGTTAGCAATTTTCTAAATGAGTGTGTCAACTCCATCACTCTTTGCTGGTGGCCAGAGGGAGCCAGAAAATCCCAGGGCCCAGCTGAGGGGTTGCAGGTAATGTGGTTCTGACTCGCTCATCCACCAGAAGCTTCCCAAACAATTCCCACGTGCCAGGCAGGGAGACAGTGATGCACAGAGACAGAGTTCCTGCCCCCATGGACCCGCACTCTGTGGTTAGCGGTATGGAAGGGGGCAGACAGACCAGCGATAAGCAACCAAACCAGTGAACAGGACACTTTCTCTTCCTGGGAGTTCTATGAAGAAAATAAAATGGCAATGGGCCACAGAGGGACAAGACGACGGTGGGCTCATTTAGGTCCCTGTGAAGAGGGGACACGTGGGATGAAACTTAAGGGATGAGCGGAGCCCAGATGTGATGGCGCGGAAAGGAGGGTTCAGGCAGAGAAGCAGCAGGTGCAAAGGCTGGGTGGAAACCATCGGCCCTTCAGGGAAGAGAAAGGCCAGGGACAGGCAGGGGCGCTATCACACAGGGCCAGTGGCATGTGAACCCTGGGGCCAATCGTGTAAGTGAAGAATTCGCCTTGGACATTCCAGCTGCAGCAGGTGGACCCCAGCCCGCAGAGGGGAGGGGCAGCAAGTACTTTGAATCTGTATCTCCCAGGGGGTTCTGCCCCAGCTGCACTGACACACCTGTGACAAGGCAGCCCCGGGGAAACTCACAGCTCCTCAACGCCAGTGCACAGGAACAGGGCCCCTGAAGACAGCTCAGCCCTTACTGGTGACCCTGAGAAAGTTAATTCACCTCTCTGGGCTATTTTTCTCAATCATAAAGTGATGACGAAAACAGCTGCTACTTTATAGGTTTGTTTGAGACTTAAATGAGACCTTCGATGACAAGCATATGGGACGGCCTGGCCCTCTCCTGCTTACTTGGTCAGCTGTTTTATTATTGTTGCTGTTGTCATTACCACCGTCACTGAATAAAGGATACAGCAGACATTACCCCAACCTCCACTTTGAATAAGGGGATTTTCACTGTCTACTCTAATCATTTTTAAGTTATTTGATTTTTTTTAAATGAGTATGTAGTATTTTTATAGTCAGGAAAAACACTAAAGGTTTTCTTCAAGCCTGCTGGATCTGGGTTACTCCAGAACTGTGATAATGAAGGATTCCAACACTATCAGATATCAGGGCTATGCAGGGCGGCGTGCTGCAACAAGGTTCCCAGGAGCGGGGTTCCAAGAGGACGCCCCGTGATACTGCAGCTCAAATCCCCACCCTGCCCAAGTCTGGGGGACACACACACCTCGGGGAGCCCACGGGGTGCAGGGGCAGCCAGCCGTCCAATTTTCAAGTGGAAAACAAACTAAGCACCGTATGAAGCAGACAAATCTAATTGTTAAGTGAAAGTAAAATCAGTATGACCACTGTAACTGAATCAGAGCCACAGATCATTCTAGATACAAGTGAATTATCAGACAATGGGTCCTTTTCCTAGATGCTTCTACCTTCCAATGGCCCTTTCTTTTAAAAAGAAAACAAAAAACAACTTCATATATATTTATTCAGAAGTCGTATTACCTGAATTTTTATTGAAAATCCAACAGGTTAAAACTGTTTATATTTTTTTACTATGTATTTATTTATTTTGATCTTGTTTTTCAGCTTTTGATTTTGAAAGACTTCAAATCCGCAGTAAAGTCACGGGAATTGTGTAACGCACGCCTCCTGCTCTCCCGTGGTTAGCCTGCTGGATGCTACTCCACCCTATCCCAGCCCCCAGCCTCACCCCATCCCTGCCTCACTGCAAGCCCGGGCCCTCCTGCAGGCGAATGCGCTGGCCATGCGGGTGGTGGTTCTAGAATGGAGTGAGGTTCAGGGAAGGGGTGACGGTGTCTGCTTCATACCCTGCTTGGTAATAAATGGGGTTCTCTTCAGGCAGTGCCAGAATGTCCCACGAAGGGTGGAGCCCGCCCCTGAGCTCGCCCCCTCTGGACAGAAGCCCAAGCCTTCCACACCCTCTGACAAGGCACAGTGTGAGACAGCCCGGTTCCCACCTGCTGTCCTGAGGGCGTGAGCAACAGTGCAACTGTACCCTCTCAAAAGGGTCACGCACACTCACACACACAGTCCCAGGTGGGCACTGAATCCTACACATGGCCCAACTTCCTGCACCCAAAGCCAGGAAGGGGAACGTGGTCCCAGCAGACCCCGAGGAGCAGGCAAACGCCTCAGTGCCTTCTCCACGCGCTCCAGCCTTTTTACTCAACGCACACGAATGTTAGGCACACTCGAGGAAGGGAAGCCACTTTAGCTCCAGTGAGTGATAGCCAGGTCTCAGGCTGCCAGCAGCCTCTGGTCAACGGGGAGCCAGAGCTGTTATTCCGAGTTGATAGATGCTATGGGGACGGATGCCAGCTCTGCCGGAGTGGGCGGGCCACTTCTAGAGGAAGGGTCTGGGTGGTGCACTGCCCTGGCCTTTCCCAGGCAACAGGCTCTGCCTTCCCAGAAAAGGCAGAGGACAGGGGTAAGGGCTCAAGGCCTGTGAAACTCTGCTGTAGGAAGAAGCAACACCTGCTGCAAAGAATCAACAGGGAATTCTGGTTGGGAAGGGAGCCACATGGAGCACATGACTACCATGTGTCCATACTGTGCTGGGCATCTTACATGGAAGATTTCATCCTCACAACCTGACAAGCCTGACAAGGTTATGACTCTAATGTTTTAATCAAGATGGGCTAGGTTGTGCTGCAGCAACAAACACCCCCGAATCTCGGTGGCTTTGGGGACAGAGACATTTCGCTCTTATGCTACATGCGCTGTGGGTTAGTTGGTGGTTGAGGGGGGAGGGGAGGAGAGAGTACTCTTCTCATCACTGTCACTCCCAGGGACCCAGATGACAGAGTAGTCGCCATGTCACCAGTCACCATGCCAATGGGAAAATAGAGAACGCTCTGGAAAGTGGCACTGCCAATTCGGTGCTTGGCCTTAGAAAGACGCACATCACTTCTGTCCCCATCTCATTAGCTAAAACGAGTCATGTAGCTTCGTTCACCGGGACAGCACCAGAGGTGCAATCCTGCCATATGCCCTATTAGTTTTGTAATTTACAGATAAGAAAACAGCAGCTCAGAGATGAATGGTAATGACAACAGTACTACTACCAATAAGTCATAGTGACTGAGCACTTACTATGTACTAGGCACTGGTCTGAGTGCTTTTTTCAGGCTGGGACACCGGGCAGGGATATGTGGGAATGACTCCCTGTAATGACTGCCCAGCCATAGGCCCAGCCCAGTAGATGCAGCCACGGATGGTTGGCGCCCCCTTTTCTGCCCAGGACCACCTCTTCTGAGTGTGAGCTCCACGAACCAAGTGAGATAGGCCAACAGGCACACCCAGGAGCTCAGTCATTTTTACTGAGAAGAGAACACAAAGGTGAGGGCAAGACACAAAAGACGACAAATCCCCAGGAATCACAGCCCCGACACAGACGTCCTCACGGGGGCTGAGGGGGTCAGGAGGTGGTGGGCAGAAACACTGTCCTAAGAAGGCAAAAACTGGTTCTTGGAAGACAGAAAAAAATCTTACTTGTTTTAGGTACAAAGCACAGACATACAGACAGACAGACTTATAGCGTATCTGGTATTAAAATTTATGGCGGGGAAGGGGGTTGAGTGCAATTAGGAATAAAAGGTCCAAAAAGGTTTGTGGGGGGAAGTGATAAGGTTGAGAGGCACTGCAAACACAATGACTATTTTCACTTTGGCTTATTATTTTCTGCTTTTATCCCAAAACAAACATTTTACATTGTTGCAACTACAGAACACACTTTCACATTGTTTTTACCATTCACAGAGTTTGCATGCTCCTATCCTTCATTCACCACTGAACACAGATTGATCAGGGGTCTCCTGCATGCAGACACTGGGATGAACCGGTTGGTTTATCCCAGCGTCTCTGGGGTTGTCAGCTGTAATTTTTAATGTCTGTGAAGTATATAAGCACCATGACTTACTAATTCATTCATCCACAGTTTTGCATTTGTATCCAATGAACAAATAACGTCTTTGCTGTGGTGTATTATGAATCACTGTATTCTCTTGAGATAAAAATCTTTGGAGAAGAATTACAGATGTGTGACGTCATACTGTCATAGAAGCTCTGGTTACCATGCTTAACGAAACCACCGCTGCAACAAAGAGGCTTCTTTCAGCTACGGGAGGAGTGGCTCAGATGCCTCCAAATTCAGCAGGAAGGGCCGAGAGAAGCTGCCACCTGGCTTCCACTGCCGCATCCTGCTGCCCCTCAGCTCAGTGGGGCCGCCTGGACTGTCTCTGGCCCCCGAGGCTGGGGGTCTGCAAGCCCAGCTATTGCTGCAGACGGGAGTGGGGCCAATGAAATGGACATCCCTGGTCTAACCACAGAGGGGACAAAGCACTTGGTGCTCAGGTTCGCCCATCTGTTGAGATCACTTGTTTCCTTTCATTTATCCAGAGCGAGACAGAGAGAAACAAGCAGGGGCAGAGAACAGCCCCCGTACAAAGCAAACACCGCCTCCTGGTCCTGGGTTCCTCCCTCTTCAGCAGGACTGGCCGGGCCCCTGGCAAACAGAGGGAGGCTGGGGGCCTGGAGGGAGGCTGTCTCTCTTCCTGTCTGGTCCCCTGAAAGAGTCACAGAGGCCCACAGATGGAGTCATTAAAAGCACTGTGGCCTAGATATCACTTTCAGTGAGCCACCTGGAGTGACAGCCTGGGAGGAAAATGCACACGCAGAACAGGACAGAAGGAAAAAAAAAAAAAAAAAGTCAAGCACCAGCTACTTGTTCGTGGATTTCTTTCTCCCTGTGCTCTAGAAGCTTCGTTCTACTCCAGGCTGCCAGGGCTGCTGTCGAACCAGAATGGGAATGTGCCTCAATTGCTAAAGCCCAAGACACAGCTCTGTTTCTCCCCTCCCATGGAGAGGGAGGAGGGCAGGGGAGTGTAGCTGGAGAGCACTTTGGTAAGATCTTTCAAAATGACAAAAGCCCTCTGCCCCAGCCTCTCCACGCCCAGGAATCCTGCCCTCCATCACACTTGCATGCTCTTGGCTGCAAGCAAAAGGCTGGAAACAGGCTCAATGTTCACAGGCAAGAGGCCCAGTTAAAGAAATGGTGGTTCATTCATACAATGGAGTACTACAGAACTATATATATAAAAAAATAAGCAACTGGCTTTCTCTGCTAAAACGAGAAGTGCTATGAATAGGATGCCATCTCTTACATCTGTTAAAAACCGACTACCTAGTCATACACATAGACACGTAATACACACACACATGCACCTGCTGGGGTTGCAGACTGTCTCTGGTAGGTTGGGTGAGAAATGGGTTGATAGCTACCACTGGAGAGGAGGGTGGGGAGGCTGTCCCCACCGCACACACCCCTGAACCTGCCGGACACTGTGCCAGATGCAGGGTCACTTTTTTGTTTTTGGTGGGGAGGGGGGGGTCGTGCCACACAGCATGTGGGATCCTAGTTCCCTAGCCAGGGGTCGAACCTGTGCCCCGTGCAGTGCTGAGTCCTAACCACTGGACCACCAGGGAAGTCCCGGAGTCACTTTTTTTCGAACCTGGCTGTGAACGAGCTTTTGCATCAGGCCCTGTACGTGCCTTCTTTCATTTCATTCTTACGGCACCTCTTTGAGGCGTCACGGTCCCTATTGTACAGGTGGGCAAACTGAGGCTCAGAGAAGGTAAGAAACGCGCACACATCCTCAGTGTTCAAAGCTGTTTTGCTCCAAAGTCCCTGCTCGAAAGGCATAACACGGGCTGTTTAGAAAGAACCACCTTCCTGGCTGCAAACGCCGTGTGTGCCTGAACAGGAGATGCTGTTTTTAATGAAAAACACTTGATTTCCCAAGTGCCTCGCTGCCACTTAGCAAACCTGAGTCTGCCTTCCTGGGCCTCAGGAAAGGAGGAAGGGTGTGGAAGTGTGCCTCCCCGCCTGCCAGGCCCCGTGCCACCCTGAAGAGCTCGCACTACGTCCAACAGCTCGTAACTTGAGGACAAAGACCAGGCCTGCATTACAAGCGCTCTCAGGCGCCTGCCTTCCTCCCTGCCTGGGGAACAGGGACGTCGGTCTGGCACCTCCCTGCTTGCTGGCACTGCCACCTCTATACTGCGAGGCCTGTGCTGGGTATTCAAATGCTCAGTGCCTCGGTTTCCACATTTGTAAAATGGACATGAAAATAATAACACCAACCTCGCAGGATTGCCAAGGGACTAAAAGGGGAAAACAGATGAACAGAGCTGGGTTCAGGGCCCACACCCAGGCCCCAGCTTGCAAGGGCTTTGCCTAGCACACCTGTTCTCAAATGGTTTGGTCTCAGGATCCTTTTACAATCTGAAAATGATTGACGACCCTAAGGGGCTTCTGTTACGTGGTTTAACCTATTGAAATTTATCACAGACAAAATTAAAACTGAGACAAAATTGAAATATATACTAGTTACCTGAAGAACAATAATAAACTCATTATATGTTAGCATAAGTAACAGTTGTTTTTCATAAACCTAGTTTCAAAAAAAATTTATTTTATTGAGAATAGTGGCCAGACTCTCTGCTTCTGCATTCAATTTGTTGTAAAATGTCGTGGTTTTTTTTTAATTGAAGTATAGCTGATTTACAATATTGTGTTAGTTTCAGGTGTACAGCAAAGTGATTGTTATATATATACTTTTAGATTACTTTCCATCATAGGTTATTACAAGATCCTGAATACAGTTCCCAGTGCTATACAGTAAATCCTTAATGCTTACCTATTTTATATATAGTAGTGTGTGTTAATCCCATACTCCTAAACATTGTAAAATGTTTTCATTGTGAAGACTAGAAGAAAATCCAGCCTCATACAGGCAGGGAGTTGGAAAAGGGAACAGATTTTAAGAGCCTTTACAGATCATTTTGGATATTCCTCTTTGACAAAACACTAAGACTTGTCAAGCACTAGTTTCTTAAAGATTAGCTGCAGTGTGGGACCTGAGCCCGTGTGGTGCCCTTGTGTACTCCATGACCTGCCCGTCTCCTGGTCTGTCTTGCACTCTGGCTCACTTACACATGCATGATTTAGTAACTTCATGCAATGGTCATCTGGAAAACATTGGGTCACGGGGTTATGCACTTGGAGGGAATGGGAAAAAAAGGGAAAAAGGCAAATAAAAAGGCAAAAAAAGGGCAAATAATATCTGGGTGTTACTATGAAAACAGTTTTGACCCCCGTGGACTGCGAAAAAATCCCAGGGACCGTCCGGGACCACACTGTGAGAACAGTGGGTCAGCAAAACTTCCTCATCCTCCACACATTAACCATGTTTTTTTTTAAAAGTACTCGAAAAAGAAACTGCCATGGAAAGTGAAGGGCAGTGAGAGTGGAATCACCTGCCCGGAGGGTCTCGGCCCCTCCCCAGCTTGCATGGACGTGTGGGCACAGGAGCTGGCGCCCTCTGATCCCCGCTGGCCAGCCTCCCCTCGAAGAACCCAGCCTGCTCTGCGCCGCCCTCCATCACCAGATGCTTTCTTCTCGCCACAGGACCCCTCATTTTCCCCCAAATAACAGACCTTGGTGGTTTGCAGAGGGCGCCTGAAACGGCAAACTACAGGGGGCACGCATGGGCTGCTGCCCTTGGGCTTTGCAGTTGATGATTCTTGGTCTCTTGAAATTACATATGTAACATGTATTTATAGCCAAATACATGGGTGCCCAGAAACTGCAACTCATTCATACATACATTTTTAGCATATCGTTCGGCCACCAAGTTCCATTAAATCCTCCTTCCTGGGTCCCTTGCGTGGCTAGTCCTGCGTCGGAAACAAGGTGAGTACTTCACAGCTGCGGAATGGGCTATGAACAGGCCCTGTCCCCAGTCTCTCCCACTCCAGGCAATCCGGTCTTCACTTTTGACCACCATTCTCTCCTGCTCAAAAGCTTCAAGGAGGCTTGGACATCCAAGTCTTGTGCAATCTGGTCCCCAGCCCCTCTCCCCCACCACTCGCTGGGGCACATGCCGGACTTTCCAGCTCTCCCATCCCCACTCCCTCTCTCCATAAGCCCTCTCTTTTCACGCTCACACCCTCCCCTGGACTTGACATCTGTCTGGCGTGTACAGGACCTCGTACATAGTAGATACTGAAAAAATTAACCTGACAAGGAATTTCTGAGCACCTACCATGTGCTGGGTCCTGTGCTATGCACCAGGAACATGGCAGAGAGTAAAGAGAAAATTTTTGTCTTCTCTCCTACAATTAACATTCTAATACCCGTTGGCCCTTTGCTGCGGTGCTGTGAGGGTTCTTCTCTAGTCCAGCATTATTTATTCCTTCAGGGCATTGGGTACTCTGCCTTTATTTTTATTTTCAACTCATCGAGGACAGTATTCTGTGCCATCTTTGCTGCCTGGAATACATTAGATCGATAATATTGCTGAATGGGAAGTAGATTAACCACAAATACCCACTGGAATAAGAATCAAAAAGATCCACATGAGAGGTCCTCAGTGTCTGCTGTGTTAACCTGCAATATGATTGGTATGTTTCATATTTAAGTATTTTAAATGCTGGATGGGAAAGAGCAACCCTCATCCCTGTCCTACACGGTATTCTGCATATCACAGTAATCAAACTGGAGATGCTGGCCTCGAGCACCCTGAGGGGGTGGTTAGGCGCTAAGGTCCTGGTCTCAAATCCCAGCACTGCTGTTTCTACCTGTATGACTGGCCCAAGGTACTTATATTCTCTGAGCCTCAGTTTTACTCATCTGGAAAATGGGGCGGGTGGAATAAGTGTCAATGTGCTATCCTGAGAATTAAATGAGAAGGTCCATGTAAAGAGCCCAGTACAGTGGGACACACAAAATTCACTCTATTAATGAGACCTGCTGTTATCAATACTGTTGCTGTTGTAGCCCCTGTTGGCACAAGCTCTTGGCAGGAAAATTCAAGGATGGCACCCTGATCTCCACCCCTGGTCTTACTCCTGTGACCATGTTACCTACATAGCAAAGGGATTTGCAGATATAATTAATGATGTTACTAACTAATCAGGTGGCCTTAAAATAGGGAGATGCTCTGAGTGGGCCTGACTTAATCACATGAGCTCTTTAAAGCGGAGTTTTCTTCAGCTGATTGCAGAAGTTGATGTCAGAGATCTGAAGCAGGAAAGGATCTGACACTCCACTGCTGCTTAGAGATGGGGTATCTGGCATGGAATGCAGCAGCCTGTAGGAGCCAAGATCAGCACCTAGCTGACAGCCAGGGAAGAGAGAGGGACCTCAGTCCTACAACCACCAAGAACTTGATTCTCCCAACAACCTGAATGAGTCTGGAAGCAGATTCTCCCCCAGAGCCTCAGGATAAGAGTCCAGTCCAGCTGGTACTTGACCTTGGACTTGTGACAGCCTAGGCAGAGAACCCAGTTGAGCCAGCCCAGGTTTCTGACCTACAGAACTGTGAGCTAATAAATAGGTATTGTTTAAGCCACTAAGTTAGTGGTGATCCGTTAGGCCACAACAGACGCTAACGTAAGCCCTGCTTGGCCTCTGGCCATAAGGCATATAAATTAAAAACATACCAGGTGCTTGTCCAAAGGGTTCAGGGATGGCACTTTCTGCATCCTTAATGCTGCATGGGTGATGCTCTAGGGCGGGGTCTGTCTGATCCATCTCTACCTCTAGCACTTAGCAGTGTGGCTATCACACCGTAGGGTCTCAATAATTTCATTTAACAAAATTTCAGCTTCCTGAGCAGTCCGGAACAGAATGGCTTACAGCTCCCCAGATTGGCTTCATAATCTCATGACCAGCCAATCATAACGTGTTCAGGTGCACTAACCTGGACAAATCCCAGCAAAGTCCTCTTTTCTGCCTAGAGGAAAACTATATAGACACTGCAAGCAGTTCACAGGAAGCCACCCAGCACCCAGGGTAGGGATGTGTCCACGTGCAAATGAGTCTTGCTTTACACACCCACCGACACCACCATCGTCCCTGCCTTGGCCTGTGGCAGCCTCCCAGGGATCAGCTGGCCAGCCAAACCCTGACATTTTGCTTGTAATTGTACCTTCCTGTAAAAAGTCCTAGTTGGAGCAGTAAAAATAGCAGCTGCAACTTCCTGCAACACGGACAGACCAGTCGATCCTGGTGCCTGAAACAAAACCTGGCGACTCGACCTCACTCTGACTCCACAAACCCCTGCAGGCTGGGCTGGGGGTGGCAGTGGGGTGGGACCCAGTCTGCCCCTGCCCTCACGGACTGCCCTCCAGCCAGCTCCTGAGTGAGATGCTCCCCTCACTCCCTTCATGAAAAGTCCAGCCCTCAGAACCATGGGATGCCTAACAAATGCAAAGATGTGCCTGCATCCAAGGTCTCAGCCTTCTCTCCTCCCGCCCACTGGCTGCAGAGGTACAAAGGCAGGATGCCTCCTGACCAAAGCCCTCTGTCCACCTGCTTGTTCGTTCGCTGCTATCACCGCCCCCCCATGTCTGTCCACCTTCCTGTCTGTGGCCTAGTCCCCCCCAGCTCCCCACAGCTGTCCCAACCAGGTCAGGCTGGTGGGGATAACAGAAGCCTCCACCAGGGCTTAGGTCCCAGGCGGCAGCAGGGCAATCGCAGCCAAGTCTGGACGCTGCTCCCCAAGGTGTGGACCCGCTGTGTTAGAGCCCACTTGGGGAAGGACAGGAGAGCCTAGCTATGTATACCCCAGGCACCTGAATCCCAGCAGTGATGAATTCCTCCGGGGCCCAGCCCGCTCCCTGGCTCCTGCATCATGGGGCCTGAGGCCGCCCAGGGACCACACGGGCCTGGTTTTCCTTGGCCCTGATCCCACCTTTCCTTTATCAATGCCCACAGCTTCCCCTCCTTCTGTCTCCAAATCAAGTACAAGGGCCCTTTTGTCAATCTTTTGCTTATCTTAAAGCCTCCTGTTACAAGAAAACAGACAAGGACCCCCAAGGTAACAAACATGGAAATACACAAAGTTCTAGGAGCCCCAGCCTTTGGTCTCTACCAACAGATAAATGCGGGTTCAAGTCTGTGGTGACCAGTGCCCCTTTCTGAGCCTGTCCCTAGACCAGCTAGAGAACCAGCTAGAGAACTTTCTCTGCCCTCCTGGCTCATTTATTTGACTCGGCTGGGTGAGGCCCTCCCCATCTCAGGGATGCAAGGCAGACGTCCCACCTAAAGCCAGCCCAGTCCCTCCCCTGGACACACTGGCTGTTTAGAAACACTCACATCCATTCAAATGTTCCAGGCTCCAGACATCTGCCTTTCACTAGTAAAACCCATGATGTCTGCAGAGCTTTTCAGCATAAAATGAACTTTCAGGAATGTTTTCCCATGCCCAAAACGCAGCAGCCTGGCAGGGGGCAGGGCGGGGATTAAAAGGACCTCATTTCACAGATGAGTACACAGGGCAAAGGCTTCGCTGAGTCCCCAGCCGCGGTCAGACCAGTGAGAGGCAGCACTCGCTAAACCTTGATCCTCTGGGAAAAACAACGATGGATTACAATAAAAAGAGAAAGCCTGAATAAACTGGATCACTTTTTTTTTTTTTTTAAGGAATAATGAGATCCTTTTCCCCCATCACAGTAGCTAAAAGGGAAAATGTGGATAATAACAAGTGTGGTGAGGACGTGGGGAAGTGGGCTCCCAGACACCATCAATGGGAGAGAAAACTGGCTTATTAGTCTTCGCAAACGGCACTTGGTTTTGACAATGAAAATTTAAAGACCAGAAAGACGTATGATCAAGGATGTGCATGACTTCATGGATTGTATAGGGGGGAAGAAAAATCAGACACAACCAAAACGTCTCCTGTTAGGAGACTGTGAGCTGAAAGATGGTGGTCTGGCCGCACCATGGAATACTACACTGCTGTGAAAAGAGAAAGAGATTCACCACACAGTAAGTGATAGACACTGTGGAGTACTGAGTGTGATCCAAATTACATAAGCACAAAATCTGCATATGAAAAGGGGGACGAGAACAGTATGCCCCAAACTGCTGACAGATACCAAGGATGGGGCCACTTTCATACCATGCTCCGTTTCTTCTTATATTGTTTGTTTATAAAGGGAACCTACTGATGTATGATTGAAATTAAAGACAATAAAACAACTTAAAAGGAACATGTTTTCCTTAGGCTCCCTACGCATCAGAAGATTCCAGGATGGAATGGCTGCAGCCTATCTCTGGGTCTCGTCTCAACCCCCTCCCCAGCCCACAATGTTCCCAGCCTGTGCGCTTGCTGGGCACCCCTTTCCTCAGATCTTCCCACAGCTGCCTCTTGCCGTGTTGGAGGTCTCGGCTCAAATGTCACCAGCCCAGAGCCCCCTCGTCTAAGCAGATGCCCCACCTTGATCCTTTTCCTCACACCTCCCCGTCCGCTTTCTGCAGCCCAACCGCAGCTCTATTTATTTTATCCATCTGTGGTCTGCCTCCCCCAGTTGAATGGGGGCCCCAGGATGGTGGGGACCTTGCCTTGTTCTCTGCTGCATCGCAGATCCTGGCAGAAAAACAGACGGCAAAAAACATTCGTTGGGCACATTAGGAATTGAGACACAAACGACAGTCCCTTTCCTCACGTGTCCAATGGCTCTGGCCACGCCACTCACAGCCTAGCGCTGACCCATAACCACCTGACTACTTGTCTGTCTCCCAGGCCAGAGGCCGAGCTTGCAAGTACAGACCCTCTTTGAACCTGACTTTCCCTTCCCAGTTTCTTGTCCAGGGTGAGCCATTCAGAAGGTGCTGAATAAATGTCTGTTGCCTGAATGGAGCTGTACGTCTCGCTCCCTCGGATTTCCAAAGCCGCAAATAATACAGGTGCTCACGGGTTAAGGGACTTGCTGCCCAGGGTCTCGCAAGCCCAGCTGGGATGCAGCAGAACTTGAACTCTGGATGCAGGATGCAATCGCCATGGCTTTCTAGAAAAAGAGCTCCTCCGTCTCTTGGCCCTCACTCCTGACCAGACAGATCTGACCTGGCCAACTGCAAATCTGGCAGGCAGCTCATCCTGGGGTTTGAATGAGCCAAGCCTTTCTTATCTTAATTAGGAAATTAATTCCTTTCAGCCTAGATTGATCTGTGGTCAGCCTCTCCCTGGGGGCCCAACAGGAGCAGGCAGAAAATAAGCAAGTCTGAGTTTGAGTTTTCATCCTATCCCCACATCCTACTCTGACGGGAGGGCGGCTGACAGTCCAAGGTGACTTCCTGGCAGACGGAGGTGGGTGGGGAGCGACAAAGGGGTCCTCCCTTCCGCAGCCGCAGACACAGTTCTCCCACGGCCCTGCTCAGCCCCCGCCTACCGCCTCCTCACAGGAGGAGCCATCAGACTGGTCTTGCAGGCGCCTCCTTGGCAAAGTGCTGCGTGCAGAAGGCAGGGAGCCTGGCGTCCTCCTCTGTCTCCCTGGGCTCCCTCAAGATCCCTCTTGCCCCCTAGGAAGTCTTTGTCCGTCTCTCCTTTCAGAGGTGGCCCTAGGCTCTATGCCCAGGGGACACTCCGCAGGCGAGGTCTCACCCCATCTGTTCCAGGCTGGGTGGGGGGTGTCAATTTAAGTGCTCCCACACCTGCTGCCCTTCACACCTGGGCCCCAAACTCCAAGGCAGTGGACAGAGGCAGGGGAGTTACCGGGAAAGTCTGACTCAGTTTCCACTCACCAAGAAAGGAAAGGAAATGGGGCGCCTGCCTACTACACCACTTTCATTCTACAGGTGGAAAAATGAGGGCCCAGAGACGGAAGGTGACCTGCCCAAAGGCCAACAGCACCCATCAGAGGTGGAGCTGGAGCTAGGACGCCAGATTCCTGCCTTCTAATTCAGCCCCTCTGCACTCTACCGGCCACCTCTCCCTCTTCCTGCCCAAGAGAGCTATGCAAGTAACTCAAGCCTTATAAAACTACTTAATACCAGAGGACACAAGACCTTTTGAGATTTTACAGCAAGACATTTAGTAGAAGCATTGTACCGAAGAACATCCACCCATTTTACAGAAGAGCAAATCGAGGCCCATGGAGGTAAGGGGACCTACAGGAAGTCGTACAGCAGGTAGGGGCAGAGCAGGACTCCCAGACCCCCACTTAAGTGCTCTTTCTGCTGACACGGTCCAGGTGTGAGGGTTCCATCTGTGGGATAGCTGGTGAAGAGGTGCAGCTGGCCTTGGGCCTCAGTCACGCTGAAACAAGGTGGGGCCCAGAGAGCCTCATCTAAACTCCGTCCCAGAGGTGCAGGAGACCATCGTTGGGGGAGGGAATGGCTTGGGAGATTTTTATGTATTTGCAGAAAATACAGTGAAATTTCTCAACTAAGCTGGATTTCTGAGACCACAGAGCTGGCACTTTTAAAAACAGGTTAGTGAACCACACACGCCTACCATTTTTCATCCAAAAGGTCACTGACAGGGCTGGGAAGGAAAGGTTTAGCAGTAAGAAAGAACAGCGTCTACTGGCACCAGAGGGAGGGGGCAGGGTGGGTGCAGGTGGCTGGGACCCCAGGAGAGGGCTGACCACAGACACATAAGCAACATCTGAACCCGAGTCCAGTTCAAAGAGCCCATGCTCTTCCCCCCATCCCCCAACCTGGTGCTGAAGAGACTTAATAACAGGGAACCCTCCCATCCCTGAGCCCTCTCTCTGCCCTCCATCCCACAATCCCCCCTCCATGCTCCTAACAGCTAAGGGAACTGGAGTAAGTCTGGCAAGGTGAGTGCCTGAAGGTGACAGGTATCAGCTTTAGCTACATATTAGATTGGGGTGGGAGCAGTGCTGATCAGGGGCCAGATGGTCTAGGAAAGGGGGTGGAACCTACAGGGTACGCTGGGCTGACTTCCATCACCTGGGGACAGACCCAGATTCCTAAGGGAAAAGGCCTGCTGGGATGCTGTGAGTAAAAGCTGTGGATGCATACACTCTCCCCACCCCCACCCCCAGCTGTCCCAACTAAGTGTTTTCTGGCTGGGAAAATGCTTCAACAGCCCTGGTTGCCTAAGGCAATTCAATTATGAAATTTACCACATCAGATGAAAAGGAGCATCTCAATCAACCAATTCATTTGTGTCTGGCCACTCTGTTTTCTTGTGCCAGCTCTGCTAGCACCCTCCGTTTTCAGGCCACACCCACACTGAGGGCTGGTACCGTGGCACTAAGGGCTCAGGCGATGGGTTGGTGTTTGGGGCTGGTGGGGTGGGGTCTCCCATGATCCCCTGAGCAGATCTGCTGTATCCAGAAGCCACCCATCTTCCTGGGGGACTCCTGGGCCAGACCACCACAGTCCCAGGTGAAACTTTCCATCACCTCCCACGTGCATGCTCTCTGCCCTCAACCTGCACCTGCCTGGAGGCTGGCAATGAAGTGGCCTCTGGGAGAAGTGTGAGTGGGTGGGGGGAGGTGGTAGCCCACCACATGCCTTTCTCATCTTTACTTAATCAAGGCATCATCTCTCCAGGAAGCCTTCACCACCCGCACACCTCCTGTGTCCCCTCAGCTCCCCTTGCTGCCTTTGTTACTGGGGTACTGTGCACACCTCGATGTGTCAGGGCCTCTAAGCCACACGCATGCCAGCACACCTGGTCCAGGAGCTCCCCGAAGGCAGGTCCCAATCAAGCCCCTTCAAACCATGAATCAATTAATCGGTTAACGAATGAATGAACAAACCACCACTCCCTTTGACCACCCACCCCCCAACCGTGCATCACGGTAATAGATAGGAAGAACCAAGCCTGCTTTCGCTGCAGACCAGGAAGTCCAAGGCCCGGGTAATCGTCCTCTTTCTTCCTGCTCTCCTCTCCCACACTGAGCGCCCACAGGTTTAAGATGCTATTAAGGGGCATCAGGCTGCAGAAGCCACCTCTGAGGTGGAGTGTGCCAGTCGCCCGCGGCTCCTCTCTCTGCACCACATACATAAATCTGGCTGCAGCCTGAGCCCCGGGAGGAAGGTCTCTACCATTTCTCTCTACCTTCCTTTGAGTAACCTGCATGGAGTCACTTCCTGACAAAGGGAATGGCTCAAGACGGAGATAGCTGCCGGGCACAGAAGACTGATTCCGTCATCCTCCAAAGGCACGGCTTGGGGACTCAAGGACCCCGTGTTAGAAGGACACCAAACCTGCCCCCGGTGGGGTGGACCTTGGGTCCTACTCCTCCCCAGTCCCCAAATGCAAGCCTTCACCAACACCCCCTTAGCAATACTAACAGCACACCTGGGCTCAAAGAGCATTGGTCCCACCTGTGAATGGGCAAACTGAGGCCCAGGGTCCCAAAGGGCCTGAACCAAGTCAGAGTCACCAGAGTCTGGCCTGTGATCAGACTGTGGGGTTCCTGCCTCCTCTCCCCCTGGCAACTTCCCTCTCTCAGTCATGCCGCCAGAACCAGAGTAAAACTAAAAGGTCCAGACACCTGGCCTTCTCTGCCCTGACTCACCAGGGAGGGCCAAAGCTCAGGGAGCCTTCCCCCTGCCCAAAGCAACCCAGCAGGACCAAGAGTGGCTGCGTTAAACCTGCGGGGGACCTGGGTCGGCCCCCACCCCACCCCCTTTGTTAAGATCTCTATAAAGATTTCTCTGCTCAAAGACAGTGGAAATGAACTTTGGGCTCTTTGAAGCACCAGCACAAAAATGTCTGGTGCCCCTGGGGGCACAGAGTCCCAACCAGAAAGCTTCTCAAGCAACCACGAGGGAGAAAAGGAGTAGGGGGCGTGCCCAAGTGCTGCGGGGTCCCGGAGCCAGAGCAAGATGGGGTGAACAGGACAGCCAGGGCCAGAGAAGGCTTGCTCTGGACCTGCTAGGGGGGCGGCCACCCTGGGGGGCAGGTGGGCAGGGCTGAGGACGGGTGACCATTCCTCTGCTGCTCCACAGCTCTCTAAACAGAGACAAGGGGCCCTGTCAGGTGGGACGTAAACGGCCGGGGCACAGGAGACTCCGGGCCGGGCTCGCGTGGACGACCTTTCCCTTGGTTAAAACCCTCGGCCCTCGCTCTGCACGAGGCAGGCAGCCATCTGGCCCTCGGCGTCAAGTGCGCGGGGACTTCGCCCGGCCCGCGGCGCAAAGCCGGACTGCTCACATCCTCAAAGACAGGCAGCCTCCACTTTCCAGGATCGATAGTAATTTTTTAAAAAGAGAGTCTGCGGACTCAATGAATCAAGCACTCCCAGGGGAAAGAGTTGCAGCTCCCGCGCGCAACATCCATTTGCAAAACAATTCATTCTCTCGCTCAGAGCTTTCAGCAAATACCCTCGCCGGGTCCCCCGGCACTCGCGAGGAGGGAGGAACGGGGTTGGGGAGGAGACGGCTCTCTACAGACCTCCACTCCCCACCATTGTCCCCGACTCCAGCCCTCCGAGACCCCGAGGTGGCAGAGGCGGTTCCAGACACTCGAGCCCCGCTGTGCTGCTCGCGGGGCACACGGTCCCGAGAGGCTCACTCTGCCGGGGGCTCCCACGGCGGGGCGCGCAGGACCCGGCGCTCCCGATCCCGGCCCGGGGTGAGGGGTGGTGACAAGTGCCAAAGCCGGCGGCCGGGCGCGCGGCTAGGCCGGCCCGAGGACGGCGCCCCCAGCCCAGCCCGGGTACTCACCACTCGGGGCGTCGCCACCCGCCGCGCTCAGAGGCCCCTAGCCGCCCGCGCGAGGCTCCGCAGCCCTCGCCGCCGCTGCTCCCCTCCCCCAGCTCGCAAAAGCCGCTGAGCGCGTTGCTACTGAGGTACAGCCGGGGCGCCGCCAACAAACTAGTTTCTCCGGCCTTCCCGCCCCGCCTCCCGGCCCGAAGCCAATCAGAGGCGGCGCCTCTGTGACGGATGGGCATCCGAACCCGTAGTTAAGCCAGCAAGAGGAGAAAGGGGTGGGCGCTGGGCTTCCCCAGCACCGCGAGCGGGGTGGGGGGCAGGGAGAGAAAAAGGACTTCGACCAGATTCTTAAAGGAACAGGCCCCTGCCCGCCCCCGCGGCCGAAGTTTGCGAACAAAACCCGACTGTGTTCCAGAGCTTTCCGAAGGAGGGAGCTCTGTAGATTGCAAATGCGTCTTCTGTACCTGGTCTGCGGAGACACACCTTTCACCTAGTTGTGAAAGTGTTAAGGAAACCGTTTCTTTTTATTTGGAGCTCGTTTCAGTGTTTGGGATTTTCTTCAGCCACTGAACCCCATCTGTGCTTGGAATATGTATTTAGCTCTCCTACCAGTGTCATTTCTCACTAAGTTCCTTTGTAAGCCGACCTTCAAATATTCATTCATTCATTCATCCATTCATTAATTCACTCCACAAACATTTGCTGGATGCCTGAGCGATGGGCTAGTCTCAGAGTGGGGAAAATTATAATTTCTCCTTCTTGCTTTCTGAGTTTGCATCTCATTCCACCACTTCAGGTTGCTGTATATCTAACTTCATCTATAACGTGGCAGGTAAAAAGTGCTCATCGGATTATCTGAGGGATTAAAGGAGACAAACTCCTATGACAAAGTAAGTGTGCAACAAAATGTCCTTTCTTTCCTCCCTCCCGCTGAAAATGGATAATTCAGGTAGGCTACAAAAAGGATGCAAAAAGCCCTGGTAAAGTACAGAAAATGATAAGTGTTGTAAGAGCCAAGCATGGGGTGGGGAGAATTCCCAGGAAGCACAGTTCACACTGATGGGAGGTGCAAGGAAGTTTATTGGGGAGGTGATTCGACTACCCAAAAGATTTGGATGAGGTGTAGGATTTTGACTGGTGGAAACTGGAAAGGAGAGCCCATGGGTAGGAAGCTGTTTAGATTGGACAGAAGAGATTCCAGGCTTAAAAGTCTGTAAGATGACAGGGAAGACACTAGGCATTTTGGGGAGAAACAGCATGGTACAGAGGAAAAGGTTTGAATCCCAGCTCTACCCTCAAGAGCTGTTTAGGACTGGAGGCAGAGTGCTCAGGCTCTCTGGGTGTTGGATTCTTACTGGTGAAAGGAAGATTCTAGAACCTATTTTGCAGGGTTATTGTAAAGATTAGATAAGAGCACGCATGTAATGGGCCTGGTACCTAATAATTGCTCAATATAGATTTGTGTCTCCATTTGGCCTAGATCTGGAGATGGGTAAGACACGAAGGTTCTGTTAGTCAAGAGCAGTCTTGGTCAGAGGTAAGAAGCTAGCCAAGTGTGCTGCTAAGGTGCCTTCCAAGGGGAAAAGGAGGCATCAAAATAATTGGTCCATTAAAGAAATGACATAGATCACATTTGTAATTTTAGCCTCCTGCCAATTTTCTAGAGCTTGAGTATTTATATAATTGTTAGTTGGATGAAGCTCCACATACCAAATTGATTCTTAGCAAGTTCATAACCATTGCTTATTATTCCATTGAGACTCTCTGTGAAATTATAAGTGCCAACCATCTAAAATCTGGTCTACATTATCATTTTTTCCCCTCCTCAACTCCAAGCTTAAATTAGGTACTGGAATAAATTAAAATTAAATGTAGGCAAGGGAACAAAATCAGACCAAGAACACTTGTTGAGTCATTGAATTTAGATATGATTTGAAAGGAATGGAGAGGACGGAGCTTGCGTTGCCATCTGTCTCAGTTCTCGCTGTAGACCCTGGAGCACAACCACCATCATAGCCCCTACCAGCCAATGCTGTAATGACCCATGTACCTGTTAGCCCTCCCCACCACACAGGGAGTCCTGGGAGGGCACAGACCATGACAAGCTGTGTAGGCAACTTGGTTCCTCACCCAAGTTGTGCACACAGTTTTGAAAACCTATGAATAAATCTCAGCTCAGTTAGAATCAGATTTTGCAACATTATGGCAGAGAACCTAAAATAACTGTGAATTTTAAAAAGACAGAAGTTTGTTTCTTGCTCATGAAAAATAAATATAAAGTTAAGTAATCTATGACTAGTTGGCAGCTCCACAGTTTTAAAGAGCATGGGCTCCTGTACTTCCATTCTGCCATCCTTAATGCTTGGTTTCCTTTTGCTGATGCCTCATGATTCAAGATGGCTGCTGGAGCTCCAACTATAACATCTATCTTTCATACAGCAGGAAGGAATAAGAGTAGAAGAGCAGATGTGTGCCTCCCAACCGTGTTAGCTCCATTGAAGCAAGCTGCAAAAGTCCCACATGATACTTCCATTTATATCTTATGTAGACATTTATATGAGTACATTGCCTCTCCAAACAGAGTCAGGTTTCTTTTATCAAGAAAGAGGGAAGAAATTCCTGGTGTCAACGAACAGTCTTGGCCCACACCTTTTTTTCCCCTCCTGGCATTGCCATCTGTCCCATATTTCAGTAGTTCAGAATCTAAGGTCTTAGAAATTCTGAGGTGATGTTCAGAATTCAAGACATATTTGTTAATAGATGATTGAATTCTTGGTTCTTCTACCTCTCTGGATGTTCCTTTCCAGTCTCCTCTGTTGATTTCTCCTCACTTCCCAGATTTCCAAATATTGGAGTGCCTGGGAAGTGAGTGCAGATAAACAAAACCTCTTCCCTCTGTACACTCAGATCTAGCTGATTTCATCCAGGCCCATGACTTATGCTCAGATAAACATAAGACAGCTCCCATATCTGTACTCCCACCAAACTTCTCCAGGAACTTCAGGCCCACAGGTGCATCTGCTTACTCGACACCTCAGCTTGGATGTCTAGGGACACCTCCTCACCTTAGCATGCCTCCATTGAGCTCCCGCTGCACTACTTTGCAAAAGACATCCTGCTCCTTCAGTGGGCTTCCCTATCTCAGGAAAGGACAACTCAATCTTTTGCTCAAATAAAAAATCTTGGCACCATTCTGTTTTACCCTACCTCCAATCCATGTCCAGTCCGAGCACTTCATACCACTGTATCTGTCCACCAGGCTGGTCCAAACCACCATCATCTCTCCTCCCCTGGGCCATCTCAGCAGCCTCCTGAAGCATTTCCCATCTCTGCTGCCTAGAGTCCAGTCTCAAAAGCAGCCAGAGGGGACTTCTTATAACATAATCTGACTGTGTCCATTGTCCCTGCAAAATCCTCCAATGGCTCCCATCTCACTCAGAATGAAGGCCAAATTCTTCACATTGGCCAACAGGCTTGACCCCATCTGGCCTGGACCACCCCTCACACTTTCTCTTCCACTGCCCTGCCCCTCACTCACTCTGCTCCAGGCCCACTGGCCCCCTTTTTTTCTGTATAAATTTATTTATTTTCTTTATTTACTTTTGGCTGTGTTGGGTCTTTGTTGCTGCATGCGGGCTTCCCTGGTGGCACAGTGGTTAAGAATCTGCCTGCCAATGCAGGAGACACAGGTTCGAGCCCTGGCCCAGGAAGATCCCACATACCACAGAGCAACTAAGCCCGTGTGCCACAACTACTGAGCCTGCGCACCTAGAGCCCGTGCTCCGCAACAAGAGAAGCCCCCTTCGAACAAGCCAAACCCACTCCCACTGCGGAGGCCTTTGCTGACTCTAGCCAGGAAGCTCTTCCCCGGATGTCCACGTGGTTCTCTCCTGGCTTCCTCAAGTTTTTGCTCAGACACTACCTTCCCTAAGGCCTCGCTGACCACCTGCTTCAAAGTAACCACGTTCCCCACGCTGGCAACTCCTAGCCCTCTCTATCTCCAAAGCACTTACTTCCACCTGAAGTTACATATATATCATATACAGAGTGAGAGAGAACTTGACAGAGAAGCAGCCTTGACATCTGGGAGCTGGCCCTGCACGCACAGCTAGGCTTTGCTCTTCTCCCATTGAATGGAAACAATTTAGTAGGATGTCACCATCAGACAAGGTCCCTCTGTGACCACGATGTGTCAAGACAAAAACAAGATCACTCCATTATCACGTCTGAACACAGCAAAACATGAGTATTGTCCAAGCCACAAAAAACCCAAATCTGTGTCTCCTGGGTAATAGGAGTGACTGCTGTTTCTTCATTAATTACAGCTTTGACCTCCATCTGGTCTCCCTCCTTTTATATGAGATTAACTAAGATACCCTATCATAGACTCATCACTGCTTTCTGGCAGCACCCAATCTAGGTCAAAGCCCCACTTTCTTAGGCCCTGTCCCACACCACCCAGCCAAAGTCCAAATCCTGTTCTACCTTCTTCCTAACACCCTTGTGCTGAGGTGCCCTCGGTTCCCCTATGGTGTGTGGGCTCCTTTGTTGCAACAAGTAATAAACCCAACTTGTTCATCTATAGGTATTCCTGGTTGACAGTACAAATACACAAATATTGGCAGTACAACACACACACACACACACACACACACACACACACACACACACACACACTTTATTTGGTGTGGGAGGACCTGATTGGCGGCCTGCTCTCCCAGGATGTAAGTTCCACGAGAACAAGGGTTTGTATTCACTGCTCCATTTCCAGACGTAGAACAGTGCCTGGCTCATAGGAGGCTCTCCATACATATGTATTCAATCAATTCAGAATGGATTGCAGGTGGTTTTAGGGGCAGTATTAGCCACCATGAAGTCAGTAGTTTCTGATCTCAGTGTTGGATAAATTCAATCAAATATTCCATTTTTGGTCAAGCTCCCCCGAAATGGAGGGTCAGGTGGGGCCGGCCCAGGGCAAGGCTGTGGCAGGAGATGGCTTTGTCAGCTTTGGTTCCCAAAGGAGAGGCTGGGAGGTGACGACTGCTCTTCTGAGGGAGCAGCTGGGATCAAGGTCACTGGTGAGTCATCACTTCAGCTATGGGTGCACAAAGGAGCAGGGCAGGGCTGTGGCGGGCAGGGACAGAAGTTGTGGGAGGCGGACGGTGTCCTGCCCTCACCTGGTGGCAGTGTGGGCGCCGCATGAGGAAGAAGCTTTCCGGATTTGCTGTTCCTTCTACCCCAAGATGCTGCAGCCACTTGCCAAGCTCCATTGGGCAGTACCCATGAAGCCCCTTCCCCAAAGGCACTCTCCCCACACTGCCAGAAACGCCACCATTAGCTCTTTACTCGATACAGGGGGACACTCATGCTTCCGTACCAAGCAGTGCATCCTGGCGGTGTGGGAAGGACAAAGAGGGTAATGGCTTTGGTCGCGCACGTGCAGAGCTGTCAGGGAGGACGTTCAGACATCCAGGGCCCAGCAGTGGCGGAGCTGCACCAAGAGGGGTGGGAATGAGCTGCAGGAAGGAAGCTAAGAGAACATCACAGAACAAATGCCTCCTTTGAGAAATGTTGCCCGGGGCCTGCCCTACTCCCTTCCTTCCCACAAACCAGAGGCAAAACACAGTATGGAACAATGGTTCATAAACAACTGTTGAAGATGCAAAACAGTGTGGACAGTGTGCTACCTTTGGGGCCCGAATTGGGAGAAATCAGAAAGGACACTTGTCCATGCGTGGATGTAAATGAAGATGCTCTGGGAGGACATGGGGAAAGTGAGCCCAGTGGTCCCCTGTGGGTGAGGACGGAGGTGGGGATGATGCAGGGCAGAGATGGAGAGAGTGCTGGATACTTAGAGTTTGATTTCTGAGCTGTGGAAATCTATCGCTTACCCCCCAAAAAGAAAAAAAATCATTTAAAAACCAGTCAGACCCCATGGGGTGAACAGGAATCCACACCTGTCTCTCACTGTCTCCAGACCAACTTCCACAATGCAAGTGGTATAGGAAAAGCTAGCACCCTTCATCACTAGGCTGTAGTCACCAGCCCAGCATCTGGAGCAGCTGAAGAAAGAGCTGCTTCACGCTGGAGCAGGTGCTGCAGGAGCTGCAGGCTGGGCTGCTGCCCCGCATCAGCACGAGAGCCGGCAGAACGGTGACTTCACATTTGAGTTGCGACAGTCCCAGAGCCCTGCACCAAACTTCCTAGCGTTAAAAAAAAAAAAAAAAAAAAGGAAGCTGCTTTACTTCTGTTTTCCAAATCTTATGCAAAATGTCTCTATGGCTCACCCTAACAAGAACTAAGCAAGGAAGAAAATTCTGGAAAATAGAAACCTAAGTAGACACAGTTCAAATCCACCACAAGGTTTTAGCATCTCCTCAAAAAGCTCTTCTCCACCATCTAATCCCTGGTTAAGGTCCCTGTATCATCCTTATTCCTACATCATCTCCCCCAGTCCTCTGTTTGTTTCTTCCGCTACATTTATTAAAACTTTTAATTATTGTCCTGCATGTTGATTGGCTTAATGGTTTATCATGTGTTTCCATACTACTTGTCTATCAGCTCCCTGAAAGCAAGGACTGTGTGTTATTTACTTCTGAATTTTCAGGACCTAATGATGATGATGATAAACATAATAAAGGCAGTTACTTATATAGCTCAAAAAAACCCCAAACAGTCAGAGGGGACTTCCCTGGCGGTGCAGTGGTTAAGAATCCGCCTGCCAATGCAGGGGACACGGGTTCCATCCCTGGTCCAGGAAGACCCCACAAGCCGTGGAGCAACGAAGCCCGTACGCCACAACTACTGAAGCCTGTGCGCACTAGGACCTGCATGCCGCAACTACTGAGCCCACGTGCTGCAACTACTGAAGCCCGTGCACCTAGAGCCTGTACTCCACCACAGGAGAAGCCACCACAGTGAGAACCCCCTGCACCACAACAAAGAGTAGCCCCTACTTGCCGCAACTAGAGAAAGCCAGAGTGCAGCAACGAAGACCCAACACAGCCAAAAAACAAAAACAAAACCAGTCAGAAGCTTCAAAATGAAATAAAAGCCCTGTATTTCTATGCACAGATTAGGATGAGAGAAGAGGGAGGATAATAAAGATTTGTACTCTAGGTATATAGTCTGGAATTTTAGAAAAATATATTCAGGTTTTCTTTGTATAATAAAAAATCATGTTTAACAGAAAGGGAGGAAGAAAAGAAGGGAGGGAGGGACAGAGGGAAGAAAAAAGGGCATTTGGAGACAGCACAACCACCTGGGTTTGTATCCTGGCTCTGCCGCTTACTGTGTGATCATGAGTGGGATATTTTGCCTCATCTGTGCCTCAGTTTCTTTATCAGTAAAGTGGGGATACTGCTACTGCTACTGCTACTACTGGTACTGCTACTACTACTGCTACTACTGCTGCTGCTGCTGCTACTACTGCTGCTACTACTACTGCTGCTACTGCTACTACTGGTACTGCTACTACTACTGCTACTACTACTGCTGCTGCTGCTGCTACTACTGCTGCTACTACTACTGCTGCTACTGCTACTACTGGTACTGCTACTACTACTGGTACTGCTACTGCTACTGCTGCTGCTACTATTACTGCTGCTGCTACTACTGCTGCTACTACTACTGCTGCTACTGCTACTACTGGTACTGCTACTACTACTGGTACTGCTACTACTACTGCTGCTGCTACTATTACTGCTGCTGCTACTACTGCTGCTACTACTACTGCTGCTACTGCTACTACTGGTACTGCTACTACTACTGGTACTGCTACTGCTACTGCTGCTGCTACTACTACTGCTGCTACTGCTACTGCTGCTGCTGCTACTACTGCTGCTACTGCTACTGCTGCTGCTACTGCTACTGCTGCTGCTACTACTGCTGCTACTATTACTACTGCTACTGCTGCTGCTACTACTGCTGCTACTATTACTACTACTACTGCTGCTGCTACTATTACTGCTGCTACTGGTACTGCTACTACTACTGGTACTGCTATTACTACTACTGCTACTATTACTGCTGCTACTGCTACTGCTACTACTGCTACTATTACTACTACTGCTACTACTGCTGCTGCTACTACTACTGCTGCTACTACTGCTACTATTACTACTGGTACTGCTACTACTACTGCTACTACTGCTGCTGTTACTACTGGTACTGCTACTGTTGCTACTACTACTACTGCTACTACTACTACTGCTGCTACTACTAGTTCCTACTACATAGGGTTCTTGAAAAGGTGAAATTAAGAAAAAAAATCTGTGAGGAGCACTTAGCCCAGAGCCTTGGACCTAATAAATCCTAAAATATTAGCAGCTGCAAGTATGACCAGGTGTTTGTCAAGTGCCAAGGGATGTCCCTGGGTTACTTACCCTAAGTGTTCAATTAATTGTAATTATTATTTGGGAATTCCATAACTTTACAGGTGGTCTCTGGTGACTCCCCAGCTAGACGGGCAGAAGCCCTGTACCTCTCGCTTGCCACCCCTGAAAATCTGTCCCAATTAGGGGTCTGATCCCTTTGGGTTTGGGGGTCAGGGGCCTTCCCCCCTCAGGCCCTCACCCGAGCATCCCTGAAAGCAGTGGGGGCCACGGCCAGGGCAGGCCTGCAGGATTCCTGAGCCTGGCTCTTGAACAGCTTCTCCAGGAAAATAGACAATATGCCCTGTGGGATTTTATTCCATGCTCAGATGAGTCCATGCCTAGCCGAGTGGGAGTGGTCTCTATAAGTTGTTTAAAGGCTACAGGTTTTGTTCATTGATGTGCTGATTTTAAAAAATGTTGATTGAATGCCCAGCAGATTCTAGAACAATGCTGGGAGCTGAGTAGATCTGGAGGGAGATGGGGCACAGAGGTGAATAAATCATAGTCCTTGGGGTGAGGAAAATTCAACACGGGTAGAGAAAGCTTCCCAAGGTATAAATAAAGAGCTGGCATGGAAAAACTGCAAAGACAGATTTCAGAAAAGAAGAGGAGCCCCGGGAGGAGTATGGCGTTTAGTGGGGAGGACAGGGAGAAGGGAGATGGGTGGTGTGGGGAGAGGAGAAAAGACCAGAAGGTAGGGAAGAGAGTGACTAACTCTCGCTTAGCTGTCCTGCCAACTGTTCGCCTACAGAGCCTACCCAGGCCCACAGAATAATGAAAACTCAAGACAGGAAAAACCAGGCGTGGGAGTGGATAAACTGTTAATGTGTATTCACACAAAAGGCTACTGCCCAGCAGTTAAAAGCAATGAGGTATCTTTATGTGTCAACATGTATACATCTAGAGAAGATGATGTGGAGTGAGGAAAGCAATTTGCAAATGGATACATAGGGTACAATCACGTTTATGTATATTATAAAATCTTCCAAAGCAACCCTATAAAGTATATATAGTGTTTGCACATAGTTGTTTATATTATGTAAATATAAAAATACCTTGTATGCATAGACACACACAATATGCTTTGGGATAACAAAATATTTTCAGAACTTCAATGCCATTGAAGATTTTCTGGGAAAATATAGGTTATTAAAACTACCTCGAAGAGGTGTAGGAACCATGAAGGGCTCAATGACAATAAAAGGAGTTTAAAAAGTTATTAAAAAGGATCAATCCACCAGAAAGATAGAATGACTTTAAATGTGTATAGGCCAAACAACAGACCCTCAAGATAGGTGAAGTAAAAACTGATAGAGCTGAAAGGAGAAACAGACAAATGCACAGTTATAGTTGGGGACTTCAGCACTCCCCTCTCAGCAACTTACAGAACTACTAGAGTTCTGGTCAGCCTCTAAAATCAGAGATATAGGAGACCTGAACAGGATAATCAATCATCAGGCTCTAATTCATATTTATAAAACATCTCACCCAACAACAAAATATAAATTATTTTTCAAGTGCCCATGAAACATTCACCAAGATAGATTATCTCTTAGGCCATAAAATAAACCTCAACAAATTTTTTAAAAAATGAACTCAATTAAACAATAGATAAATAAAATGAAATCATACAATGTTCTCTGACCATAATGGAATCAAATGAGGAATCAATAACAGAAAGGCAATTAGAAAATTTCTAAACACGTAGGAATTAAACAACTCAGTTCCAAAAAACCATGGGTCAAAAAAGAAGAAAATAGAATACACACACCCACACCCACACCCACACACACACACACAATCGATTTCCATAAGACATCTTTTCAATGTTAAAAGCCACAGAAGTCCAATTCCCTGTAAAAGTGTTGTAAGCAGAGAACCCAAGGTCTTGGTAAGAAGCTTTTTGGCATAATGAAAAGAGGATTGATTTGATGTGCACCAGTTAGTAAATGCCCCATATTTTCTCCCTCACAGGAGCAGAGCAGATCTTCAGGAAATGCACACGTGGCTGGACTGACAGCATCTGCTACACCCACTTCTTCCCACATAATTTCTTACTGACTTTCCTCCAAGGTTATCACGGTATCTTTGAATTGTTTCCAGATGCACACTTGACTTTGAGAGCGTTTCTACTTTTTGTTTGTTTGTTTTTTCTTTTTTACACCGGACATGGCTGAGAACTGTTTGTAAACTGAAGTTCTTCATGGCATCATTTGTATAAGAGTGAATCATGGACAATGAATAAAGTACACTTCTGACAATTACTTGTTATAGAACTGAATGAAAACAAAAAGTACAACGTATCAAAATATGTCGGGATGACGCAAAAGTGGTGCTGAGAGGGACATTGATAGCGCTGAATGCTTATATTAGAAATGAGGAAAAGTCTCAAGTTAAAAACCTGAGTTGCTACCTCAAGAGATTAGAAAAAGAAAAGCAAAATAAACCCAAAGCAAGAAGAAGGAAGGAAGGAATAAAGACAAAAGCAGAAATCAATGAAATGGAAAATAGGAAACAATAGAGGAAATCAATGAAACAAAAATCTGGTTCTTGGGGGAAAAAAATCAATAAAATCGATAAGCCTGTAGGAAGACTGATGAAGCAGAAAGAGAGAAGACATAAATTACCAATAATAAGAATGATATAGGGGACATCACTACAGGTTCTGTCCATCTTTTAACATTCAACAGAGTAACAAATTTTCTCCCCCCTTTTTGTTAAAAAAATAAGGGATGAGTTTCTAAAACTCAGTATGGAGTGTTACAGAAATAATTAAAGGAAAGAAATGATAATCACAGAAGTTATAATTCTTGTTTGAGGCTCCAGAATAATAATAACTTAAAAAAATTCACTGATACCATGCTTACAGGGTACACACCTTGGTGTGCCTGTGAGCAGAAGTTTTAATTTTTAATACCAAACAATTCCAAGATAAAAACAATTTTGAATTATGGCAGTGCCATATAATACAAGGTGCTTGTTGGCATATGTCATCTTTAAACTGCATTCCACAATCCATCATTCTTTTGTAACATACAATAGAGTAGCAAACTCTTTCTTTCTCTTTTTTTAAAAACAAGGGGCACTGTAGATCTTTTACTATGAGGATAATAAGGTTATACTATGAACAACTTTACAGTGATAAATTTGACAACTTAGAAGAAATGGACCATTTCCTCAAAAAAACCACAAACTACTCAACCAAGATGAAATAGACAATTTGACTAGTCTTGTAGCCACTAGAGTAGCCACTACAGTAACGGAATTAGAAATTTCAAAACTCCTGAAAAAGAAATCTCCAGCCTCAGATAGATGCACTGGAGAATTCGACCAAACATTTAAAGAAGAATTAATACCAATTCTACATAATTTCTTCAGAAAACAGACAAGAAGGAAGCACTTCCCTATTTGTTTTATGAAGTTAGTATTACGCTGATACCAAAAACAGTACCAAAAATGAAAACTATAGACCAGGATCTCTCATGAACTCAGACACAAAACTCTTCAACAAAATACTAGCAAGTAGAATTTAGCAAAATGTAAAAAGAATTATGTACCAGGACCAAATGGGATTCATTCCAGGTATGCAAGGCTGGTTCAACATTCAAAATCAATCAATGAAATCCACTATATCAACAAGCTAAAAAACAAAAATCATATGATTATAGCAATTGACATAAAAAGCATTTGACAAAATCCAACACCCATCTGTGATCAAAACTTTCAGCAAGTTCAGGATAGAGGAGAAATACTACAACTTGATAAACAACATCTATGAAAATCCTACAGCTAACTTTAAACTTAACTGTGAAAGACTGGCTGCTTTCCCTCTAAGATCAGAAACTAGGCACGGATGTCCACTTTCACCACTCTTACTCAGCATGGTACTGGAAGTGCTAGCCACTCCACAAATCTAAGAAAAAATAGATAAAAGTCATACAGATTAGGAAGGAAGAAATAAAACTACCTTTATTTGTAGATGTCATGATTGTCTGCATAGACAATTCCACCCCCCCTCCCCCATTACAAACCCTCTGAGAACTAATAAGGATGTTTTCCAAGGATAAGAGATCATTCATAATAACAATTGCATTTCTATATAATAACAATGAACATGCAAAATGGAATGGAACGTGATACCATTCACAGTCACTCTAATGAAAATGAAATACTTAGATTATACACTTAACCAAACATGTACAGGATCTGAATGCTGACAGTTGCAAAATGCTGATGAAAAACATCAAAGAAGAGTTACATAAATGGGGAGACATACTGTGTTGTTATTGATTGGAAGACTCTATATAGTAAAGATGCCAACTCTCCCCAAACTGATGGATAGGTTTAACACAACACTTATCAATATCTCACAAGGTTTTTTGTAGACAAAGACAAGCCTTTTCTAAAATTTATATGGAAAGCCAAAGAAAGTAGATAGCCAAAATAATTTTTTAAAAGAAGAACAAAGTGGGAAAAATCCGTTTACCTGATTTCAAGACATTATGTGGCTACAGTATTCAAGACTGTGTGTTAATGGCAGGGGGATATACTTAAGATCATAGGGAACCCAGAAATAGACCCACAATGCTCAACTGTTTTTTGACAAAGGTACAAAAGCCATTCACTGGAGGAAGGACAGCCTTTTTAACAGATGGTGCTAAAACTGTTGGACATCCAAAAAGAACCTCTTTCGACCTAAATACAAAAACTTTATACAAAAATACAAAATATTTTTTCGACCTAAATACAAATACAAAAACTTTATACAAAAATTAACTCAAAACGGATTATAGACTTTAAATGTGAACATAAAGCTATAAACTTTTAGGAAAAAATAGGCAAAAATCTTTAGGATTTAGAACTAGACATAGAGTTCTTAGACTTGACACAAAAAGCATGATCCATAAAAGGAAAAATTGCTAAATTGGACTTAATTGAAATTAAAACTTTTGTTCTGAGAAGGTTCATGTGAAGAGGAAACATTACATACTGGGAGAAGATACCTGCAAACCATATCCAACAAAGGACAGATTTCTAGAATGTATAAAAAACTCAAAACTCAACAGTAAAAACAACAAACAATCTAATTAGAAAATGGGTAAAAGACATGACTAGACATTTCATTGAAGAGGGTATAAGATGACAAATAAGCATATGAAAAGGTGTTCAACATCATCAGTCATCAGGGACATGCAAATTAAGACCACAATGAACACCTGAAACTAATATATTATTGTATGTCAATTATATCTCAAAGGAAAATAAAAACCACATGACCTTTTATTACCTATCTATCATAACGACCAAAATAAAAAATAGTGACAACACCAAATGCTGGCAGGGAAACAAAGAAACTGGATCACTCCTACATTTGCTGGAGGGAACAAAGAATGGTACCATCACCCTGGTAACAGTCTGGCAGTTTCTTACAAAATTGAATACGCACTTACCATATAGCCCATCAATTGAGCATTTATCCCAGAGAAATGAGAACTTACATTCTTACAAAAACCTGTGTGCAAATGTTCATAGCACCTTTATTTGTAATAGTCAAAAACTGGAAAAAATTCAGATATCCTTCAACGGATGGATGGTTAAACAAACTGTGGAACATCCATACCGTAGAATACTACCAGAAATGAAAAAGGAACCAGATGTTGCTACACACAATGACTTGAATGAATAGCCAGGAAATTATGCTAAGTGAGAAAAGCCAATCCCGAAAGGTTACACACTGTATGGTTCCATTCATGTAACATTTTTTAAGTGAAAAAAAAAAAAAAAAAGAAATGGAGGACATATTAGAGATTTCCAGGGATTAGAAAAGGGGAGAGGGAAGGGGTATCCGGAGGGTTGTGGGTTTGATTATCAAAGGGCAACGTTGGGCTTCCCTGGTGGCGCAGTGGTTGAGAGTCCGCCTGCCGATGCAGGGGACGTGGGTTCGTGCCCCGGTCCGGGAAGATCCCACATGCCGCGGAGCGGCTGGGCCTGTGAGCCGTGGCCGCTGAGCCTGCGCGTCCGGAGCCTGTGCTCTGCAATGGGAGAGGCCACAACAGTGAGAGGCCCGCGTACCGCCAAAAAAAAAAAAAAAAAAAAAAAGGGCAACGTGAGGGATCTTTGTGGTGTTGGGACTGCTGAGTAGCCTGATTGTGCTGCTGGATACACGAACACACACAGGTGATAAAATTGTATAGAGCACGCACACATGCGCACGCACAGACACACACACACACACACACACACACACATACATACACAGGGTACAAGTAAAACTCAGGAAACCTGAATAAGACAGTGGATTACATCAATGACAATATCTTGGTTCTGGTATTATACTATAATTTTGAAAATGTTACCCGGGGTGAATTGGCCAAAGTGCACAGAGAACCTTTCTGGACTATCTCTTACAACTGCATATGAATCTACAATCACCTCAACAGAAATTTCAATTTAAAGGGTTTTCAAAAAGTTACTGACCCTTTCACTCTTCCGCCTGTTAAAAAGATCTGATTTCATATGATTTTACAGAACAGATAATTTCCCATGCTATTTAAAGTGTCTCAGCAAATATGAACAGATTGAAAACCAACCAATTCATTTCACTCAAATAATGTCAACTCTAAAACCACACATGGAACCCTAGTGTATAAAAAAGATTTTAAAAACGAAGCATTGGGCTTCCCTGGTGGTGCAGTGGTTGAGAGTCCGCCTGCCAATGCAGGGGACACGGGTTCGTGCCCCCGTCTGGAAAGATCCCACATGCCGCGGAGCGGCTGGGCCCGTGAGCCATGGCCGCTGAGCCTGTGCATCCGGAGCCTGTGCTCCACAACGGGAGAGGCCACAACAGTGAGAGGCCCGCGTACCGCAAAAAAAAAACAAAAAAAAAACGAAGCATCTCTGGTTGAGGAGGAGAGGAGAGCTTGTACTCACCTACTTGCTTTTCCGTCTTCCCCCCACCCCAATTCCTCACCCTCAAATACATTTGGGGCCTCCGTGGAAACTAAGGGCCATACAACTCACTGTTTGAAAATCACTACTATTGTAATGCCCTAATTATTGAGAATCATAGCTGTGAAAATTCCAAACAAAACACTAACAAACTGAATTCAATTTAAAACAATTATCTGCTATGACAGTGAAGTAGGGTTTATCTCAGGAGGGTGAAAATGGCATAAAAATAGAAAATATATTAATATGATATGGCATATCAGTAGATCCAATAAGAATTCCACATGCTAAGTTAAGAGCTACTAAAAAATTTTAGTAAACTTAATGCTTATTGCTAATTTTTTAAAAAAATTATTTATTTATTTATGTAATTGAGGTATAGTTGATTTACAATATTGTGTTAGTTTCAGGTATACAGCAAAGTGATGCAGTATACATACTTTCAGTATATATACTTTTATATATGTATATACACATATATTACATATATACATGTATATATATGCATACTTTTTCAGATTCTTTTATAGGATATTACAAGATATTGAACATAGTTCCCGGTGCTATACAATAAATCCTTATTTCTGATTTTTAAAAATTGCTAATAGAAGAAAATTTCCTTAACCCGACAGACGATCAGGTAAGGAACTATTTCTGGCTCTTAATGACATGAACTTGGGCTTGGGAAGCATCATCTTTTGGAGTGTCTGGTAAGGACTTGTATGGATAGGGCTCCAGGTCGGGGGACCAATCACAGGGTGAGGATTCACAGCATTGCTTGCCGGGGAGAGGTAGTTCACTGGAGCGGTACCTGACATTGGCTTGAGCCATGAAGGTAGAAGAGATGTTGAAAGTGACTGCAAGGTTCAGAGGGTGAATTGATGAGCAGTTTCAGACTCAGAGATGGAACAGAGGAGGAAGAGCAGGTTTGGTGGGTAGGGAAGAAAATTCCTGTTTTTGTCCATACTTCCACAACTCCACAGGTGATATGAAGTGTGGAGAAATACTACTTCCTCAAAGAACACCCATTGTTTTAGATTCAAGGTCTTCTAATACCCCAGGGAAATTTTTTTAATCATGAGCAAAACTTGGATTAATCACATGTCCTCTAATAAATGCTAGAGTTTGAGAATATGGATTCTAAATTCCAAGTGGCTGCTGGAGAAATCTCAGATACAAAGTACGGTCTTGCATCCCTGAAAAACAACTCTACTACATAAGGCTGCACAATCAGAACAGTGAGAAAATTAGGACAGTAATTACTAGTGTCATAATTATCATTATCATCCTGTGCCCATGAACTAACAATAATGAGAGAATATACTGCTTTTGCTGAAAAGCAAAAGTCAAAAGATAGGGAGGAAAAGAGAAAGAAACATACTTTTTCTTCAATCATGGAGAAAATTGGGAGCTAAGTATGCCGGGAACATTTTAGGGGTAAAGGGAAGGGTTCCAGTAGGACAGATGACAATGGGCTAAGGGCACTGAGGAGACCCACTTGTCCCCAAATTTGCCCCTATTAATCCTGGTTCCCAAATCTTCCTAAATCAATTGTTAATACTTTTGGCAAGGGTGGCATAATAACATTTGTGAGCCTTAGAAAAATCAAGTTTCTATGGAGCACAAGAAATGACAGAGAAAATTTCCCTTACTTAGATTTTGTCTAGGCTCCGGTGGCAGATTTAGAGTGGGATTGGATTAGCGGAGGAAACAGGAGTAGGAGTTGGGGATGGAAGTGGCTCTGGGGAATCGTGACTCATTCTCTGATATTGGAAAAGGAGAGGATAAAAGAATGACAGAAGAGATCCTCAAAGAACCTAAAAAATCTACTTTCAAAGTACTTTATTTTCTGTGATCTCATTTAATCTTCAACTTGTGAAGTTCCCTGCAAGTCCACCTTGGAAGGCCATAGTATAAGACTTCAGAAGGCCACTGGGCACTCCTAATTTTAGAGACACCACCTCCCCGCAAAGCACATTAAAATCTATCCATGAGCCAAACAAAATGTAATTCATATAAAGCCCAGAAAGGGCTGAGGGGAGTTGAAATTGATGCCTAGGTTCCATCTTATAGACATTTAAACACATATTCATATTGATATTTGAGTTACCTTTTTCTATTTTAGAGCCCATGCATTTCCCCTGGCTTCTAACATGTCAGTAGGTCCTTTAAAGCTCATCAACCTTAGTTAAGGAAACCAACGTGCCTTGTAGATAAAATGACCAGGAGCTCTAATGTGCCAGCCCAGGCTCCTGAATTCCCAGAGAATGTCCTGGCAGAATGTGACAAAAATGTGGGACCAATGGTGGCAACACCAAACTTAGAAGACTTACCTTAGGCAAACAAACAAAATGGGGCTGTTGGCAAAACGAGTGGAGGGTGAGAGGCAAGGGATTTGGGGGGGAAAGTGGGTGATGGTACTCAAATAGTTTGCAAACAACCCCAGGGAAAACTTCACCCAAATTCCTCAAAAAAAAAAATAGTTTTCTTTTGCTGTGGGTGAGAAAAGCTCTTCTCCGTTTTGACTGACACAACTGTAGAGCAGATTCTCCCAATACCAAGTCTGAATGGAAGGAAAGGAGGGTCAGAAGCTCCACCACTCAATTTGTAAAGCTTCTCACCTCTTCTTTCAGATTCTGGCCTCCAGGTGAACTTCCAGTGTCCCATCCCACCCACGGAGCATCTTTGGCTTTTCCCAGGAGGCCTTCAGAGTGGTCTGGTGGCATTAATTCTACCACTCATATTTATCTTTCAGTTTACAGAACAGGTCTTAGCACCTTTTCAATCACACCTCCCAGGGAGGGATACTACTTTACACAGGACCTGGGCTAGGCTGGAGGGAAATTTACAGCATGAATGAAATGAAACAGAAATGGAAGTGAACAGCTCCAGAGCCCATTGGGCATTGAGTATTTTTGTTTTGTTTTGTTTTTTTGCTTTTAAGCAATCAGCTTTGAGCTGCTCATCCATGGGCTCCAGAGCCAAGCAACGTTTGGTGTTTTTTGGTGTTGTTGTAAATGACATTTGTTTAAAATTTTCATTTTCTATTGGTTTGTTGCTCCCATGTGGAAATAAAATTGATTTTTAAACAGACTCTTTTCCTCCATGGTCCCTTATAAATTCACTTATTAATTCTAATAATTCATCTATAGATTCTTTTGAATTTTCAAAGTACACAACCATATTCTCTGTAAGTGATAACAACTTTATTTCTTCCTATCCAATCCTTATAGTTCTTCTCTCCTTTTCATGCTTTATTGAACTGCCTCGGAACCAGGTACATTGTAGGTAGAAATGGTTCTCATAGCAACCTTGTTTCCTTTCTGACTTCATGGGAAAAGCATTTGATACTTCACATTTAAGTGTACTGTTTAGTGTAGGTGTTTATTTTTTATTTATTTTTGATGGTGGCAACTTTCCATTTTATTTTATTTATTTTTGAAAAATCAAAGTGTAGTTGATTGAAGATGGTGGTGTGGGAAGATGCGGAGTTAGCATCTCCCCAAAAACAAGAGGCCTGCCAGCGGCTGGTGGAGGACTCTGACGCCCAAGGAGACGGTAGGACCCCCAAAGTGAACCGCCGCCCCACACCGCTTGCAGGATCTTGGTTCACGAGCCCAGGATCGGGCCAAAGCTCCTGCCGTGGGACCTCCAAGTCCGAACCACTGGACTAACAGAGAACCTCAGACCCCAGGGAATATTCATCAGAGTGAGGTCTCCTGGAGGTCCTCATCTCAGCACAAAGACCCATCTCTACACAACAACCTACAAACTCCAGTGTTGTAAGTCTCAGGGCAAACAACCAGTAAGACAGGAACACAATCCCACTCATAAAAAAAAAAAAAAAATGAGATGGCAAAAAAATATGTTGCAGATGAAGGAGCAAGGTAAAAACCTACAAGACCAAATAAATGAAAAGGAAATAGGCAATCTACCTGAAAAAGAATTCAGAGTAATGATAGTAAAGATGATCCAGAATCTCGGAAATAGAATGGAGGCAAGGATTGAGAAAATACAAGAAATGGGTTTTTTTGGTTTGTTTTAGGTCCCATTTGTTTATTTTTGTTTTTATTTCCATTTCTCTAGGAGAAGGGCCAAAAAGGATCTTGCTGTGATTTATGTCATGGAGTGTTCTTCCTATGTTTTCCTCTAAGAGTTTTACGGTGTCTGGCCTTACATTTAGGTCTTTAATCCACTTTGAGCTTATTTTTTGTGTGGTGTTAGGGAGTGTTCTAATTTCATTCTTTTACATGTAGCTGTCCAGTTTGCCCAGCACCACTTATTGAAGAGGCTGTCTTTTCTCCATTGTATATTCTTGACTCATTTATTATCAAAGATAAGGTGACCATATGTGTGTGGGTTTATCTCTGGCCTTTCTATCCTATTCCATTGATCTACATTTCTGTTTTTGTGCCAGTACTGTACTGTCTTGATTACTGTAGCTTTGTAGTATAGTCTGAAGTCAGGGAGCCTGATTCCTCTAGCTCTGTTTTTCTTTCTCAAGACGGCTTTGGCTATTTGGGGTCATTTGTATCTCCATACAAATTTTAAGATTTTTTGTTCTAGTTCTGTAAAAAATGCCACTGGTAGTTTGATAAGGATTGCACTGAATCTGTAGATTGCTTTGGGTAGTATAGTCATTCTCACAATATTGATTCTTCCAATCTTTAGTCATACTTATCAAGAAAAGAAGGGAGAGGATGCAAATCAATAAAATTAGCAATGAAAAAGGAGAAATCACAACTGACAGCACAGAAATACTAACGATTATAAGAGACTACTACAAACAACTATATACCAATAAAATGGACAACCACAAAGGAATGGACAAATTATTGGAAAGGTACAATTGTCTAAGACTGAACCTGGAAGAATTAGAAAATATAAACAGACCTATCACAAGTAATGAAATTGAAACTGTAATTTAAAATCTTCCAACAAACAAAAGTCCAGGACCAGATGGCTTCACAGGCAAATTCTATCAAACATTTAGAGAAAAGCTAACACCAATCCTTCTCAAACTCTTCCAAAAAATTGTAGAGGGAGAAACACTCCCAAATTCATTCTACAAAGCCACCCATCACCCTGACACCAAAACCAGAAAAAGATATCACAGAAAAAGAAAATTATTCATATTTCCTCCCTTCTTACACAAAAGGTAACATACTCTAAACATTTTTCTGTACTTTGCTTTTTCCTCCTGTTGGCAATGTATCATGCAGATAAACTCATAGCAGTTTTTTTTTAAAACTAATTAATTCATTTATTTATTTTTGGCTGTGTTGGGTCTTCGTTGCTGCGTGTGGGCTTTCTCTAGTTGCAGCGAGCAGGGGGCTGCTCTTCATTGTGGTGTGCGGGCTTCTCATTGCAGTGGCTTCTCTTGTTGTGGAACACAGACTATAGGCACCTGGCTTCAGTAGTTGTGGCACACAGGCTCAGTAGTTGTGGCACACGTGCTTAGTTGCTTTGCGGCATGTGGCATCTTCCCGGACCAGGGCACAAACCCATGTCCCCTGCATTGGCAGGTGGATTCTTAACCACTGCTCCACAAGGGAAGTCCCTCATAGCAGTTTATAGGCAGTTTCCTCATTTCTCTTTATGGTTGTAAAGCTCCCCATTGTTTAGATGTACCAATGTTTATTCAACCTGTTCCTATGGAGGATATTTGGGTCCAGTCTTTTGCTATTACAATACAGTTGCAGTGAACATCCTTGTGCATGTGTCTTCTTCATATTGTTTGGATAGATTCATGGAAGTGGACTTGCTGGTCAGAGAACAAATGCATGTGTCATTTTGCTTGGTGTTGCTAAATTCCCCTTCATAAGGATTATACCCTTTTGCATTTCCTAGGTGAGTCTTCTCAAGGAAGATGATCAAGAGAGCTGTTGTCCATTATCCTGGGCCCTTAAATACCAGAACACAGAGTTTTTTCCCCCTGTAACATTCCATTTCTTTAAGGAGAAGTTGTCTGATTGTTTGCATGAAGGGAATACGTATTGCTTCCAGGTGTCTGTGTTTCCACATGGGTGTGTGTGAGGCGGGGTGGTCAGGGGATAGTGGCAGTGAGTCCACTGGCTCTCTATGTACATCTTTGATAATATTCTATTTCAGCCTAACATTTCACTTGCACCAAGCGTTTCTGAATCCCGAGCCTCTCTAAGTGTCTGCAAGACAGGCTGAGATCCTCTCAGAGTGTAATGCTGTCTAGGTTGCTCTTGGTTAGGACTTCTGCTCAGCCAGTAGTTACTCTGGTGTCTCAGTGGGCTCACCATCTTGCAGGACTTTGCTGAAATCTCTTGTCTCTTTGTGTCCCACCTCTTAATCTCTTTTCTATTGAGTGTTTGCATCTTCTAAATTAATTTAGGACCATCTTATTGGCTTGAGGATGGAAAGGAGATGCAGTTGTGGTATTATTTCACCACTGTGTTCCAGAAGTGCACCAAAAATGTGTAGAGGGTGATGCTGAAACATTTGTAGGATATGAGGGATAGGGTTAGGAAAAGAGAGGATTTTCTAATAAGGGCTTCTCTGGACCATACATTAAGCTGTACTTTATGGTTTCTGAGAAACACTAGTGAAGGATTTGACTTATTTTGAAATTGCTTTTGGTTGCCAGATGGGTGTATCATTGGCTGGGCCACCCGGGTTCTCAACACATAAAGGATTAATGAACAACTGAGTTAATTCTGAAAATAGAGCAGATTGTATGCTTAAAATTTGGGACCTGCTGAAATGTTTGATTCAGCCATCCTGTTACCGACATACATAGGAGGTTTGAATTTTACTATAAAGCAATAAAACAACCCCCCAAACAAAAAACCACAAGGCATCTGCAGAATTCTTTTACACTTCTGACAATTTGCTTGGGCCCCTGCATATGCCATACATTTTCTCAGACAACTTGCTTCTTCTAAGACTAAGATATGAAATGAACATTTGCTATTATGGACAATGCACGCCTCATTTACACAATCAACGATCTAACTACTGTCTATCCAGGGTCATAGTTGTATCAGCTTCTGTGCTAGGTACGGGGAATAAGACAGTCCTTGTTGTTAGGGAATTTACAGTCTGGTGGGGGAGGAATGGGAGACGGGCCACAAAGAGATAATTATAAAATGTTGTGATATATGCTATTATAGTGGAATGTACAGAGGAGTCCAGGATTTCATTATCATAGTTAACAACGTACATTTTTATACATGCTCACTTTGACAGTGCATATATTAAAACTGGAGAAGTACAGAGAAAATTGGCTAGCTTCCTGAGCACAGATGACTTGGAAACTCATGAGGCACATATATTTTTGTGAAGCAGCCTGTTGTGGTGGAAATTTGTCTGTACTTAGTCTCCAAAGGTCTGGGTTTGATCCCCATTTCTACCTTTAGTTCCTATTAAACAAGTCCCTTAACTGTCTCTGGTTGTCAGCTTCCCCACTTTTAAAAACAAGGAGGAAGGTTAAATGATGACTGAGGCCCTTCCTTGTTGAACATCCCAAGGGATGAATTCCAACTCTTCCCTGATGTGAACCCAATAGCCTGGTGAGGACATCACTGATCGCATTGCAGAGTTGGGCTAGATGTATCCAAATGACCAACCAGGGTCTTCATTAGGTGTCAGTGTTAGATACACAAAGTACCTTTTTGGAGGATAAACTTGACAAGTTTAATGGCAGTGGGGCGATGTTGCTCTTCATTTCTGAAGCCAGAGTTGCAAGGCTGTCTGGACCATACACGCAGAGCAGAGAAAGTGCACGCTCCCCAATATTCATTGGCCAGGACAGGTTACCAACTCCAGCTTAAGCTGGGGAATCAGTTGGCTGTTAAAACATCCTGATCTCTCTAGATTTGTGGATGGAGGCTCAAAGAAAGGTTGGGAACCTGGTACTCAATATGATTTAGTCACTTGAAAGATAAAATGTATACTTTGGTTTAAAAAACATTTTTGAAGATTGAGCATCTACCTTGCCCACATCCATGCTCAGGTTTATGGGAAACTCAGAGGTGAACCCAGGTCTATCTCATTTCAAAGTATATGCTCTTAACCATTCCTTAGTAGTCTAGTTGGGGCAGGAATTGAATGATGCTCTCAGTGGAGACTTATTTATTATTTTAAATTGTAGTAAAATACACGTGACATGAAATTTTCCATTTTAATCACTTTTAAGTGTACAGTTCAGTAGTGTTTAGTGCATTCACACTGTTGTGCAAACTGTCTTCAAGACTCTTTTTATCTTGCAAAACTGAAGCTCTATATCCATTAAACAATAAATGCCCATTTCTCCCTTCCTCCCAGCCCCCGGCAACCAGCATTCTACATTCTGTCTCTGTGAATTTAACTCTCTGGTTACCTACTGTAAGTGGCATCATACAGTATTTGTCTTTTTGTGACTGCCCCAGTTTCCACACTGCAACAGAGAAGAGAAAAATCTGCAGACAGAAAGATTGAAGCAAGCACAGTTTTATTTGGCCACTTCTCGAGATCCCTTTTCCACGGGGCTGAATGCCATCAATTCATCATTCCAGGCAGACAGCATGGGGTAAGGACCATCAAATTATTTACTTTATAAGATGTGCCATTATTCCTTCCAGGAACACTGGGGTCCATCTTCTCTTTGACATTGCACATTGCCAAAGTTTTCCATTGGTCAGCCTAGATATCTGGCTTTTTAAGATTCAGTGTTATTTCTACATTTTTACCCCATTTTTCATTGACAGATATGCATGAAAATACTAAAGGACAGATGAACATGGTCCAGAGAAGCCAGTATTTCTGGAATAATGATTTAAGGGTATCTGCAGTGGACACTTGATACTCTAGAAATTCTCCTTTATCCCTCTTTCTCATGGCTACTTTGGGAGCTGCCATCCTGGTGCGATGTCACTTTCCCTGTGGCCACAGTGGATTGGCCTAGATTTATCTCCAAAGTTAAGCTGGGCCAGTTTGAGTTCTTTCCCAGAGAATTTCATTGAAGAGACAGAAAGGACTGATGCACTCTCTCTCTCTCGTTGTTTTCATGTGGACCATTTTTAAAGTCTTTATTGAACTTGTTACAGTATTGCTTCTGTTTTATGTTTTGGTTTTTTGGGCCTGAGGCATGTGGGATCTTAGCTCCCCGATCTACACCCCCACCCACACTGGAAGGGGGATTGAACCCACACCCCCTGCATTGAAGGTGAAGTCTCAACCACTGGACCACCAGGGAAGCCCCTGACTCTCTTTTTTGAGGCTTGATTGACAAGTGTCCAATCTGCAAGCTATTGGCAGCTTGGTGGATTAAGGGGTAGAGGGGTTGATCCGTAGTGGCCAGATGGAAAAGAGAAGCCAACATAAGCAAGAAGAGTAGAGGGTATATTTGTCTCCAAGGGCTGCTGTAACAAATTACTACAAACTGTGGAGCTTAAAACAATTGAAATTTATTTTTTCACAGTTGGAGTTTAGAAGTCCAAAATTGAGATGTTGACAGGGCCATACGTCATCCAAAGTTTCTAGAAGAGGATCCTTCCCTTCCTCTCTTCTAGCTTCTGTTGGCAATCCTTGGTGTGTCTTGGCTTGTAGACACATCATTCCAGTATTTCAATCTGTCTTCACATAGGATTCTCCACTGTGCGTCTTCACAACGTCTTCTTTCTGTGTCTGTTCTCCATGTCTTATAAGGACACCAGTTATTGGATTAAGGCTCACCCTAACCCAGTGTGACCTCACCTTAATTTTAATTAATCACATCTCAAAGATCCTATTTCCAAATAAGATCATATTCTGAGGTTCCAGGTAGACATGAGATTTTGGGGACACTACTCAACCCAGTACAGAGTGGGTGGCCTGAGGGCATCTGGAACCTTGATTCCAATGTGATCACGAGATCAAAACCACACTCCACGCTTTGGGTGTTGTCAGACAGGCCCATATTCTGACAATAAATTCTCATTTGTGCTTAAACCTTGCTCAATTTGGGTGACTGTTACATGCAACCAAAAGAGTTTTTAATATGCATAAAATAATACAGACCCCCATTGTTACAATTCTGTTAGCTGCCACTATAAATAAAGTAATAAGATCTTTTCCTATGGGCCCTAGTAGGAGTGGGCGCCATATTAATCAACTTGACCAAGCACACATAGTGTATCACGCAGATGCCTGCACGCCCAACCTCAACTCAACCAGCGTAATAGGAGGGTCATAGGCAGGACAAACCCAGGGTTACACCGGGCTCCCGTTCTGTTTCTCTGTGAGTCTCTTGGCTTTGCGCCTCTCCATGTGTCTGAACCATTCCTGGGCTGGAGTCCCTATGTGGTCACAGGGCGGCTGAAGCAGGTCCAGGCATCCTATTCAGGTACAAAGTTCTGAGGCAGGAAGTGGCCATCTCTCCCTTAGGTCTCTTTATAAGGCCAAGGAGAACTGTCCCAGGAGTCGCCAGCAGGACAAGTTTCCCACCCCTGGCCTGCCCCTCCATCAAGTGACTTCCCCCACCCCAGTCCAGGGGCCCTTGACCCAGCCCTGCAGATCACAGGAAAACTGGGCTGAGGCTCCCCCTGTAAGGACTGGGTCCAAAGGAGATTCTCTTCCTGTTGCCGGGACTTAATGGCTTCCCACAAATTGACATAACAAGGCCTGAGGTATCATTGTGGTGGCTCATTTAGAGCCTCATTTAGATGGAGACTGACCACAAAGAACAAAGAGGTTTGGTGGACCTTTGCATGTAACAGCTGCTTACCACCTGATTTTATGGTGTTAAACCAACTGACCTGATTGGAATCATCCTTTCAGGCCCTTTTGCCCAGCTGAAAAGGCAGTGAGTGGGGCTTCCCTGGTGGCACAGGGGTTAAGAATCTGCCTGCCAATGCAGGAGACACGAGTTCGAGCCCTGGTCCGGGAGGATCCCACGTGCCGCGGAGCAGCTAAGCCCGTGTGCCACAACTACTGAGCCCGCGCTCTAGAGCCTGTGAGCCACAACTACTGAGCCCGTGCACCCTAGAGCCCATGCTCCGCAACAAGAGAAGCCACTGCAGTGAGAAGCCCTTGCACCACAACAAAGAGTATCCCCCTCTTGCCGCAACTAGAGAAAGCCCGTGCGCAGCAACGAAGACCCAACGCAGCCAAAAATAAATAAATAAATAATTTTTAAAAAAGGCAGTGAATGGGATTTTCTGCTGAGGGGCCTACATGGAGGGCATCTGAGAGGATCTGGCCAAGGAAAGCAGCTGTTGAGTCCTTCAGGAGGTTGGGGGGTGCATTGTCTGGGTCCTGGTCCATGGACTTACAGCAGGAAAGTGTGCCTCTTCTTTCATAGGTCTCCTAAAACTGTCTTTCACAAAGCCGCTTCCAAAGTTATGCAACCATCAGGAAAGCTGACTGAGCTGTTTTTCATCCTTTATGCTACTGACATCAGAAGCACAGATCTGAACACTGGTGGGATGCTACATTATGGTACTTCCTGCCAAACTTTGCCTACGACACACGGATGGGTGTTTAGGTGTGATCTAAAAAATCTGGTGGAAAGAGCCCTGCGGCCATACGGTATTTGGGGACCATAAGCTTGCCAGGTGTAGCTGATACTGCTGGCTGCCCACTCGACACGCATTTCTCGCCCAGCCCCCTCCCCTTTGGATTCAGAACACGCATCTGCCCTCCTTCACTCAGCTTTGGGTTTCAAGGGGTGTTCATCTGAGCCCCAGCCCAAGGGCAAAATCTTGATAGGTCCAAGTCAGTTATGGGTTTCCAAACCCTTTGTTGGTGATGTGTGTAGATACGGGCATATGGCATATTTTGGGCGAAAAAGACTTGAGAGAACATCTGCTGGGGACTCCTGGGACAGTTATAAAGATGTAAAAGAGAGATGACCCCTTCCTGCCTCACACTCCATCCTAGAGATTTCCTGCCACTCAGGAAAAGAGAAAGAGACTTTTCTATTGATCTCATGGAATCATCCTAACTGCCGGTGATATGGCCGTACTGCCCTCAACCCCGCCCCACCAGTTTATATTTAAGGAGCCTGAGGTTCAGACAGGATGAGAGGTATACCCAGTTCACACTGCCACTGAATGAATTCAGAGTCCACGCGAGTCCTGAGGGAACGGGACATGAGAGACAATCACGTGATGGAAGAGGAAGGTCAAGGGAGACCTGGATCGCTACTGGGGAGGGCAGGCTGAGTGGTCGCCAAAGGAGAGGATAGCCTGGGGGCACAAGAGTTAGCAGGAGGCATTGCACTGGGAGGACAGAGGGGCGAGGAGGTAAACGGCGCCCGCCGATGTTCGTTTCTGGGAAAACATGGCACCATCAAGGCTGAGCTCTCTCACCAGAGCAGCAGAGCTGGCTGGCTGGGATGGCAGACAGGCGGGGAACGGTTCTCGGGAAGCAGGAAAGCACTAGGGGATGCTGGGAAGTGGGCGGAGTCTGGGTTGCAGTTACCTGCGGATGGGGGATGCAGTACTGGGACGGGGAGGGGAGTCATGGCCGGGAGGAAGCCAGGCGTGGTCAGGAAGATAAAAGCATGCATCAGATTTAAGGAGTGAGGCAAGGACGGACTGGGAAAAGGAACAGTGAATTGGAAGCCCAGTTGAGGAAGAGTTGAGCCAGCCAAGAGGTGAAGGCTGGTCACGGGGGGGGGGGGGGGGGGGGGGGCGTGGAGGCTGCTTGAAATCCCCTCAGTACCCTGAACAGCTGGGCCTGAGGTTGCTGCATGAATCAGTGAGGACCTGGGCAGCTCACAGAGGAGGGTCCCCTTTGCATGTTTAATTTGAAGAGGTGTCATGATCTAGGTTTCCAATTCTCCATTTTATAGTCAACTCGGGGGGTGAGGGGTGGGCAATGGGGCAGGATCCCAGGGGCTCCCCCACGTGGAGATTCCACATATGTACTGACGTGAGCCTGTGCTGACCCCATCCCTTCCCCCACGTGGGAACTCTAGGGAGAGCTGGTGGGGTCTTTGGGCCTAAGAAGGCTGGCTTCCCTTATGTCTGAAGCGAAACAAAGAACCTCTGGGCCAGATGGAAACTCAGTTGCTTTTCTGGCATGGCCAAGGGACACCTTTAATTGCAAATTTCAAGACCAGCCCTTGATGGAAATTGCAACGAGGCCAAGGCCGTATGGGAACATTTCTTGATGGAAATGAGCATCTGTTCTCTATAAGAAATGCAAATGATGCTTAATTGTGCCTTCAGAGGGATGTGTTCCGCCCCCAGCACGCTGCCCACAGGCACGGTAATCTTGACTACCCTTCAAAGTCCTCAGCTCCTACCCACTAGACTGAGGCAGCACAAACCACATTAGACCAGGCAGCGCCCTCTGTTGATGGTCCATCCAAATACTCAGGGTACAGAAGGGGACCAATGCCTGCTGGGTTCCTACCACGTTCCAGGTCTGGGCAAGGTATTATTGTTTCGTTTAATGTGGGCAACCCCCGCCCCCCCCCCCCCCCCCCGCCCCGTGGGATCTGCTGCTTTACAGACAAGGAATCCAAAGCTCATAAAATTTATGTAGTTTGTCTGATGTCATATACTATGTGGTGGGACAGAAGCACAGGCAGGACTGACAGTGAGAAAAGCCCCACAGTGTGCTCTAATATTTATTGAGTGCCTAGGTCATGTCTTTAGCAAACATTCTCTTATTCTGTCTCTCTCCCTTCTCACTTTCCTGTAAATGGCTGAATAAAGGGGGTCTGTAGAGGCAAGCGGTATTCCTTCATAATGAACACCTCATTTCCTTCCCAAAACATTAGAGATGTCTCACACAAAGAGCACGTACAGTAGGACAGGCAAAATGAAATAGAAAAGGGTTAAGAGAAAGCAGCCATTCCCTGCAGGAAGCTGAGGGATAAGAATTTCTGCATTATCATCACCATCATTAGATTTGACGGCGCTGGAGTCAAGAATACTAAACCTTGTACTTCACAGGCTCCAAGGAGCTCACGGGACAGCTCAGCACAAGTCCTGGCTCCGGAGTCAGCTCATCTGTAAAATGGGATGATGGTTCCTATCTCAGGGGGTTACTGCCAGAGTTAATGTGCTCATGTTTTTAGAAGAGCATCTGGCCCATGGTAAGTGGTTAATAAACACTAGCTGTTATTACTTTTCAAGATCTTACAGTTAGCCCTGCTCAGGGTTTGAAAACTCCCTGGAAGTCCTGGGGTGCTATGTGGTTACTGCTCTTGCTTCTGCAACCAGAGACACCAGAGCTTTTATCTTTTATACACAGCAAGATAGGCTGCCTACAAGATATTTGAAAACTACCTTGGATTATAAGGGTCATATAACCTCTCTGAGCTCCCAGAAACAGTAGGGAATTTTTCTTACTTAGGCAGTGTTATGGGCTGAATTGTATCCCCCCCAAATTCATATGTTGAAGCTTTAACCCCCAGCATCTCAGAATGTGACCGTATTTGAAGATGAGGTTTTTAAAGAAGTGATTAAGTTAAAATGAAGCTATAAGGGTGGACCCCAATCCAATAGGACTGGCGTCCTGGAAGAGACACCAGGGACGATTGTGCACGGGAGTGACTATGTGAAGAAGCAACAAGAAGGAGGCCGTCTGCAAGCCAAGGAGGGAGAACTCAGAGGAAACCAAACTGCCAATGCCTTGATCTTGGACTTGTAGCCTCCAGAACTGTGAGAAATGAATGTCTGTTGCTTCAGCCACCCAGTCTGTGGTATTTTTTCTGTGACAGCCTTAGCACATTAAGACATAGTACATCTTCAATGCCTAGAAGATGTCTGGCATGAAGTAGATGCTCAATTAATCCACGCCGAATTGGATGCAACCTCATTTTCCTTTCCTATGAAATGCAAAAGGACTCCTGGGTTCCAGGACTCGTGACCCCTATAAGAGAGACACCCTCCAGGAAAGTGTCTCATGCACATTCAGAGTCTCTGTGCAGATGCTCTGGAAAGTGGGCGTGAGACCCTCGATTGCTCCACTGTCCTGGGTTTTCTCTAACCCCTACCCTCCCACCTTGGGCATGTTGCCTGGCTGAGGAGAGGAAACCAAGTCTTTCAGGAAAAGTAGACCCTGGTTGTGGCAAGGAAGCCAGAGGGAGTGGCAGGTGGGGCAGGAGGAGAGAGGAAGGGGCCAGTGTGCTCAGAGCCGGTAAATGGGAGCAGAACCTCCAGCTGGCTCTCAGGAGGACAGGCAGATGTCCCTGGCTGGTGCAAAACGCGATCATGCTAAAAGAAGGGACTTTGTAGCAGCGGCTCCCCACCTCCCCAGCTTCATCCCACTGGACACAGTTTGCGGGAGAAGAAATCATGGCATTGAGGTTACTGCTCGTGATGCTACTCAGGGGTTTTCCTGGAGCTTTGAAGACTCTGTACTCAGAATGTCATTCCCCAGGGACTTCCCTGGTGGCGCAGTGGTTGGGAATCCACCTGCCAATGCAGGGGACAGAGGTTTGAGCCCTGGTCTTGGAAGATCCCACATGCCACGGAGCAACTAAGCCCGTGTGCCACAACTACTGAACCTGCGCTCTAGAGCCTGCGAGCCGCCACCACTGAAGCCCGTGCCTAGAGCCCGTGCTCCACAACAGGAGAAGCCACCACAATGAGAAGCCCGTGCACCGCAACGAAGAGTAGCCCCAGCTCACTGCAGCTAGAGAAAGCCCATGCGCAGCAACGAAGACCCAATGCAGCCAAAAATAAAGAAATTAATTAATTTAAAAAAAAAAGAATGTCATTCCCCAGAGGAAGGTTGTGGGGATGTTGGAGGTCAGGGTGGATTGGATACATAGACCTCTCCTCCCCTTGTTTGCCCTGAGGAAGAGAATACTTCTGTCTTACAGATGAAACAACCCAGGCTCAGAGACGTTAAGTGACTTATCTATGTCACACAGCTAGGAATTTCAACCAAGTCTGGATGAAACCAAAGTCTGGGCATTTTTTTTCTGGACACAACACAGCATTGCCCGCTCTCAGACCCACAGGTTTGTATTCTGTTTATCAGGCTCTCCCTTCATGGATAAAAACCACTTATAGAGTGAAGGCAAACCCACTTCCTCCATCCTCATGGTCTGCTCTGGGGCTCCCTGGACTGCCTCATCATGTGGATTCCAGGCATTGAGCTCCCCGGCCCCAGACAGCAGAGATTTGGAGAAATACAGAACTCATGGGCCACGGGGACTCATCTGTCCACCTGTCCGTGATTGTGAAATGGGGCCACATTTATGCTGATGCCCAAATGACAGAGGCCTCAGGCCGCTTATCTCCCCAAACAAGAAAGTTATCTGCTCTCTTCGCCCCGCCCCATCCAAGTGCCTCCGGTCATTTTGGGGAGACTCAAAGGGAGCTTCACTGGTGCCCAGGCTGTCGGGGGCACCACCAGTGTCCACCCCTTTTTCCTTTGCTATTCTGGTTTCCACTTGCCCACTCCTTGCAGCTTTTCTGCTGTGAATTATTAATCATGTTCTGGTTATAACCACGTTACTATTAATCATGAAAGCGGACCACCTGAAGAGTGATGTTTGTGCCAATGTCTGTGCCATTGGGGCTCATCCACTGCCTGGAAGGTCCTCGTTCATTGGCAGAATCTCACAATGACTCTCATGGGGATACTTGGAGCTCCCACCTGAAAGGTCTTGTCCAGAGAGCTAGGTGGGCACAGGTGCTCTGCCATTCTCCCATTAACCTCCAACCTCCCGATGGCATCTAGCTATAATCACACTCCCTCCCATGGCTGATCAGTGGATACAAAGAAATCTTAGGGGACCCATTGTTATGGTCTACACAGGTCTCTAGAGTTTTTTTTAATTGCACATTCCTATAAGTACATCTAAGAATCATGTACCTCTCCAAGATGCAAAGCTGTTTATTCATGTGTCACATACACATAGCACCGCATTTATATATAACGTGCATTAAAGCCATGCACAAAGTAGAAATGTACAAGGATGATGTTTCTTCATAAATTAGAAACATTTATGTATTTCTGTGCTATGTCCATGAAAACCATAGGTAAAAATAGAAATGTAAAGGGAAGAGGTAGAGTAAATAGAAAAAGCAGTTCTTATCTTTTCTTTCCCCTCACCCCCCATGCATCTGTTCCCCTCTGCACCCCAGGTGCATGCACCTCATTTTAGAGATTACACTCTGTCCACATCTGCACGCTTACTAGACGCCCATGTCACATGCACGAGTCACTCGAGCTGCTGCTGCTCTCTGTTTTATGCATCAGAAGTCAGGCTCCAAGACGCTGAGTCCTTTGGGACCCAGTGAGGAAGTCTGGAGCCTGAGGTTGACTCCTGCTCAGGCTGCTCTAACAAAATACCTTAGACCAGGTGGCTTAAAGAACAGACATTTAGGCTTCCCTGGTGGCGCAGTGGTTGAGAGTCCGCCTGCCGATGCAGGGGACGTGAGTTCGTGCCCCGGTCCAGGAGGATCCCACATGCCGCGGAGCGGCTGGGCCCATGAGCCATGGCCGCTGAGGCTGCGCCTCCGGAGCCTGTGCTCCCTTCCCTCTGTTCTCAACAGCCCCCTTCCACCTCACCTCCTCCATCTCCACCTACCAGTGTCCTATATGTCCTTCCAGCAGACTCAAGGGCTTCTCCTCCATGAAGCCACCCATAGGGAAGCAGGCTGAGTCCTGCACCAGGATGTCCAGCTGAGAGGATGAGAAGGATGGTGTTAAAAGCCAGCTTGCTCCTTGTTTGCCAAACCCCGGGGCTGTTACGCAGTCCATCCTCCTGTGTGGCTTGCTGCACGGCAGGCCGATAAATTGAGAGATGAGTTTCTGGGGCAAGGAATGGCGACTTTATTTGGAAAGCCGACTGACTGAGAAGATGTCACACTAGTGTCCCAAAGAGCCATCTTCCCTAAGTTAGAATTCAGGCTTCTTTTATACTAAAAGGGGAGGAGGGGAAAAGTCCTGGTTCCAATGAGACTCCCGATGAGAAGGAGAGTTTGTGTTAATTTCTTCCCGCCTACAGCCAATCACAGGTGGGCCTGGTCAAGAGGTTTCCTGGGAGTCAAACAAAGGTATTTTAGCTTAACATGCATTACCTGGGAGGCAGTGGTTCCCAGAGATGGGCTATTATGTATAATTCAAGCTTGTAGGCAACATCCCTGTAATAGAGTACAAAGGTTCTTCCCTATCACAGACCCAGGGTGCTGGGCCTGTCAAGGTGGACTTCTTCCGACGTGCACCAAGACTCCTATGGGCTGGGAGGGCCCTGACACCTTGCACCAAATGGTTTTTCTCTCTCCTTTTTCATTCCCATAGAATTTTATGGCATCTCTAATACACAGCTGTATCATAGGTGTTTTGCACTTGAATCATCTTCCTGTCTAGGTGAGTTCGGAGCATGCAGGGATTCTATTTGTCTTATCCGTGTCAGTACAGTAAGTCTTTTCCCTGTGTCTAGTCCAGGAAGTCCCCCTACCTACGAACCTTCAAGCTGCGAACTTTCAAAGATGCGAACTTGCGTTCCATCAACGTCAGGCACGAGTGACATTGCAGCTCGCCCTCCGTCTCCTATTGTTGACGACCCTTCAGCTCTACCATCTCCCACCTCCTCTCCCTCCTCCAGTCAGAAACTCTTCTTGCCTGTTCACTCGATGCCAGCCCCTCGATGACAGCTGTTGTACCGTACTGCTGTACTTTTCAAGGTACTGCACTGTAAGATTAAAAGTGTTTATTTTTTGTGTGTTTATTTTTTATGTGTTATTTGTGTGAAAAGTATTATAAACCTATTACAGTACAGTACTATAGAGCCAATCTTGTTAGTTGGGTACCTAGGCTAACTGTGTTGGATTTACGAACAAATTGGACTTACAAACACGCTCTTGGAACGGAACTCGTTCGTATGTAGGGGACTTACTATACTTTGTCATTCATTCACTCACCCATTCCATACATATTCTTGAAACTCAATTGTGTTAATTCAATTCAAGTTTGTTGAATGAACGGGTGAATGAAATGTTCCCTCTGGAGCATGTGTTCTTCCCGTGTCCCGCCTCCCCAATCCTATCTGCTCTTCCAGCCAGTCTCCAGGATTAGACCCCTCCCACAGAGCTGGCCTCAGGTGTGGGCGGGCAGGCAGCGTCTGAGGTGAATGAACATGGCCATGCCCAGGGGCTCCTCTGGCCTCTTCGTTACCCTCAGGTGCACGCTTTCCCCAAGCTGACCCACCCTCCTCTAGGAGCACTCTGTACCAATGCTCCACCCACCCTTCCCACCTCCTAGGGTAGGCAGTTTACAGCAGGTGAGCTAGATAGAGCCTATACAGTCCCTTGTTCTTTCAGAGGGTGGGCAGAAACTTGTGGGAGTGGGAGCCACCCCTTAAAGAAAGGAAATAGGCAGAGATGTCTTGGGGTGGGATCCTGGCTGGGAAGAGACGCACCTCAGCTATGACTGGGAGTTACTAGGAACTACTCCCAGCTGCTAGCCTTGGGGCGGGGGATTGGGGGTGGGGGGGGAGAAAGGGGTGGGGAGAGATAGAGGGGAGGGGGGAGAGAGGGAGAGAGGAGAATTGCACTCTGAGTTAAGAGAAGTGTGTTAAATGTCCCCCATCACTCCCACCCTCCTGCCCAAAACCAAACAAAAAACAAACCAATAAGGAAATTGATTTTGTTCAAGTCGTTGCAATAGGTAGAGTACCCCAGATCCAAAGAGAGTAGAAAAGTCCCTTAAACTTGTCTAGGAAGGAGCAGACAATTTATCCATGGGGTAATTGTACAGTCGGTGTTGTTTTGTGATCAGGGGGAGTGTCAGTCAACCAGACAGGAAATGTTCACCTCTGTGTCTAGCTAGTTTCAGGGGAACCAATAGTTTGGGCAATCACTTCTGAGACAAAGAACAGGAGGTTGGAGGGACTGTGTCTGGCCTCATCACAGGTAATTAGGGGGGTGTCTGCGAGTCTTATGAGGAGTCATGGGAGAGAGTGGACCGCAAGTCTTATCTAAGTCACATGGGGAAGGTGGTCCTTTGTGGTAAGCTGTTTCCCAGAATGCAAAAAGATAGGCGGACTTTGGAACACATGGGTTTGGGGGGTTTCTTCACCATCTTTGTCTGTTGGAAGAACAGGGCTTGGGTAAATTTCAAATTGTCAAATTCTCCCAGTGACCTTGCCTGATGGGTGTTATCAGACTAATTTTATAACAGGCTTGGTAGGATTGAATAAGACCCCCTAGATCTCTTCTCAGAAGTGCTGGGAAATCACTCTAACTGGGAAGAAGTAGGGGTGGGAAAACTTAGGTCTCAAGACACCAGTGGTCTGAGGGACTCTTTTCTCTCTGCTTCTGAGGAGAGGGTGCTGTGTGGGGGGAAGTTCTGTGTGGTTTTGGAGATGGGGAGGGGAGGGTGTTATTAGGAGCAGACTATGAAAGAGGGAATTTGCAGAAATAATGGCTTAGGTTGACTTATCTGCACATTTGTTTGAATTCTCCATTGACTTCACACCCTGTAGTCTTTTCCTTCATTAGCAAATAATTTTACCGAGAAGTGGAATGAAATTTCTGTGCAAGAAATCATTTCTTGCCAAAGGAGCTGTTAAAAATTAATAAACAGAAACCTCAATTAAAATAGAGTCAGGAGAGCAGAGCGGGGAGCTCTCAGGCTCTGCGAAGAAGAAAGAACTCACTCTTCTTGCCTGCAGGAGCACAACCAATGAGAGACAGTCACAACTTAGTAAATGAAAAGCCACAGACTCTGTTTACAGCCCTCCCACTTCCTTTTCCCTCTATAAAAGAGTTCTCCTCTCTGTTTTTGCTGGGGACTTGCATGTGGCTCACCACGGTTGCAGACCCTGAACTGCAATTCTCTGATGATCCTAAATAAATCCATTTTTGCTGGAGAAATAACTGGCAGTCTATTTGTTTTACATCAATAGCGCATAAAATCTCTGAATCTTAAATCAGACTTGAGAGAGTTTGGACTTGAGGGAGGATTCAAAGTGGGTTAGAAAGAAGCTTATAAAGGCCATTTGTCAACAGGCATCAGACACCTTGGAAATCTGCACATCCTTCCACACTTTCATTTCTAGGAATTTATCTGAAGGAATGAATCAGATAATGTTCAAAGATGTTTGTAGTGAGGGAACTACCCCAGCATTGTTTATACTAATGAAGAATTAGAAGTTCAATAACAGTTTGCTAAATAAATTATAGAAACATCAACATAATAAAAATGTGACCATTAAAAAGAGAGCATGGACGTATATTTGTTTATGCAGTGTAGTGTTTATGTGTACCTCAGTTGAAAACTAGGCCTTGTGTGGAGCACAGCCACCTGGGTTAGGTGATTCTGATTCTATGGGGTTCTTCACCTTTCACGGCCTTTGGGCTATTTTGTATCTCCACAACTGATAGCAATGCAAATAATTCTTTATAGACATGCAACTAAATTCTGTCTGGTGGAGGTTCATTTGTCTAGCTCCTCCCCAGTGGAAGAAGCCACTTTTGTGTTCATTTGTAAATCCATTTCAGTATTCCTCATCTATAAATGTCTCTGCTATCTTGACTCCTTTGTTATAACCTCTTAATTGTCCCCTCATTAATAACGAATTAGATAAAAATCTTAACATGTGTTCATTTTATATATGTAGGAGAGTCATAATTTCATCTTTAAATAATTATCCTTTAACCATTGAATGGTACTTGTGATCATTATTAAATAATAAAAACAAGTTAAAAATAGTGTATCAAATAGTGTATCTTATATCATTCAAAGAAAAATGGCATGTTTTAATTGATGCACAGAAATAAAAAGTTCAGTGCAGTACACACCAAAATGTAGGAGTGTTTAGCTCAGGATGGGTTCATGGATGAATTTAATTGTCTTCATGCTCATCTTATTTCTTAGGCCTAACACGTATTATTGTGAATAAAAGTTTTTAAACACCAAAGAAGCATTAATCAAAATCTGGGACATACCAGCCTTTCTAACCAAATTCCCATGGGATTCAGATCTCCCCTTCTCCCAATCTGGCAAGTCTAAAGTCAGGAGGTAACTTTTCTGGAATAACCCTGCTTCCCTTCTAGGGGAGGATAAGTTGGCTGACATTTAAGAAGCCCCAAGGAACATTTAGGGCTGGGGTTCCCTGCTGGGCTACACGCCCAGAGGCTCTGGGTTGGTCTGTTGGGTGGGGACATGGGGTAGAGGCTTCTGAAGATAATATTTGAGACGTTTAGGCTGTGACTACGCAAAAAAGAAAATCTGAGGAAACTACTGGTTTGTATAGAGTGGCTTTGAATGATTATGATTGAAAAATACCGAGGGATTGATAATTTATGCCTGAATCTCCGGTGGCTAGGGTACCAGATAGTATCAGAAAGTGCTTCCATTAGAGGGAGCTGTGGATGGTTTGAGCTAAGGGTTCAAGGTTAACACTCCCCACCCCCTTCCCCAGTCCCACAGGAAGAAGCTGGTGGGCAGATCTGCGTGGGGTGGGCAGTCTCCTTGAAGATGCTGGGTGAGGTCGCCGGAAGCCACCACGAGGTGCTATCTCAGCCCAGGGGACACAGCTACTCTGAGTGCCTTTGCTGCAGAGGGGTGCGGTAGGGAGGAAAGTTGTCCCCCGAAAAGCTGCTCTCCCCTCGGAGAACCAGGAATTCCTTGGGCAGTCTCTACCAGGAGTGAAATGTAGATCCTTTGCACTTCAACTCCTGTTCTATTTTCAGACTGATTCATAACTAAAACATGAAATAAATGATGGAAGGCACGGAGCACTGTCTGACACTTGCTCAACGCGCGTTCCTTTCTTCCCTCCCTCCTTCTCTTCTTCATCAGAATCTGCGGGGCCAGACTGTAGGCGCTGACTCTCAGACTGTCCTGTCTGAAGGGCTGTTTTCTGCAGGTAATTACAGAGGCGGCGGGTCCCTGGGCTGATTCTGCTCGAGGGAAGGAACCCGGCTTCCTGCCGCGCTGTCCACGCCGCCTTTCGAGCTCAGGACGCCACGAGCCCGCCCTCTGGCGGCGACAGCCCCGCATGTTCTCAAGCGGCCAAGGCTCCGCCCCGCCGGGGCTTCACTGCAAAACTTCGTTCCTGACGCCCGGTCACTGTCACCGCACAGTAGACACATGTCCCGCTTTGGACCGAATTACTCGGCAGGACTGCAAGGTGACTTGCTAACGCCATTAGACAAGAAAGGAGAGCATGTGAAGCTGGAGAGGGAGGGGAGAAGTATTTGCAAATTCCTTAAGATACAAGTGGTACCTCTCCCCCATTCCTCAAAATTTTGTTACGAAAAGTTTTAAAGATACCTAAAAGTTCAAAGAATTTTACAGTGAACAGACATATATCTATCACCCAGATTCGTCCATTAACATTTTATTCTACTTGTTTCATTACATACCTACCCATCACCCACCCTCTCTCTCCACCCATCAAAACAGCTTATTTTTCTGGTGCATTTCAAAGTAGGTTGCAGACACTTCCCTCTAAACATCTCAGCCCTCGGTTTTTAAAGAAACACATGGAAGAGGTTTCTAATATTTATTTTCCTGCGCAGTACATTTCTATTTTCATGTTTTGTTCTTATAACACTGTGAATGAGTTATTTATTCATTAAACTGAGATATAATTGACATATAACATTATTTTACTTTCAGGTACACAACATAATGCTTTGGCATTTGTATATATTGTGGAATAATCACCACCCTAAGTCTAGTTAACAACCATTACCACACGTAGTGACTTTTTTTTTCTTGTGATGAGAACTTTTGAGATCTATTCTGGTAGCAAATTTCTAATATACAATGAGGTAGGAATTTTTAATCCCATTTTACAGGCGTGGAAACTGAGGGTCATGATGGGTGAGTAATCTGATGGAGCTGTGATTCAATCTGTGTCTTTCACAGCAGATGTCCTCCCCTCCCTAACTTTGATGGCTTCACATTTTACTTGGAATAAAAGCAGAACTTCTCATGCACACAGCCATCCAGGACCCTGCACTGTCTGTCTCCTCCCTCCCTCACCAAAGCAGTCCAGTCTGCTTGGAGATGCATTCCCAGACCACCCCGTCTGAAGTTACCTCCCCCAGGGATGCTCTATTATCACCATATTTTATTTCTTTCCTAACATGTTTCACAATTAGGAATTACCTTGTTTTTATATTTGTTTGCTCATTATCTGATTCTCCGAGGAATGTAAGGATCTCCAGTACCTAGAAGTGGGCCCAGAATGAGTCAGTGCTGAAGGAATATATTCATTAAGTGGATGAGTGTAGAATTCTGCTCAGCTCACTAATTGCTAAGTCTCTAAGATATGAGATCTTGGGACATTAGGATGTCAGGCCTACAAGCACTGCTGCCATCTTGCTTCTGGTCTGAAGAAAGAGCTAGCCCAGGGAGGGGTAGACCCGAGCAGGAGGCCTGACTGGACCTCCTGGCCCCCACTGTCCTTCAGGACTTGCAGTTTTGTGAGAGTATTTTCAGTTATTTGCAGCTGAAGTCATCCTTTGCCGTTAGCTGACCACTTACCATGTACCCTCACTTTGCTTAGCATTTTAGAAATAATATTTCTAGGCTTTGTAACATTGGAGGCTGGCATTAGCTCCAAGGGTGCCCTTGTGACAATAAGTAGCAGAGACCCCCCCTCTGAGCAGATGTAGCCGTGGGTCCCACTCACCTCCGCCCAGGATGTTCCTGGTGAAGACGCAGCCTGAAACCCATTACAAGTTAGCATAGGTGCCATTGCTCCCATTTTGCAATGAGGAGACCCAGACCCAGAGCGGAATTAACTTGCCCAACATCACATGGTTTAGCCACAGGCAGAGCTGGGAATCAAACCATGTCTTTCAAAAGCTCATACCAACTTTTAAAAACAATGTTTAGTTTTGACTTTAAATGACACATTTGAATAGAATGAAATAAAACCAAAAAATAAACATTTAAAATTGAGCTGTGTTGGTGGATTCTTTCCTCAGGCAAAGCCTACCGAAACGTTTTCAGTATTTTATTTTATTTTTTTGGCTTCGACAATAGACAAAATATGGAATGTGTCATAGATGTGCGTGTCATCTTGCACAGGGGCCGTGATGATGTTCCTTGTATAGTTCCAATGTTAGTATATGTGTGGCTGAAGCGAACACAGTATGGGTTTTTTAAAAAGGCTTATTGAGATATAAGTCACACACCATACAGCTTACTCATTCCAAGGGTACAATTCAATGGCTTTTGGTATATACACAGAGCTGTGCAACCACCACCATAATGAATTTTAGAATTTCATCACTCCAAAAATAAACTTTGTACCCCTTAGCCCAGTCTTCCCTCCCCCTGGTCCCTGGCAACCACTAACCTGCTTTCTGTCTCTACAGAGTTGCCTGCTCTGGGCATTTCACGTAAATGGGGTCACACACCATGTGGTCCTTTGTGACTGGCATCCTTCACATAGCATAAGGATTTCAAGTTCATGTGTAGCTTGTATCCGTACTTCATTCCTTTTCATGGCTGAATAATATTCTACTGTATGGGTATATCCCGTCTTATCTATTCATTCATTGGTTAGTGGGCATTTTGTGTGTTTCCACTTTTCTGGCTGTTATGAATAATGTTGCTATGAACATTCATGCCCAAGTTTTTGTATGGACATATGTTTTCATTTCTCTTGGGTACATACCTAGGAGTGAAATTGTTGGATCATACAATAAATCTATGTTCAATCATCTGAGGAACGTCCAGATGGTTTGCCAAAGTGGCTTCACCATTGTATGTTCTCACCAGCAGTGTCTCAGGGTTCCAATTTCTCCATATCCTCACAAACATTTGTTACTATCTGACTTTTTGGGGGGTTTGTTTGTTTGTTTGTTTGGGTTTTTTTGGCTGTGCCGTGCTGCTGGCAGGATCTCAGTTCCTCAACCAGGGACTGAATCCAGGCCACGGCAGTGAAAGTGCAGAATCCTAACCACCAGGCCACCAGGGAATTCCCTGCTATCTGACTCTTAATGACAGCCCTCCCAGTGGCTGTGAGGTGGTATCTTGTGTGGCTTGATTTGCATTTCCCTGATGGCTAATGATGTTGAGCATCTTTTCATGTGCTTCATGACCATTTGCATATCTTCATTGGAGAAATGTCTTTTCAGATGCTTTGCCCAGTTTTTAACTGGGCTATTCCTCTTTTTATTGTTGTCTCGGTGTGGGTTTTAGTAAGGGAATACGGGGCTGGCTGACTTAGCTCACTGTCTGAGCCACCTGGATATAGCGTATTGGAGAGCACTGTCTCTCATCTTAGAAAATCAGATTTTTCACATACAGTCTCAAGTCGATCCCAGGTCAAATAAAGAAAATTGGAGTAGGATACGCCAAGCCTTGGTAACACTGAGGAAGAACGCTTTCTGGCGTGTGATCCTGGGTAAATTACTTAACTTTTTTGAGCCTCAGGGTTGGGTCCATTTCATAGGCTGAGACTCTTCCTCTCAATCTGTGCGTGTCAGATGCTTAGGGAAGCAGCACCTCTCACTCAGCACTAGCCCTGCGGCAGGCAATGCGGTCAGTGCCGCTCCAGGATGGATGAATGCCGTTGCCCTTCTCTTCCTGCTTCTCAAAGCTCAGCTCCAGTTCTCAGGGCTCAGAGGCTGAGATCACTTGAAGGAAAGTCACAGTTATTTCATCAGATTAACCACAATAGCTAGAGCTCACAATGGTTGGAGGAGAGGATGACATATCCAGATCTGATTTGGCCACGAGAGGCACTAGAGCCCTAAGGATGTTTCAGCAGCATCTTCTGAGAGAGGAGACCTGGTGGGCAGAGCTTCCTGTACCAGGGTCTTTTCTTTCCACTAGGGATAGCCTGCAGGGGATGCTGGCCGCCCTGGGGAAATGCTGGCCCCCACCCCCTCCACCTATAGCCTGTTGGAAGGAAGGGCAGAAGAGGAGGCCACATGGATGTGCACAGCGTGTGGACACACGTCATCCTGTGCACTAGCACACACAACTCAGTCAATGCCTTGGAATCGGACTCAATAAGATTTTACCCCTTTGTGAGGAGCATTCAGGGAAGCAAGAGATGTGCAGGCATTTCCTCTGTTCCCTATAGACTGTTTCTCTCATCACCCCAGCCTGGATTTAACTCAGCATTCCTTCCTTCCTTCCTTCCTCCCTCCCTCCCTCCCTCCCCCTCTTTCTCTCTCTCTCTCTCTTTCTCTTCCTTCCTTCCTTCGTTCCTTCGTTCCTTCCTTCCTTCCTTCCTTTCTTTCTTTCTTTCTTTCTTTCTTTCTTTCTTTCTTTCTTTCTTTTTCTTTCTTTCTTTCTTCTTTCTTTCTTTCTTTCACGTTTGTGGAGCATTTCCTCTGCGCCAAGCATTGTTCTAGCCACTGGGGATTCAAATATCAATCCAGCTCCAATGTGCTCATCACCAAGGAAGGGAGAAGTAGATGTTTGTGTATTGAGGTACCAGGTGAGCTTGGATTTAGAAGCTGTGCCAGCATCTTCAATGTCTAGGCAGATAGAAAAAGTCACCTCAAGATGGGTTCTTCTGATCAGGGAAGAGCCACGGGCATAATTCCTATAGATATGCAAGGGGAGGTACAGTGGTACTCACATCCTGGGGGAAGAAAGGACAGGAGGCTTGTCTGACCCCCACCCCCAGGCTGCCTCTCCCTCCAAGCACAGGTCTGTGGGGGATGCAGCTGGGGCAGGGACAGGAGTTGGGAAATGCACTAACTTGCCTTAGAAGCCTGGAAGCCTTGCAGAAAAAGAAGGACTGACATTACAACCCTCTCTGGAGTTCAAGGACAGGGAAATTGAGGAGGAGAGTCTAACAGGGGGGCCCGACCAAGGCCTGTGAAAGGAAGGACACCAAGGGTGCCAGAGTGGGAGCTCACAATGAGGGGAGGAGACACAGTGCCTAGTCCTGCCCCAGGCCCTTGGAATTTGTGAGCAGGTTCAGGCTGTCCCTGAATTGATGGTGACTGTGATCCAACCTCCCCAGTGTGTCCTTGTGCTTTGGGGGAACAGTGGTAGAGCTTGTGAGTGTGAACTAGGACAGTATGACCTTGAAGTTCAAGTGTGGAACCCCACTCTTTTTTATTCTATTTTATTTATTTTTTATTCAGCATGTTCTTATAAGCTATACATTTTATACATATTAGTGTATATATGTCAGCTCCAATCTCCCAATTCATCCCACCTGCCACTTTCCCCCCTTGGTGTCCATATGTTTGTCTTCTACATCTGTGTCTCTATTTCTGCCCTGCAAACTGGTTCATCTGTACCATTTTCCTAGGTTCCACATATATGTGTTAATATACGATATTTGTTTTTCTCTTTCTGACTTACTTCACTCTGTATGACAGTCTCTAGATCCATCCTTGTCTCTACAAATGACCCAATTTTGTTCCTTTTTATGGCTGAGTAACATTCCATTGTATATATGTACCACATCTTCTTTATCCATTCGTCTGTCAATGGGCATTTAGGTTGCTTCCATGTCCTGGCTATTGTAAATAGTGCTGCAATGAACATTAGGGTGCATGTGTCTTTTTGAATTACGGTTTTCTCTGGGTATATGCCTAGTAGTGGGATTGCTGGGTCATATGGTAGTTCTATGTGGGATTGCTGGGTCATGTGGTAATTCTATTTTTAGTTTTTTAAGGAACCTCCATACTGTTCTCCATAGTGGCTGAATCAATTTATATTCCCACCATGGAACCCCACTCTTGCTTGGACAGATCTGGGCTAGCAAGACTCTTAGCTGGAAACAGGCAAGTGTGCCTTGCAAGCGTGCACTGGGTCAGTGTCCTACAGGGACAGCAAGTGTCAGTCCAGAAGCCATTGTGCCAGTGGGCCAGTCGGACTCCGCATTCTCTCCCCTCCTTTCCTCTTCTCCTTGTCCTCTTTTTTTTTTTTTTTTTTTTTGCGGTACATGGGCCTCTCACCGCCGTGGCCTCTCCCGTTGTGGAGCACAGGCTCCGGACACGCAGGCCCAGCAGCCATGGCTCATGGGCCCAGCCGCTCCGCGGCATGCGGGATCCTCCCGGACCGGGGCACGAACCCGTGTCCCCTGCATCGGCAGGCAGACTCCCAACCACTGCACCACCAGGGAAGCCCCTCCTTGTCCTCTTATTCCTCCTCCACAATCACCTCTTTCTCCTCCCCTCTCTCTCTCTCCCTGGTATTAGAAGTAGAATGTCCCTTTGGATCAAGTAAACCCTTAAGTCCTTGGGCAGTTTAAGCCGGGGGAAGGGGAGAATGGGGGTGAGCCTCAAAAACAGATGTTGGAATTCCAGTAGGATCAGGTGGATGCTTAAATGGGTCATTAGAAAGGCAAAAACTAAATATAACTGTTGTTCTTGTCATCTGTGAAATGATTTTGCCAGAAATCCAGGCCTATGATTGAGTAACTTGGCCACTCTATTAGTCAGGAAATGTTCATTTCTTTAACAAAAAATACTCGTCAGTGGGGTTTAAAATACATATACATGTAATATATGACAATAGTGGTACAAAGAACTGGAGGTGGTTAATGGAAGCATAATGTTGCAGGTTTCCCACATTTTATGTGAAACCACTAAAAATGTGGTTTTTAAAAGCCAATAGGGGAATTAAAATGGAATACTAAAAAATAATTGATTAACCCAAAAGACAGTAGGAAAGGAGGAATAGAAGATCAAAAAAGAGATGGGACAAGTAGAAAACAAATAATAAAATGGTAGACCTAAACCCAACATATCAATATTTGTATTAAATGTAAGTGGACAAAGCTGACCAATTAAAAGGTAGAGATTGTCAGATTGATGGAAAAGCAACATAGGTATTCCCACTTTTGGAAAGTTCACTTTACCCCACTTTGCTTTTATGAAAGCCCTGTATTAGTACATGTTTCTGCTAACTGAAAGAAAGCTGAAGAGGATTTTCGCTTTTATGAAAAAAGGCAAAAAGTGATAATAGTGTTCAGCATTTGTTCTGCAGTGAGAAGTTATAGAGGCAGCATGCACCCTGAGCAGTGAGAGGGGCACTGCCAAGCTCCTTCCCTGGAAGCTACACTCAGCACCTCAGCATCAAGCTGCCACAGCTTTGAACTGTGTCTGTGAGCACTCTGTGTTTTATCTCAATTTATCTTGTGCATCCGTTAGCAAGATGTGTCCTGAGGTAATTGCTTCTTTGCTTTATGCCATTTCAGCTTACAAAGGGTTTCATGGAAATGCCCTACCTTTGGATAGCAGAGAAAACCTGAATTCCTCTTTATGCTGTTTATGAGAGACACTTTTTAAATGGTTTATTACAGGATATTAAATATAGTTCCCTATGCCATACAGTAGGGCCTTGTTGTTTATCCATTCTATATATAATAGTTTGCATCTGCTAATCCCAAACTCCCAGTCTATCCCTCCCTGACCCCTCTCCCCCTTGGCTACCACAAGTCTGTTCTCTATATCTGTGAGTCTGTTTCTGTTTCATAGATAAGTTCAATTGTGTCATATTTTAGATTCCACATATAAGCGATACCATATGATATTTGTCTTTCTCTTTTTGACTTACTTCACTTAGTATGATAGTCTCTAGGTCCATCCATGTTGCTGCAAATGGCGTTATTTCATTCTTCTTTATGGTTGAGTAGTATTCCATTGTATATATATATACCACATCTTCATTATCTGGTCATCTGTTGATGAACATTTAGGTTGTTTCCATGTCTTGGGTATTGTAAAGAGTGCTGCTATGAACATAAGGGTGCATGTATCTTTTCTCACACTTTTAATTTAAAGAAACAGGCTGAAAGTAGAAGAATGGAAAACAATACCTTATGAAAACAGTAGTAAGTATAAGAAAGCTGGAGTGCCTATAATAATATTAGCCAAAATAGATGTCAAGGCAAGGAGTATTACAAGGGCTTCCCTGGTGGCGCAGTGGTTGAGAGTCCGCCTGCCGATGCAGGGGACACGGGTTCGTGTCCCGGTCCGGGAGGATCCCACATACCGCGGAGTGGCTGGGCCCATGAGCCATGGCCGCTGAGCCTGCGCGTCCGGAGCCTGTGCTCCGCAATGGCAGAGGCCACAACACTGAGAGGCCCACGTACCGCAAAAAAAAAAATAAAAAAAATAACAAGGATCATTTCATAATGATTAAAGGAGCAATTCATCAGGAAAATGTACCCATTCTGTATGTGTATGTGCCTAACGACAGAGCATCCAAATGTATGGAACACAAACCAGTAAAATTGAAGGGAGAACTAGGCAAATCCACAGTTGAAGATTTTTAACACTCTTTTCTCAGTAACTGATAGAACAACTAGACAAAAATATCAGTAATGATACAGAAGATTTGAACGCTATTAATTGCCTTGACCTAACTGATATGTAAAGACATCACATTCAACAAGAGCAGAATACACATTCTTTTCAAATGTATCTGGAAAATTTCAATAAAAGTCAAAAGACTAGAACAAAATAAAAACTCAGCAGTGCAGGTTGCTGGGCTGATATTCAAACAACTCATTGGGTCATGACCTCAAAGCAAATGTGGGAGAGATGTGTAATTGGAAAGGGACGTTTGCAAGTCATGAGTTGATTCAGGCAGCATTTTGCCTAAGAGATGAGTGGACATAGAAACTGGATTTGAAATAAATCCCTCATATTGTCCAGTCTGCCTGTTTCAGTCCCTGAGAATATTTGATAATTTACTTATCACTGATTCAGGAACAAAGGGAGCTTAAACTGGCCTGAACCTCAAATTTCCAGCTCTAGACTTTTCGGGGTTTTTTTTTCCCCAGCGTCTGTGAAGAGTACTAATTATTCATAAGGAATCAGTCACGTTGACACACAATATTAAATAATATATGTTCTACTGAAGGGGCACATTGGGTTATAAAATGTGACATTCCAGATCTCTCTATATGCAGACCCGATGTCTTGTAACTTCTAGTCATGGTAAGCCTGCGAAGGTTAGGGATGGTTGATAACTGCCTCTTTCTTCCAGAGTGGGACTTTTCTGCCCCAAATCCCACCCATTTCCTTATCTTTCTGTACTTTAATATCATCATCAGTGTGACTGTGAAAAGTGCTTTGGTTGTTTTAGTAATAAAACAGCTCAGTGTGATTGAGGCCATGGAAACTAATTGTTAAGGTTACTGGAAATTCATAGGACCAGCTCCTTGGAGTAACTGTAAAGAACAATTTTATTCTGACACTTGAATATCACATTCTGTCTTCTTTTTCTCCAAGTTTCTCTTTCTCCATCTATGCCCTTCCTACCCCCACCAGATGCAGACTCCTCAATCACTGTGATAATGTGGGAAAGTGATAGCAGGGAAAAGTAGAAGTTCAAAGATAATCTCCCACTTGGGGGTCAATCTGTCTAGTACTGGGGAGTTTAAAAAGGTAGGAAACAAAAGGAGAGTCTGAGTGTCTAATTTTTTTTTTTTGCAAAAAGCTTTGGAATTTGCCTGTGGTGGGTGCAGGATAACCTCAGAATGTCAGCTCAGCTGTTCAGCCTTGGATCTCTTCTCTTAAAGATGCTTTCCCTGTAAAGTGACTCCACAGATGCCTTGTGCTTGATTCTTTATCATCCATGGCACTGGTGTCTGAGAGGTACTTGTCTCTTCCATGACCTGTCTGAGTCTTATTCAAAGTCATTTGCAGTAGCTATAATATGATCTATGGACTATTTCCAAATGTGCATAATTGATATCATGGTGGCCAAAGAATGACCAGGTTACCTCAATTATTCCTTTTCCACACACACTCTTCAGGATCGTGTAGACTCTACCATTATTGCCATGTTAACCCAGACTTCAAGTATAGCTCCCTTTTGGAGGCTCCAGTAGTAGGTAGGAAACTCACATGTTATCACAATAATCGCCCAAACCTATTGTCTACCTAGGCAAATTTCTTATTTATTAGAATATATCAAATGAACACAGGGCAAATTTTCATTATGTAAATGAAGTATGTGGCAAATGGTACACATTAGACTATTAAATGAAATAAACTTCTCTCATTATGTTTAAAAAAAATAGTTCTCTTTTTTTTGAGTTCAGGGCCAGCTTCTTAAGCTCAGAGTGTTAAAGTGGCATTATCCTCATTTTACAGATGAGAAAATGGAAAGGCAGGGAGTTTAAGAGATCTGCCAAAATTCACCTAGTAAGTTATCAAGTTATCCAGACTCCCTGCTTTTTCCACCACACCATGCTGTCTCAAAGGGTTAAAGTGGGCGTTTGTAAGTTTTTTTTTTTTGTTTTTTTTTGCGGTACGCGGGCCTCTCCCTGTTGTGGCCTCTCCCGTTGCGGAGCACAGGCTCCGGACGCGCAGGCTCAGTGGCCATGGCTCACAGGCCTAGCCGCTCCGCGGCATGTGGGATCCTCCAGGACCGGGGCACGAACCCGTGTCCCCTGCATCGGCAGGTGGACTCTCAACCACTGCGCCACCAGGGAAGCCCTGTAAGTTTTTTGATTACACAAGTCAGTGAACATGGCCCTTGATGAATTATGAGTCATGAACTCTCATCTGGCAATTCAAGCCATGAAATGTTCCAAGCTAAGATATGAGTTGGTAGGGCCCTTACTGTGCAGTATTTGTGCATTTGATCTTCACTGATGTGCCCAGCACTGTTAACCCCTTTGTGACAAATACAATGAACCCTATTCAGTCTATGAACTCATGCTGTCCTGAACATCATTTTGATTGTTATCTGTAGTTGGGGTTTCTTAAGCGGAGCAGTGCACATCCCTGAAGATGCGTGTGATCTGACCCAGCTGCTCAGTCGACCAAGAGAATCATCCAAAGGTGCAGAGTTGTGCCTCTAAAAATGAACGGTGGTCCTTCCACTTCTTTTGCCACCTGCTTCAAAGCTTCACTGCCTTGATTCCATTTTAGCATTTAATCTTCCATCTTTCTGCATAAAGAAAACACAAGCCAACAGTGTGATTTCCCCCAACTTCCTGCCCACTTCATCTCTACCCAAGACACATCTGCATCTCCACTCATTCTTGCTTCTTTCTCTCTAGTCAAAGTGAAAGAGGTATCCCTCCTCCTGGATGCATCAGTAGGGTCCAGACAGGAAGTGGAATTCATTCAGATGGTTTAAACGAGGAGACTTTTAAGGAAGGGTCTAATTATAGAGGGCATTTGTGGACAGGGTGTAAAGGAACAAACAAAAGATGTTGAAACACCCAGAGCTAGCAAAAATGAAAGTCATCACTGCCCTAGGGTTGAAGACACCATGGGAGGAAATTTTGTTACTAGAGTCTCTGAGATCTGGAGTTCTTTGAGGGGTCATGGTCATGGGGGGATGGGGTGCTGCCAGAGGGAAGGGGCAGAGGCAGGTCTTGGCTGACATTGGCAGAACCCAACTGAAAGGTAGCTGTATTAGTCAGAGGAACAGAACAGTTATTTATCTACTATAGCAATTGGTTCGCACGGCCATGGAGGCTGAGAAGTCCTGAGATCTGTAGGAGGCAACCTGGAGACCCAGGAAAGCTGATGGTGAAAATTTTAGTCTGAATGTAGGAAAGGACTGCTGTCCTAGCTCAAGCAGTCAGGCTGGAGAAGTTCCCTCTTATTCAGCCTTCTGGTTCTATTCAGGCCTTCACCTTGGATGAGGCCCACCATATTGGGGAGGGCAATCTGCTTTACTCGGTCGATTCATTCAAATGTTAATTTCATCCAAGACTGCCTTCACATACACACCCAGAATAATGTTTGACCAAAGATCTGGGCACCTCCTGGTCCAATCAAGTTGGTACAATTAAATCATCACAGTGGCCATCTTGGGAGACAATATGCTGCTCTCTGTAGGAATTAGTCTCTGGGAGCCCTGAGCAGAGCAGGGAAAGACACAGGCCGGATCCCAGTGGAGAAGACCCAGCATAACTGTTTTACTAAATGGATTGAACTCTGTAGACTGGTTTCCGTTCTCCTCCTCACTATTTTCACTTATGCTCCAATTGATCTTGGGCAAAGCCTATTCTTTTTTAGTCACTTTGGGGTCCAATTAGCCTCATTTTCAGGTATTAAAAATCCAGTCCAATCTTAAACAAGACAGTGATTTCTCAGGCTATTCAAATATTCTTCCTTCCCCTCCTGACTCAGCTTCATCAGCCATCAGGGGGAAGTGGGCTCATGCCTGCCCTTTCTCTCTCCTGTTCCGTGTCACACCCTCTGCCTCATGGCTGGATCCCAGAGGGAAGACGCGTGGGACGCTGGTCAAAGGTCTTTTGACTTAGCTGAGCTTTTGTTCCTACTTCTCCCTTGGCTGTTGAATGCCCTCTGTGAGTCACATAGCTTGTATGAGGCATGTATTAGCTTCCTCTGAGACACCCCATGGTGGCCCTGGATCTACCATTTCCTGATGCAGACAATGTACCCTCTGAACTTCTTCTGACTCTCCCCAGCTCCTGTCCCCGCAGTGGTACACTCCACAGCCTCCTCTTTTGGGGTTTCCTCTCTGCAGCCGGAAGTTGATCAGAGCAGGGTCCCTTCAGCACTTCTCTGACCCAGCTCCTCCCTCCAGCCTACACCTGGCCTGGGGGAACCCGGGTACCCCTGTTTCCCAAATGGTGGTGGAGAATGGGCCCCTCAGCTGCCCCCTTTCAACTGTTCCTTGGTGGGCTGCTGTAGCCAGGCCTGCAGGAGACTTCAGTCTCTTTACCTCCAAATACCGGGGCATACAAGTCAAACTCTCCCTTCTAGTTTCTCAAATTAAAAAAAAAAAAAAATTCTCTCTCACCATAAGGAAATCCTCTTTGAATCTCAGCCCAGTCTCACACAGGCTGTTGAGGGTGATATCAGCTGACTGGCATGTACTCTCTAGATCAGCAGTCCCCAGCCTTTTTGGCACCAAGTACCGGTTTCATGGAAGACAGTTTTTCCCTGGATCAGGGTAGGGGGGATTGGTTCAGGCGGTAATGCGAGCGATGGCGAGCGGCAGACGAAGCTTCACTCACTGGCCCGCCGTCACCTCCTGCTGTGCAGCACGGCTCCTAACAGGCTGTGGATGGTACCGGTCCATGGCCTGGGGGGTGGGGAACCCCTGCTTTAGAAGGTAGAGGCAGGGCTGGGGCTAGGGTGAGGTGAGTGAGGCACTGTGTGGGTGTAAAATTTGAGAGAGCACCAAAATCTCGGTGATCCAGGTAAGTGATATATATTTATTTATTTATATATTTAAATTGAAGTATAGTTGATTTACACTGTTGTGTTAATTCCTGCTGTATAGCAAAGTGATTCAGTTATACAAACATATATATATATATATATATATATATATATATATATATATACTTTTTTTTAAATTTTCTTTTCCATTATGCTTTATCATAAGGTGTTGAATGTAGTTCCCTATGCTATACAGGAGGACCTGTTGTTTATCCATTCTGTATATAATAGCTTCAGGTAGGTAATACTTTAATGCAGTTACAAAAAAATCAAAATTAATGCAAAAAATTCCATGATGAACAAAATAACAAAAATTTAAAAACAGGATCCGAATGGCTGATTTTCCCGTTTGCCTCAGGCTCCGAGGTGTCTCATCAGGGCACCATAACTGATCCTGTCTTTACTTAAAACTTTGACATTTGGGGTCTTAATTTTGAATTTTTAAATACTACCCTATCTTGATTACTTACTGATCTTGATTACTGAGTTTCTGGCACCCCCTTCAGTTTTGCCCAGAGCCAATGTCTGGCTTGCTTCATCCTAGCCTCTGTTCTCTGTCCAGGGCACCTAGCACACTGCCCCGGGCTTTGAGGTTTGGTCAAATTCCTGAGAAAATGCTTACATTTCCCTTGCATGGCCTGGTCCATGTAGCCATCCCTGCTTTAGAGTTGGGCTGCCATTCGTCTTTCCAGACTCCTCTTCCAGCCTCCCCTGCCCCCGGGCCTGGTCATGCCACGGTCCTCCTAGTGCATGGGCACGCCCTGCGCTCCCCTGCCTCTGTGTCTGTGCTCGTCCTTACCTGCTGCCTGGAACGCTGTTTGGAACTCCCCTGGCTTCGAGACTTCTCCTTGGCCTTTGGGAACAGTTCAGTCACCTCCTCTGTGAGGCCTTCCGTAGCCTCACCAGAAAGAGAGACCCTCGCCCTGTTCGTACTCCCTGAGTCACCCACATACCTCTGTTCCAGCAATGCTGACAATGGGCGAGGGAGTGTTGATAGTTTACCACAAACTGAGGGCCTTACAACAACCTGAATTTATTCTCTCTTACGGTCTGGAGGTCAGAAATCTAAGATTCAGGTGCCAGCAAGGCTACGTTCCTTCTGGAGGCTTCAGAGGAGAATCCATTTCATTGCCTTTTTCAGCTTCTAGAAGCCACCTGCATCACTAGGCTCACAGACCCCTCCCTGCATCCCTCTAACCTCTGCTGCTGTCATCCCATTTCCTGCTCCTGACTCAGACCCTCCTGCCTCCTCTTGTCACCTTTGGCATGACACTGGGCTCATCCTGATAATCCAGGACCATTTCCCATCTCAGGGTGCTAGGCTTAGTCCCCTCTGCAAAGTTGCCTTTGTCATGTAAGATCACGTGGTCACAGGTTCAGGGGATTAGCAGGTGAGCGTCTTCGGGGGGCCCTGTTTTGCCTCCCTGAACTATCCATCCTGCCATGCTGGCCACACCAGAATTGCAGTCATGGTTTCACCCTCCCTGCTTAGCACGAGGCTGAACGTGAAGTTGGTCCTTCACGTGGTCCTGCTGCATTGAAGGGAATTCACAAAGCTGGAGCCTTCCTTCCTGGAAGCTTTGCTATTAGCGCCCGGGGGCAGCCCTGGGAGTTCTCCGCAGGCCACAGCCCAGTCCCTCTGAACTTGAGTAGACACCATCATAGAATCCTTCCCAGTTGGGGTGGCGGGGAGGGAAGCATCCCAGATTGACCATCTTCCTCCATTTTACCTCGGTTTCTTTTCCTGGGTCTAATCACTTTCATTAAAATCCACCGCACGTTTCCAGTGTGTTAAACATATATTTGGTTTGATGCTGTGCGTGTCTTCAAAACCTGGGAAAAAAACCCACGTTGAACCAGTAATATGGTTTTACTTTCCCACGGTTTGTAGGAAACAGAGTTCTCAGCAGTTCAGGGTGATTTATCCAGCCTCAGAGAACAGACCTGTTCCAGAAATATCCCCATTCTGCTTAGTCCTCCCCCGGCTCTCCGCATTGCCTCAGCATCTATTTACAATGCAGGGGGTGGTTTTGTCTGCCAATTTCTGAGCAGGCTGGGAGGCAGGAGTCTGAGCAGAGCGTGGCCTGCCCCTTAGTCCAGGCAAGTCCTTTTGGGTCTTATATTCTGGATTTTGGATCCAGTCTTTCTGGGTAAGTGTGGAAGAAATGCCGAAATGGAAGCCACATTTAGCGATGGAGGGGCGATGAATGTTCGTGGAAGTGTTTGCACGCAGTGCCAAATGAATGTGTTTTAGAAGATTTATGGATCAGCTAAATATTTTGACAGAGAAGCAAAAATAACTGTGGAGACCCTTCCATCTGGCTCCCCCTGTTTACTGCATGAATATTTACACTGCTGCTTTGGGAGTTTCAGCAATTCGAGAATGAACGTACAGAAACAGATTCTGTCTCCTGGCCAGAGTAGGAGACAACTTTTTATCCTGTGAGTTGAGGATAAGAAGAGAAAAATACAAGCACAGGCCACCCTGAGGGGTTTTGTCTCCTCTCCCTTTCTTTTCATGTACAGGACTAATGTCACACCCTCAACCCTCCCCCCAAAATTCTTGATGCATGTGTTGCTGTTATTTTCACTAGTTGCAGATGTGGTTGTACTTGTAGGGGTGTGAGTGGCTGTAATTGAAAAGCCTTGAATAGGTGTTAGAAAATAGTACCAGGGAGAGAAGATGTTGCTTGTGCTTAAGGAATTTCAGGTCTATGGATCAGAGAGGAAACATATGGAACTTTTTTTGGAATGTCAATGCAACTCACGTAGGGGAGGGTGGGCGGTCAGGGAAGGCTTCCTTCCAAGGTGGAATTTTGAGGCAGGGCTGGGGTGTCCAAGATTTGAGGATCTGGCTTGGAGGTCCTGGCACACTGACTGCCCTGACATGCTGGGCTGCCCTCACCTGGGTGCCTGTACCTGGCCTCCCTCCACCTGCAAGGCTGCCACCTGGCTACCCGGCCAGCTCTCACTTCCTGATCTCACCTCAAAATTTTTTCCTTTTTGATACTAAACCTCATTTGGTGGCAAATCCCTCCTGAGCTGCCATGAGGACTTTAAAGCTGTTGATCGTCTTTATTTCATTTTTACTCCTCCTGAGTTTTGCTGCAAAAATCGGTGTGGTTGACTGCAGGTGACATCCCAGACCCCTGATGGAGATAGTAGGAAATATGCAACCTATAGACTGTTTATTTTCCTAATATCCAACAAATTCAGAATTGCAAACCTATCTGGCTCAAGCATGTTGATTAAGGGTTTGTGGACCTGGGTCTTCCTTACAGTAACTGCTCCAAGCATTCCTGTACTTTGTTGGAAAATCTGTCTCCCCAGGAGCCCATGGGCTTAAGAAAGGAGCCTAGTTTCTTCTTTATATACCAGGACCCCCAGATGGGTCATGCCCATAAGCATGATAAATATTGGTTGACAGATGATTAACTGGAGGTATTCACTGAGGGTGTCCTTCTTTTACAGTACCACCAGGGAGGATGACAGGGCAGAGCTGTACGGGGTGACTTTGGCCATGAGATGTTGCACGGCTGGACCAGGCAGATGTAGCACGCTCTGCCTGGGGGGGGTCACAGCCTCAGATGGGCAGGAAGATTGGGGTTTGGACCCTGCAGACCCACCCCTACCCTGACCTTAGACTCAGGATAAAGTGGGGGCAGGAGATCCTGAATTTACTGATACCAACTCTCTGCTCCACGATGGAATGAGTAAGTTCATTTATAGAAAAACAGAGAAAACCTCCTTCTTGCACATCTACGTTTGTGGAGTAGAAGCCACACTGGCTGAACAAATGAATAAAATGATAAAGGAGGACTTCATCATTTATTTTAAATCCCCAATGAGTTTTGTTCTCCTACATGTCAGGCATTGGTTTACATTTGTCATTGTATGTGACATCCAAGGGACCTCCACAGCTGGTCCTGACTTATTTAGAGCTAGGTATGCGATAGTGGGGCAGAGCGTCCAGGAAATGAGATGGAACACTAGTGCCAGCTCTGACGTTGGAGTCTATTTCTGCATGTGGGAGGCAAACAGCTTCAAAAAACTTGGTTGAACAAACAAACTCACAGAAAAAGAGATCAGCTCTGTGGTTACCAGAGATGGGGGGTACAGGGAGGGGGAATTAGATGAAGGTGATCAAAAGGTACAAACTTCCAGTTATAGGATAAATGAGTACAAGGGATGTAATGTACAGCATGGTAAATATAATTAACACTCACGTATGTTACATAAAAGTTGTTAAGAGAGTAAATCCTAAGAGTTCTCATCACAAGGGAAAATACTTTTTTCTTTAATATTGTTCCTATATGAGATGATGGATGATCACTACACTTATTGTAGTAATCATTTCATGATATATGTAAGTCAACACCTTGAATTTATACAGTGCTGTATATATGTCAATTATATCTCAAATGAAACTGGAAGGAAAAAACCCTTGGTTTAAATAGATATTGATTTAAGATATCTCTAGAAATCTTGAAGGGGAACCCCAGATAGCTAAAAAAGAACAAATGCAAAAAGAAAAAGGAAAAAGGAAAAAAAAAATCATCTCTCATCCGACATTGTGGTTGGGGGACTGCAGGATAACCAGTAACCCACTAGGCGACACTGCTGATCCACACTTGAAGCACCCCAGCGCCTGTCTCTATGGTAACAAGTTTACAAATTTATGGGGAGAATTGGCCTTGCCCTCTGGGTGTGTGCGTGTGTGTAAGAACCAGTTTTGAGTGTTCAGAAAAGTCAGCTCTGTGCAGCAGCGACTGTTGATATGTAGCTGTCAAAGAGATACAGAATCACTCTGTGCAAGGCAATAAGGAACGTGCAGAAAAATCGCTCCTTCTAATACACTTACAGCCTACTTACTACCTTCCCTGACTCTGATGCTCTTTAATGCACGCGGCTACGGAGCAGGGATCGAGACATGCTGGGAGCCTGGGGGTGGGCTGCAGGCTGGATTTGCTTTTGTGCAAGACAGCACTGCAGGAGCTCAGCCTGGGGAGAGCTGGGGTTGCTTGAACTGTGGGTGTTCCAGGGTGTTCTATCACATAAAATATCACATAAGCCCAGACATCCAGTTCTACGTGTTATTTTATGTCTAGGCTTTTATGATTGCTCTCTGTCGAATGTGGGTATCCCACACTCTCTGTATAAAATGTGTTTCCAGAAAGCGGCTCTGCTAGCCCTCGAGACCCCTCCTGCGTGATCAAAAGCCCAGCTCCCTGATCTTTCTCTGCCTGGTACTGTACTTTATCACTGCAGAGTGCCAGGCGCTCCCTATTCACTATGTGCTGTCAGGACTTCTTGGATTGTGGACCAAGATGGGGGGCGGCTCTTACACCTGCAGGGATGCAGAGATGCTTTACATGCTGACAATGAGTAAATGCTGCTCTGGAGGAAAACCACCCACCCCAAATACAGTTTCTTAGCAGCGAGGAAGGTTTTTGGAGGTGCCTCCTGTGTAGGCCCTAACTGGTGCCTCACAGGTGACCTGCAGAGGGCTTGCTTGCCTCAGTGTAGAATTTGTGTTGGTTTTCGGCCATAACAGCCTATTCAGTGGAGCCAAATTATTCTTTAATTTTAGTTTTCATGGAGAGAAGGGAAAGAGAAAAGAATGACAATACAGGACCTGAGCAATATTTTTGCAGACCTTTGCAAGAATATGCTCAGCATTGGAGTTTTGTCTGGAGAGCTGTTCTAGATAGTTCCTAGAATATTTTTAAAATTGCAAATATTTTGAAGTAATTTCAGAGTTAGAGAAAAGTTATAACAGTACAAAGAATTGCCATGTATCCTTCATCCATAGCTCCCCAAATTTGCCTACCATCATGAAATAGTTATCTAATGCATTTTTTAATACTTTTAAGGGTACGTTACAAACATGATGTCTTTTTACCTCACCGTTTCCTTAAAAACAAGGACATCCTCTCACATCACCACAGTACAATTATCAAAAGCCAGAAATTAGCATCAATACTGTTATTTAATCAATGGGCTTTATTCAAATTTCATCAATTGTTCCACTAGTGTTTCTCATGTCATATGGGAACGTTTTTCACAGTTCAGGAGCCAATCCAGGATCGCACATACATTTAGTTGTCATGTATATATGTATCTTTAAAAATGATTAAGGTTAGGGCTTCCCTGGTGGCGCAGTGGTTGAGAGTCCGCCTGCTGATGCAGGGGACACGGGTTCGTGCCCCGGTCTGGGAGGATCCCACATGCTGCGGAGCGGCTGGGCCCGTGAGCCATGGCCACTGAGCCTGCGCGTCCGGAGCCTGTGCTCCACAATGGGAGAGGCCACAACAGTGAGGGGCCCGCGTACCGCAAAAAAAAAAAAAGAAAGATTAAAGTTAAAAAAATGATTAAAGTTGCTTTTTACTTGAGAGTGGCATTTGTTTTCCTTCTCTTGTTATTGTGAGTCAGTGGCTTGCAGTTGAAAGTTGTCTACTTGGGGGAATCATGACCGTTTCTTAAGTGGCTGGCAGATGGAAAATACATAAATCCACACAAACCTGGATTCAAATCTCAAACTAGCCAGTTCCTAGCTGGGCTACCTGGGGAAAATTTCTTCACTTGTCTGAGCAGCAATTTCCTTTATAAAATGTAGATAATAATCTGAGTCTTGGAAAGTCAGTATAAGGATAAGTGAGACAGATAATGTCCAATAAAGACTTATCCACCACAGGTCCTGGTGGAGGAAGCTCTATATGCAATTTCCCCTGTTCCCGGAGGAAATTCTTTTATATTAAAAATATTCAAGAATATTCAAAATACTTGAAGATGTGTTTTCATTTTCTTAGAGTTAAACCACAAAGTAGTTTAAGTAAACTTTTAAAGACTGTTCGTTACCTCAACTTTTTCAACCATTGTAAACATCCAAAAGATCTCTAACTTTTTTTTTTGGTATATGTTAATCCCTCCCTCCTTTCCCCTTTGGTAACCATAAGTTTGTTTTCTAAGTCTGTGAGTCTTTTCTGTTTTGTAAATAAGTTCATTTGTATCATTTTTTAGATTCCACATATAAGTGATATCATATGCTATTTGTCTTTGTCTGACTTACTTCACTTAGTATGATAATCTCTAGGTCTATCCATGTTGCTGCAAATGGCATTATTTGATTCCTTTTTATGGCTGAGTAATATTCCACTGTGTGTGTGTGTGTGTGTGTGTGTGTGTGTGTATGTGTGTGTGTGTATATATATATACCATTTCTTTTTTATTCATTCATCTGTTGATGGACATTTAGGTTGCTTCCATGTCTTGGCTGTTGTAAACTGTGCTGCAATAAACATTGGGGTGCATATATCTTTTCAAATTACAGTTTTCTCCAGATATATGCCCAGGAGTGGGATTGCTGGATTATATGGTAACTCTATTTTTAGTTTTTTAAGGAACCTCCATAGAGACACATTTTTTAAATTAAAGTTTTTATTTTGAGATAATTGTAGATTCATGTACAGTTATAAGACGTAATACAGAGAGAGCTCATGTATGCTTTACCCATGTTCCCCCATTGGGAACATCATGCAAAACGCTAGTACAACATTGTAGCCAGGATACTGGCATGGACGCAGTTGAGATGCAGAACATACCCATCACCACAAGCATCCTTCCTGTTGTGCTTCTATAGCTACACCTGCTTCTTTCCCTCCTCCATCCCCTCCTTCACCCTGGTCAGCCATGAATCTATTCTCCATTTCTATGACATTATTTCAAAAATCTTATATACATGGAATCACACGGTATGTGATTTTTTGGGATTGTCTTTTTGCACTCAGCATAATTCTCTGGAGCTTCGTATTGCACAGAGAAACAGTTGTTGCTTGTTTATTGCTGGGTAGTATAGCATGGTGTACCACGCTCTGTAGCTTCCTTTGTAGAGCTTAATTGACTTGAGTTTCATTAAGCTGGTCACACATTAAGGCACACAGACTTCTTCAGGCCAGAAAGTAGTCAGACTGGTGTGTATTTCCACCAAAAGTACAATACTTGAGAAAAAAAAATTTTGGAAAAACTTCTCAAAATTTGAAATCAGAAATTCTAAGATGTTTATTATTTCCCAATAGTGAGAGAATTAAAAATAAAAACAATTCTCAAGAAACAAGATTGTTGAAATATGAAAATTTCCCCACAATTGATGAGATATCATTCTGGAGTGTCACCTCTAACAATATGTAACATTGGGACATCATGATTTTTCTCAAAATTGCTGATTCTGTAAAATTAAGAAAAACAAACCCAGGGAGAATTGTTTGGCAAGTTCCACGAATCTATCTTAGGTTTTGCATTTTTGGTGCTTATACCTTGCACTTCCTTCAGCTACAGGACCTAAGAAAGACACCATCAACCCCAAGTATAAGGAGCTCTAAAGGAAGCTGTGATTGGCAGATGGATGAGTGGCCATGAAGGAGTTATGGCTCTGATTGCAGGCTTACATGATAATACATGATGTAAAAACTCCAGTTATGCCATTGCAGGACATTTAGCACCTAAGTGAATAAGTGAACTACTTGTAAATATGCACATGTGACTCTTCCTTCCACATCCCTAGAGAGTTTGCATATTCAAGTTGACCCCAAACTTTTTTTTTATGAACATATCCTCATTAGGAAAGTGGGAGATCACTTTGCATTTGGCTGTCAGGGGAAGGCTTCTGACCTTCTCTGCTCTGGGATAAGAATTTAACTACTTCTCCTACGGCCATTCAACTTCCAACACGGCCAAGGCAGCGCTAACAGAAATAAATGTGGAAGCAGGGCAGCGGGTTGGGAGCTGATTTACATTAGAACTTCCCCGAACACCCTGAGTTTGCAATTTTTAGGATGCCCTGAGTTGATCTGCAGGAAGGTAATTTGACTCTAGTTTGCTACCCATTCAAACCTCAGGCATGTTTAAGCTATACTTTCTTTTTTCTCATGAGGATTCTAACAGTGTAATCTATTTTCTCCCTTAGTGTTCACTCCTGAATGCTGGTTCGGATGCTTCTTTCTCCTCCCTGGGAAGATGGAGCCACTTGGCGGTGTGGGTTTTGGCTTTGCCGCTCATTAAATTAGTGGCCCTGGGAACCAGACGGTCTTTCTGATCATCAAGTTTTCCCATTTGTAAGTAGGAAGGTGACTGTACCCTTCAATATCACTTCAGGTGAGTGAGCTGATGCATGTGTGGCAGGTGTGTCCTGGGATTGAGCAGAGTCCCCAAGGGCCCATCACCTGTCCTTTGCCCGCAGAGCTCTGGTCCCCACCCCGGGCTCTGTCTGGCCTTCCCTCCTGCTGAAGACTCACTGGCAGAAGGAGAAAGAGCTTATGTTTCTTAGGCCAGCCCTTTCCCAGAGTTCCCAGCAGGATGCATGCATGCAAGGGGTGTGTGTGTGTGTGTGTGTGTGTGTGTGTGTGTGTGTGTGTGTGTGTGTGTGTGTGTGTGTGTGTGTATGTGTGTGTCTAGTGGCTGAGTCCTTTCCTCAGAACCCAGTCCTCTTCTCCCCAGACTTGCAGACACTTGCAGGTGCAGGTGGAGACAGTGACCATCTCGCCAGCCTCGCTGCACCTGGCCTGCCCACTCTTAGCATCCTGGCCCTGCTCTCAGCCAGACATCTGGCGCACCTGGGCTCATTTTTGCCTTGGGTCCCGAGGTCAGCCTCACCTAGGGGCACCCCCAGCCCCTACAGAAGAAGATCTGTAGGGGTCTGAACCCCAAATGTGAGACAGGCTCAAATCTTTTCCTGCAGGATGCCCAGAACTCCAAGCACATCAGGGTAGTGGCGGCCCCTGGGTTTCATCTCCAGGATTCAGTGACAGTCCTCAGTTGACCTCTAGGGGGCAGTGTGGCCCGACTCCTCCTGCTGCCTTGTCCCCCCTTGGCCCAGGCCCTCATGGCTGAACGCACTGGGTATTGCAGCTCAGAGCCACAGGACGACAGTTGTGATCACAGCGGCCACAACTGCTACAGTTACTATTTCCTTCTTCTCCCTGATCCATTGCAATCACAGGTCAGAAACGCCTTCCTGCCTCTGAGCCCGGGAACCTCTCCTTCATTGGGACTCCATAGCGCTGAGCATCTGGAAATCTTGCTTGACATTTGGCATATTCTGGTATTTATTGCGGTTTTTGTTTTTAGTATAACTTATCTCTACATTTAGTTTTATGTCTCCGGAGGGAAGGAATGCATTTTCAGTTTTCTTTGATTCATCCCCATCTCTGCCAGCCAACAGTCCCCCACTGGCCGAGCAGCAGTTAGCTTGGCACTAGGTCCAAACAGGGTCTCGATGCATATGTGTAGTCATGGGGTGATGGTGGCAGTGGCGGGATACAGAAACCGTGAGGGCCAGGGCCTGCGCTCTGCCTGGTATTTCTGGGTACACCCAGGTATTCCTAAATCCATGACCCTTCTGTCCTGACTCACACCTCACCTTTATTCCTCCACCCTTCTGTTTCCTCATCTATTGAATGGAGACAGTGCTAAGTCATATTTGCCTCATTGCCCACAATTTGAAAAGGACAAAAGACTTTCACCATAACCTCTTCAGGGGCTGTAGGATTAAAAGAACAGTCAAACACAGCAGTTAGCCGTTGAGGGCCCAGGAGGCGACCAGGCATCCCTTTCGAAAGCTTCTTGCCTCTGGTATGACCACGTCGATGGGGTCATGAGCTGCGCACACAGCATGGCTCCTCGGCAAGTGTTGGGGGCTTCTCTGGATCCCTGATGGTGACTGATGCCCAAGGGGCCTGTGCAGCTGCTCGTGAGAGCAGGGCCCAGCAAGGATGCTGCGGGCACCATGTTGCCCTAAACCTCCGAGCTGGGTCGTGGTTCTTTGGGCTTGCAGTGTGCCTCTGTTTTGTGATTTTTTGACACCCCCTCAGATCTCTTTTTCTGTTAGCTGGTATCCAGCCTGTTGTGGCAGCTGGGACGTTTGTCAGTAAGACCCACCCGGAGTCACTGAGCTCACAGTGGAGGAATCAGGAGGGGAATGGGAGCCTCTTGACACCTTCCATGCTCTTTCTGCTCTGTTTCACTCCCGCTCAGAAATGGACGCTGTCCTCAGGGCAGGAGGGCACAGTGAGGCAGTGCCTTGGGCACCGTAACAGTGCCGTGCCTGTGTCCCTGTCACCCACGTGACTGGCCGGTCGCTTCATTTGGTGGCTGCTGAACTGGCTTCAGTAACTCAAAGTGTGGTCCATGGACCAGCAGCAGAGATGTCAGCTGGAGTGTGTTAGAGCTGCAGGGTCCTGGCCGCATCCCAGGTCTGCGCAAGCTCCTAGCCCTCCTGTGCTCACTATGCCTGCTTTTCCCAGGGACTGCCCTGCCGGCACGAGACCTGTGTCGTCAGAGCTGCCTGGCGAGCGAATGGTCATCAGTCAAGGTATGTGTGTCAGTGGTCCAAGGGGCCCCCTTCCCAGGCACTCAGTGATTGAAGGGCGGACCCCCAGGTGGGCAGCCTTGTGCTCTGAGTGCAGGGGTCAGAGTCACTGCATGATAACCCCCCCCACCCAAGGGCCTCCTTAAGACCCACGGACTGACTTTAGGCCCGCATGGCAGGCACTGAAACCCAGTGGGGCCCACTGCCCTGAGGACACCGTGTCTGGCCTCTCCCCATTCACAAGACCACCTTTGACCCTTTGTTCTCCTGGTGACCCTGTCCTCCAGGTGGGCAGTCTTCCACAGAGCTGATCCAAGCCAGACACTCAGCTGAAAGCCTAGTCATTTCCCCTAATGCAAAGAGAAAGGAACCCGCTTTATTAATAGCATAAATTCCAGAGGGCGTTCATCTTCAGGCTTAACGCCTAAGCACGGAGGGCCCAAGTGTTCTTAAAAATGCTCTCAAGAGGTGCCAGGAGCCCCTCTATCATTGGGGACATTCTCCTGTAAACACACACACGCCCAGGAGTGGAAAGCATTGTCTTAGAGAAAATGGCGTCAGCTGGAACCTAAACTGAATTCAGCCTAATGCAAAATTCATGCCAAAGGATGGCAAATGAAAGATAGTTTATTAATCCAGCTTATTCAAGGCTCCTAAGAAACGCTCAGGCGGCAGGAGCAGCCCATGAATATTCTCCCTGCTAATTGGAACTGTGCTTCAGGCCTCTGCTGGGCAGAGGCAGGAGGGGGCAGAGGGTTCAAAATCCCCTCTGGAAGCAGAAGAGTGGCAGGCTTCTGTGCAGTCCACCTCCTGTTGTGTCCTCGCCCCGTCTGGAACAATTGGATCTCGGATCTCTGGGACACGCACTAGCCAGTCTGTCCCGTGCTCCCTCCTACAGCTGCTCACACGTGGGCAGGATCTGTATGGAGATGCTGTCTTGACGAGGATCAGGGCCAGGCGTCCATGGCAGTGGGCTGGGCGCTGGCATCCCGGCTCTGTACCTACCAGCCATGTGGCTTTAAGGACATTTTTCCCTTGTTGGTTTTAGTTTCCTCATCCATCACAATGTTCTAAGGACTACATGAGTTAGAAGTGCAGAGTTCCTAGAAGGGGTCTGCTGAGTGCTCAGGATGTGGTAGCTGTGTCACGTCGACTCCCATGATGGTCCCCACTGATCCCCTTTCTTGATGGTGGCCTAGGCTAGCCACTTGCTTTAAAACGTTTTCTTAGACTTTTTTTAAGATTAGTTTTAAGGTCTCAGCAAAACTGAGAGGAAGGTGCAGAAATTTCCAGAGACACTCGCACCTCCCCACCGCATTCATAGCCTCCCTGACTATCAATATCCTGCACTAGAGTGGTGTATTTGTTACAACTGATGATGCTACACTGACATGTCATTATCACCCAAAGTCCAGAGTTTACAACAGAGTTCACTCTTGGTGTCGTACATTCTGTGGGTTTGGACAAAGGTGTCATGACATGTATCCATCATTATAGTAGCGCACATGGTATTTTCCCTGCCCTAAAAATCCTCTGTGCTCAACCTGTTCATCTCTCCCTCCCTCCTAACTCCTCACAACCACTGAAAGGATCTTCTTACTGTCTCCATAGTTTTGCCTTTTTCCAGAATGACATACAGTTGGAATAATACTGTATGTAGCCTTTTCAGATTGGCTTCTTTCACTTTGTACTATGAATTTAAGGTGCCTCCAGGTCTTTTCATATCTTGATGGCTTATTTCTTTTTGGCATTGAATAATATTTCATTGTCTGGATATATCACAGTTTTTTGTTTTTGTTTTTGCGGTACGTGGGCCTCTCACTGTTGTGGCCTCTCCCGTTGCGGAGCACAGGCTCCGGACGCGCAGGCTCAGCGGCCATGGCTCACGGGCCCAGCCGCTCCGCGGCATGTGGGATCTACCCAGACCGGGGCAACGAACCCGTGTCCCCTGCATCGGCAGGCGGACTCTCAACCACTGCGCCGCCAGGGAAGCCCTGCTTCCAAGTTTTGACAATTATGCACAAAGCTGCTGTAAATCTGTGTGCAGGTTTTTGTGGGAACATGTTTTCACCTCCTTTGGATGAATGCCAATGAGTGTGATTGCTCGATCATATGGTAAGAGTACGTTTAGTTTTGTAAGAAATCACCAAACTGTCTTCCAAAGTGGCTGCACCATTTTCCACTCTTACCAGCAATAAGGGAGAGTTCCTGTTGCTCCACATCCTCCCCAGCATTTGGTGGTGTCAGTGTTCTGGATTCTTGGCTTTCTAATAGGTGTGTAGTGGTCCTCTGTGTTGTTTTAGTGGCTCGATTTAATACATAGAACACCACAAAGGTGACAGGGTGCCCCTTCTGTGATTAGGTTACGAGAGACCGTGACTCCCATCTTGTTAGCTCTCTCTCTCTCTGGCTCTCTGTTCACCAGCTGCCCTCCAGGGAGGTTCATGTGGCAAGGACCAGGGGAAGGTCTCCAGGCAACAGCCAGTGAGGGACTGAGGCCCTCAGTCCAACAGCTTGAGAGGAACAGAATCCTGACATCAATCACTTGAGTGAGCTTGGAATCAGGTCCACCCCTTGGCCCAGCTATAGATGAGTGCAGCCCCAGCCATACGTTCAAGGCCGCCTGGGAGAGACCCAGACCCAGAGGGTCCAGCTAAGCCACACTTGGATTCCTGACCCACAGAAACTGTGAGACAACAAATGTTGTTTTTGAGACAGTAAGTTTGGGATAATTTGCTATGCAGCAGTAGCTAACTGACACAGTAGCCATTACGGTATGTTTATTATTATAATTGTCCTAACTCCAGTTAACGATATCAAAGGGGTGCATAAATAAATCGCAGGGAAGGGGAATTTCTAGAATACTGATTCTCAGCCCCCATACTTATTTAGTACACTTGGCTTGAGCCCCAGAGGAGGTTAACATGCACCCCCGGCAGAAAAAATGTTATTATAGGTCACTGGCTGACTACTGAAATGAAGCAAGGAACTTTGAAAAAATGCTGAGTTCTGGGCTTCATTGGAGAAGATTCTGATTCGGTAGACTAAGAGTCAGACCAGTGACCTGAAGTTGAAAAAAATGGTCTCAGGTGTTCTTTTTTTAAATTTTTATTTATTTATTTATATTTTTGGCTGTGTTAGGTCTTCATTGTTGCGCGCAGGCTTTCTCTAGTTGTCGTTAGTGGGGGCTACTCTTCATTGTAGTGCACGGGCTTCTCATTGCTGTGGCTTCTCTTGTTGAGGAGCACGGGCTCTAGGCACAGGGTCTTTAGTAGTTGCAGCACATGGGCTCAGTAATTGTGGCGCACGGGCTTAGTTGCTCCACTGCATGTGTGATCTTCCCTGACCAGGGCTCGAACCCGTGTCCCCTGCATTGGCCTGCACATTTTTAACCACTGAGCTACCAGGGAAGCCCCGGCCTCAGGTGTTTTTATGATCATTCTGGGTTGGGAACTCCTGGGTTAGGTGATATTTGCACTATTTAGCTAATGTGCACATGTCCTGAAGTGTCTGCCTCATATTAAAACAGTGGATTTTATTCCTGACTGCACATTACAATCACCGGGGGAGCTTTTAAAAAAATACTTTACCTGGGCCCCACCCCAGACCAATTAAATCAGAGTCCCTGGGGTAGGGGCACTCCAGCACTAATATTTTTAAAAGCTCCCCTGTTGAATCTAATGTGCAGCTAGGGTTAAGAACTTCTGTGTTAAACCTTTAAAGAACACATAGAATTTACTCATCACCTGCGTTTGGAGTCTGCTTTTGATTACTGTCTGTTTTTAGTCTCTCATAGAACTAATCTGTTATTCAGGATGTGAGTTTTTCAATCTAGCCTGATCCGTGTAAACCACTTTGGGTCTGTATCTCCCTTTGATCTGAAGGCTAGACTTCCATAAAGGTGGTTGAAGATGGCTCTCGCTTTGAAAAGTTTTTTTTGGGCAGCTTCACCCATCATTGGTTGATTCATTGGGCTTATGGAAGAACTGAGCCCTCAGGTCTTTTCTGCACACACTGCTCTTGAAATGATCTCCTCTACCAGGTGTTTTTGCCGGTGATCTCCTTGATGGCTGTGACCAGGGATGCAGTGGGCCTGGGTCCTGGAGAGCTGATGGGGTGGCCCTTTAGAGCAGGTCAATAAAACAACTGTGCCTGTTCCACTAGGCTTAAGCCACCCATGCTTGGTCAGCAGAGCCCAGCTGGATTTCAGCCCCACTCACTCCCTGGACCACACACTCTGCGTGGGGCATGAACTGTTCAACTTCCCGTGGCAGGAGTGAGGCCCACATGAACCACAGGGACTGGGGTGGTGGGGAAAGAGGGGTTCCCTAAAGAGAAATTGAGATGCTGTTCCTCAGAGATGGGGACATAGGTGTTGGGTAGGCAAAACAATGCTGTCTTAGACCTGAGCAAGAGGGGCCCACAGCCTGGTCCCTGTGCTTCAGAGGGCCCTTCTTAGGTCCTGCTTCAGGGTGGGGTCCCACAGGGTGGGGGCCAAGGGACCTGTACCATACCACACTGTGCCTGATGTCACCTGCCTGGTGGCCCAAGCCCACTTTCAGGGCCCATGTATGTCTCTTCCCTGGGGTCAGCTCCTGAGGGCAGACCACACCTCTAGTGTGTATACCCTAGGCCTGTGGGGCTGATCTAGGGGTGACAGGTGGTAGAGGGTGCAGATGGAGCTTGGACCTGTGGGCTGGGGTGTCTGCTTGCATGCATGCATGTCAGGCCCTTTGAGGAGCAGGGTGGGGCTGGGCTGAGCAGGGGTGAGCTGGGTGCTGTTGTGCAGGAGCCAGGGGCTGGATTTTCCCAGGTTGCCATATTCCAGAAGCTAATCCTGATGAGTCCTGAGATTTGCAAGTCAAATCCGGCTTTCCGGTCAATATGAATGTGTATTTGTTAAGGCAGGAGGCTAGAACATGTCATTTGGTGGTTTGTTGACTTGATTTCTTTTTTTAAAAATATGGATCCTTTAGTATACTTTTTTTTTTAGTTTATTAATTAATTAATTTAATTCGGCTGAGTTGGGTCTTTGTTGCTGTGCGCGGGCTTTCTCTAGTTGTGGTGAGTAGGGGCGACTCTTCGTTGCGGTGTGCAGGCCTCTCACTGCGATGGTTTCTCTTGTTTCGGAGCATGGGCTCTAGGCACGCAGGCTTCAGTAGTTGTGGCTCGTGGGATCTAGAGTGCAGGCTCAGTAGTTGTGGTGCACGGGCTTAGTTGCTCTGCGGCACGTGGGATCTTCCTGGACCAGGGCTCGAACCCATGTCCCCTGCACTGGCAGGCGGATTCTTAACCACTGCACCACCAGGGAAGTCCATTGGCTTTTAGATATTTGTTTACATGAGGGGTGGCCTCCATTTGGACTCTGGATCCAGGTACTATACATGTGAGGGAAGGGCTTTGGCACAACCAACACATGGATCCAAAAGATGTCCATCCAGGAAGAACCCAAGGAAAGGCTATCTTGAACAGGAGGTCAAGGTAGAAATGAGGAATCATGCAGATGGTGGGTAAGTTCTTGGCTAATTCCAGGCAGGCTGCCATCTTCCTATTTATAAGACTTCCTGGAAGGAGCCTTGGTAACTGATCCTACCAGAAACCTACAGTTTCCCTGGATTCTTGCTGATTCATTAGACCCCAAAGGACCATAGAGTTGGCCAAAAGTTTCCTTCCTTCCTCAACCCTCCAGCCTCACTCCCTAGTGAAATCAGCATTTACAAGAATTTAAGCCCTTGATATTCATCCCTCTTGGCTGGCAGCTCTGGATTTCCTGTTGGGGGAAGATACAGCTGGATGCTGCGTCATAAGGATGGACAGAAGGGTCTCTCATCGTGAACCATGTTTTCCTACATTCGTTTTCAGCTAAGACTGAAGCCAGAACCACTTTTCTCCTTTGGGCCTCAGGTGTAGGAAACTGGAAAAAGTTCAAAAAACAGGGATCCAGAAGGGCTGTCTTGCTTTGTCTTGAAGCTATGCTTCCACCAAGGAGATGGACCTGCCAAAGTTACCTTAAGTAAGACAAGCATCTGAAGAAAACTGTAGGGGGAGGTTTGACATGAACCTGGCTTTGACAGGAAGCCTCTCCCACCTCAACCAATTAAAATGGATCTGACTATGGGCCCACGGATGGAACCTGGAGGCTGATGGTCAGTAAGGATTTCAGGGATAAATGACAGAGAGGAAAATGTACAGAACACTGAGGCAATGGGGTGGTTATCATTTACGGGTGGAACCCTCCTAGCATGTTGGAAGTGAGGCTGGATTTACAGAAGTTTTTAGAGTAGATCAGTTACCTGATGCAAGATAACTGATGTTATCACCATGGTTGTTACTTAGAGGGGCCAAATCATGTCCCCTCTGACATAGTTCTGCACATAAAACCTAACATGTTTTTTGATGCTCCACCCCATCCCACCCTGGCCACCACCACCATTATGGAGGAGTTCTGCACCCAAGTTGTCTCGGTGGCTGTCCTTTCTCTGTACCCGATAAACTGACTCTGGCTTCTCCAGATTTGCCAGCTCCTGGAAGGTGGGAACCTGCCACCTGTCTCTTGCTGCGCAAGCACAGAGTGACCTGCCGGGAGGGGTGGTCCACTTGGGATGGAGGTGAAAATACTAGTGAAGGTTAAAGGCGTGGAGACAAGTCATCTGGATGAGTAGGTCTGGGTTGCACTCCTGTTTCAGGCTCCTTGGGGAAGGTGCCAGAGCTGAAATAGTCAATACTAAGTCTTTCTTCTAAGAGGCTGTGTATGAGTTTCCTTCAGCTGCTGTAACAAATGACCACAAACACAGTGGCTTAAAACAGTAGAAATTGAATGTCTCACAGTCTTGGAGGCCAGAAGTCAAAGATCAAGATATTGGCAGGGACATGCTCCCTCTGAAGGCTCTGGAAGAGAGTTCTTCCTTGTCTCTTCCCACTTCTGGTGGTTCTTCAGGTTCCTTGTTTTGTGGAAGCATCACTCCAATCTTTGCCTTTGTCTCCACATGGCTGTCTTCCATCTGTGTATCTCTTTGTGTGTCCTTTTCTCTCCTAAGGACACTCTCATTGGATTTAGGAGCTGCTCAACCCAGTATTATCTCATCTTGGTCCTTACCTGAATTACATCGGCAAAGACCCTACTTCCAAATAAGGTCACGTTCCGAGATTCCATGTGGACATGCATTTGGGGGGGGGGCAGTAATCCACCCACTACATGCTGTGAAGTACCTTTAGGAAGAACTTTGCTGCATGCTCTTAGAGATGGCCTTGGTCTCAGAAATGCTTGTATCAGCTCCAAGGTTGGAACAAGGGTGTGTAGGGTGGAGTGGGGTGAGATGTCAGGCAGACATTTTATTGCCTGTCAGTTTACCTGCTAGGTGCTCACCTGATATTTGTGGCGATTAATCCTTAAAACAATGGTTCCCAAAACATGGCACCAAGATCAGCAGCATCAGCCTCACCTGGAAACGAGATAGAAATGCACATTCTACTACTCAGCCATAGAAAAGAATGAAATAATGCCATCTGCAGCAACACGGATGGGCCTAGAGATTATCACACTAAGGGACATAAGACAGAGAAAGACAAATACCATATGATATCATTTATATGTGGAATCTAAAATATGACACAAATGAACTTATCTATGAAACAGACTACAGACATAAAGGACAGACCTGTGGTTGCCAAGGGGAGGGGGGTGGGAGAGGGATGGATTGGGAGTTTGGGGTTAGCAGATGCAAACTATTATATATAGGATGGATAAACAACAAGGTCCTACTGTATAGCACAGGGAACTATATTCAATATCTTGTGATAAACCAAAATGGAAAAGAATATGAAAAAGAATGTATAACTGAATCACTTTGCTGTACAGTAGCAATGAACACAACATTGTAAATCAACTACAGTTGAATAAAATACATTAAAAAGAAGAAGAAACCACTCCTTCTTACACCTTGATCTTGGACTTCTAGCCTCCAGAACTGTGAAAAAATAAATTTCTGTTGTTTAAGCCAAAACAGAAAGAAATGCACATTCTTAGGCCACCTGGGATCTGGTGAATCAGAAACTATGGGGGTGGGCCCAAAAGTCCATGTTTTAACCCTCCCGGTCTTCAAGTTTGAGAAGCACTGCCTAAAACATCCTTGATCCTTTCAACAATCCAATGTGTTATCATCACCATGTGGATAACAAACCCTTAGGAAGGTAACATGTTCAAACTGACCCAAATAGGAAGTGGCCTTGCAAAGCTGAAATACACACCCAAGTCATCCCAGCCCCGAAGTCCTCAGAGCTTGCACCACATTCATCCTGCCTGTAAAGAAAATCCAGAATCTACTTTTTTTTTTTTTTTTTTTTTTTGCGGTACGCGGGCCTCTCACTGCTGTGGCCTCTCCCGTTGCAGAGCACAGGCTCCGGACGCGCAGGCTCAGCGGCCATGGCTCACGGACCCAGCCGCTCCGCGGCATGTGGGATCTTCCCGGACCGGGGCACGAACCCGTGTCCCCTGCATCGGCAGGCAGACTCTCAACCACTGCGCCACAAGGGAAGCCCCAGAATCTACTTTTATTTCCAGCTCCACCTAACACTCTTTTTTTCCAAGGCAGTCCACCCCTTCTCCCTCTCGTGGTCATCTCTCGATCAAGGGGAAACTTCCCATTCCTGTTTTCTGAGTTTTGTCTGTGAACTAGTTAAAGTTTGAAGAGGCAGTATCAGAAGTGCCCAGTATCATTTTGAGTAGCCTTCGCAAGTAAGAAAACAATGCCAACAAGTCAATATAGTGTGCAAAGGGCAGTAAAAATCCCACTAACTGCCTCCCTGGCTCAAGTTTTATACAATAGAATCAATGACTGAGGGGCTTCAAGATGGCGGAAGAGTAAGACGCGGAGATCACCTTCCTCTCCACAATTACATCAGAAATACATCTACACGTGGAATAGCTCCTATAGAACACCTGCTGAACGCTGGCAGAAGACCTCAGACCCCCCAAAAGGTAAGAAACTCCCCACATACCTGGGTAGGGCAAAAGAATAAACAGAGACAAAAGAATAGGGCCGGGACCTGCACCAGTGGGAGGGAGCTGTGAAGGAGGAAACGTTTCCACACACTAGAAGCCCCTTCGCGGGCAGAGACTGCGGGTGGCGGTGAGGGGAAGCGTCGGGGCTGCGGAGGAGAGCACAGCAACAGGGGTGCGGAGGGCAAAGCGGAGAGATTCCCGCACAGAGGATCGGTGCCGACCGGCACTCACCAGCCTGAGAGGCTTGTCAGCTCACCCGCCGGGCCGGGCGGGGCTGGGAGTTGAGGCTCCAGCTTCAGTCGGAGCGCAGGGAGAGGCCTGGGGTTGGCGGCGTGAACACAGCCTGAAGGGGTTAGTGCGCCTCGGTTAGCCGGGAGGGAGTCCGGGAAAAGTCTGCAGCTGCCGAAGAGGCAAGACACTTTTTCTTCCCTCTTTGTTTCCTGGTGCGCGAAGAGAAGGGATTAAGAGGGCCGCTTAAAGGAGCTCCAGAGACGGGCGCGAGCCGCAGCGAAAAGCGCGGACCCCAGAGACAGGCATGAGACGCTAAGGCTGCTGCTGCCGCCACCACCAAGAAGCCTGTATGCGAGCACAGTTCACTATCCACACCTCCCCTCCCGGGAGCCTGTGCAGCCCGCCACTGCCAGGGTCCTGTGTTCCAGGGACAACTCCCCCAGGAGAACGCAAGGCACGCCTCAGGCTGGTGCAACGTCATGCCGGCCTCTGCCGCCGCAGGCCCGCCCCGCACTCCCTGCCCCTCCCTCCCCCTCCCAGGGCCTGAGTGAGCCAGAGCCCCCGAATCAGCTGCTCCTTTAACCCCGTCCTATCTGAGCGAAGAACAGACGCCCTTCAGCGACCTACATACAGAGGCGGGGCCTAATCCAAAGCTGAGCCCCGGGAGCTGTGCGAACAAAGAACAGAAAGGAAATTTCTCCCAGCAGCCTCAGGAGCAGCAGATTAACTCTCCACAATTAACTTGATGTACCTGCATCTGTGGAATACCTGAAGAGACAACGAATCATCCCAAATTGAGGAAGTGGACTTTGGGAGCAAGATAGATTATTTTTTCCCTTCTTCTCTTTTTGTGATTGTGTATGTGTATGCTTCTGTGTGTGATTTTGTCTGTATAACTTTGCTTTTACCACTTTTCCTAGGGTTCTGTCTGTCCGGTTTTTTTTTTTATTACTTAAAATTTTTTTTTCTTAATAATTATTTTTTATTTTAATAAGTTTATTTTATTTTATCTTCTTTCTTTCTTTCTTTCTTTTCTCCCTTTTATTCTGAGCTGCGTGGAGAACAGGCTCTTGGTGCTGCAGCCAGGAGTCAGTGCTGTGTCACTGATGTGGGAGAGCCAACTTCAGGACACTGGTCCACAAGAGACCTCCCAGCTGCATGTAATATCAAATGGCAAAAATCTCCCAGAGATCTCCATCTCAATGCTAAGACCCAGCTCCACTCAACGACCAGCAAGCTACAGTGCTGGACACCCTATGCCAAACAACTAGCAAGACAGGAACACAACCCCATCCATTAGCAGAGAGGCTGCCTAAAATCATAATGAGGCCACAGACACCCCAAAACACACCACCAGACGTGGACCTGCCCACCAGAAAAACAAGATCCAGCCTCATCCACCAGAACACAGGCACTAGTCTCCTCCACCAGGAAGCCTACACAACCCACTGAAACAACCTTACACACTGGGGGCAGACACCAAAAACAACAGGAACTACGAACCTGCAGCCTGCAAAAAGGAGACCCCAAACACAGTAAGTTAAGCAAAATGAGAAGACAGAGAAACACACAGCTGATGAAGGAGAAAGGCAAAAACCCACCAGACCTAACAAATGAAGAGGAAATAGGCAATCTACCTGAAAAATAATTCAGAATAATCATAGTAAAGATGATCCAAAATCTAGGAAATAGAATGGAGAAAATATAAGAAACGTTTAACAAGGACCTAGAAGAACTAAAGAGCAAACAAACAGCGATGAACAACACAATAAATGAAATTAAAAACTCTCTAGAGGGATCAATAGCAGAGTAACTGAGGCAGAAGAACGGATTAGTAACCTGGAAGATAAAATAGTGGAAATAACTACTGCAGAGAAGAATAAAGAAAAAAGAATGAAAAGAATTGAGGACAGTCTCAGAGACCTCTGGGACAACATTAAATGCACCAACATTCGAATTATAGGGGTCCAGAAGAAGAAGAGAAAAAGAAAGGGACTGAGAAAATATTTGAAGAGATTATAGTTGAAAACTTCCCTAATATGGGAAAGGAAAGAGTTAATCAAGTCCAGGAAACACAGAGAGTCCCATACAGGATAAATCCAAGGAGAAACACTCCAAGACACATATTAATCAAATTTCAAAAATTAAATACAAAGAAAACATATTAAAAGCAACAAGGGAAAAACAACAAATAACACATAAGGGAAAAGCCATAAGGTTAACAACTGATCTTTCAGCAGAAACTCTGCAAGCCAGAAGGGAGTGGCAGGACATATTTAAAGTGATGAAGGAGAAAAACCTGCAAGCAAGATTACTCTACCCAGCAAGGATCTCATTCAGATTTGACGGAGAAATTAAAACCTTTACCGACAAACAAAAGCTAAGAGAATTCAGCACCACCAAACCAGCTCTACAACAAATGCTAAAGGAACTTCTCTAGGAGGAAACACAAGAGAAGGAAAAGACCTACAATAATAAACCCAAAACAATTAAGAAAATGGTAATAGGAACATACATATCAATAATTACCTTAAATGTAAATGGATTAAATGCTCCAACCAAAAGACTTAGAATGGCTGAATGGATAAAAAAACAAGGCCCATATATATGCTATCTACAATAGACCTACTTCAGACCTACAAATACAGACTGAAAGTGAGGGGATGGAAAAAGATATTCCATGCAAATGGAAACCAAAAGAAAGCTAGAGTAGCAATTCTAATATCAGATAAAATAGACTTTAAAACAAAGACTATTACGAGAGACAAAGAAGGACACTACATAATGATCAAGGGCTCAATCCAAGAAGAAGACACAATTGTAAATATGTGTGCACCCAACACAGGAGCGCCTCAATATATAAGGCAAATACTAACAGCCGTAAAAGGGGAAATCGACAGTAACACAATCATAGTAGGGGACTTTAACACCCCACTTTCACCAATGGACAGATCATCCAAAATGAAAATAAATAAGGAAACACAAGCTTTAAATGATACATTAAATATGGACTTAATTGATATTTATAGGATATTCCATCAAAAAACGACAGAATACACATTCTTCTCAAGTGCTTATGGAACATTCTCCAGGATTGCCAACAGACACATGAAAGAATGCTCAACATCATTAATCATTAGAGAAATGCAAATCAAAACTACAATGAGATATCATCTCACACCGGTCAGAATGGCCATCATCAAAAAATCTACAAACAATAAATGCTGGAGAGGGTGTGGAGAAAAGGGAACAGTCTTGCACTGCTGGTCGGAATGTGAATTGTTACAGCCACTATGGAGAACAGTATGGAGGTTCCTTAAAAAACTACAAATAGAACTACCATATGACCCAGCAATCCTACTACTGGGCATATACCCTGAGAAAACCATAATTCAAAAAGAGTCATGTACCAAAATGTTCATTGCAGCTCTATTTACAATAGCCAGGAGATGGAAGCAACCTAAGTGTCCGTCATGGGATGAATGGATAAAGAAGATGTGATATATATATACAATGGAATATTACTCAGCCATAAAAAGAAACAAAATTGAGTTTTTTGTAGTGAGGTGGATGGACCTAGAGACTGTCATACAGAGTGATGTAAGTCAGAAAGAGAAAAACAAATACCGTATGCTAATACATATTTATGGAAATTAAAAAAAAGAAAAGAAAAAAAATGGTCAGAAGAACCTAAGGGCAAGATGGGAATAAAGATGCAGACCTACTAGAGAATGGACTTGAGGATATGGGGAGGGGGAAGGGCAAGCCGGGACAAAGTGAGAGAGTGGCATGGACATAAATACGCTGCCAAATGTAAAACAGATAGCTAGTGGGAAGCAGCCGTGTAGTAGAGGGAGATCAGCTAGGTGCCTTGTGACCACCTAGTGGGGTGGGATAGGAAGGGTAGGAGTGAGGGAGATGCAAGAGGGAAGAGATATGGGGACATATGTATATGTATAACTGATTCACTTTGTTGTAAAGCAGAAACTAACACACCATTGTAAAGCAATTATACTCTAATAAAGATGTTAAAAAAAATAAAATAAAATGATGGCTTCTCTCACACACACACAAAAAAATCAATGACAGTTCTGTTAGGTCTGGTAATTTTAAAGGCAAAAGACGCTGGGCATACGGGGTTGAAGGATGGAGGTTGCATTTCACTGGTCCTCATTCTGGAAGGAAGTTAACAGACTTGCTTAAACCTTTAACCTCCAGCGAGTTGGCCACCAGGAGGAGGAGGGCATCTCATTAGCATAAGGTCACCCTGAAGGTTTGGCTTCCATCCTCTCCATGACTCTGAGATCCACAAGATGGCAGCAGCCACTAAAACATTACACACCTTGCCCCTGCTGCTCTGGGAATTTCCAAATTAAAAAAGTATCCGCAATCTGAAGACCAAGAAAGATCCTTCATTCTGGTCCTGCCCCCATCTTTCCAGAACTGTCCACATTAGAATCAATGTGAACACCCTGGTCATAGAGCTGTTAAGGAAAGAAACTCCTCAGATCTCTCTTGTTTAATCAACTGATTCATTTGTATACTTATTTCCCATCCTCCCAATTTTTTATTCTAAAAAATTCAAACCTATAGACAAGAAGGAAGCTTAACACCTGCTTACTCTTCACTTGGATTGGTTGATTGTTAACATTTAACTACATTTATCTTATCTCTGTCTCTGTCTGTGCCTCTGTCTCTCTCTGCCCCTCATTCTCTGTCTCTCTCTCACTCACTTTTTTTGGCTGAAACATTTTAAAGTCAGTTGCAGACATCCTGCTGTTTCACCTCCCAGCAATTCAACATGCGTCTCCTAAAAATGAAGACATTTTTCCACATGAGCACGACATCATTGTCACCCTCAACAAGTTTATCATGGATACATTAATATTATGTAATATACAGTCCATATTTAAATAGCCCCTGTAATCCCAGGTATGTTCTTTGCAGGGATCTTCAAACCGCCTCCAGACTCCATTCAAGAACTATGCACTGCATTTAGTGGTCATGTCTCTTTAGTCACACTATTTTCTAGAGCTGTCCTCCAGGATTTTGAGGGTTTTTTTTTTTAAACAGTCCAGTTCGTCTGTTTTGTAGAATGCCCATCACCCTGGATCAGTTTTGTTGTTTCCGTATGATTAGATTCAAGTTCAACATTTTGGCAAGAATGCAACCTGGGTGATTTGGTGTCCTTCCTGTTGCGTCACGCAGCTGGCACGTGTTGTCATGTGGTCCTGTTCCTGGAGATGCTGGGCTGGAACTCCTGGCTGAGGTACCACGCCTTGGGCAGGGAACCCTTCCTGTGGCTCCTGCAGCTATGAGCTGTACGCTTCTTACAGTCTCTTCTCTCCCCACAGTGGTCAGGGGGATATTCTGACGGTGTCAATCACGTCAGGACCTTCCTTTGCTTACCCCCTGTCCCATGGCTTCTCATCACTCCCAGGAAATTCCAGACTCCTCGCCCTGACCTTCATAGTCCAGCACGATCTGCCCCTGCCTACCTTCTGACCTTGTTTTGCATCACTCTCCTCCTTGCTTACTGTGCTCCAGCTGCCTGGTCACCTTTCTGCATTTTTTGAGACACCACCCACTCTGCACCCTTGGTTCCTTCTGCCCGAGAAGCTCTGGCAGGGCTGGATCATTCTTATCACTCAGGTTTCAGTTCAGATATCATGTTTCTACCCCTATCTTATTTTTTCTCCTTCTTTTTGTCTATGAAGCACTGATCACCATTTGAAATTTTCTATTTACCTATTCATTCACTGACTAGTTTATTGTTTGCCCCATCCCACAGGCCCACAAGCCCCCACGAAGTCTAATACCTGGGTTGTTTTGTTCACCATAGCCTCGCCAGCCCTGAATAAAGCTCAGCACATAGTAAGTGCTCAGTTAACATTTGTGAATGGATGGATGGGTGAATGAATGAATGAATGAAGTCAACATGACACCATATTGGGGCATTGTTTTAGATTCGGAGATGGAAAAATAGAGAAGATATGGTTCCTGCCCACAGGTGACTCCTGGTTTAGTGAAGACAACTTACACATAGAGAGACAGCTGGAGTCCTATCTGCTAAGTGCCATGTGCCCTGGGTGTACAGAGGAGAGGGTGGCTGATTATCCTCTGAGCAAGGGAAGCTTTCCAAGTATGATGACTGCAGAGCTCACTGGCATGTTTGTGGCACAGATTTTCCTCAAGAGTGCTGTGGTGGCCCCACTGGAGCAGTGTGCTGGGAGGCACAAGACCCAAAGTACGGGTCCAGCTGTGTGACTGCAGACCAGACGTTTAACCTCCTGAACGTGAGTTCTCTCCTTTGTAACGTAGAGGGCTTGGACTTGAGAATGTGTAGATTCATTTGACTTAAATGTTATCTGAGACCAAGCTCTACTGTTTGTGAGCAGCTGACCCTAAACAGACCTCTTCCCTTTGTGTCTCACTCACTTTGGCTGTAAAACGGGTCTAATAACACCTACCCCATACAATTGCTGTGAGGAGTGATGTGATGGTGAATCAAAAATAAGGGGTTGTTATGGAGAACAGTATGGAGGTTCCTCAAAAAACTAAAAATAGAGCTACCATATGATCCAGCAATCCCACTCTTGGGCATACATTCAGAGAAAACCATAATTCAAAAAGATACATACACCCCAATGTTCACTGCAGCACTATTTACCATAGCCAGGTCATGGAAGCAACCTAAATGTCCATTGACGGAGGAGCGGATAAAGAAGATGTGGTGAACATACATACAATGGAATATTACTCAGCTATAAAAAAAGAAAGAAAGAATGCCATTTGCAATGACACAGATGGACCTAGAGATTGTCATACTAAGTGAAGTCAGACAGAGAAAGACAAATGATATCGCTTATATGTGAAATCTAAAAAAGTGGTACAAAGGAACTTATTTACAAAACAGAAATAGAGTCACAGATGTAGAAAACAAACTTCTGGTTACCAAGGGGAAAAGGGGGGGAGGGATAAATTGGGAGATTGGGACTGACATATACAAACTGCTATATATGAAATAGATAACTAATAAGAACCTACTGTATAGCACAGGGAACCCTACTCAGTACTCTCTAATGACCTATATGGGAAAAGAATCTAAAAAAGAGTGGATATATGTATATGTATAACTGATTCACTTTGCTGTACAACAGAAACTAACACAACATTGTAAATCAACTATACTCCAAAAAAATTAATTTAAAAAATTTAAAAAATAAGTAAATATGCAAAGCACACACACAAAAAGAAGGGGTTGTTCTTATTCAGGGGCAGTTCTACTGAAAGGAAAGAATCTCAGATTGCCTTTGTCTACAGAACTTTCTTTCTGCAGCTGCCCCAGGAAGAAAAACTAGCATTTTAGTCCAGAATGCTTCTCTGGAAGCCTTGGCATTTTGAGCTGAAGGGTCATTAAAAGACCAGATGGCAGAGAAACCTTTTAGGCTGCTGTTTCCAGAAGCTTCATGGTTCAGTTAGAAACCCCAGTACCCTGGCAGTGACCTGCAGAAATGAAAATCAATGATGCCATGTGCCATCAATGCATCTGTGCCTGTCCTGGACACAGCTGCCCACCTGCTTTGGAGACAAAGAGCAGAAATGAGGCTTGGACCTGTCACATGTCACCATGGCAACTGCTGTGTATGTGTTCTCTTGCTACCCACCAACCAGCTGTGGGGCAAGGGCAGTGCCAGGGGCCTATGGAGGGGGCCAATGGCAGGGAGCTCTAGGGCAGGTGTGGGAGGGTCTGGGTGGGGAGCAGAATGGCAACTTTTCCTTCTCTTTCTCTCTATTTTTCATTGAGATATAATTCACATAGTATAAAATCCATCCAATAAAATTCAATGGTTTTTAGTATATTCAAAAGTGATGAAACCATCACCACTACCTACTTCCAGAACATTTTTGTCCCCCAAATAGAAACCCTGTACCTATTAGCAGTCATTCTCCATTCCCACGTACCCCTCCATGGATTTCCCTACCCAGGGCATTTCATATATGTGGAATCATGTAATATTTGCCCTTTTGTGCCTGGCCTCTCTCACTTAGCAAAATGTTTCTAGATTTCATCCCTATTGCAGCATGTATCAGTACCTCATTTCTTTTTTAATGGTTGAATAATATTCCATTGTATGAATATACCACACTTTGTTTATCCATTTGTCCATTGATGACCATTTGGGTTGTTTCTACTTTTTGGCTCTTGTGAATAATACTGCTTTGAACACCTGTGTTCAAGTTTGTGTGTGAACATGTTTTCATTTCTCTTGGCTATACATCCAGGAGTGGAGTTCTTGGGTTCTCTTCCTTTTTTTCCTGCCACCCCACAATATTCTCATGTTTTAGCCCAGGTATGTAAAGGATAAGGAGGATAAGGGAGGGCATTTGGACCCTCTGACCACTGAGGGTCCTACTTAAAAAAAATTTTTTTATTGGGGTATAACTGATTTACAGTGTTGTGTTCATTTCAGGTGTACAGCAGAGTGAATCTGTTATACAAATACATATATCCATTCTTTTCCCACATAGGCCATTACAGAATATTGAATAGAGTTCCCTGTGCTATACAGTAGGTCCTTATTAGTTATCTATTTTATATATAATAGTGTGTATGTGTCAATCCCAATATTCCAATTTATCCCTCCCCACCCTTACCCCTGGTAACTGTAAGTTTATTTTCTACATCTGTAACAATATTTCAGCTTTGTATATAAGTTCATTTGTAACCTTTTTTAAGATTCCACATATAAGTGATATCATATATTTGTCCTTCTCTGTCTGACTTACTTCACTCAGTATGAGAATCTCTAGGTTGCAGCAAATGGGATTATTTTGTTCCTTTTCATGGCTGAGTAATATTCCATTGTATATATGTACCATATCTTCTTTATCCATTCCTCTGTTGTTGGACATTTAGGTTGCTTCCATGTCCTGGCTACTGTAAACAGTGCTGCAATGAACATTGGGGTGCACGCATGCTTTCAAACCATATTTTTCTCTGGATATATGCCCAGGAGTGGGATTGCTGGGTCATATGGTAGCTCTATTTTCATTTTTTAAAGGAACCTCAAGACTGTTCTCCATGAGGGTCCTACTTTTATGACTAATGAGTTCTGTAGGCAGAGGAGAGCTGCACAGCCAGCCAATGACCCGTTTCCCATTCTGCTTTGGCTCACAGCTATATCAGCTGTATTTTCCTGCCTCCCCAAGGTTAGATTTTGCCATGTGACTTTGATCCAGCCAGGCTTCATCACGAAGCCCACTGCCAGGCCTGGCACAGTTCTCTTCTCCTCTCCCCTTCTGTGTCTGTGACTGAGCACAGAGGACCCGGGGGGATTCTGCCCTAAAAGGTGCCAAGCCTCTCCTCAGAGGGGGGCCCATATCCCTGAATGTGGACCAGGGCCCCCCCTGCCAGCCCCTGCCGCTTTGTGATGTGAGTAAGGAATAAGCCTTTATCACCTTAAGCCACTGAGACTTGGGGACTGTTCATTACCCCGGGGAGTCTATCCTGCCTAGGACAAGTTCTTCATGTAAGAAGTGACTGTTCAGTTTCTAGAACTGTCTTCAGAGCTTCTGGTCCTGCTTCCTACCTTAGACCCCAGCTCACTCCGTGGTGGTGGTTTTTGCACAGGCCTCGTTGGATGTGATGTCGTCTGCTAAGATGACCAACTGTCCTGGTGGTCACCTGGGACTGAGGGGTCTCCTGGGATTCAGGACTTTCAGCTTTGAAACTGACGCTCTCACCCTGTCGCTGATCTGGGACTCAGGCTGAACTCCACTAACTTTGGCCCAGCAGGAAAGAATGCCATGTCTGTCGCAGGTAAAGTTTGGGAGAGTTGAGGCATATCTAGGAGATATTTGCCAGTCCTGGACCAGGGTTTGGAATCCCACCTGCACCCTCCCAGTGGTAGAATTAGCCTTTCTCAGGCTGTCCTGGGGGTAAAGATGCGGGGCATGTGAGGTCAGCGTGTCCTCAGCTAAGGCTAACATGTAGTGGCCCCTTAGATGTGGCAAGTGAGACTTGCTGTAAGCGGGGAGGAGGCTGATCAACATTTGGGAAATGAATCGGGAACTCTAAGAAGGGGGTGAATAGGGTAGACAGCATGCCAGCGGGAGGCATGGAGGAGGAGAGCGGGCAGGCGTGAATGGAGGACCAGAAGCAGGTGTATGAAGAGGGAAGAGTCCAGACCTATGTCTGCAAATGTGTTCCACCTGCCACTGGGCGTGCCTGTGGGACTGGGGCTGTGCTCTCCTTCAGGCTGTGTATGCAGGGTTTTTTTGTTTGTTTGTTTGTTTGTTTTTGCGGTACGCGGGCCTCTCACTGTTGTGGCCTCTCCCGTTGCGGAGCACAGGCTCGGGACGCACAGGCTCAGCGGCCATGGCTCACGGGCCCAGCTGCTCCGCAGCACGTGGGATCTTCCCGGACCGGGGCACGAACCCATGTCCCCTGCATTGGCAGGCGGACTCAACCACTGCGCCACCAGGGAAGCCCTGTGTATGCAGTTTTGAGACTTTGGCTTTGTCCCTGCTGTGACTTCTGGGTTCAGTTTTGTTTCTAGCTCCTGAGGTCTTCCAGTGACCCCTCCCCTGCAGAACGACCCACCCTGGTTGCTTCAGCAAGCAGGACGCACACTTGTTGTCACGTGGTCAGAGCTCAGTGGGAACACACCGAGATGGCAGGCATGATCCCTGTGTGTGTGGTGTGACCTCAGCTTCCATCTGTGGCCCAAGCCACCTCCTCATCAGTGCCTATCTCTGGTCAAGGGGAGCCCAGAGGGCGGGTGGACTGGCACTGGCCACCACCACCATCAGAAAACAGTCTCAAGCTTTTCTGTTCACATGCCAATGGTACCGTTGTTGGCAATGAAGGTGAGCTTCTTGTTTGGCTCCGCTGTAAGTCAGAAAATGAGAACTAAACACTCATTAAGGTCCTCCAGGGATGGAAACAAGCTCTCTCACTGGCCACTCATAAAAGTGAATAAGCTATCCATAGAGTCAGATACTAGCCTTGAGTCCCTTTCTCTGAGTGCCAAAGGGTTTTTTTTTTCTGGATCATGAAAAATAAATGCCCATTTTTCTTCAATCAAGTCAGCATGAGGGATCTACGGGGGAGAGATGTGCTGTTCTTGTGATGGAGGATTTGCTGAATTTTCTGCAGCTGAATATTTCCAGGTTTGTTTCCACATGGCTGGCTGGAGAAGACATTGCAGCTGGTGATGCAATGTGGGGTTCTGTCGGAGGGCCGCCTTCTTAGTAGAAAGGGCTGGTGGGGAAAGGGGGCAGGCCTGGATGGTGGTCTGGGGTAGAGGGGCCACCACAGTGCTGATTGCCACCAGGTATGTGCCTGCAATTGTGTCAGACACTTCAAATGCCTTCTTTCGTTTGAGTTCTCCTGGCAGCCCTGTGGGGCGTCTTACAAAGGAGGAAACAGAGACTCAGAAAATTACGTATCTTGCCCCAGAAAAAGACCTGAGATGCAAACACAGTTTTACCTGGTTCCAAATCCCAGCTGTGAAATGAACTGCTATCGTAGTCTGCCTCCTGGCTGTGAGGTAGTGGGTTGCTCAAAGGGATATTTTTTAAAAGCTGTCCAGTGGGGAAGAATAAAGCTGGGCTTCATTTGCGAAGTGGGTAGAGGTAAGAGGAACAGCCCTGTGGGTGCGGCCAGCCATAGGGATAGACCCAGGCACAGGGAGCAGCGCTCTGTCCTGAGCACTCATTGCTTCAGAGCCCCAGCCAATGACAGGGTGGCAGAGATGGTGGAGAGGACTGGAGCAGGTGGAAAGGGTGTCTGAGCACCAGCTAAGAGAGTGCAGAGCTAGGATTCCTTACCAGTGGGGACTGACAATGCTAACCAGAAGAGCATGACAGAAACTTGCTTGAGTAGACTTGTCAACAGCACAGGGCTTATTAAAGCTGGGAATCCTGGCTCCACGAGATGCCAGGGCTTCACCTTGGCTCCCCAGACAATGGGTCTATGACTGTCTGATTTGTTCCAGACAATATCCAATTATCCTCCCTGCTCTGATAAGGCCAGTCAGGGGCTAAGAGACTGAAGGCAAGGGTTAGTTTTCTTCCGAATGTACTGAGAGCCAGAATTCTTGACCTTTGGTGAGCTCTGCAGGACCTTGCCATAATGATGCTCTCCCTGTCTTCTGTGTGGGGCCCACTGTCAAATCATGAACTTGGATCCATAACAATGATTTGAGACTGAGCTGACTCTAATGTATATGAATGGTGTGACCTTGGGTAAGTCACTCTCTCATCAGGCTTATTCATAGAAATCGACAAGCTGATTCTAAAATGCATATGGAAAAGCAAAGGAACTGGAATACCAAAACAACTCTGAAAAAAAACAAACACTCAGAAAACAAATTTGGAGGACTCCCACCACCTGATTTTGAGACATACTATAAAACCACAGTAATCAACACCATGTGGTATTGGAAAAAGGATAGACACATAGATCAATGGAATAGAATAGAGTCCAGAAATAGACCACACATATATGGTCAATTGGTTTCGACAAAGATATCAAGGAAGTGAGATGGAGAAAGGCTGACCTCTTCAACAAATGATGCTGGAAACACTGGATATCTATATGCCAAAAAATGAAATTTGAACCGTACATTGCACCCTATGCAAAAATTAACTAAGATGAATCATAGTAATCGTAAAACCTAAAACTATAAAACTTCTAGATGAAAACATAGGAGAAAACCTTTGTGATCCAGGGTTAGGCAAAGATTTCTTATATTGGACACAAAAAGCATGAACCATAGAAGAAGAATGATAAATTGGACTTCATCAGAATTAAAAACTTATGTTTTTCGAAAGACACTCTTTTTTGTTTGTTTTTGTTTTTGGCCATGCCATGTAGCTTGTGGGGCTTCTGGGATCTTAGTTCCCCAATCAGGGATCGAACCCGGGCCCTCAGCAGTGAAAGTGTGGAGTTCTAGCCACTGGACCGCCAGGGAATTCCCAAAAGACACTGTTTCTAAGGAAATGAAAAGACAAGACAATCTTGGAGAAAATATTTGCAAACCTACTATCTGGTAAGGGACTAGTATTCTGGTATTAACTTTGTGAATAAAGACCTTGAATAAAGGACTGTAACAATTCAAAATAAGAAAGCAAATAACCCAGTTTTTTTAAAAAAAATGGGCAAAAGACCTGAGCAGATACTTCACCAAAGAAAACATATGGGTAGAAAATGAGCACATGAAAAGTTGTTCAGCATTAGTAGTTATTAGGGAAATGTAAATTAAAGTCACAGTCAGCTGCCACTCCAATACCCATTAGAACGGCTGACCGTCCCCAGTCCCTGCCAGCCTGACCAAGGTTGGCAACGATGTGGGACTGGCACCCTCAGAAGCTTCTGCTGGGAATGCAAAGTGGAACAATCACTTTGGAAAATAGTTCAGCAATTTCTCATAAAGTTACGTACACTTATTTTACCACCCAGTGGCCCCTGCTAGGTATTTACCCAAGAGGAATGAAAATACTGAGCCACACAAAAACCTGTTGGCAAATGTTTATAGTGACTTTATTAATAACCATCCCAAACTGGAAACAACCCAACTGTCTGTCCACTGGTGAAGGAATAAAAAATGTGGTGAATCCATACATTGGAATTCTGCTCATCAATAAATAGGAACAAACTGCTGATATCCACAATGACATGGATGCATCTCAAGTGTATGACGCTAAGTCAAAGAAGGCTACCTACGGTATGACTCCATCCCTATGGCATTCTAAAGAAGGCAAATCTATAGGGATGGCAAACTGATCAGTGGTTGCAAGGGTCTGGGTGTGGGGGGAGGGAACTAATTACAAAGGGGCATCAGGGACTTTTTGGGGTTCCGGCAATGTCTTATATCTTGATTGTGGGTGCGGTTATTGACTGTGCATTTGCCAAAACTTATAGAACTGTGTATAAAGAAGTTTGAATTTTACTGTGTATAAAAAGCCTGATAAGGGCTTCCCTAGTGGCGCAGTGGTTGAGAATCCGCCTGCCAACGCAGGGGACACAGGTTCGAGCCCTGGTCTGGGAAGATCCCACATGCTGCAGAGCAACTAAGCCCGTGAGCCACAACTACGGAGCCCACGTGCTGCAATTACTGAAGTTCGTGCACCTAGAGCCTGTGCTCCACCACAAGAGAAGCCACCGCAATGAGAAGCCTGCGCACCACAACGAAGAGTAGCCCCCGCTTGCCACAACTAGAGAAAGCCTGCACGGAGCAACGAAAACCCAACACAACTCAAAAAAAAAAAAAAAAAAAAAAAAAAAAACCTAACAAGAAATTAACACTTTTCTTGAAATTGAAGTTTTGGTTGATCAAACTAATCAAACAGCTGCAGTTTCATGTGGTCTAATATGTAACATGATAAATCACATGGGGGTGATATAAATAGCAAAGCTTCAGGTAACTGACATAGGGGAGAGTGTTACGTAGTCCATAGCATAAGGATGACACGGGCAGAGCCATATGGCTGGAAGGGAATTCTCTGTTCATCAGAGTGACAGGGAAATGCTGTCCACGGCTCTGACTTTTCCTGAACTGAGTCTGGTCATGCAAACACATCTTCGAGTCCTTTCTCCCAAGCCAAGTCCCTCTACTGGTGGTGGCCAGCCCTCACTGGAGCAGAGGCAGGAGTGTATTCTGGACAACACCGTTCCCTGTGGACTCTAAGCTTCACATCTCAGTGCCCTTTTGTCTGCCAGCTGCCTCGGCTGCCAGTTATCACATAGCCATTTCCTCGGAGCTGACAAGTCAAAAGCCAATAATTCTCTGTCAGGCCGAGGCTATTCTCACAGCAAACCACTGAATGGTCATTTCAAAGGGGTAAAGCATAGGAACGATCTTTAAAGCTTCCCTGACAGGAGAGATTTAAGGACACGGAAGGGTATTCTTGGGCTGTCCCATTACTGGATGAACGTTCAATGACAGGTATTACATGGTTAGAGATAAAATCCCTAATATCTTCGTGCTTTACCTGCTAGTGGATTTGATTCTTCCACGGCAGACAAAGTCCCTATCAAGAACTGTTTCCTTTCATGAGGGTAGGCAGCTGCAGAGAGTATGCTTTTGTCTTCAGAAAAATAGGTCCAGTTTTGAACTACTTTCTTCAACATTGATAAGGAAAAAAGCCCTTTTATCTCCCTTGAAGGCCTTTTCTGCTTCGAGCTCGCGTTAGCTGGCTCTGCAACATTCTCTGACCCCACCAAAACCAGGCTGCTTCCCGAGGAGTCTCCATCAGAAACTTAATATAAGGCAAAGAACAGATACAACCCAAAAAGCTCTCCCCGTCTTGAAGGAGTCTTTCTTTCTAAAGTCATAAAAATATCTGATAGACGTAGTCTCAGGAAATAGAAATCTGTTTGGGGGGAACATCAATTTTATCACATTTCAGGGAAAAATTGAGGAAGAGAAGGCATTTGCTCATTGCTTTTCTTTTCCATGGCTCCTGTTAATGTTTTACAAGGGGCCTAGGACTTGAACTGATGTCTTATAATTCTTTTTCCACCAACCTGGAAGTTCCTCTGAGGTTTATTTTTCTCTGTATTCCCACCGTACAGCACAGTGTTTGAAACGTAGTAGGGAAAGGGAAGGAAATTACTATTTATTGAGCGTCCACTATACAGTTGGTCCTATGGGAGATGCTTTATGAGTGTGTGTTTATAGATACAAGCCTATCGGTTAGCTATTGCAATAGTAATGCTGTATAACAAACCATCCCAAAGCTCAATAGCTTAAGAAAGCCTCAATCATTTATTCTTTTTTTTTTTCTGTTTCAAGGATGTTATTTATTTATTTACTTTAACTTTTATTTTATATTGGAATATACTTGATTTACTGTGTTGTGTTAGTTTCAGGTGTACAGCAAAGTGATTCATTTATACATATACATATATCCATTCTTTTTCAGATTCTTTTCCCATGTAGCTTATTACAGAATATTGAGTAGAGTTCCCTGTGATATGCAGTAGTCCTTATTGATTATCTATTTTATATATAGCAGCGTGTAATATTACTCCCAAACTCCTAATTTATCCCTCCCCCTCACCTTTTCCCTTGGGTAACCATAAGTTTGTTTTTGAAGTCTGTGAGTCTGTTTTTGCTTTGTAAACAAGTTTGTTTGTATCATTTTTAAGATTAGATTATAAGTGATATTATATGATATTTGTCTTTGACTTACTTCCCTTAGTATGATAATCTCTAAATCCATACATGTTGCTGCAAATGGCATTATTTCATTCTTTTTTATGGCTGAGTAATATTCCATTGTATATATGTACCACATCCTCTTTATCCATTCCTCTATCAATGGACATTTAGGTTGCTTCTGAGGAAGTTTACAGCAATACAATCTTACCTCAGGAAACAAGAAAAATCTCAAATAAACAACCTAACCTTACACCTAAAACAACTAGAGAAAGAAGAACAAACAAAACCTAAAGTCAATCATTTATTCTTGTTCATATTGTCTAGGTTTTTGCTGATCTCAGTTGACTGGGGCTGGGCTTGGTTGAGTGGTTTTTCTTGTTGAAGGTCTGTGAGTTAACCAGGATGGCTCTTTTCCAGGCTCTGGTCATGGGGGTGGCTCTGCTCCATGTGTCTCTCATCGTCCTGGGACCAGGAGTCCAGCCAAGGCATGCTCTTCTCTTGGCTATGACAGGGGGACAAGTGGCCAAGTGGAAACACGCAGGGCCTCCATGACCTATGCTAGGAATTGGTACTCTGTCATGTTCACCTCATTCAATCTGTCAAAGCAAGTGACATGGCCAAACCCAAAGTCAAGGGGTGGGGAGTCAAGGGGAGGGGGTGGTGGGTGGGTAGGGGGTGTTTCAAACTCACATGGCAAAACATGAGGGAGAAATGAAGAATGAGGCCAGTAATGTAGTCCACAGTAATGTTTAATCCTGGCATCAAGCCTACATGCCAGATATGGTATTATCCCCATTTTACTGATGAGAAGACTGAAGGAGAGGGAGGCCAGACTGAGGTTTCAAAGCTTGTTCTCTTTCTGCCATACCGTGTTCTCTCTGCCTGGTGTTTCCCGGCACTCCATAAACACACGTTGCATACGAGTTAATAAATCAAAAGCCACAAGTCTATCTGAAAGTTAAAATAGTTTAACCAAGAGCCTCTTTTCCTGAACTAAGTTCCAGTTTGTCTGCGGTTTCCCTCATGCACTTATTCTGGGTCTCTGTCATTCCCACATGGTGGTACTGTTCAGCGTTTAACCGGCTGGGCTGTCCTAGATGTTTGGTCATCCGGAGCAGTATCTGGAGCAGTCAGACCAGAAGGCATACAGACCAGGGGCTCCCACTGCAGGAGGGGTCCTCTGTCCACTTTTTTTTTTTTTGCCAAAATGACCCTGTTTGCTAGAGGACAATTTCAAGCCTGCTCTTGATGGATGTCTTAATCAAAATGGATTATGCCAACAAAAAGGAATGTATCCCAATCATTTCACTGAACTAGGATAGTCAGAAGTACTCCTCTGCGTCTGTCAACACCAGCTCAGCATCTCCTGGTGGCCTCTGGTGGTGGTCTCACTGAAGGGCTTGTCAGGGTCTGAGGAGGAGATTTTGGAGAGAGGCAGAGCCAGCTGGCTGGGACAGCACTGGTGACTCAGGAGGTGACATTCTCCTCTCTGAGTCACAGAGGAACTCCTTGAAGTACCCGCTGGGAGTCTGTGTTTTGCCAGATGCAGACATTGTGTTTTTCCTGCCAGCGAAGTTGTTTCTCTGCCTATACGGGGTCATCAGCAGGCTGCTCTCAACCTAGATGCCCACAGAAAAGTGAACTGAAGCAAATGGTCCACAAGACAGCTCTTAAGGCTCACATCTCAGCTCAGCTCTGTGAGGGAGAAGCATATGGAAGTCAGGGGATGGAGGTACCTCACAGGGTGCCCTGTCTGTTTGGGGACATCTTGCATGTAACACTACAGCCATTGCCAAAGTTTGGAACGGTTACTTCTGGCATCCTGGCTAGATCCCAGGCAAGTCATCGTGTCCTACCTCTTCTGACCCTCTCCAAATCCCTGTGAATGTTGTTCCCTGTGGTGTCTCTGAGGCAGCCCAGTGGATGCCATGTTTCTTACAAGCGGAATGGTGGAGATATCATTTCACAGATTAGCAAAATGCTTCTTTCTTGGGAGAGGGATGAAATGTGATTTTGGAAAAATTTCTGAGCTACTTTGAAAATGTTGGTGGATGAATGGGGCTATTGTAATGCCAGTCATCTTTATATACTTATTCCTCACCACTGCTTATAATCCCTCGGAAGCCGAGGATGAAATTGGTTTCTCAGCGATTTCTCTTTTCACCCTGGATAGCTCCTATAGGATTATTTAGAAGTCCTCAAATCTTTGTCAGTTTGTTGGTGACATGCTTCTGGGGGAGGACAAATGTGGTCTTATTTCATTGCCAGTGCACTGCTTTCTAGGAGCTGGTTTAATGGAATGGGGGCAGGGAAGGAGGAAAGAAAGAGGGAGGGAAGAAAGGAAACAGCACTTTTTGATGTGGACCAGATACTTGTTACTTTCATGCCTGTTGTCCCATTTTAATCTTCCCACAAATCTTTGGCACAGGTGCTTGGATTCCCATTTCACAGATGAGGAAACTGAGATTACATAAATGGAGCTAGACAAAACTCGGGAAAATAACAAGAGTTGGGATTCAAATCTAAGTCTCTCTGAATCCAAACCTGGTCCATGCTTGCTCCCACCTGCAGAACACCTGTCCTCCTTACCAGTCTCCCTGGGCAATGTTTTCCTTCCTTCCATCATTGAAATAACCACAGCTTCGCCCCATCACCTCCTGGACAAATAGCTGCGACTTTCTCTCCATCTTATCCGTGCTTTTCGATATTCCACTCACCAGATTTTCCCTGGACTTAGATTTGGCCTTAAACACACGAAAAATAATGATTTCTCACTATAGGGGGCCAAAGGCTCTTCTTAACTAGCATCTTCCCAGCCCCTCAGATGGTTCCTTTGGCTGCTCCCAGCCCTTCATTAGTAAAATCTAAATGATGCCGTACAGTTCATGGGCTGAAACAGGGCCACACACAGCAATTTAACCCATAAGGTGGAGTATCTGACTTTGGAGAGCTTTCTGTCTGGGGCAGCATGGGTCCCGAAGCACAGGCCACAGGTAGACAACCAAAAGAAAGAGGCACAAATATGGTTGCTAAATAAAACCTTTACACTATGTTCAGGTGAAGGAGTGAACCAAGTGGAGTTTATTCTGGAAATAAGGTCCCAAAGCTGGCCATTCATGTAGCTCTTTGTCTCAAGGGAGTATCACAAGACAAAATGGAGTCATTGCATTAGAGAGTGCAGGTTAAATTCCCTTGGCAAACTGGCCTTTGACCTGGCTCATTTTTCTACATACCCCATGTCCAACATCTATCTCCACTTATTCTCTTATTCCGGATTTTTTATAATAAGAGTACCCAGAGGTCTGATTCCTGAGCTGACTCTCAGTGACTGCCAAGGTGGCCCCAGGTATCTCAAACCCTTCTCCTGCGGGTCACCATTATGGCTGGCACCCTGAGTTCTACTGTCCTCTGTGGGTACCAGCTCTGCCTCTTCCTCCCTCCATGCTGAGATATCAGTGCTGTCTCTTCCTCTGTCCAGCTTTCTGTTTTTCCCATCTTCCTTCTGACACTCCATTCTTATTTCAGTAGGAGACTTGAGCTGGGGGAAGGTTAGTGTTGTTCTATAAGCCACTGGGAGCCACTGAAGATTTGTGAGCATGAGACTGACTGTCAATGGGGACCTGGAGGTAGTGGGTGGAGTAGGGACCAAATCGGGGACATCATTAACGATGCTGTTGTAATAGTCGAGGAAAGGATAGTGAGGGTCCTAAGCTAGCAGGCTGGTGTTGGGAATGAAAAGGAGAGCGGGAATTGCGGACAGAGTTCCCTTACACTTGGGATTCCTAAGCCCCCCGATGTTAGAAGGGAACCCCAGCCTTTACACTAAGAATATCCAGATTTTGGCTTTTGTATAAAGCTGCCAGCTGCCATGGAAAGGATTCACAGATGAAAGTTGTATAATTCTGGACTGTGATGTGCGTAATGGAATAGAAGAGCTAAGAAAGAGGTCTCAGACAAAGGAAGGAGAGAAAATAACCAGAATTATTATCAATGAAAGAAGTGATCTCAGAGTTAGATTAAGAAAATGGGACAAAAAGAGATGATGAAGACTCTTCAAAGGAGAGAACAGGAAGGCGGAGGGACTGTGTGCTTTAGTGGAGCAAAAACTCGTGCTGTTCATCTGTCTGTCTGTCTGGTTTAGTTGACACTGGAATTACTCTTAGGAAAGAAAATATTTTATTTAGGAAAATATCCTGCTCGGTATAGAAGATGAGGGCATACTTTAGTGAGAGTCAAGAGACAAATTTCTCTGCATTATAAATAAGTAGCAATTTGGTGATGGGGTGGGGGCAGTGAGGGGGAAGAGAGGAGCAGAGAGAAGATAGGACGGGGGTGAAAAGAGATAGGAGACAGTGTCAGGGCATCATGGTATGTTCTGAGGCTTTTAAGAATGGGGATGATGTTACTCAGTTAGAAATGATTTGCATTTCTGAGACATACACCCCCTTTCCCAGGACCTTTGGAAAGTCTGCTACTTCCAATGGGAGTTTTTTTTTCAAATCCACAGACACCACCAGTGCACTGGATCCCTTGTCCAGATTCATGCTGTGGGGTTCAGGGAGCTGCATGCAAGGGTGAGTGAGGTTATCCATCTGCTGACCTGATTCAGCTACAGGAACTTGAACCTGGAAGGGATGCTGTGATTATAAACTTTTCAGGAACACTCAGAAATCTTGGGAGAAGAACCTGGATTTCTACAGGTCAAGGACTGAAGTTCTAACTGGTCATATCTGGTTCTGAAGGACAGGGAGACCCCAGCTGGATTACCTATCTTGGCTTATCTGTTTTCTTTTGGGGTCCAGCTTGCCTGAATATGTTACACTAGTTTGGATTGACCAATTACTTGATTCAGTGACCTCTAACCGGCTCAGGTGTGAAATTTGGGAATCTCGGAGTCAGCTAGGGAAGCGCAAATTTTGGATCTGATCTTTGTGGGTAAGTGTGTGTCAGGAGGCTGGGAGAGCAGGAGATACAACTGTCTAGAGCCAGTGTCCTGGGACTTTCTTCCAGCGGCAATCAGGACAGCTTTCTGGAGATCCATCCAAACTGCCTTGTTCCAGAATGCATAAGCTATACCCTGAATCAGTGCTGCTCAAACTTTAATGTGCCTCTCAGAGCTACCTGGATGGCTCATTCAGATGGTTTGCTGAGTCCCATCCTCAGGGTCTGGGAATGGGGCCTGACAGTGTGCCTCTCACAAACTCTCAGCTGCTACCGCTGCTGGTTTGGGAAGCACACTTGGAGAACTGCTGTTCTCAACCAGCATTTCTCAAACTTTAATGTGCATGGGGATCCTCTGGAGATCTTGTTAAAAAGCAGGTCTGTGGTGGGTCCTGATAATTTGCATATTGACAGACTCCCAGGAGATGCTGATGCTCTTCAAGTAAGGACCACTCTTTGAGTACCATTGCCCCTTGTCATGCTGCCTTTAGCCTCTGACTGGCTGCAGGTCAAGTGTTCCTATCCATCTAGGAATAAATGCCTCCACTCCCTGCCCAGTTGACTCCGCCCCATGTCCCTGTTAGGAACCTAGCTGCCCAATCAGCTGTCGGGACACCTGTTCATCCCATCCACAGCGCTAGGGGGACAGTTAAGCCTTGTCAGGCTCCAGTCTTGCTGGCTGCTACACAGTTGCAGCCAGACGTCTGCGCCCTCTCGCTCCCCAGGGCCTGCTCTGCCCTCGCCAGTCTGGCAGTGGCCACCTCCAGTACCAGGAACCGGCCGTTCCTTTGTCCTTGAAACCAGCCCTGCTCGGCTTCTCTCTGGCTTTCCCACTGTCCTGGTCACTCCCGAATGACTCCAGGCTCCAAAACGGGCCTGCCACAGCTGCTCTGGCGAAAGGGCAAGAGGAACAGGGAGGTGATTCAAATGAGAAGCTGCAAAGATAGAAACATAGGGGAGAAGGAAAGAGGAACGGGGGTGCATGCATGCCTCATATGAGTTTTGTTATTTGTAGGATTGGAATAACAAGGACTAATAAGCTAATAAGTACCATGATGGATTTAGGGAGGGTTTCTTGTAGGGTGAGGTCGTGGGAAGGGAAATGGTTTGGGGTTCAGGACACCCAAATTCTAGTCCTTATTCTGATGCTAGTCAAGAGCCCCCTGGCCTCACTGTTCTCATGTATAAAAAGAGAGGGTTGTATGAAACCAAATTGGAGGTACCACATATCACAAAAAGTCACTTATTATGAGGATTATCTAGGGAGGCTGGGAAAGCCCTAGGCTTTGGAATCAGAAAGACCTGAATTTGTTAATTATTTATTTATTTGATTTATTTTCGATTTTTAAATTGAAGTATAGTTGATTACGATGTTGTGTTAATTTCTGCGATCCAGCAAAGCGATTCGGTTATACATACGTATACATTCTTTTTTTTTTAGACTCTTTTCCATTATGGTTTATCATAGGATATTGACTATAGTTCTCTGTGCTATACAGTAGGACCATGTTGTTTACCTATTCTCTATATGAAAGCTCACATCTGCTAACCCCCAGCCTCCCATCCCATCCCTCCCCTAACCCACTCCTCCTTGAAAACCGGTTACCAGTCTGTTCTCTTATGGAGAAAGACCTGAATTTAAATCCCTACTTCCCTGCTTGTCCTGCTCAACGTCTCAGAGCCACTAGTGAGGATTAAATGAAATAACAAATAAAAAGAACCTAAAATAGCTGCAGGTATATAGTGAGTGAGCACTCAAGAAAAAGACGCTAATATTATGATGGTCACTAAAAGCATGAAAAACCTGTACCTTTCCACTGTGCTCCACTTTGTTAGACTGAAATGCTCAAACGTGTATTACTTTTATCCCCTCTAGAAACACTTCAATTCTGTGCTTCCCATACTAACCCCTTAGGTAGTCTGTGTTTGCTCAACTCAGCCTCCAAGAAAATACGTTCCAAAATCTTGCAACAGGAGGGTTACAACAATCAAAGCAGCATGTTGCCCTACTTAGCATGTTTTAGGGAATTATTTAATACTAAATTGCAGGAAAACTGACTGAAACATAATCTGTGCCAACAGCTCCTGTGGGCCCTGTAACCCGAAGGAAATGTTCAAGAACAGGGCAGGTACTACAGGACAAAATGGTTTTTTATTGTCTGTTTCTCTGAAAATGGTTGTCATGGGATGCTGAACATAGTGGGTGCTCATTCGATGGTTTTTGATTGAAAGAAGGATGTTCTAGAGACTTAAATGTTCCACCTGTTCAAGATTACAGTATATGCTGAGGGTGACTGTTGCCTCCATTGGTAGCCTGATGGTTTGTTTATTTAGTTCTAATTTGGGGCCCCCAGGAAGCAGGTGTTTGGTTGCAAGCAACAGAAACTGAGTCTGGCTAACGTATGTGGCTATCTGGAGTTTACAGGTGCACAGGGAAGGCTGGAGAGTCTGGATTAGTAAACAATAGGAATCCAGGACTTACCTGACAGGCGCTTCCATAGGGATGAAGGAACCAAAGATTTTGAAAATTTCTTTTCTTTTTCTTTTAATTTATTTTTTGGCGGCATTGGATCTTCATTGCTGCGCGGGCTTTCTCTAGTTGCGGCGAGCAGGGGCTACTCTTCGTTGCTGTGTGTGGGCTTCTAGTAGTTGTGGCGCGTGGGCTTAGTTGCTCTGCGGCATGTGAGATCTTCCTGGATCAGGGGTCGAACCTGTGTCCCCTGCATTGGCAGGTGGATTCTTAACCACTGTGCCACCAGGGAAGTCTCTGAATATTTCTTATCACTTAAGGAAATAGGCCTGGCATTTCTGAAGGTGCCACTCCCTCAGGCCCAGCCTTCAAATATGATCCCCCTGCCAGGACTCTGATATGAGCAGCTGACAAGGGGACAGTGGCACATCAGAGGGCCAGCCCATATATTACCCCCATACCCAGCAGTTACTCTATCCTCCTATTCCTTATGAGATATAACAGACATGAGGACATTCATTCTTGTGAATCATAAGTTCAGTATGCAGCCCAGTGTGTGGTGTTGCCTTCAATATTAATCTCTGAGTACTGGTTAGTTAATTTCCTATTAACTACCCAATAGTTAATAAAACCTGGTGTGTTTGTTTTGTTGTTTTGTGCCTAATATGTTAGGGTTTTATGGATAAATGCTTACTTAGCACATTGTATCTACAAAGAACCCCTATGGGCTATAAGATAACCCCAATGGCCAAACAACTTCATCTACCGACAGAATTATTTCTGTGGTGTGCTACACTCATGTCAGAATTTGGCTAGGGAATTGTGGTCTTCCTGTGCCTTATTTCCCCAATTATATTCTGAAATGTGCATAATAGACCCTACATGGTGGGTTTGTTGTATTAAATTGTATAATACGTATATTCATCACGCCTGATGTGGTAGGAATGAATACAAAAGACAAGGATTATAACTTGTCTAGATATAGACAAGTCCTTCTATGACTTTCTCTATCCCCATGTAATCAGTGACTAAGACTTTGTTGGCTTATATCACAAAGTTTTAGACAGGAGGAAGGTGAAAGAAAGGGAGGGTGGCCATATCCCCGGCCCCTCGATCTCTCCACAGTACAGAGCTGAGTCACAGCACTTGAGTCACTGGCACCCTCATTCCCTGTCTGTGATTTTGGCAATCACAGTCCTCCTAACAATTCCCCTGCAGACTCAGGAGTGATGTGGCATCACTGTTCTTTTTTTTTCTTTTTAAATATTATGAATTATTTTGTGTGAGAAGTATAAAGTTGATATTCTTTTTAATAAAAGTCTAATAATTTATTTCTTTCCTTGTATCACTCTGCCTGACACCAAGTCCCCAAAGAGAGAGAGTTAGTTTGTCTGGCCTTGATGATGGCCCCAACCCTTCAGCCAGGGCAGAGGATGTCATTCTGGTTGATGGTCCCAACAAGCAAATTAGGGCAAATTGATGTTCATAAAAGGAAACTGGGTCAGAGTTGCCAGGAGTACAAACAGTCGATGATGCAGTGGGTGTGCAAAAATTCCAAACTTCACTACAGGGTTTGCAGCATTTACTCCCATAAAAATTATAAAGCCTAATAAAGAAACTACTCCAAAACAGCAGTTAAGATTTGGACAAAAAAATAGACTAAGAAATAGCATAATTTAATCACTTTGTCATATATATATATATATATACACACACACAAATATGTATGTATATATACATACACACATATGTATGTATATATATGATGTATGTATGTAATCATATATATATACATACACATGTAACTAGGATTACAGTAGAATATTTTGTACTGACATGATTCGTTAAAGTTACCCATTACTAACAGACACTAATTTGTTGGCATAATTTGTTCGCAGCTCTCACCTTCCTGCCCAGCTCCCTCTCTCTCGCCATCTGAGTCAGCCAGTCTGTCTGGCTTCTACCAGACAGGTGCTGTGTGAGGTCTAACACCAAGATGGAGACCAGGTACCAGTCTTGGAGGTCCTTGTTGCCAGGGAGTCTCAAATTGAGGAAGAGAGACTGACAGGTAAGTGGGTCAGTTTCACTTGGCTGGTGACCTCAAGGATGCCAGACTTTGGATTTGGGGTGCAACCTGTGCTAGGACACCAGACACTGAGGCACTTACTGCATTCCATTCTGCAGGATTCCCAGGGCTTTTCTCATCCCAGATACTTCATTCCCTTCCTTTGTAATCCTGCATCTCACTTGCACAAATCCAGTGCCAACTGGCTGGGTCCAGTTCAGTGCCATGAGGCCCCTGTCCGCTGGCCAGCTCCTTCCCTGGATGGAGCCAGGACTGCCAGAAGCGAGGCGATGTCTTCCTCCACCCCACCCCCTCTCTCCACCTGCAAGTCTTTGTCAGAGGACTCCAGAAGGCCACCTCCTCATGCCGCCTTCTCCGAAAAGCTCTCCCTTTGCTCGGAGGGTGGACATTGTCTCTCTGGTCACTAGGTACTCCTTTATGTCCATCAGTTTATCCGAGACACACCTAGGAAGCTCCGTGGGGCAGCTTGATCACTGTGCAGTGTAAAAGGGCAAACATTATCCTTGCTCCCTCTTTCTATCTGCTCTTTTTGGAGAGACGCCAACCCGAGGAATGTGGAAAGGATTTTATTTAATTTCATTTCTATTCATTTTCAAGCCTCCAAAGCAGTAGAATTGACTCCTCTGCTTTTGGATTAGGCTCAGAAAGATGAAGTAAATCTCACTAACTCTGAAAAAATTGGGGAAGTATCTTCCAAAGCTCTGCTTTGATCTTGTCACCTTCCTGCTCGCCCCCCTGCCCAGGGGACAATCCAAACCCTTCCTATTGGCTTTTGAAACCCCACACGGGATGTGGGCGCCATAGCCAGGTATGCCTCCCGTGGTGCATCCCTCCCATCCTCTGTTTGGGCCACACTGGGCTCCACTTCATCCCCCAAACACTCTTCCTCTTGCTCATTCGGGCTGTTACCCAGAATGCCTTGCCCTCCCATTCTCACCTCTTCAAATCCCACTCCGTTTTCAGGACTCTGTTCAGAGGTCACTTTTGTTGTTGTTGTTGTTGGTACGCGGGCCTCTCAGTGTTGTGGCCTCTCCCGTTGCGGAGCACAGGCTCCGGATGCGCAGGCTCAGCGGCCATGGCTCACAGGCCCAGCCGCTCCGCGGCATGTGGGATCCTCCCGGACTGGGACACGAACCCGTGTCCCCTGCATCGGCAGGCGGACTCCCAACCACTGTGCCACCAGGGAAGCCCCAGAGGTCACTTCTGTCAGGAAGCCTTCCCAGTTGGAGCGAATCTCTCCTTCCTGTCCCCTTTCACGGTATTTGTGTGTGGCTCTCTCTTACTTTTCCCATTTTAACTTTCATTCTGGATAACCTGCCAGTTTTCCTCACTACATCCCAATTCTTATTTAGGTGACCAGACACTCAGGACAAGGACATTCCGGGTTGGGGGGTTGCATTCAAAAGCCCCCTTGGCATTACCTCCCTCATCCCGTCAATCAGCAAGTCTGCTATGTTACCTGCGAAATGTTCCTTGAACTCCTCCCTTCCTCTCTGTTGTGATGATCAGGGCTTAGGCCCTCATCACTGCTCCCAGAGGTCACTGCAATGGCTTTCCATCTGCGTTCCCTGCTGTGACCTGCTGGGCTCAAATCCACTGTCCTCACAGGGCCGGCAGTTGTGTGTTTCTCTCCCCTGTTAGTCCAGCAGCTTCCTCAGTAGCAACCACATCGTGGTTATGAAGGCCTGGTGCCTCTTAGATGCTTAATAAACACTGAGTGAATGAAGGATGAATAAGTGATGTAGTTATTGGGATTGGGGAGGGGCAGGGGATGTTTTGTGATCACGGGTCCTTGACCCGCACAAACATCCTGCCTTTCCTCCATGACCCTGTTTTACTCATCTGTAAAACGACAGTGGTGATCTTATTTCTGAGGTCCAATCGTGGATCCAATTTCCCCCCGATTCATTTACATCTGTCTCACAGTTAAGCAAACACCTTAAGTGAGAGGGATCTGAGGGGTACTTTGCGAGAGATCACCCTTCCCTATGAAAGAATGTTTTCCTTCTTATTTCATCGTGTTCCTTAGGTCTCTTGTGAAGTGGGCATGGGCTATTGCTGATGGGACAGAATACAAGCGAAAAGCTTTCTAATCTGGTGTGTGACTCTCTCTCCCTTTCATCACCTGGCTGGGTCTCTCAGGCTCCATGATTCAGATTCAAGTTAAAGAGTGTCCGAACAAATCTGCTTAGACATAAAAATCAATCAAAGAAAAGGAAGAAAGACTGATTTCAAGCTACAAATTACATAATTCAGGTGGTGAGTACATATGGCTTCCTCCTTTAAAGACTGTGGAAGGTGGAAATCTGAAGTGTTAATTCAACAGTTGAAGGAAACGACAATAATGATTATGCCAGGAAATTTCTCCCTGTGTAATGGTTGGGAAAATGTGCTCAGATCACAGATATAAAAGTTATATACTTTAACTTTTTTATGCCTAAGACCCTTCCTGAATTCAAATATTCTGTCCTCTTGCTCCCAGAAGTATATTTAATGGTCAGTTCAGTTGGGATAATATGGTCATTGCGTGAACAGATCTTGGAAAGTTTTGATAAATTCATACCAGGGTTCTCTTGCTTACAAGAATAAGATAAGTATAATATTAATAATAATGTCTGGGACTTCTTAAATTCCTCCTATAAGCATATTTCCAGTTTCCTAATGGAAAAATCTCTGCTTGAAGGCCATCAATTATTCCAAGCTCCAAAGCCATAATTTTCCTGGAAAACAGAATCCTCTTATTTGGGATCCCATTTCTCTCTGTGTTGCGTCTAAATGAGACTGGGCCATCTGAGCAGTGAGTAGCGCTGGGGGAGTATTGGCTGTTGGTTAGGGTGAAACCATATAAAAATTGTTAAAGTGTGTTTGGACAAAGGGGATTGAGCTATGCATTGTTCACCTAATTATTTCTGCCGGGGAAGTAAAGTGAGAGCACAGCTGTTTGGAGCAGAGTAACACGGCAGACCAGGGGCCGCATGAGAAACGGTTATGGAAAGAGCATGAGTGTCATATGTGGGGATGACCCTTGAGAAGGTAGGTGTGGGGGTGGGAGCCTGCAGTCTATGTGTTTACTGTTTTGCAAGCTCTCTTATCTTCATTCCCTTTAGCCATTTTGTAGCTCTAGCTTCTCTGTTGCCTGTTACTGTATCTTTCTTTCATTAACCAATATCTCCCCTTACCATCTTACTAATGACTATGTCATGGAGAATATTGCATAATCCATATGACACCATACTATCCCTGCCCAAGGTGGAATGGGTGGAGAGGTTGAGGATCAGGGCAAATGAGTTGATGGAAGAAAGTCAATGATTCTGATCGGGAGGGTGGATCCATGGAGCCAGAATGTTGGGGGTCGGTGGGATGGACAGTGTCAGGCATCTATCAGGAGATGGGAAGTCAGAAAATGACTGAAGTCGGGGTAGTGTCCAGGTTAGGAAAATGCCTAAGCAACTGCCCCCTAGTGGTCAGGAGGTCAGGGGATAGCTAGGAGGTTAAGGATCCCCAGATGGGCCATCCAGAGACACAGTCTTGATGAGGTAGAGTGGGGCTTACAAGTCATTCATTGTAACAATAGTGAAAGAATCAATGCTTATCAATTTTTCAATAAATTGAGCTAGATTCAAGATTATGTCTCTATGAAAACTTACTGACTTATGTTCTGATGTACATTCCTGAACTGGAGAAAAATGGTCAGGGGTACAGATAAACACACCAGGAGCCACAGGGTCTATCTTACAACAGCCACTTCCCACAATGAAATTTCTTCTAATAGCTGCAACAATAAAATATTGGGTAGCATTTTACTTCCACAAATTTTTTTTTATGATTTCATCAAAATCTGAGGGGCATGTATATGGAAATAACAAATGTCGGGCGTGTAGCTGAAGGGAAATGTTGAGAACTGCCAATTTAGTGTCCTGAACTGTGGCAGTGGAGGCAGACTGGGAGGCAGCAGGTGCTTCTGCTCTTGGCTTTCAGGATTTTGGAGTTCAACATTGGTTGATATCTGGGTCATAGACCAGTCGGGAAGGTCAACTACTGCACCACCGCCTTCTATTCCAGAATATACATCTCTCACCCTTGTCACTCTTTCATGCTGTAGACACACCCGGTTTCTGGGTTCTGTCATGCCTTCCTTCACTGTGGTCTGACATTTTCTCTTCGCTGCCCCTTGTCCTTAAGCCTCCCGCTTGAGGCAAAGTCTGGAACCTGACCATCCCTTTCTTACAGTAGTTTCTCTCCTGGCAGCCGCTCCCAATTCCATTCTACCCTCCACTCTGCCACCCTGCTAATCTTTCTGGACTGTCCCTGGCTTCCTGATGCTCCCCTGTTGGAAAAATTCAGCAAAACACGGTGAGATGGAAAAAGCCCCCAGCAGGTACATCCCTGGTTTCTCACCCCTTTGCCCTCATCTTACTGTGTCGCTGAGCAAGGCATCTCCTGTTTTGGGACCTCAGTGTTCTCCTCCATGATATGAAGTGACGCCATTAGCAGAATGTTACGAACCTTGATTCCTCTGCTTAAAAGCTCTCCGTATCTGCCCCACTGACAATTTTAATACAATATTGCCTGCAATTTTTTATACACCTTTATGTGTTCATCAGAGAAATTTTGGAAACGTAGATGAGCACAGGGAAAAAAATGAAGGTCGTTGTAGTTAGAAAGGAAATGCTTGCTTTCAAACTAGGACAGGACACCATCTCTTTGTGCAAATCTCTTCCCCTCTTCTACCTTCAACTCCATTTTAGCCCTTTCGCTCTCCCCTTTGGCCTCTTGGAGGATGGTAACATTATGGGAGACTGAGTAATAATAATATGGTGGTTAGAGAAACAGGCTTTCGAATCAGAGAGGTCTGGGTGATGCCTAATTTCATCGTGGCCTAGCTGACCCTTGGTGACAATGTTTCTAAGTGTCTTTTACTCCTTTGTAAAATGGAGATAATAATAGTATCTTTCTCAAAGGCTGGTGAGGAATTTACCATATGGCATGGCACATAGTAATAGCTAAATAAGTGTTAGCTCTGAATGAGCTCAAGCTTTCTCTTTATGCATCTTTTTCCAGTCTGGTTCACAGACCTCCCAATGACCTTACAGGGATTACTACGCTGTTTGACCTTTGGTTTTTACCTAATCCTGGGTCTTTTTTCCTGGCCAGCCAAATGCAAACTTCTTCAGTGGTGAACCCTGCTTCTATTTCTTTTGTCTTCTTAAGGAAACCAGACAAAACGCTCGCCCAGTAATATTTTGGGAGCAATGAAATGTTAACACCAATTAGACGATGCTATGGCATTCTCCCAGCCATAACTAAAATCGTGGTGAAATTGTTCTTCCCAGGCTTTACCTCTTTGCCTGCTACTCTGCAGATTCTTTATCTTGATAGACATCCTCTGACACCTGAGGAGCCCTGAGATTTGGGATTTGGTGACTCTTGAATTGGCTGCCTGAAATGTCAGAGTTACCCCAGCCTCTCTCCCTTGGGGCCAGGAGATGTTTTCATCCTTCCAGCTCATGGTGAGTCTGGGAATGGCCATCCAGAGGCTCAGGAATGGAGATGCTGCCCTCAGAGAAGCTGGGGAGAGGTGATTTTGCAGTGTTGTCTGTGAGTTTATTTGCTGTCCATCGTTTGTCATGGCCACATGAGGGTATGATGGGCAATTTCACTGCCCTCAGCACACTGTGGGGAGATCTGTCCCCAGGGGTTTTAATTTTGGAGAAAAACCCCAACATCACACGTAAGGTGGAAAAGTTTTATTTATCATACCTGCTATGATAAAAAAATTCTAACTGATGTTTGTATAGAGTATCTATTTGGGGACTGATACTGGAAGAAAGCATCCTCTATCCCCTCCCAGTGTGTAGAACGGACAGGGAAGAGGCTGCAACAGGAGCGGCTCGGTCTGTAATTAACTCTGCCAGCTGAGGTTCTTACCCTAAAGGGAGGGGGTGGGCAAGGTGAGGGTTCAGGTGTCAGGAATGGAAGGGGAGGTTCTGGACCTGCATTCTGCAGCAGCAGCCTGTGCTCCACATTTTCTTTGCATCAGAGAAGCCTCCTCATTGGCTGTCTCCCTAAGGATCAAAATCTCCCCATGGAGATTTTCTCTTCTGTGTGCCCTTCATTTGGGTGTCCAGGTGGAAGTTGACCGCAGGCTCATCAGAACTGGAGCTGCCTCTGACTCCAATCTGGTTCTCTGACTGCACAGTTCCGCTCCACTCGGGAGGTTGGAGGGTGCTGTGCATTCATTCCAGCTCATCAGATGCACTCTAGTTTGGGGGCCCATCCATCGCCCCACCTTGCTATGTGGAACCCAGAGCTCTCCAAATGCCCGGATCGCAGCTGTGACTGGGTATTTTCAACACTGCTCTGTGCGTACCGAAAATCCAGGGAAGGAAGCTACACAGAAGGCTTTGGAGAGCAACAAGAATGCACATGGAATTATTCATGTTTGAGGAGGGGATGGCGAGACTTTTGCTCAGGGTCTGAGCAGAACAGAGCCAAGGGATACAAGGGATCTGGTCTCTTAGAGACCCCTCCAACTTTGTAAGGTTCTAAGTCTAATTCAGAGTGAGAATGGGAAGGGGCAGGCTGACCCGGTAGAGATCTGCTCCTGTTTATTAGAAAGAACCAAAATCCAGTATCATGTACGTGGAAGGAATTGTTCTCAGATCACAGTGGTCTCACCCCATCAGGCAGGGGAAGGGGGCGCTGGGAGGCTGTGTAAGGCCTGGGGGTGCTGGGACAGGAGGGTGGCCTGGGGGTGGGCAAACCAGGGCTGACTCAAGGCTGGTGTTGCGAACAGATGTGGGCTCTGAGACACTGACACTTATTCTAGACTCATTCACTTGAAGGTCCGAGGCCACCTGCCTACCCATGTCCTTTAGGGCTCAGCTCATGAGGCTGAGTTTCCAGGGAAGTTATCCGAGGTGGCTCTTGGCCACTGGTTTAACTCAACACTGCAGGGACGGCCACTATTCATCTTTATACAATGTTCTATTCATCCTTAACACCCCTCCAGTCCTCGTGGGTGCCACTTTCAAGGTTTTCATGATCCTGTTAGATAAGACATTCACTCCCTTTCCTGACTCCCTCTTATTTGGATCATTGGATTTCCTTGCCCATAGAGAATGGTCTTGGGGTGAATGCTTGTGTTTGTTGCTTGAATGCACTACAGTCATAGACTTGGTGCAGGATGTGAGGGGCAGATTTATTTCCTTTGATATTTTGCATCAGCGGTACTGGCGTTATACAACAAAGGAAGTCTTAGAGAAGTGCTATCAAGGGGAGCTTATACAAAGACACCCCCTGGAATTCTGATATGTCCTCACTGAGTTGCAGTGCTGCAGTGAGGCACCATCACTGGTCGCCGAGGTGAGGAACATGGTGGGGGAATGTTGTTTAACCATCTCTGGGGTTAACTGGGTGTAAGACTAGCCATGCATCACCCCAGATGCCTCTAGGACATGCTGCCGCTGTATCTATCCCTCACGGTGTTTTCAGAGGCACAAGAACTGCAGTATCCAAATGAACATGAAGGTGGCCCAGGGCATGGATATTTTTGCTGTGAGAGTAGGAAGGCTTGAACCGAGGTCTCAGGTGTCTTGAGGTGTCAGTTCCTGCCTCTCAAGTGATTAAACATTACTTTTCACGTCTTGTATATTTTTGCGTAATCCTCACAATATAGGGGTCGGTATAATGTTCTATAATCCTTATAAAATGTGTGACAGGTACAATTAGCCTTACTTCCTACATTCGGAGACCAAGACTCAGAGCAGAAAAGTGACTTTCTCAAGTCACAAACTTCATGCTGGCAGAGTCTTGGGCATGAGTTTCTATTTCCTGATTCTCAGGTACATGCTGTTTTTGCTAGACTCAAAGTATTAAAGAACTGAGACTCTTTATTTGGAAGTAATGAGGGATTCCAAAAATAGCCTTAGCGGTGCTTAACAGATTGGAAAGACCAAAGGAACTGAAGCCAAAGAAGATTGAGAGAGGTGAGCTGTTTCATTGTATAAATTTTCATTAACTTAGTTAATAACAATTGATGCTGCCTTTATATGTGTCTATATATTAATTAAAAATACTTGCGATTTGATACAAGGTCAAAAATGACACATTGAATTGTTTCTCAAATTGTGCTAACCTCAGATGAGAATCTCATGGTGATCATGATTTTGCAAAATTGATTAGATAAAAAGAAATGCATCCAAGTGTCAAAGGCTACATTAGGAATGGTTGCTAATGAGCTCGATGTCTCAGAGCTGCCTGGCTGGGGGCACAGTAGGTGCTAAATGAGTGATGATGGAAGGCTCGGTTGGCCTTCCATCCCAGGGAGCATGGTACTTTAATGTGTGAGCTAAGATGAAATTCTAAAATTGTATCAGCCTATAAATTTAAAGGCTCATTTGGAAAAATTTCAAACTTACAAAAGGTTAAGAGAAGAGTATAATAAATCCCTACATAGCCTTCCTCAGCTTCGAGGCTTATCAATATCCTGTTATTTTCATTTTCTATCCCTTTAACACAAACACACACACACATACACATTATTTTTTGGCTGGAGAGCTATACAGGAAATTCTAAGCATTGTAACACTCACCTGTGAATTTATCTGTATGTATCTTCAATAGAAAAAGACTTAATATATATGTATGTATATATATATATATATATATAAAAAACTACAATATCACCTTCACCAAAAATAACAATTATCATATCATTTACCTGTGAATATATATGTATGTATCTTCAATAGACAAAGATTTTTAAAAAATAACCACAATATCATCATCACAACAAAAATAACAATCATTCCTTAATATCATAGAATACCTCTTTCGTGTTTAATGCTCCATGATTGTATCAAAATGCTCTGATTCTTTTTTATAAATAAATTTATTTATTTTATTTGTTTATTTTTGGCTGCGTTGGGTCTTCATTGCTGTGCGTGGGCTTCTCTTTGCGGTGGCTTCTCTTGTTGCAGAGCGCAGGCTCTAAGCACGTGGGCTTCAGTAGTTGTGGCACGCAGGATCAGTAGTTGTGGTGCACAGGCTTAGTTGCTCCGCGGCATGTGGGATCTTCCTGGACTAGGGCTCAAACCCGTGTCCCCTGCATTGGCAGGCAGACTCCCAACCACTGCGCCACCAGGGAAGTCCCAAAATGCTTTGATTCTTTTGGTTCGATTCTTCCAATTAGATTTCAAAGAATGTCTTCACACTGCATTTCGTTGGTCCAGCTCTTATATCTCTTTCAATTTATAATAGTTTCTCCTCCCTTCTAAGAAAAAGAGTTTGACTAGATTCAGGTACTTTAACAAAAAATACTGTGAACTTCCCTGGTGGTACAGTGGTTAAGAATCCACCTGCCAATGCAGGGGACACGCGTCCAATCCCTGGTCTGGAAAGATACCACATGCTGTGGAGCAACTAAGCCTGTGTGCTCTAGAGCCCATGAGCCACAACTACTGAGCCCGCATGCCACAACTACTGAAGCCCATGCGCCTAGAGCCTGTGCTCCACAACAAGAGAAGCCACCACAATGAGAAACCCATGCACTGCAACGAAGAGTAGCCCCTGCTCTCCACAACTATAGAAAGCCTGCACGTAGCAACGAAGACCCAGCAGCCAAAAATAAATAAATAAAATAAATAAATTTATATAAAAAATACTGCATAGGTAAAATTTTGGACTTCCTTTAACCTACAACATTTTGAAAAAATTCTATGTTTCATTAGTATGCATTGATTCCAGGTCCTAATTCTTGGGCAAGATTGATCGCGTGAGGAATGTTTTGGGAAGATGACATGGAGACATGGTCTTTTATCATACCTGATGGGTCAGACTTGTGGAAATCACAGCCATCCAGGACACGGCTGCTGGGAAAGGGAAGTAGACTACTATCCAGTATCCACCGGACATAACTATCATAAAGTCTCTCAGGAAGGATTTTAGGGCAGAGGAGAGGCCCTAATTCAGGGCCTATTTTCTCTTGCTTTACACACAGTTCTAAGAAGTTGCATTTTATTTTGGCAACCCACAGTAAATATGAAATGGAAAATTAAAAGGAGCAGGTAGTCCAGAAACATGAAAAGAGCTGGATGACAGCTACATGATCAGGGAGAAAACAGAAGAACTAGAGAAGGCACAGAATCTAGGATAAATTGATATAGAGGCCAAGAAAGTTCGTCTTCCTTTTAGTGGGTACATCATGCTTGTCTGTTTACTTGCATTGTCTATTTTAACGTCACACTAACGTTCTGAGGTAGGTACTATTATGTTCTGTATTTCATAGATAAAAACATATTCAGAAATTTTCCTAAAGTTACCCAACTGGGAAGAAAATCCCAAGGAACACTGTCTCATTGCCCTGTGATCAAGTACAAGTTGTGCATAGGTATGCCCGTGACCCTGAGAGAAGAAAAATTGAGGCCCTGCATCTCTTGGTTAAGCAGGCAAGAAACCACATGATGTGTTTTGAAATGTACTGACCTTCCCCCAAAATGGGAAAAATAAAATGTTTGTAAGCACTTTAAACAGCTTCAGGTTTCTGGAAAATTTATACACACTGAAGTCCAGATATAAATGTTTAGAATTTGGCACTCTAAAAAGTTTTGCAAATCAGAAACACAGAGATGTTATACCAGTAGTTAAATTCATGGATCAGTTTATCTTGAAGTGTTACCTGGTAACATTTCAGTGATATTGATGTTGTCAGTTTTCTCTGTCAGCCTGGACTTTTCCTGTGGTTTTCTAGAATTTTCAGTGAGGCATTTGACTGCCAGAGCCAGTAAGCTCTACTTGAGAATCTAATTTTGTCTTTTCTCCTCTGTAACTCAAGATTGGATTAGTTAGGACTGGGATTCCCCATCACACCCTGTAGATGATGGTGACTATTAAAGAAACGATCTCTGCAGGGGTTTCTTCTTGCAAAAAAGAACATGATGGGAGCCTTTAGTTTGCATACATTCTACATGATGTACATCTTAACCAGTTCTTACTGAAGGTCAGGAATTTGGGGAAGGTAAATACTTCCTCATCAGAAATGACACCTTGGACGTCACCCCAGCATCATGTCAACTGTCTGAGACTCAGTCTTCTAGAGCCCAACCTGAGAGTCAGGACACAGAGAATTCAGGTTTGAGATCATCCTCGGGCACATCCAGCACCATTTGGGGCAACTTAATGAAGGGACAAAAACCTCCCAATTCATAGTCCCTAGGTCTTCAGTAAATAATTTTTGGTGTTCATAGTGATGACTCTAAATGAGCAAGCCATGTTAATAGGGAAATGGTTAAAATAAACAAAAAACTTTGGTTACTTAAAGAACTTACCTTCAGGGACTTCCCTGGTGGTCCAGTGGTTAAGACTCTGCCCTTCCAATGCAGAGGGTGCGGGTTCGATCCCTGGTGGGGGAACTAAGATCCCACATGCCGCGTGGTGTGGACAAAAAAAAAACAAAACAAAAATCCTTGCCTTTAGCTCTCTGGACAACTTAACAATCCAGCAATGATTCATTTCCTGACCATCCCAGCTAACCAAAGTTTTATGCTATGGTGCTTTTAAAAAAAAAAGCATCTTTTGTTTCACCAGCAGAGAAATTCTGAACTAGTCTCACCTGCCAGGACATTTCTTCCGTGCTTTTGACAATTTTCACAGCATATGGATTCTTCATTTCATTCTCAGACACATCAGTTAATTAGCTAATTTGGGCTTTGATTCACATGTATTAAACACCATCATTTTTGAGCACACAAAACCCCCTTTATGTGAAATAAATGGCATTATGTCCAAAAGAATGGTGTTAATTATCTTTTGCTTGGGAGGAAAAGACAGTAATTAGTTTGATATATATTTTTTCATTTGTGGACTTTAATGCCATTTTCACCGCTGAAGGAAAGGTGAATGACTGTGGCCAGTCACTGCTCCTGGCTTTTTGTGACTCTGACATTATATGAAAGGAGTTTGGGGAAATGAAATGGAATAAAAGGGCCTCAGTTGAGTACATGGGTAAGTAGTGTTCTTAAGACTTCAACAAAATCTAAAAGAGTTTGCAATTCACATAGCTTTTCTGCCAAGAGGGATATTTTGAATAGTTGGCGGAATGAGGAATTCAATGTAGATTATTCTGGAAAAGACTGGAATTTAATATAACATTTGAACAGGTTATATTTGTAACAATAAAATACCAGGGGGAGAATGAGACCATTTAATTTCCAGCACACAGAAGACACATAACGTTTCTAGAAAGGATGAACGCACCATAGGCTGCTGTTTCAGGCTTCTGTGCTCATTTTCAAAAGGAGCCTGGGAAATTTCTGCCATTCTTTGGAATTCGAGGCAGTGGCAAACCTACGGTCAGATGTGATGGATTACACAGCCAATTTGCTTGAAGTTTGTGGTTCATTAATCCAGCTCTTTGAATTTCAAAGAACCGAGGTGATGGCATTTGGAATGTACATCACAGAAAATTAATGGGGTTCCTTGGTCAGAAGTGAGAACTAAGACAATGTGACGGGGAAAATGGGGACTGGTGTTACTAATGGTTGAGGGGTGGGACTCCTGGTTTCCAATGGGAAAGCCTGCCTAGCCATTCAGGGCCTCTCCCCGCCCCCATCCCCCTTGTAGGCTCTGAGGGAGCCCTATTTGGGGGTCAGCCTTGCCAAGAATGAGAAAACACAAAGCACTACTTATTCAAGTGGTTCCCAAGAATTCAGCAGCATCAGAAGCAGTTAAAAGTTTTAGTCTAATTCACTATAGTGGAACTGACTGGTTCCTCCTGGCTCCAGTTCCACAGCCTACCACCCGGTCTGGGTCACGTTGGCAGTGCTGGTGGGAGCCCAGCCCATCAGGGTGCTGTTCTGGCACTGGATGCTTCCAACGGTGGACTGGACTTCAAAGCCTGAGGCAGAGTGGCAGAAAGGAGACTGACTAACTGCCAAAGAGGCAGGCTGGGAACGTGGGCCAGGAGGGGGTCTCGGGAAAGAATCCAGTGAAATTAGTGAATGGGTAGTGCATGGCTTGCGCTCAACCAAGCTGGGTGCTAGGTACTATCACAGTTCATAGGATCATTACAGCAACTGTCTGTGATAGCAATAGAAATATAGCCCCTGGCGCAAAGTGGTTGCTCAACAATTTTATTTTTTGAATAAAAGCAAAAAAAGAAAGAAAAAAAGCCCAACAAAAGCCAAAAAACCTAAAAACTCCCCAAAACTGTTCAGCTGGGTGATAACATTGTCCTTCCTTTTCAGATGAGAAAACTACAATTCAGAGACTCGCTCAGATAGTAAGAGAGTTCTATTCTTTTGTAAGCTGCAAAAATACGCTTCAAATGTTAGCTTTCATTACTGTGTCACGGAATATGCCCATTTCCTTAAAGCCTCTGCCTCTGGAAGTGCCTGAAACATCATAGCAATTCAATACCTATTTGCTGATTGAATGACTCATTGACCATTGGGCAAGAGGGGCTGATGGTATCGTAACTGGATTGTCATCTCACAGGAAAAGAGATGAGGATTTCCACGCACATATACTATCCACCGTGCAGGGTGAGTTTCCAACACTGTGTAAGAAAGTTGAAGCTAGATATCTATTAAGAAAGACGAGGTGAAATTTTTCAGGATGATTTTGGAAATCCTAACTCTGGCTTAGGACCCCTTGAAAACTGCATTAGGAATCAAAATGAACTGGTATTTTTACTGGCTAACAATATAATCTGAAAGAGTGAAAAATTTTCTGTTTGACAGTGCAGGTTGGGGTTCTATCTCATATTAATGGTCAAATCTAATATGGATAGTAGTTTTTGTTGCCTATATGTTTATTAACATTTGAGGGCAATTTGAACTTGATAGCATGTTTCAGTGCTTCCTCAAACGGTAATTACTCTTTCATTGTAAATACATTTATGATATTACACATATATTTCAAGACATACTAAAAGGAAATTTGTTAAAAAAAATCTGAACTGCTTTGTGCATTCTTATTTCTAGCCTTTACTTCCACTTAGAGTCTGATAGTCTTGGATGTAGCCACTAAAAGTTGGTCAATAAATTGCAGCTTTTAGAACCCAGGGAGAGTAAGCTGAGAAGAGAACTCCAGGATTCTGTGTTCATTCACTCCTGGTGCCATTTTCCTGGGAGAAAACCCAGGTTTTCTCTGTCCATTTTGGATTCTTATTTCCTGCCTGGAGTTGGGGGTCCTCACGAGCACTGATAGGGTAGAAACTCAGCTGTAGGTAGAGAGTCTCTGTATGTTTTCAACAACAACAACAACAAATTTAACATGGAAAATTTCGATCAGTACAAAATATAGAGAGAATAGTTAAAAAAAAGTTTTAAGTTGAAGTATAGTTGATTTACAATGTTGTGTTAATTTCTGCTATAGAGGGAATCGTTTTTTGAACCCCACACACCCTTACCCAGATCTAACAATTATCACCATTTTGCCCATCTTGTTTTAATCTCTTTCCCCCATTTATTTTTTTCTGCATTATTTTAAAACAAATCCCATATCATTTCACCTGTAAGTAGTTCAACATAAATCTCTGTTAGCTGCAATTATCGCACCCAAAACAATTAACAATCGTTCCCTTCATACCATCTAATACCCATATTAACATTTCCCTGATTGTTTTAAATATGTCCTTTGTGGTTGGTTGGTTCGAATCAGGATCAATCACTGAATGTTTTTCCTGAAGCACAGACACCTCCCTGGGGGGCTACCTCCGGTGTCTTTCTAGGTTGGGAGACTAAAACTAAGGTAACTAATGTAAACTTGGGATCTAAGGCATTATGGTTCCATCTGCTAGGTTGCGGCCGAGTGGAGGGAGAGTTAACTCGAGAGGACTAAGCTGGCCTCTTGGGCTGCATTGGGAGAGGGTACCTGAATGGACCGGTCACAATCCCCAAAGGGCAGAGTGGTCTCATTCCTAATTCTAGAAGTGGACTGTGCCAGGTCACTCCATCCTGTGGCTGCAAAGACAGCAGTGGAATCCTCTAGAGCCTAGTGGGAAATAGCAGTCATTCCAGGAGAGTCACTGTAAGAAGACAACAAAATGTCAGGTCTTGTGGGTTGGGGAGGATGGCCCCAGGACCCCAGCCCAAAGAGGAATATTTGTTGGAAGTAGAATAGCAGGCAAAGAATGAAACAGAAGGGACTGGGTTGGAGATGGTGGGTTTATCCCGTGTTGGAGAGAAGAAAGAGTGTGACTGGTTCCACAGCTCTCCCAGGACACTAGCTATCAAGTGTGTTTGGAAACAAGACTATTTGGTTCGTGGAGTAGGAGCCCAACAGTGGCATCTGGCCATTGGATGCCAGTTCGGGAAACAGGGCTTCATTTCATGTCCCACTGGGGGAAGGAGAAGTAGACAGGAGGCAGCCGTGCATACCCTGCCCATGCTGAGATTGGTCTGGGAACATGTGTGAGCCTTCAGCACAAGCAGAACAGAGCACACGGGTGGAGTTCACAGAAGGTGGCATTTGCTACAGAAATACGTTTTCCAAATGACATGTTACTAATCTGAAAGAATTAGAACTTGTCTCCTCAGATACATCAAGAGATTTTGTCCATATTACTGTCCATATTACATAATATAAGTAACATCACTAAGTGTAGAAATAATGAAAACTGGATACAGAGTGAAGTAAGTCAGAAAGAGAAAAACAAATACCATATGCTAACACATATATCTGGAATCTAAAAAGAAAAAAAAAAGGTTCTGAAGAACCTAGGGGCAGGACAGGAATAAAGACACAGACGTAGAGAATGGACTTGAAGATATGGGGAGGGGGAAGGGTAAGCTGTGACAAAGTGAGAGAGAGGCATGGACATATATACACTACCAAACGTAAGGTAGATAGCTAGTGGGAAGCAGCCGCATAGCACAGGGAGATCAGCTCAGTGCTTTGTGACCGCCTGGAGAGGTGGGATAGGGAGGGTTGGAGGGAGGGAGACACAAGAGGGAAGAGATATGGGTACATATGTATATGTATAACTGATTCACTTTGTTATAAAGCAGAAAGTAACACACCATTGTAAAGCAATTATACTGCAATAAAGATGTAAAAAAATAACAAAACTAGAAAATAGTTCTAAAGTAGCAAAGAAAAAAAAACTGGCATTTGAATAGTATTTCATAGTTCTCAAAACATTTTCACAAACATTAATTCTTTCATCCTCACAAAAGCCCTGTCCATTTAAAATTGGCTGAAATTTACTGAGTTTTGACTATATGCCATAATCTGTGCTGGCTGATTTTTATATCTTGCGTGAGCCTCTCCACCTATCCCTTTTTTAAAAGGGATTTTGCCTCTAAAGTCCCTTACTTGTTGTATTGGATGGGGTTCATCTCAAGAATCAGAATAAATAGATAATTCATGTTCTACAGGGACTTGGCTTATGTGATTAAAGACACTGGATAGGCCATCTCTGCAAGGCTGTCTCAGTCCACTGCTAGAACTTGAAGCCCCCAGGCAAGTGGTCAGGAAGGGGAGATCACAAGCAGGCTGGAACCCCATGTGCATAAGCTAGAGTCCCATAAGGATGAACTGAACTCCACATCTGTACTTATTGCCTCTGACCTTGGTGATAAGGATATCCTGCAGGAGCCAGAGCCCTTCCTCATGGCGCTGGACACACATATCCCCGGCCCAGGAGTCAGGGACAGGGAAGGAAAATTCAGGGGGAGAAGAGAGCAATGACAAGACCAGCTGCTGCTTCACATCAAAGAGGTGAGTCAGCTGATCAGCAACAACCTCTGTGCTACAAAATAGCTGCCGCTTCCCTTCTGTCTTGCAACTCTCCCGAGAGACTCTTTCTTGGAGCCCATGCTAACAGGAAACACACAACAAAAGGGAATTCTGGGAAATGTAGTTCTGAGTGGGCACAGAGCCGGCACACCTGTTCTAAGATGTGCACAAGGTGGGGTGGTTCAGTGTACGGGGCAGGGAGTGGGGGTTGACCTGCAGTAGGAGGGGTTGCTCTGTAGCACTCAGAGGGAAGTTAAGGTCAACTAAACCTTAGTGACCACGTTAAACCTTCCACTACTGCAACAGGAGCTTCGTGTCGTAGGACCCGCTTTCCTGATGTATTCTGCTAAATTTTGTGTGAAATGGGGCAGCGTGTCCGACACTTGAATAGTTAGCAGGGAAGCATGGAGTCCTGGCCTACTCACACTAAAGGGTCTTTCATTCATCCAGCAACTATTTGTTGGCTCTGGTGGTGTTGCTCTGTTCCTTCTGCTTCTCAGGGGACCATCCAAGTTTACATGGAGGAACAGCTGAATCTTTTGGTGTCCCAGCTGTAAGCAGCTAATTGTCACCAATGCCTTACCCCAGCAGGCCCGTGCCTGGAAGGCTGTTTGCCTCTACCAGATGGGCACCTACCCTGTCATGGTAGACACTTGGCTGTGGGAAATGTCTTCCTGAGCAAATGTGGTCTCAGGTAAAGAACATACGAGGGCCAGCCCAGCTCTCATCCAACTTGGTGCTCAGGCGATGTGCTCTTTGGGAATCTGTCACCATGCACCCTGCAGGGTGAGGGGAAGGAACTCTGTCTCAGCTGGTGTGAAAGTATGTGAGTGGGCAGTTGCTGACATTCCCTGTCCATCTTTGCTGGGATAGGCGGCCTGGAGCCACCTTTGAAATCAAGAACAGAGACTAAACGGCCTGGTGGGCGTCCAGAGGGCCCCTGAAGATGCGTGCACGGATGCTTGAATCGCGGAGCCTATTACACGGCCCAGGAAGCACGTCGGTGAGCTGGGCCTTGGGGGCCCAGGTGGCTCTGAGCACCTTGAGCAGGATTACAGGCCCTGCCAACACGCCTGGAGCTCAGAGTGCTGACATGGGTATGTTCCCTGGGAATTCCTTGCCATTTGTAATCTTTGTTCTTTGATCTTTGCTTAATGGAAAAGAAAGCTTTGTGTGCTCACTGGAGGGTCTGGCGTTCCAGGCTGGGAAGTGGAGCTCAGGCAGGCAAACCTGAAAGCAGCACTGAACTGGTCCAGGACTGCAAATTAGTATATTCTACTTTGCTGGCAGGCTTTATTGATTGACCCAGGGTGGGTGATGATTTTCCAGGCATTTTACATAAATAAATCTAGATAATGGTATCTAATGTCTCACTCTCTGTCCCTGTCACAGAGAAAGGTAGGGGGGCATTCTTAGAAGTTCAGACATATGCTTCAGCTGCTGAAAAATAGGCTGAATCTTGGTGCCCGGGAACAGGGAGCTCCAGACGCAGATGGGGCTCTTGGGAGGCAAAGGTGTCATCTTTTAAAAAAAAAGGCAATTTCCTCTTCTGAGAGGATTTAGTTATTCTATGCATTACCTCTGAATTAATCAGTTGCGGCCCTGAGCACCGAGAGTTTGCATTGATCACCAGTGGGGACATTGTAGAGAATGAGTTCTTTTTGGGGACCTTGGATGGAGATGCTCTTCTAGTTCATTCCAGACAGCTCTTGTGAAGTCAAAGATGACGTGGCTTAAGGGTTTTACAGATCCTGGCCTTGCAGACCCTTTGCTGCTTCTGAGCAAGCCCACCTCTCCACCAACCAAAGACATTCCAATCCATTCCAAAAAAAAAAAAAGGTCTATTAGTTAAAAAAACAAAAGCTGCTAAATAGTTCAGACATCACACAATCTAGAAAGGGAACATGATATATATATATATATATATATATATTTTTTTTTTTTTTTTTGCGGTATGCGGGCCTCTCACTGTTGTGGCCTCTCCCGTTGCGGAGCACAGGCTCAGTGGTCATGGCTCACGGGCCCAGCCGCTTCACAGCATGTGGGATCTTCCCGGACCGGGGCATGAACCCATGTCCCCTGCATCGGCAGGTGGACTCTCAACCACTGCGCCACCAGGGAAGCCCGATATAGTTTTTAAATCAGTTATCTGCCCACTCTTTATCATACTTCTTTTCCCTACAAGTTTTGGGCTGTGGATTCTTTGATTTCCTTTTCACATGACAAAGATTTTGTAATATATTTATAGAGAGGCTTTAAAAATCAAATGTAAAGATGATGCAGTCTTCCTTCTAGCATGGTTGATCAAGTTGGCTTTTTATAACTGAAAGCTTAGAAACGTTCCTCTTGGCTTTGCAACTGTTTATTGGTAACATGGTAAATTTTTAGGATGGTTGACAAATTTGAGATACCTTTGCCAAGTTTCTTCCAAATGTGTGCCTTTTTTTAGCCAGGAGGACAGTGTCGTGTGCCCACTGCAAGTGAGGGTTCCAAGCAGCCTGGGGTGTTAACGGACGAGGGGTCAGTTGCACTTTGTCTGGTTCTCGCAGTGATGGTGATGCCGTGTGCCTCCCCACTGTAGGGTCAGCCCTGCTCTGGCCTCTAGAACGATCCTTAAGTAGGAGGATTTTTAGCAGCCCCATCTTCCTGAAGCACTGGCTCTCATTTGGGTTCTAGACCCACTCCTGTTCTGCCAGCTGGGCCTCTGTTTGAATTGGGTACATAACATTGTCTAACATTCCAGCCTTCTAAGAAGGCAGGCCAGTCTGGCTACTAAGCCCTCCCTCTCTATAGCCTCCACCTGGACACCCTCTTTGTGAAGGATGCTGTGAGCTGCCTGCCTGAATTTCTGAGTATGTTTCTCTCCCTCATATATGAACTCCTTGATGGCAGAGGTAGGTTTTTTGTGATTGCATGTTTGTGACCTCATCAACCAGAATAGTATCTGGCATAAAATTCGTACTTGGAAAATGTAAAGGAATGAATGAATGAATGAATTAGACATGGAGGGTCAGGCCAGCTTTATTGCCAAAGAGCATTTAGGAGCTCTTAAAGCAATAGGCATAGATGCTTCTGAGCTTGACGGGGAGGATTTGAGGGCTGAGCATGGGGTATGTGGGTATCCCTGTATTTTGCTAGGGCTGCTGTAACAAAGTACCACAAATTGGGTGGCTTATGGAAAAGAAATAGATTGTTTCAGAGTTCTGGAGGGTAGAGGTCTTAAATCAAGGTGTCTCAGGGTCATGGTCATTCTGACACCTGTGGGGGAATATCTCCTTGTCTCTTCCTAATTTCTGGTGGTTTTCTGGCAATTTTTGTCATCCTCTGGCTTGTAAATGCATCATTCCAATCCTCCGTATTCACAGGACATTCTCCTTGTGTCTCTTTACCTCATCTTCCCTCTGTGTGTGTCTGTGTCCAAATTTCCCCCTTTAAAAAATTTTTTTTTATTTTTTTAAACTTTTTAATTGGAGTATAGTTGATTTACAATGTTGTGTTCATTTCTGCTGTACAGCAAAGTGACTGAGTTATACATATATATATATATATACATTCTTTTTTTTTTTTTTTTTTTTTTTTGTGGTACGCGGGCCTCTCACTGTTGTGGCCTCTCCCGTTGCGGAGCACAGGCTCCGGACGCGCAGGCGCAGCGGCCATGGCTCACGGGCCCAGCCGCTTCACGGCATGTGGGATCTTCCCGGACCGGGGCACGAACCCGTGTCCCCTGCATTGGCAGGCGGACTCTCAACCACTGCGCCACCAGGGAAGCCCTATACATTCTTTTTTAAAAATATTCTTTTCCATTATGGCTTATCATAGTCATGTTGGATTAGGATCCACCCTAATGACCTCATCTTAACTTGGTTAATTCTGCAAAGACCATATTTCCAAATAAGGTCATATTCTGAGTTACTGGGGGTTATAATTTTGACACATCCTTTTTTTAAGGGGAAACAATTTAGCCCATAACAAGCCCCACAAGCTTTCACCTGGGTGTTTTGGACATTTCCATGACTTTCAGGGGATGAAGTGGGGATGGGATGTTCTCAAGGACAGGAGAGCAAAGATCCTGGATGAAGTTTCTCAGTATTAGCTGGAACATGGGTTAGTGCCTATTCAATAATGGAAGAAAGAAAAAGAGAGTGAAAGAATGAATGAACACATTCTGCAGTGTACCATCCTATGGAGATATCCTTGTGATTTCATCCTGGACACTCAGTATCATGAACTTGCCGGGACAGATGGTTTCTGGATGCTTTGGATATGCTGCTGCCAGGTTGAATTCTGGATGCCTACAACTGGGAACCAGATAGACCTGTGTTCAAATCCTGGCTCCGCTATTTTCCCGTTGTAGGTTGTAGGACAAGTTACCTCATCTCCAAGAATCTGCGATTTCCCATGTTGAGATGAGAATGGCGATAGTAATCTTATAGAATTGTTTAGCATTAAATATGATCATATACATGATACACGTAGCTTAGAGTGGGCAGAAAGGAAATGCCTGGTAATGATGAGAAGTCTACTGTTATTGTCATATCTGGCTCTGTCTGTCTCTTCCATGGCTGCCCTCCTCTAGCTTGTTAATCTGGTTCTGATTCCTTCCACACTGCCCCTTCCTTCTAGCGGGAGTTGATCAGGCTACGCCTGGCTATTCCCAGAAATAAGGTGATCAGATGCCCAGTACCCAGTTAGGCAGGAAGCCTGACTTCTGAGCCAGATCTTCAATTAAGTGCCTCTATGGAGACTTCCCCGGTGGTTCAGTGGTTAAGACTTTGCCTTCCAATGCAGGGGGTGTGGGTTCGATCCCTGGTCGGGGAGTTAAGATCCCACATGCCTCTTGGCCAAAAAAACAAAACATAAAACAGAAGCACTATTCTAACAAATTCAATAAAGACTTTAAAAATGGTTCACATCAAAAAAAAAAAAATCTTAAAAAACAAGTGCCTCTGTGGACTAAACTGTGTACTCTCTCTGTCCCCCGAGTGTCTTCATTTGTGAAATGAAAAGGTTGTTGGTCTAGTCCTCTCTGTGACCCTGTCAGTACCTAATTCATGTCCTTACAAATGCCGATGAGAATGGTTATTGGTGAGTATTATTCTGCTGTAGGACAATATTTTTACTTGTTGTTACTGGCATAAGCATGGTGTTAAGACCTGTGGCATGAACAACGATATAAGAACTCTTGGATTACAGCATACCCCAGAGGAAAGGGAACACAGTGTCTCAGACCCGACTATGTTTCATGCACTCTGCTCTATGCTTTGTGTACAATATCGTATCACATACACACCAGAGCCTCTAAGGAAGGAGCGGGGCGGGAAACTGAGGTCTATGGAAGTTACATAACTTGCTGGAGGTCTCAGTGCTGGCAGGTAAGAAGGCCAGAATTTGAACCTAGGATGCCTGACAGTCAGGGACCTTTCCAGGTCCCTCTGGGAAGGCAGCTGGACCCAGAAGAACTGAGAACAGCGAACAGCCACGTGTCCACCCCCCCCCCCACCCTTCCCCCGTCCCCGTCCCCGCACAGGCGCACAGGGGTGGGAGCTGCCTTGGGCTTGAGCAGTGGTCTGTTCAAGTAAGTTCTTATGAAAGCAACAGGCTCTGACTAAAGAACCAGACTCTCCCATCGGCCAAGCTCCTCTGCATGAGAAAACAGGCTTTTAAGAGGGTAATGAACTCAGCCTCTAAGAGAAGTGAGCAGGCAGCTGCTGGAAAACATTCCTGTGCAGATTTAGCCTTAGCTTCAATGCCCCTTGCAACCTGCTTCTGCGAGCAAGGAAATGGCCTCACACTAAGGAGGAAATATCTGCCTTCCTTCGACCCTAAACCCTGGGAGTCATTCTGGCCATCCAGAGAGGTTCCCAGGCCATTTTCCTTTAAGTATTTACACGAAGCAAGTGCTTTTTGCTCATGAACACTCCTTCTCTCAAAAGGATCTTAAAATGGGACTCGACTCCTTTTCAGCTGAAGTTCAGTTAAGAAAATAAAGGCCAACTATTTCCATATTGCAAAGTGACATGGTAGTGGACTGACAAAGGATGTGATCAGAAACTGGTTTTGGAGCCTTAAACCCATACCCACTGGAGAGCATCAAAAGGGGCATAAAGTCAGGACGTGAGAAGTTGGAAAGGTGGAGAGGGGGGTAATTGGAAATTGGAGCATTTCTTCGGAAAGAGCTGCGCAGTGACTTTTACCCTTGATGGCAGAGGAGCAGCGGATACTTTCTGATCCCAAATCTATTGAGAGGGATGCTAGTGGGAATTCTCAAAGATTTCAGCATGCATCCCCTGGTTCTTGAAAACCACAGAGGACTGACATCTATCTCAAATTTGGGAATCTACAGAGCGAAAGGCTGTGGCTGGAGCTGTCAGCAGGTGGCTCAGTGAACAGAAGGCTGCCTTTGGGAAGTGATTCTACCCCCACTGACTGAGGGCAAATAGGAGTTATTTCCTGTGTGGATCGGGGAGAGAGAGAAAAAGTTGATAAGGGGCAGTCACCCAGAGGAGTGAGAAGAAAAAGGCTGAAGTTGTACCATGGTATGCCCAGGAGTCAAGGGAGAAATTGTAAGTGATCAGCCAGAAGAGATACATTTGTCTACATCAAGGGCACTGTAGCAACTCTAAACAGGACCCTTATAATAATAATTCATACTTGTATAGATCTTACTAAGGGCCAAGTGTTCTTATCACTAGTTTAGTCCTCAATAACTCTAGGAAGCCTATACTATTTTCCTCTTTATTTTACAGATGAAGAAACTGAAGCACAGAGAGGTCAAGTGACTTGCCCAAGGCCACGCAGGTAAAAGTGGCAGAGCTGGGATTCAAATCCAGGCAGTCTAGGTCAAGAGTTTACACTTTTAATCAATACGCTGATGCTGAATCTTCTAGTAGCAATGAAGCCATTACATAGTTCTGTTAGAGGAAAATGTTCAGTTTCTCTGCCAGAACTCCATGAAGGAAGCTGGGATCCTGGGTGAGCTCATCCTGGCTGCCCTATACTCCCCGAGTCCCCGATTCGCCCTTCACTTGGCAACACCTCCCACCTTCTCTCAGCATGTTTCCCTAAAGGGCTGCGCTGGGGACGCTGTCATCTCTCCTCTTGGCCCCCAGCCAACTCTAACCTCTGGGGCCTGCGGAACTCAGCACAATCTCCAGACGCTTCCTTGTGGCCCCTGCACCTACCCAAGTCCAGTCTCAGCAAGAGCCCCTGGGAATTCTAGCTCCCTAGAAGCTACAGGTTCAAGTGTAATGCTTTTTGGTGCTAAAGTCAGGGGAGACTCGTAGCACTTTTCTATCAACTTTATCTCCTCTTCCACTGGCTCTGAGCCCTCAGTAGCCTGAGGCAGGAGACAGCTCTGATGTAGGAGGAAGATGCTGTACCTGGAGTGGGATGATCTGGGAGGGTCCTGAGCTCTGTACCTGGTACTCAGGTGCAGGCACATATGTCTCCCTGCACCTGCCCCCACCCCCCATGCCATGTTATGTCTGCTGGAGGTCCTTGGATAAGAGAAGTCCTTAATGAAAGTGTTTTTGAGAAGACATAAAAATCTAAAAAAATGCATATATATAGTATATACACAAAAATGTGTAAACATCTGCCTTCATATAAAGATTTATATTTATTTGTATACATGTCTATGTGTATATATATATTTATGTGTGTGTATACGTTCATATAACTATCTCTATATCTATCTGTATAGCTACTTTTTTCTCTCTCCCTCCACCGCCCCTCCATTTGCAAGATGAAACAGAGAATTTAAAGTCACGGGTGGTCCTTGAAGTTGTAATCCAACCTCTTATGAATGAGTGAGAAAACTGAGACTCAGAGATGCTAAGTGATTTACCCAGCATCACACAGCCAGGCACTAGCAGGGCTGGGACTGGTCCAGGCGTCCTGTCTCCTCCCAGTGCACTGCTCCTCCCCCCTCGCCAGCTGCTTCTGTTTCCCAAGCGCTGAGTATGTTCTTGGCAAGGTACTAGGCACTTCTCCAGTGTTGCCTCAGCCAGCCTCTGTTATTTTTCATTATTCCTCTTTTTATTTTTATAAATTTTAAAAATTTTATGTTGGAGTATAGTTGATCTACAATGTTGTGTTAGTTTCAGGTGTACAACAAAGAGATTCAGTTATACATATATAGGTATCTATTCTTTTTCAAATTCTTTTCCCATTTCAGTTATTACAGAATACTGAGCAGAGTTCCCTGTGCTATACAGTAGGTCCTTGTTGGTTACCTATTTTAAATATAGCGGTGTGTGCATGTCAATCTTACACTCCCAATCTCTCCCTTCCCCCCACTCTTCCACCATGGTAACCATAAGTTGGTTCTCTAAGTCTGTGAGTCTGTTTCTGTTTTGTAAATAAGTTCATTTGTATCATTTTTTTTAGATTCCACATATGAGCGATATCATATGCTATTTGTCTTTCTCTGTCTGACTTACTTCACTTAGTATGATAATCTCCAGGTCCATGCATGTTGCTACACATGGCATTATTTCATTCTTTTTAATGAGTCAGCCTCTGTGTTAAGAGGAGGATACTGAAGGGCAGATGGTTAAGGAACCTAGAAATACAATGGTCTGTGATAGAGCTTCCAGATCTTTCTAATTCCAAAGACTGAGTGCTTCACAGGACACACAGGCCTCCACCTCGTGTGCCAGCTCCAGTTGGCTGGTAGTGGCTGCATGGAGTGCTTGGGGGCTGGGATCTTTTGAATGTGGCCTTTAGTCTCTGGGACCCTGGTCTGTATCCTGTTCACCTCACTCCTTGCAGGGAGCCATTTGGAATTCTCAACTGAAAGGCTGCTTCTCCGAGCCCTTGCTGCTTGGTGGGCTCTGAACTCCAACTTTACTCCTTTGAAGCCCTTAAGATGCCTACATTTTGTTCAGCCTTTCCCCTACCAGTCACTGCACTGGAATTGGCAAACGCTGCAGTGGGAGAAGGGCTCTCAAATGATGGCTCACCCTGCACTTCTCTTCACTGTGGGCTCTCAGTCCCCCAAGTCCCTGCTTCCTTGGCAGCTCTCTGATGCCTTCAAACAGGTATTTTAAATATCTTTTATTCCTCCAGTTGTTTTAGTAGGAAGGTCATTCTGCCACATGCTAATCCACTTTTACCAGAACTCCCCTACATTAAGATGTGGAGAAACCAAACCTGGAATTTCGATGCTAATCGAGTCATTTGAGAAATTGGCCTCCTCCCAGTGACTCTTCCCTGAACTAGGCTGTACCTCTGAAACCTCTCTTATCTTTCAGCTAGGTTACGCTGGCACTTCCATGGTGGAGCTCGGGACAGCCAGCATTCTCTTTACATGAAAGACAATGGACACAATTTCTCTGGTGTTGGGGCCTCTAGCCAGCAAAGTTGGGTGAGTGTTACAATGCAGTCTCCAGGCAGAGCTGGCCATCTCAGAGAGTAATTGCTTCCCCTTCTATCACAAAGCTTTACATCCCTGGTTCATAGCCAGGTGCCCAATGGCCACAGCGATGCTCACATAAAGCCTGTTAAGTCCACTTGGGTACAAGTTGACCAGGCAGGAGTGTGAGCAGATCTCAGGATGGTAAATATCTGCCCCCATCATTCCACTGTCACCCTGTGAAATCTTCTGAGAAACATACCATGCAAGAGGGGCTGCTGCTAGCTGTGGGCTGTGCTTCTATTTCTCAAACAGTTGGCTCTAAAAGGTCAGAATAAGTAATGATGTATAAAAGGAATGAAACGGTGACAAAAATGGACCCGTTTGCAAAGTGCTTGTACAGTATTTATGGCCCAGATACACCATTTAATGCTGTATTTGGAGAATGATTGATGCTTTAGTGACACCCAATGCTTTGCTTTGCAGGAGCTGGTGACACAGAGAGAGGGCACAGCCTTGTATTTGGGAGGGGCAGGACAGCCTTCTTCTCTGGGTGGCCAAGGGCAAAAGCCTCCAGGACTGTAGCCCTCACTTGTTTTTCTTGTGAATTTGCATCTTTGTATTTTTGCAGCTTCCTTTCCTTTCCTTCCAGCCCATGAGACATCCTTAGTGCAGCCACTAAAGCAGAAAATCGGGGGAAGACAGACGTTGTCTGGGTGTGGTGAGGCTTTCCGGGCGTGGTGAGGCTTGACGGGGCGCAGATCACAGCTACGTCAATGACAAACAGGAGAAAGACCATGGTCATTGTAAAGTCAGACCTCTCTGGGTCGAAGCCCAGCTCTGTGACTTTCCTGTCCTTGGCCTGTCACTTAACCTTCACAATTTATATTTGTTAATCTTGATATTAGAACATTTAAACATTTCAAACTACATAAAAATATGACAAACAATATAAAATAGAAAGAAATTTGTTGACAACTTATTTCCAAAACGTCACTATTTCTTATATTGCAGTTAAGCAAGAAGACAGCTTCCACAGCTCTCCAGAAAACATATAGTGTTCTTAGTGGAGTGTTATCAACAAAAATCAGCACAGTCCCACACAATAATGTCTTCAATTTATTATCTTTTCCACAGTGCAAGTTTTTCACAAACCATAAATCCTTTGCAGTTATTGAGTCTATAAACAAGTGCCTGAATTCCCACATCCCCCCAGTTTAGTATATGCTTGTGAATGTTTTAAGTCTCTCCTTCATCATCTGTTAAAGAGGGCAATCGTGCCGACGCAGCAGCTTTGATCCGAGAAGGAAATAAGACACTGTCCATGAAGATTGACACATCCACATTCCGGCTTCTCAATTTCTCCAGCTTCCAATCATCACCAGCCTTTTATCACATGGCATCTTAGCCACCCCGGCCTTGCTTACGCCCTGCATCTTGTCACCACCAGAAAAAGCACCTCATCAGAAATCTTAGCTCTGAACGTCCCAGTTTCCAGCGCTTCCACTTGCTCGGGACCCTGTTCTTCCACTGAATCCGGACCTCCTGTCCACGTGGTCTCTGTCCTGGAGGAGGGCAACAAAGTGGACTTCCTGCTCCATGCCTGTCCCCCTACCCTCTTCTCCCCAAAGCAGATAGAGTGATGTCCTCCGAATTTTAAATCCCCTCATGTTCTTCCTCTGCTTAAAGCCTTTCAGTGACTTCCTAAGTGGTACCCAATCAACCAAACAACTAACCCGTGAATGCTGATGAGCACCTACTTTGTGCCAGCTGCCATGTTGCGTGATCTCAGTGCAAAGGATACGTGCAGAGCCTGCTGTCAACTCCTCCTTGTACCATGATGGAAAATTGCCCACTATGTCTCTGGAACTATCTTGTTTAATCTTTACCATGAAGCAGATCGTTGTCTTCATTTCTCAGGGGATGGAACTGATCCTCAGAGAGTTTAAAGGACTTGCCCAAGATCACACAGCTGGTGTGTGATCACACCAGGAGCTCCCCAGCCTGCCTGTTTCTGCCATGCTGTCCTGCTTGGGTAGCTCTAGGGCCATGGCTTAGCCCCATCACTTACTCATGAAGTCACCACCATTAACCATAATAAACCCTGTGGTGTAACACAGGACATTAAGACCTTGAAGTCACCCCACCCCCAACACAACCCCTTTGTAGAAAATCTTAGGCTATTTCCCAGGCAAAAAATCTATATTCTGTGTCCTCTCATTTTCTTGTCTCTTGCCAGTACCCTTACTCCCGACTTTTGGTCTTACGGTCTCTCGCTTCTCACTGTCACCAACAATTCTGCATCCAACCATCCTGTGACATAGATGAGATCTGATTTTCATCACCATTTTAGATGAAGGAGACAATCAGGCTCAGAGAGTTTAGTTTACTTGCTGGTGCCCAGCTAGTGAACAAGGCTTTGATCTCAGAACTTCTGCTCAAAGGATTCCAACCCATTATTCCTTGTGGCCATGTAACTGTCATTTCTGCCGGTGGAATTCTGCAGCAGGAAGGGCCAATAGGCTTCATCTAGTGTGTGCTGATGCTGGTTGATTTCAGCAGTTTCTTGCACCTCTGTGTTGGGAAAGACTCTGAGGCTGTATTTAGACTCACCCAGAATGAGTGTCCTGATTAATTAGGCATGTCTTCTAAGTGTGGGGTCATGTATTGGCTGTTCCCAAAATTCTATATCATCTCTCATGTAACATAATGTGGCGGCATCTAGCACAGCACCTGGGATGAAGTTGAAGCTCAGAAAATGTAGAATATTAGTTGAAATACAGGGCTGTTCCTAGGGGAAAAAATTAGTGGAAAATACTAATTCCTTTAAAATACCAGCCTCTGCTCTTGTGTTAGATGGGGTTCAGGAAATAGAAACACTGGACTAGGGGGTCAAGCATAGTAGGTGAGGTGGTGTAATGCAAAGAATTAGGACTTTGGGGCTGGCATCCCTGGGTTTGAAATCCCTCTCTGTTATGTGGTAGCTGTGTGACCTTCAGCAAGTCACTCAAATGTTATAAACTTCAATTGTGGAGGTGGTAATGGTACTTATCAAATAAGGTTGTTGAGTGGATTAAATGAGATGAGGTATATAAAAGTGACACATACAAAGTGTCCCATAGACATATGGATATACAGAAAGTGTTCCTGACATATAGGAAGTGTTCCACAGTTGTGAACTATTAATAGTATGGTGCATGAAATTCATAGCACAGTTCCTGGCACACAAAAGGCACTTGGAAAAGTTTTTCTTTCCTCCTGCTGCAAGGAACCAGGCAGAATGTTCTCCCTCTTCTGCCCCAGATCCTCCATCTGCAAAACAGAATCTGCTTGCTTCATGTTCAGGTCTTGGGGTGCCATGGAGATGTCTGTAAAGCTTACAGTCACCCAGATGACAAAAGCAAAGAAAAGATCTGGTCTCTTCTCAAATCATGACCTGCTTCTTCCATTGGAAAGATGCTTACAGATGGCCCCTGTCGGGAGGGGCAGCGAGGGGCTGCGTCCTGGGGTCTGGGATTATTCGCAACAGTTGCAGAAGGACCACCAGCATCCACTTTCAGGGTACTCTGCCGATGCTAAGCACCTCTTGGTCCTGCCCTGCATTCTCGCCTTTTGCTGATCAACTTGCAGTCAACTCAGGAATGTGCTCTGAGGAGAAGAGAAAGTCTAGGTGAGGTGGATGGGGCATTAAGAAAGACGGTTAATTTGCTGGATGTAGAGTCTTTCAGGAAGTGTCTGGAGAGTTTGGAAAATTTTAGACTGATGGACTAAAATAGATACCTAAAGGACTGCTTAGCACTGTCTTGCTAGCTTTCCCCATTTGAAGGTGCTCATAATTATTTCCCTGGATTGTTCTAGATTTTTGTGTTTTGGGCTCTTATTTGGAACTAAATTTGTTTTGAGAAGTGTGGGACTTAGTGATGAAAAGCACAGGTTTACCCACCCATTCAGACGTGGGTTCAAATCATGATGCTGTTACTGTCTTGCCTCAGAACAATTAATTTACTCTTCTCTCTTCTAACCTGTAAAGTGGGATCATGACACTTCCTTAGAGCTTATTTGTGAGAAGAAAATAAATGAATGAATGGAAAGCATGTATCACAGAGCACAACCCAGAGTAGGTGATGGAGCCTGTCATTGACATTACTGACTGATCAGATTTTCGGGGTAGAGGGGGAAGAACTCTTGTTTAGGACTCAGAACATTCAGTTCTTCTGCAGGCTGAACAAGCTCAGAAGTCCCCAACCTCCCCAAACCCTGTGGAGATAATAATATCGCTTTGCCTACCTTACCAAGATGTGAAAATCAACAAAGTAATGGATGAGAAAGGTACGGTTAACTGTAAAGCATTATCCAAGTGGAAGGTGACTTTTTGGGGGGTTTATTGAGGTATAATTCACATGCAATAAAGTCCATGCTTTTAAACTGTACAGTTAGATAAGTTATGATAAATGCCTTCAGTGGGGTAGCCATGACCATTGTCAAGGCATAGAACTGTTCCATCACTCCAGAAAAAATTCCCTCCTGCTCCTTTGCAGTAAATCCCCTTCCCCAATACCCAACCCTTGGCAACTACTGGGCGGCTTTCTGTCCCTGCAGTTTTGTCTTTTGTAGAATGTTATATAAATGGAATCCCATGGTGTATAGTCTTCTGTCTGGCTCCTTTTATTTAGCATAATGATTTTGAGATTCACCCACATGCTAGTGTGTACAGGTAGTCTGTTCTTTTTATTACTGAATGATATGGCATTGTATGGTGCTAGAAACTGAACTGTGTCCTCCCTAAATCCATATGTTGAAGGTCTAAGCCCCACAGTATGATAGTAGGTGGAGATGGAGTCACTGGCAGATAATTAGGTTTACATGAGGCCATGGGGGTAGAGCTCTCATGATGGGATTAGTGCCCTTATAAGAAGAGACACCAGAGAGCTCTCTCTCTCCATGTCTCAGCTACATGTGGACATGGTGAGAAGGTGGCCATCTGCTAGGCAGGAAGAAAGCTCTCACCAGGACCCAGCCATGCTGACACCCTGCTCTCAAACTCCTAGCCTCCTGAACTGTGAGAAAATAAATTTCCATCTTTTAAGCCATGCAGTCTATGAATTTAGTTATGGGAGCCCGAGCTGACGAAGACATATGGATAGAATTTTTTAAAAAAGAAATTATGGAATATTTCAAATATTTACATTTCTCATATTAATTCCTTTAACACATACCAAAACATTTGATTATAAATATACTGTTCACAAGATCATCACAAGATTAAACATTATGAATTCAGAGCTCTGAATCTGTAAGACATAAAATTTCAAATGCTGCCATTGCCTTGACATCTCTGAGCCTCACAGGGCCCCAAATACCTCACCAGATGTGCCCCTCACACAGCAGGAAAAGGTTCCTCACACAGCTAATTCCCCTACCAGTGGCATCAGCTCTGCCGCGCAGGGTCCTTACTTCCCTACCGACCCAAGGAGTTATTCAGCAAACCAACACATCCTCCCACTGGAACCAACAGTCACATCACTATCTTGTCACTACAAAGGCTGCCTCTCACAGCTCCTGATTGTTCACTCTGTTCCTGAGTGCAGTTCTCGTGTGGCCCTGCAAGGTGCAGTGTCCTCCGCCCCCTGGGCTGTGAGTATATGTAATTGATAAACTTCTGCCAATCTCACCGGTCCAGTGTAGGGCGTTGTACTGGGTTGGCCAAAAAGTTCGTTCAGTAACAACTTATGGAAAACCCGAACAAACTTTTTGACCAAATCAATATATTTATTTAGGGCTGGGGATCCCTCCTTCACCAATGAGGTGAATGGGAGGTGATCAAAACAAGCACATAGTAGATTTTGTGGTTTGGTAACAGGATTTGAAGGTTAACATCCTCACTGGGCATCTTTCTTCAATCCTTTTTTGTGGTTCAGTGAGGCTGTGCTGGGCCCCACTTGCAGATAAGGTAAAAAGGCTTAATGTGTGGCCTTATGAATAGGGACTCATGCACATGATTCTGAGAAGGGGTTGTCTTTATTTTGTATCCCTGCCCTTTCCAGAGGTCCAAGAAACCTCTAGACCAGGATTAGTCAGAAGCTGGGAAGATTTCTCCTGAGGAGAAATAAGAAAGGCCTTCATGGTGAAAGGAACATCATTAATGGAGAGAAAATGGTCCATTCTCTACTCATTAACAGGATATGATTCTAAACTGGCTTTACTTTTTCTAGTCCAGGGATCTCCTTACAGCAAGTCTGAATCTAGAGAGTATACCCCATGAACAAAGGGGTGTCTGCTCTAACCATCTGCTTGAAACTCTCCTCAACTCCCTGTCCTTCACTCCCAACTCTGGATTGGCCTCCACAAGCCTCCTGGTGCCTGAATTATTCAGTGTTCTCCAGAGAAATAGAATCCACAGGAGGCACTTACATATATACATATAAGTAGGGAGAGACACAGATGGACAGACTGGTTTTAAGGAATTCGTTGACATGATTAGGGAAGCTGTCAAGTCCAAACTTTGCAGAGCATCAGGCTGGAAACCCATGGAAGAGCTGATGTTGCAGTTCAAGTCCAAAGACTATCTGCGGCAGAGCAATTCTAGACTTGGGGTTGGAGGTCTGAGACTGACTTGTTTCTGATTTTTATGTTTATCTTAGTATACTTTTTAGCTCTTGTTATCATTGGTGGATTTGTTTATTAGTTTGGTTGCTCTTTTCTTTTTTTAAATTACTTTAAAAATTTTTTTTAAATAATTATTTTATTTTTTTCTTTCTTTTTTTTCCTCCTTTTTCTTCTGAGCTGTGTGGCTGACAGGGTCTTGGTGCTCCGGCCTGGTGTCCAGCCTAAACCTCTGAGGTAGGAGAGCCGAGTTCAGGATATCGGACCACCAGAGACCACCTGGCCCCACGTAATATCAATTGGCGTGAGCTCTCCGAGAGAACTCCGTCTCAATGCTAAGACCCAGCTCCACCCAATGGCCAGCAAGCTCCAGTGCTGGACACCCTATGCCAAACAACTAGCAAGACAGGAATACAACCCCACCCATTAGCAGAGAGGCTTCCTAAAATAATAATATGTCCACAGACACCCCAAAACACACCATCAGATGCAGCCCTGCCCACCAGAAAGACAAGATCCAGACCCACCCAAGAACACAGGCACCAGTCCCCCTCACCAGGAAGCCTACACAAGCCACTGAGCCAAGCTTACACACTGGGGGCAGACACCAAAAACAATGGGAACTATGAACATGCAATCTGTGAAAAGGAGACCCCAAACACAGTAATTTAAGTAAAATGGGAAGACAGAGAAATATGCTGCAGATGAAGGAGCAAGGTAAAAACCCACCAGACCAAACAAATGAAGAGGAAATAGGCAGTCTACCTGAAAAAGAATTCAGAATAATGATAGTAAAGATGATCCAAAATCTTGGAAATAGAATGGAGAAAATATAAGAAATATTTAACAAGGACCTAGAAGAACTAAAAAGCAAACAAACAATGATGAACAACACAATAACTGAAATTAAAAATTCTCTAGAAGGAATCAATAGCAGAATAACTGAGGGAGAAGAACAAGAAACTGACCTGGAGAATAAAATAGTGGAAACAACTATGGCAGAGCAGAATAGAGAAAAAACAATGAAAAGAATTGAGAACAGTCTCAGGGACAACATTATATGCAAAAACATTTGAATTATAGAGGTCCCAGAAGAAGAAGAGAAAAAGAAAGGGTCTGAGAAAATATTTGAAGAGATTATAGTTGAAAACTTCCAGAACATGGGAAAGGAAATAGTCAATCAAGTCCAGGAAGTGCAGAGTCCCATACAGGATAAATCCAAGGAGAAACACACCAAGATACATATTAATAAAACTATCAAAAATTAAATACAAAGAACAAATATTAAAAGCAGCAAGGAAAAAGCAACAAATAACATACAAGGGAACCACTATAATGTTAACAGCTGATCTTTCAGCAGAAACTCTGCAAGCTAGAAGGGAGTGACAGGACATATTTAAAGTGATGAAAGGGAAAAACCTACAAGCTAGATTACTCTACCCTGCAAGGATGTCACTCAGATTCAACAGAAAAATTAAAACCTTTACAGACAAGCAAAAGCTGAGAGACTTCAGCACCACCAGACCAGCTTTACAGCAAATGCTAAAGGAACTTCTCTAGGTAGGAAACACAAGAGAAGGAAAGACCTACAATACAAACGCAAAACAATTAAGAAAATGGTAATAGGAACATACATATCAAAAATTACCTTAAATGTAAATGGACTAAATGCTCCCACCAAAAGACACAGATTGGCTCAATGGATACAAAAACAAGACCCATATATTTGCTGTCTACAAGAGACCCACTTCAGACCTAGAGACACATACAGACTGAAAGTAAGGGGATGGAAAAAGATATTTTATGCAAATGGAAACCAAAAGAAAGCTGGAGTAGCAATTCTCATATCAGACAAAATAGACTTTAAAATAAAGACTATTAGAAGAGACAAAGAAGGACACTACATAATGATCAAGGGATTAATCCAAGAAGAAGATATAACAATTGTAAATATTTATGCACCAAACATAGGAGCACCTCAAAGCATAAGACAAATGCTAACAACCATAAAAGGGGAAATCGACAGTAACACAATCATAGTAGGGGACTTTAACACCGCACTTTCACCAATGGACAGATTATCCAAAATGAAAATAAATATGGAAACACAAGCTTTATATAATACATTAAACAAGATGGACTTAATTGATATTTATAGGACATTCCATCCAAAAAAAAACAGATTACACTTTCTTCTCAAGTGCTCATGGAACATGCTCCAGGATAGATCATATCTTGGGTCACAAATCAAGCCTTGGTAAATTTAAGAAAATTGAAATTGTCTCAAGTATCTTTTCTGACCACAATGCTATGAGACTAGATATCAACTACAGGGAAAAAAAACTGTAAAATATACAAACACATGGAGGCTAAACAATACACTACTAAACAAGCAAGAGATCACTGAAGAAATCAAAGAGGAAATCAAAAAATATCTAGAAGCAAACGACAATGAAAACACAACCCAAAACCTATGGGATGCAGCAAAAGCAGTTCTAAGAGGAAAGTTTATAGTAATACAATCCTAACTCAAGAAACAAGAAATATCTCAAATAAACAACGTAACTTTACACATAAACCAATTAGAGAAAGAAGAACAAAAAACCCCAAAGTTAGCAGAAGGAAAGAAATCATAAAGATCAGATCAAAAATAAATGAAAAAAAAATGAAGGAAACAATAGCAAAGATCAATAAAAGTAAAAGCTTTTTCTCTGAGAAGATAAACAAAATTGATAAATCACTACCCAGACTCATCAAGAAAAAAAGGGAGAAGACTCAAATCAACAGAATTAGAAATGAAAAAGGAGAAGTAACAACTGACACTGCAGAAATACAAAGAATCATGAGGGATTACTACAAGCAACTATATGCCAATAAAATGGACAATCTGGAAGAAATGCACATTCTTAGAAAAGCACAATCTTCTGAGAGTGAATCAGGAAGAAATAGAAAATATGAACAGAACAATGACAAGCACTGAAATTGAACCTGTGATTAAAGATCTTCCAACAAACAAAAGCCCATGACCAGATGGCTTCACACACAAATTCTATCAAACATTTAGAGAAAAGCTAACACCTATCCTTCTCAAACTCTTCCAGAATATAGCAGAGGGAAGAACACTCCCAAACTCCTTCTATGTGGGCACCATCACTATGATACAAAAACCAGGAAAAGATCTCACAGAAAAAGAATACAACCAATATCACTGATGAACATAGATGCAAAAATCCTCAACAAAATACTAGCAAATAGAATCCAACAGCACTTTAAAAGGATCATACACCATGATCAAGTGGGGTTTATCCCAGGAATGCAAGGATTCTTCAATATATGCAAATCAGTCAATGTGATAAACCATATTAACAAACTGAAAGATAAAAACCACATGATAATCTCAATAGATGCAGAAAAAGCTTTTGACAAAATTCAACACACATTTATGATAAAAACTCTCCAGAAAGTAGGCATAGAGGGAACTTACCTCAACATAATAAAGGCCATATATGACAAACCCACAGCCAACATCATTCTCAGTAGTGAAAAACTGAAACCATTTCCTCTAAAATCAGGAAAAAGACAAGGATGCCCACTCTCACCACTCTTATTCAACATAGTTTTGGAAGTTTTAGCCACAGCAGTCAGAGAAGAAAATGAGATAAAAGGAATCCAAATTGGAAAAGATGAAGTAAAACTGTCACTGTTTGCAGATGACAAGACACTATACATAGAGAATCCTAAAGATGCCACCAGAAAACTGCTGAAGCTAATCAATGAATTTGGTAAAGTAGCAGGATACAAAATTAATGCACAGAAATCTCTTGCATTACTATACACTAATGATGAAAAATCTGAAAGAGAAATTAAGGAAACACTCCCATTTACCATTGCAACAAAAAGAATAAAATACCTAGGAATAAACCTACCTAAGTAGAAAAAAGACCTCTATGCAGAAAACTATAAGACACTGATGAAAGACATTAAATATGATACAAACAGATGGAGAGATATACCATGTTCTTGGATTGGAAGAATCAACATTGTGAAAGTGACTATACTACACAAAGCAATCTACAGATTCAATGCAATCCCTATCAAACTACCACTGGCATTTTTCACAGAACTAGAACAAAAAATTTCACAATTTGTATCGAAACACAAAAAAACCCGAATAGACAAAGCAATCATGAGAAAGAAAAATGGAGCTGGAGGCATCCGGCTCTCTTACTTCAGACTATACTACAAAGCTACAGTAAGCAAGACAGTATGGTGTTGGCACAAAAACAGAACTATAGATAAATGGAACAGGATAGAAATCCCAGAGATAAGCCCAGGCACATATGGTCACCTTATCTTTGACAAGGGAGGCAAGACTGTACAATGGAGAAAAGACAGCCCCTTCAATAAGTGGTGCTGGGAAAACTGGACAGCTGCGTGTAAAAGAATGAAAATAGAACACATCCTAACACCATACACAAAAATAAACTCCAATGGATTAAAGACCTAAATGTAAGGCCAAACTGTAAAACTCCTAGAGGAAAACACAGGAAGAACACTCTTTGAGATAAATCACAAGATCCTTTTTGATCCACTTCCTAGAGAAGTGGAAATAAAAACAAAATTTAAAAAATGGGACCTAATGGGGCTTCCCTGGTGGCACAGTGGTTGAGAATCCACCTGCTGATGCAGGGGATACGGGTTCGTGCCCCGGTCTGGGAAGACCCCACATGCCATGGAGCGGCTAGGCCCATGAGCCATGGACGCTGAGCCTGGGCGTCCAGAGCCTGTTGCTCCACAACGGGAGATGCCACAACAGTGAGAGGCCCATGTACCGCCAAAAAAAAAAAAAAAAAAGGGACCTAATGAAATTTAAAAGCTTTTGCACAGCAAAGGAAACCATAAACAAGATGAGAAGACAACCCTCACAATGGAGAAAATATTTGCAAATGAAGCAACCAACAAAGGGTTAATCTCCAAAATATATAAGCAGCTCATGCAGCTCAATATCAAATAAACAAACAACCCAATCCAAAAATGGGCAGAAGATCTAAATAGACATTTCTCCAAAGAAGATATACAGATTGCCAACAAACACATGAAAGGATGCTCAACATCACTAATCATTAGAGAAATGCAAATCAAAACTACAATGAGGTATCACCTCACACCGGTCAGAATGGCCATCATCAAAAAATCTACAAACAATAAATGCTGGAGAGGGTGTGGAGAAAATGGAACCCTCTTGCACTGTTGGTGGCAATGTAAATTGATATAGCCACTATGGAGAACAGTATGGAGGTTTGTTAAAAAGCTAAAAACTAAGAACTATCATATTACCCAGCAATCCCACTACTGAGCATATGCCCTGACAAAACCATAATTCCAAAAGAGTCATGTACCACAATGTTCATTTACAGTAGCAGCAGTATTTACAATAGCCAGGACATGGAAGCAACCTAAGTGTCCATTGACAGACGAATGCATAAAGAAGATGTGGCACATATATACAATGGAATATTACTCAGCCATAACAAGAAATGAAATTGAGTTATTTGTAGTGAGGTGGATGGACCTAGAGTCTGTCATACAGAGTGAAGTAAGTCAGAAAGGAAAAAACAAATAGCATATGCTAACACATATATATGGAATATATATTTTTTAAAAAAGTTTCTGATGAACGAAGGGTCAGGGCAGGAATAAAGATGCAGAAGTAGAGAGCGGACATGAGGACACGGGGAGGGGAAGGGTAAGCTGGGACGAAGTAAGAGAGTAGCACTGACATATATACACTACCAAATGTAAAGTAGATAGCTAGTGGGGAGCAGCTACATAGGACGGGGAGATCAGCTCGGTGCTTTGTGACCACCTAGATGGTTGGGATAGGGAGGGTGGGAGGGAGATGCAAGAGGGAGGGGATATGGGGATATATTTATACATAAAGCTGATTTACTTTGTTATACAGCAGAAACTAACACAACATTGTAAAGCAATTATACTCCAATTGAGATGTTAAAAAATATGTTAATCTCATCCCCCAAAACACCCTCCCAGAAACATCCAGAATAATGTTTGACCAAATATCTGGATACCGGGCCCCTGCCAGCTTGATATATAAAAATAACCTTTAGAGTCGCCATGCTGAGCTTCTGAGCACAGGCAGAGGAAGTCACACGACAGCATTGCCTGTATTTACTTAAATCAGAATCTTAAAATGGCCTCTCTACAGCCTGTCCTACGTCCCAAGAAGAATGTAAACTCTCTTCTTGGACTGTCCACTCCCTTCTTCACTGTCATTCACCCCCGATGTGCCTACCTTGTACGTCCCTGAGGACACAGGGACTCAGAGGTGAACTGGCCTCTCTGTCCACTGCCCACCTAAGTACCCACCTGTATTTGTACCAACACTTTTGCTCTTGCAGGTGGTTACAATAAGAAAGCATCTCTCCTTTTACCAAAAGACGATCCCCCCACTAGGGCTCTGGGTCTCCTCCCCTCTCTTCTTCACAAGGACCTGACTCTTCTGTTGGCCCCTTCCTCTCCTCCATCATCATCAACCTCTCTCTGCACAATCTTTCTCACCAATGTGCACATGGGCTTGAGGATTCCCCAATGTAAAATAGCCTTGCTGGACGCCATCTCTTCCAGTTGTGCTCCATTTCTCTGCTCCCAGCATAACCAGACTTCCTGAAAATCTCTACTCACCTGTCTTCGCTCCTCAACATCTCCACTCTGGTTTCTGCCTTCACCCCTCACCCCGCCAAAAGAACTTCTGTCCGAGTCTCCAGTCATCCCCACGTCCCCATGGTGGGTGGCCTCCCTCAGCATCCTGCACAGCTCACCACCCACTCTCTTGGAAACATTTTATTCTGGCTTTGGACAATTTTGGTTTCTTCCTACCTCACTGGCTGCTTCCCCTCCATCTCCCTTACTCTTTGCTACCTGACCTCTAGAGTTTGGTAATTTGAGATTAGACCTGGGTATCCTGTTCTCTCTCCCTTCAATCTTTTCTTAGGTGGCATCATCTTTTCTTTTAGACTTAAATATCATGTTTCAGATGAAGATTCCCAAAAGTATATCTCCAGCCAGATCTTTCCTCTGAGGTCCAGACTCACATCCCAAACTATCCGAATTTTATTCATATGTCTTATATTTCAAACTTTATATGTCTGTATCTTTGTTTCTTTAAAGCCTGCCCCCATGCCCTAATTCTGAAAATGGCACTACCAACCACCCAGTAATTGGAGTCACAAACATGTGGGGTGCTGTGATTCCTCTTTTCCCCTATTACAGTCCATCCTCCAAGTTTGTCACATGGCTCAATTCCACCCGCTTTGCCCCATTCCAACTCCCACTACCTTAGTCCAGGAAAAGCTTCTTTGGAGGAGCCTGCAAGGCCACCACTCAGCTTGTTTCCACTCCTACCCTCTTACAGTCCATATTTAACACAGCAATGACATAGTTTTAATTATGTATATATGATCACGTCACTCTTCTGCTAAAAATTTCCAATGGCCTCCCACTGTAATGATGATAAAATTCAAATCCCTGAGCACAGCCTGAACGGGCTGATGCTAATCTGCCTCTCCCTGTTATCTGTGCCACTGCTTCTTATGCTCTGGCCACATTGGCTGTGTTCCCAGCTTGGGACCACAATACTTGAATCCTTTCCCAGCTCAGATTTTCTCATGCTCTCCCCCTTCTGGAAGGCTCTTTCATCAACACTTCAAATGGGTTTTTCCTTAGAGTACAAGTCTCAGCTTAATTTTCACCTCTGTTCCTCTCTTTCCAAAGAAGACCCTACCCCTCATGGTCCTTCTTCTAAGCACCTAGATTATTTCCATCATAACACCATGCTTTGTAATTCTGTATACATTTTTGGGAGTCCAAATCCTCCATTATAAAGTCATCTCTGTGAGAGCAGGGCTCTGTCTGTGCCGCTCCTTCCCGTGTTCCTGGAATCCCCGAGTGTCTGGCCCAGGGCAGGTGCTCACACATCCTTAAGAAGTTTGCAATTCAGGGCAGTGTTGGGGGTGCAGGAGGATTTGGCAGAAGGTGTGTTTTCCTCCAGGCTCTGTGCTGGAGGGCTGTGTCACCTTGGACAAACTACTTCCTTTTTCTAGGCTCGAACGTCTAAGCGTATGGCAGACACAAAACAACACATATCCTAAAGAACTGAGCAAATTGCAAGGAATGGTTGAGTTGTCCATGTGGAGAGGGGGCCTGTACTTTTTAGTCTCCTTGACTTTCCTGAAATAATAGCATCTGAGAAGTTGACACATTTACTGCACTGATGCTACAGATATTCTCATATATGATACGGAAGAGATCTGTATATCCTTGTAATACAGTCGTCTGTTCTCCCATTGTGTGTACTGGGTGTTCTCCCTTTCTTATTATTGTAGTAGATTATAAAGATGATATTTGTGATGTTTTGGGACTAACAGAAGCCACAAATATTTGTGCTTGTCTACATTATCCCTGATGGTAATCAGTAGAAAACCCTTCCCAGGAGTCTGGGCCCCAAATCCAAATGCACCAGGCTGTTCATATTTGTTAAAACTCTCCTCTTTAAACTTCACTAATCACAAGCCACAGAAAACTGATGGAAAGTTTTAGGGACAAGAGATCGGAAAAGCCAGAAGGACACCAAATAATACCATTGCTTAGAGAAAAGGAAGGATAATCTTCAGAAGTCTCTGAGAGAGAGAATTAAGAATCAGGGAGAAAAAGACTTTGAGTGCTAAAGCAAATGATTTTAATTGAACCCTTTACTTCAGATATTCTTATTTCTGCTGGAGCTTATCAAGCTAAAGCAAGATGTTAAGCACATTCTTTAAAGTTTATATAAGAGCTAAGCTTCCTTTTGGATTTTTTTTGGGTGTCATTCAGGATGAATGGGGTCAAAGAGAGGAGGGGTTTTGTTAAAGAGATGGGAGAGAGAGGTGTACTTGCTGAAAAACGTGGGATCAAATATCATCCCAGATTTTTTTTTGTCAGCCCAACAAAGATTTTCCCAGAGAACCTCAGCCTAGAGTTAAAAATGGGGTCTCAATTTTGTTATAAAACAGTATTTCCCGGGATCTGCCTTCCTCTGCTAAATGGGAAATCCAGCCCCTCTCAGATTCCTGCAAAAGGGTATGTGGGGTGCCCACATGTGCCCTGGGAGTCGTTTGCTTGATTCCCTGATGCCTCTAGCATTTTCCTTCTCTCCCACTGAGGCATTCTTATGGTTGCTGTACATAAAGAAGGCTTAGACCTAAAAGCTATCCATCCTGGGGAAGCCATTAGCTTTCCCAAGTCTTTCGAAGCATCCAGGGTGGTTTGAGGCTGTATGTGGCCAAGACGTGGTGTTGTAGGAAGAGCACAGCTTTTTTCTTTTTTTTTGGAGTCAGATAGACCTGAGTTCAGTCTTGCATCTGCCACTGACTAGTTGTATAAGGCCCTTGAGCAAGTGACTCAACCTCTCTGAGACTCCATCAAACCTTGAAGGGTCTTGTCACTTCCACCAAAGAGGTTTCTCTATTGCTGATTCACAGGGGTAGAAAGGAAACCCCCTGTACCTGCCTTACGCACTTCTTTATGGCAGCCCTTGTGTTCTAGGCCTCTGGCCCCCATGCGGGGGCTGGGTTACCGCACCTTCTGGTGACCAAGTCCAAGGAATATTTCACGGGCCCAGCCGCTCCGCAGCATGTGGGATCCTCCCGGACCGGGACACGAACCCGCGTCCCCTGCATCGGTAGGCGGACTCTCAACCACTGCGTCACCAGGGAAACCCCAAGGAATATTTCAAATCATTTCCCTTTCTTTGCCTCTTTCAAGCCTGTGTGCCTGCTCACTCTCTTGTCTGAGCGTGAGGTCTTCCTAGCAGGCTGCCGGAACCTTATAAACTCTGGAGATCCTTCCTCCATTGATCCTCAAAACTCTCAAGTTCTATCTGCAACCCAAGTAAACATCGCTTCAGTTCAAGCTGATGTCCTGCTCACACTAACACTTATTTTTCTATTTCATCTTTCTAAGTGTGCTCAAAAGCTTTATTGAGCGAAGAGCAACAATGCAGGTATTGAATTAGCAGAGAGCAGCTGTGGTTACCTGAGCTGGAGCTTATGTGCTCACAGGCCAATGTTGGAGATGATCTGAAGGGCAGACTAGGCCAGGTTCCCTCACAGTGCTGTTTGCTTCCTCTTCGGCGATGCTCCAATGCTGGGTTGGAAAGATCCCAAAGAGGAGGAAGGAAATTGGAGAAATGAAAGAAGAGTTTTTACATAAAATTTAAAAGATGTGCAGGTACTTCAAGGCCACACTTTGCTTTCTGGATGCTCAGTGTTGAGTAGCACAAAGTCTTAAATTCTGTCGGTCCTACAGGCCAGGCAGACATGAACCTGAGAAAGGGGAAAGACGGCCTTTCTTGTCTCAGGGCTGTCACTGAGCTACTGAGCTGGGTGATTGCACCACAGGAAAAGAGCAAGATAGGTCCCCCTTTGTACAGACAACCCTTGAACCCTCCACACATTCCGTGTCCCTCCACTGCCTGTGTGGTACTGTAACCACTTCCCAACCTGGCCTCCTATTCTAGAGTATTTGGCTCACCTGCTTTCTGCACACTCTCTCACTGCACACACAGTATCTGCAAAGGTGTCCTGCACTCTTACCTCTGTTCCCTTTATAATTACCCTGTTGTTCTTCCCTCATGGAATGAATGCCTTCCTCCTACCCTGTCTGTCAAAATCCAGCTCATTCAGCAGGTGGCCCAGCTTAGGTGTGCCACAAAAATGTGCCTCTGCCTAGCCAAAAGTGGCCTGTCATGTGTCTGTGTCCCCCCATAGCACCTTGTCCTCTTGCCAGAGAACCTGCTTCCATATGTCAGAGTTATTAGTACCATGTCTTGTCTTATCCTCTAGTTGTAAAGTCCTTGAAAGTGGCTATTTATCTTATTCATTTTTTAAAAATTGAAGTTTGGTTGATTTACAATGTAGTGTTAATTTCAGGTATACAGCAAAGGGATTCAGTTCTTCCTATCTATCTATCTCTCTATCCATCTATCATCTATATCTATCTATTTTCTATCTATCTATCATCTATATCTATCTATCACCTATCTATATCTATCATCTATCTATATCTTTCTATATCTATCTTTCATATCTATCTTTCTATATCTATCTTTCATCTATCATCATCTATATCTATCTATTTATCTATCATCTATATCTATCTGTCATCTATTATCTATCTATCATCATCTATATGTATCTATCTATCATCTCTCTCTCTCATCTATCTATATCTATCTATCATCTATCTATCTATCTACATCTATCTATCATCTATCTATCTATTCTTTTTCAGATTATTTTCCATTATAGGTTATTACAAGATACTGAGTATAGTTCCCTGTGCTATACAATGGGTCTTTGTTGTTTATTTTATATATAGTATTCGTATCTGTTAATCCCAAACTCCTAACCTCTCCCTCCCTCCCTCTCCCTTCCCCTTTGGTAATCATAAGTTTGTTTTCTATGTCTGTGAGTCTATTTCTGTTTTGTAAATAAGTTCATTTGAATAATTTTTTTAGATTCCACATATAAGTTATATCATATGATATTTGTCTTTCTCTGTCAGACTTCCTTCAC